>NC_058384.1:18296885-18965814 GCF_018350175.1 Felis catus | reverse complement strand
AATTGGCCAGGAGGAGGTCAAACTTTCACTCTTCGCAGATGACATGATACTCTATATGGAAAACCCAAAAGATTCCACCAAAAACATGCTAGAACTGATTCATGATTTCAGCAAAGTTGCAGGATATAAAATCAATGCACAGAAATCAGCTGCATTCTTTTTTTTTTTAATTTTTTTTTTCAACGTTTATTTATTTTTGGGACAGAGAGAGACAGAGCATGAACGGGGGAGGGGCAGAGAGAGAGGGAGACACAGAATCGGAAACAGGCTCCAGGCTCTGAGCCATCATCAGCCCAGAGCCCGATGCGGGGCTCCAACTCCCAGACCGCGAGATCGTGACCTGGCTGAAGTGGAACGCTTAACCGACTGCGCCACCCAGGTGCCCCTCAGCTGCATTCTTATACACCAACAATGAAGCAACAAAAAGAGAAATCAAGGAATCGATCCCATTTACAATTGCACCAAAAACCATAAAATACCTAGGAATAAATCTAACCAAAGAGGTGAAAAATCTATGCACTGAAAACTATAGAAGGCTTATGAAAGAAATTGAAGAAGACACAAAAAAATGGAAAAATATCCCATGCTCCTGGATAGGAAGAACAAATATTGTTAAAATGTTGATACTACCCAAAGCAATCTACATATTCAATGCAATCCCTATCAAAACAACACCATCATTCTCCACAGAGCTAGAACAAATAATCCTAAAATTTGTATGTAACCAGAAAAGACCCCAAATAGCCAAAGCAATCTTGAAAAAGAAAACCAAAGCAGGAGGCATCACAATCCTGGACTTCAAGCTATACTACAAAGCTGTAATCATCAAGACAGTATGGTACTGGCACAAAAACAGATGCTCAGATCAATGGAACAGAATAGACAACCCATAAATAGACCCACAAACGTATGGCCAACTAATCTCTGACAAAGCAGGAAAGAATATCCAATGGAATAAAGACAGTCTCTTCGGCAAGTGGTGCTGGGAAAACTGGACAGTGACATGCAGAAGAATGAACATGGACCACTTTCTTACACCATACACAAAAATAAACTCAAAGTGGATGAAAGACCTAAAGGTAAGACAGGAAGCCATCAAAATCCTCAAGGAGAAAGCAGGCAAAAACCTCTTTGATCGTGGCCACAACAACGTTTTACTCAACATGTCTCCGGAGGCAAGGGAAACAAAAGCAAAAATGAATTATTGGGACCTCATCCTGCACAGTGAAGGAAACAATCAGCAAAACTAAAAGTGAGCTGATGGGATGGAAGAAGATATTTACAAACGACATATCAGACAAAGGGTTATTATCCAAAATTTATAAAGAACTGATCAAACTCAACACCCAAAAAACAAATAATCCAGTGAAGAAATGGGCAAAAGACATGAATAGACACTTCTCCAAAGAAGACATCCAGATGGCCAACTGACACATGAAAAAAATGCTCAACTTCACTCATCATCAGGGAAATACAAATCAAAACCACAATGAGATACCACCTCACATCTGTCAGAATGGCTAACACTAACAACTCAGGCAACAACAGATGTTGGAGAGGATGTGGAGAAAGAGGATCTCTTTTGCGCTGCTGGTGGAAATGCAAACTGGTGCAGCCACTCTGGAAAACAGTATGGAGGTTCCTCAAAAAATTAAAAATAGAACTATCTTACAACCCAGCAATTTCACTGCGAGGTATTTATCCAAAGGATACAGATATGCTGTTTTGAAGGGGCACATGCACCCCAATGTTTATAGCAGCACTATCAACAATAGCCAAAGTATGGAAAGAGCCCAAATGTCCACTGATGTATGAATGGATATAGAAGATGTGGTGTGTGTATGTATGTATGTGTGTACACATACATACATACAATGGAGTATTACTCGGCAATCGAAAAGAATGAAATCTTGCCATTTGCACCTATGTGGATGGAACTAGAGGGTATTATGCTAAGCGAAATCAGTCAGAGAAAGACAAATATCATATGACTTCACTCATATGAGGACTTTAAGATACAAAACACATGAACATAAGGGAAGGGAAGCAAAAATAATATAAAAACAGGGAGGGGGACAAAACATAAGAGACTCTTAAATATGGAGGACAAACAGAGGGTTACTGGAGAGGGTGGGAGAGGGGATGGACTAAATGGGTAAGGGGCATGAAGGAATCTACTCCTGAAATCATTGTTGCACTATATGCTAACTAATTTGGATGTAAATTTAAAAAAAAATTCTCAACAAGATACTAGCAAATCAAACTCAGCAGTATATTAAAAGAGTTACCATGATCAGGTGGGATTCATTCCTGGGCTACAGGGCTGGTTCAATATTCATAAATCAATCAATGTGATTCATCACATTAATAAAAGAAAGGATAAGAACCATATGATCCTGTCAATAGATGCAGAAAAAGCATTTGACAAAATGCAGCATCCTTTCTTAATAAAATACCTCAAGATGTCAGGATAGAAGGAACATACCTTAACATCAAAAAAGCCATATATGAAAAGCCCAGTTAATATCATCTTCAGTGGGGAAAAACAGAACTTTCCCCCTGAGATCAGGAACATGACAGGGATATCCACTCTCACCACTGTTGTTTAACATAGCGTTGGAAGTCCTAGCCTCAGCAATCAGACAACAAAATGAAATAAAAGGCATCCAAAGTGGGGCAAAGAAGAAGTCAAACATTCACTTTTCGCAGATGACATGATACTCTATATGGAAAACCTGAAAGACTCCACCAAAAAGCTGCTAGAATGGACATATGCATTTAGCAAAGTTGCAGGATACAAAAGCAATTACAGAAATCAGTTGCATTTCTATACACCAACAATGAAGCAACAGAAAGAGAAATCAAGAAATCGATCCCATTTACAATTGCACCAAGAACCATAAAATACCTAGGAATAAACCTAACCAAAGATGGAAAAGATCTGTATGCTGAAAAGTATGGAAAATTTATGAAAGACATTGAAGAAGACACAAAGAAATGGAAAAACATTCCATGCTCATGGATTGGAAGAACAAATACTGTTAAAATGTCAATACCACCCAAAGCATTCTACACATTCAATGCAATCCCAATCAAAATTGCACCAGCATTCTTCACAGAGCTAGAACAAACAAACCTAAAATTTGTATGGAACCACAAAATATCCCAAATAGTCAAAGTAATGTAGAAAAAGAAAATCAAAGCAGGAGGCATCATAATCACAGACTTCATCCTCTACGACAAAGCTGTAATCATGAAGACAGTATGGTATTGTCACAAAAACAGATACAAAGACCAAAGGAAAAGAATAGAGAACCCAGAATTGGACCCACAAATGTATGACCAACTACTCTTTGACAAAGCAGGAAAGAGTATCCAATGGAATAAAGACAGTCTTTTCAGCAAATGGTGCTGGGAGAACTGGACAGCAACATGCAGAAGAATGAAACTGGACCACTTTATTATACCATACACACACAAAAAAACTCAAAATAGATAAAAGACCTAAATTTGAGACAGAAAAACATCACAACCCTAGAGGAGAAAACAGGCAACAACCTCTTTGACTCAGCTGCAGCAACTTCTTACTTGATACATCTCTGAAGGCAAGGGAAATAAAAGCAAAAATGAACTATTGGGACCTCATCAAGATAAAAAGCTTCTGCACTGCAAAGGAAACAATCAACAAAACTAAAAGGCTACTGATGGAATGGGAGAAAATATTTGCAAATGACATATGGTATAAAGGTTAGTATCCAAAATCTATAATGAACTTACCAAATTCAACACCCGAAAAAAAATAACCCAGTGAAGACATGGGCAAAAGACATGAATAGACACTTTCCCAAAGAAGACATCCAGATGGCCAACAGACACATGAAAAGATGCTCAACATTATTTATCATCATGGAAACACAATTCAAAAACCACACTGAGATACCACATCACACCAGTCAGAATGGCTAACATTAACAACTTAGGAAACAACAGATGTTGGTGAGGATATGGAGAAATGGGAACCCTCTTGCACTGTTGGTGGAAATGCAAACTGGTGCAGCCACTCTGGAAGAGTGTTGAGGTTCTACAAAAAATTTAAAATAGAACTACCCTATGACCCAGCAATAGCACTAGTAGGAATTTATCCAAAGGATAAAGGAGAGCTGATTCAGAAGGGCACATGCACCCCAGTGTTTATAGCACCACTATCAACAATAGCCAAATTA
Organism: Felis catus; assembly: GCF_018350175.1. Classification (NCBI taxonomy): domain Eukaryota; kingdom Metazoa; phylum Chordata; class Mammalia; order Carnivora; family Felidae; genus Felis; species Felis catus. Next base: position 18,961,591 of record NC_058384.1, on the reverse strand, counting down.
TGGAAAGAGCCAAATGTCCACCAACTGATGAACTGATAAAGAAGATGTGGTGTATATACACAATGGAATACTAATCGGAGGTCAAAAAGAATGAAACCTTGCCGTTTGCAACAATGTGGATGGAAATGGAGGGTATTATGCTAAGTGAAATAAATCAGTCAGAGAAAGACAGATATCCTATGTTTTCACTCATATGTGGAATTTGAGAAAGTTAACAGAATACCATGGGGTAAGGGAAGGGGAAAACAGTTTGTTAAACAGAGAGGGAGGCAAACCATAATAGATTCTTAAATACAGAGAACAAACTAAGGGTTGATGGTGGGGGGGTGAGGGTAGGAGAAAGGGGAAAATGGGTGATGGGCACTGAGGAGGGCACTTGTTGGGATGAGCACTGGGTGTTGTATGTAAGCAATGAATCATGGGAATCTACTCCTAAAGCCAAGAGCATACTGTATACACTGTATGTTAGCTAATTTGACAATAAATTATATTAAAAAGTAATAATAATAGGCGCCGCTGAGTGGCTCAGTTGGTTAAGCATCTCGCTTCAGATAAGGTCATGATCTCATGGTTCGTGAGTTCAAGCCCTGCGTTGGGCTCTGTGCTGACAGCTGAGAGCCTGGAGCCTGCTTCGGAGCCTGTCTCCTCTCTCCGCCCCTCCCCTACTCATGCTCTGATTCTCTCTCTAAAATAAATATTTAAAAATAATAAATAAATAAATAAATGTTTAAAAAAAAGAATCCCAGGCTAAAATTATGCATTTGATTCAATAATATTTAATAGTTAGATCTTCTATTGTGTGGCTTGAGTTCTGGCTCTTCCTCTTACCAGATGCATGACATCCTGTAAAACGTAGTGTCTTCATCTGTAATATATGTAAACAGACAGCATCTCCCTTGTAGGTTTCTCATTAGGATAATTGTGCCATATATATATAGTTATATATATAATTCTATAGTTATTATTAACATTAATATTTAATAATAGAATATTTTGCTTTCTTTCCAAAATTAAATGGAAATTTTGCCCAATGTCTGCACTCTCAGAACAACCTCTTTTCTTTGCCCCCTACCCACCTAATCCCATGGGGAAATTGGGGAGGTTGGTACGAGCCGGCTATCCTATGGTTCACACTCATCACTGTGTGGTCGATGCCCTGAGATCTCTGCTCACAAACAGTTCTTGTCCCTCAGTCACTTATGCCCTCCAGTCGACAGTCCCTCTGAGAGCTTCCCCCTTCTCACCGTCAGCTCTTACGGAGCTCCACCAGAGCTGGCCCATCCACAGTATCCAGCGATGCCTCCTCCAGTGGCTTTGCTTAGGATTGGGCAGATCAGTCCAGCCAAGGTCACCAGCGGGCTCCAGTTGGCTCTACTTTGAGTCAGGGATGGATGGTGGGGATAGGAACCCTGCCTCTGACTCGGGTCCAGACCTTCATCTCTCACCCAGCTTGATGGTAATAAATGTGTTCTACTTGCCCTCAGCACCTTGTGAGTACACTCACCTGCTTCTAATCCTGGAAGAGGTGGAGGATTGGTTTGGGAACCACACTCCCCACACGCAGCACCCTGTGCCGCTTCAGAGACCTCCCCACCTCCAGCCACCTGCTCCGGTGAATATTCCTTGAGGGCAGAGCCCCCTGAGGCCTGGGCCACGTTTCTTTCATCGCTGTGTCCCCAGCACTTGTGGAGTGGCCAGAACACTCACATGCTCAGGAAATATGTGCTGAATGAATAAATGCCCTGCCACGTGCCATTCACTGTTCTAAGCAACACGGACTGAAATAATTTTCTTGTGGGAGATGTGGGAAGCCCTGAGGTAGGATAAATGTGGCAGAAGCGGAATAAAGAAAAAAAATGAGAATCCCTGACCCAGAAAAAGCTCTTCTCTTGAGGAGAAAAAATAAAAAAAGAAAAAGAAAAGGAAAAGACCACATGACGAGCCAGTGTCCCTGTCTGCCAGCATCTGTGTCGTGATGGTTTCTAGATGAAGCCTACCTCACTCATACACACGGCTCTAAGCAGCAATTCATTCATGAATAAAATTAATTATTTCTCGAAGCAAAAATTAATCCTCTTTTTCTCTGCCCGACTGACTCAAGATCTCACTACTAAATCTCCTCTGAAAACAAAACTGATCTTGCTTTTCTCCCCTTGGCCATCCTGGATTTTTCCCTTCATTTCTTGCACATATTTATTTTTACACTTTCTCTTCACAGACCATCTTTGTAATCTTGTTTCAAGCCAGGGTGGACAACCTGGGTATAGCCCTCAAAGACATAAAAACATTTGGGACGAGAGTCGTTTTGCCCTTGGGGAAACTGGAACTGGCATCCCGAGAATTCATTCTGACACAGCATCCAAGGGCCAAATCTGTCCATCAGTCATCGAGAATGTACTAAATGTCTTCTCCTCCCCAGCATGAAATGCAACCTTCCAACATGTTCTCCAGTGTGTGGACTGTCACTCAAACTGGACCGCTGAACTCCTAGAAATCAGCAGAACCCTGGTTTCTCTCTTTTGTAGCCTGCCATCACACCCAGAATCATGTTTTGCCCAAAGGAGACTCTCCGCAAATACTTGTAAGAGGACCGAGCGAGCAAATACGCAGTGTGGTAAACTTAACCCGAATTTGATTTTTTAAGCATAAATGATGCAGGATTTTCAGATGAACCAGTAGCTTTGCTGGGCCTTAAAGCACTGCTTACCATTTTTTCACCAGGGGAACATTCACATCCCTTTTTTCCAAGGTAGAAATAGAAGGAATTGCATTTGGCTCTACCTTCTCTGGATATACAATTACTTCTACTTCATTTTTACCCGTCTCTAATACATGAGTAATCCGTGCCCCTCCAGGTGCGAGTGTTTTGAAATTGAACCCTGGAAGAAGCCAGTGCCTAAGAGGCCCTTTTGGCATTTTGGAGGGACAAGTCATGGCAGAAATAACATAGTGTCACAGAGCAGGTGAAGGAGAGACACAGTCACATGCTTCTTGACATCTACATTAAATACCTGGGCCTGGCTGCCTAGTTTCTAAACCACAATTTGTGCTCCCAGGACGTTGGCTACACTGCTCCCGTGCCCACCACACCATTCCTGCAGCTCTCCACCTGGACAGTTTCCTCTCATTCATCAGAGTTTGGTCTATACTTTCCCTTTGATTCCAGCTTTCCTTGACCTTTCTGTGCAGGGTTCTCCAAACGTACTTATCTGTAAGTTCCATCAGATCAAGAACTGTGTCCTTCCTTGTCATGGTGTAGATGGCAATCTTGTAGAAGCACAAGCACAGAGTCGGCCCTCAAAAATACTGATTGAATTTTGCTCTGTGTGATGCTCTTAAGTTGCAATTATTTATGTGCTGTTTCTTCTTGCTCCAAGAGAGCAGAACACTTTCTCATTCAGTTATTTCTACACAGTGGAAGCTTCGTGTATGTCTGTGGCATTGTGTAGTATGTTTCCACGTCACAGTCGGAGACAGGACCCTTCCGTCTGAGGATGAGGCTATGCGACACCCGATTCGGGGGCCTTCCAGACATTTCGGGAAGGAAATTCCTTGGGTGAGGAAAAGGCTCATTCCTTAATCTGGGTCCACAGCCCAGATTAGATCCTATATGTCAGAGGTGCTGTACCTTTAGCTAGCACCAAACTCTTGGTTAAATTCTAAATGTTTTGTTCTGTCCCTTTCCTGACGCCTCACCTGTGAACAGAAAAATAGCACCTGTTACCAGATCTAGAGGCTCATCGTTGCCACCTGGCCTCTAATTTTGCTCTAATTTGAGTGTCTTTTTCTAGTTTGTAGACCATTCATTTCTCTCCTTCCATCACAGCTCCCTTGTCACAATATAGATCCAGTGAGAAGTTGAGAGATCAACCAGTTCACTTGGGTGAGGCCCTCTCTCCAGAAGAGCTCCCCTTCTTCCCGCCTGTCCCGTCCACCTGAGAAGCACGGCCTCCCTCGTGGTGCCCTGAAGCTGCATGATAACACAGCCCGTCTCTACCTCAGTTGCTGTAATGAACGCCTCGGAAATCACTGGGATTTACCCAGGCAGCCTGAGGTTGCCTTTGGTTGCCTTTGGTTGCCGTTTATTTATGTGGATTGTGATCTCTTAATTGGAGATGGTGCCTCTCCCAGGGTTCGCTGTTTATCCAAATCAGTATTTGTTAGTCCGTGAGACGTGGTCCGGATGATAAATCAGCTCTGGAGCTCCTCCTGTGTGATTGCTTCCACAGCTGCTTTCCGATTCCTCACCTCTCCATCTCCCGGGAGGCACCCACAGGCTGCTTCTAGGCCCTCCAGCCTTTTCTGCTTTTCAACTTTTCTCCCAGCTGCTGGATCTATTCTTACCCGTTCATGGGCCTTGGCACTAATAATTCCTGAACTTAACCTCCCTTGACTACTATTCTGTTTCATTTGTAACATCTCCAGTAAATATTAACGCATCGTGGGGGATGCTGCCTCACCACGGAGGCTTCTGTCCTTCTCCACCCTGCTTGGTCCTGCTCTTCCCTCTACCTCCCAAGCTCTTAGTGCAATCAGACATGGTACTTCTCAAGCTTTCACGTCATACTGTTCGTCTGGGGCTCTTGTTAAAATGCATATTCTGATTCTGTCGGTCTGGGGTGAGGCCCGGGATCCCGTACTGTTTACAAGCTCTCACGTTATCACAGATGCTGCAGGTGCACCAGGCACGCTTGGAGCAGCACGGATCAAACATTTGATTGTTCCTGTTTCTCACTTCCCTCACGTGTGAGCTGTTGCCAAATCTTATTTTTCATCCTGATGAATTGCACAAAGATTGTCTTTTCTTAGGGTTATTGCTCTGGTGTCTACTGAAAAGTTCTTTGCCTTCACTGCCCTAACTCACCACATCATCCGGTTCTGTCCCTGCTTGCCCCGTTGGAAATTTCCAGATGCACCTGCTAAAAATGCATTCCTGCCTCAATGCTACCTACCTTTGGGTATCACTCCCCTCTCTCGTTTTCCAGCTTTGTTCGACTTTGGTTCTCAAAATCTGCAAAATTTGCCCAGAATATGATGAAAGTATAATATCCTTTTTGTCAATGATGACACCTATTTAATTTCTTTCTTTTTTGTTTGTTTGTTCATTTTCCTCCCCAAAGGCTTCTAATGTAGCCCCAGACCCTTCCTTCCTAAACAAGCAGCAGATAGAAACGGAGGCAATAATGACTAACTAAGATCAATAATTTGGAATTATACCTAGTTTTGCTTTCCTCCCAACCACCATATTATGCTCATTGTTCTGTATGATTTCTAACTTTTCTCTCTTAATTTTAATTTATTCTTTCCGAGTTTCAAGCGTTTCATCATAGTGGCTTGGATTTTTTCCAATCCCATGATTATCTCTCTATTAAAGCTTTAATACAAAAAGAAATAAAAAAAAAAAAAGCCAGACTGCTCATTACTTTGATTTGTAGCAAGGGGAGAATGGAACATTACCGCTAGAGTGTTTCGAGAAACCATATTTACATTTGCATCAGCTCAATTTAGGTGCCTGATTAGGTTGCGTGGTATAATGAAGATGCACTTACCAGTCAGAGGGAAGTGGCATGGGCTAGAGTAATGGGCAAGAGACCTGAAGTCGGGAGCCCTGGGTGCTATTTCTGGCTGTGACCTTGAACAAGTCCATCTCACTGCTTTGGACCCTAACAGCCCCCATCTGCCTCACAGGGCTGCTGTGAGAGGTGGAGCACTTATGTGTATTTCTAGTGGGGGCTATGGAGTCAAGCAAGGGAGGGGGCACGGAGGTCACAGATGGAATTGGAGACAAGAGCTCTGCTCCTCTAGCTCTTATGACTAGCCTCTTAAGGGACAGAGTCTGAGAAATGGGCTGCTTGCTCAGATCTTGATCTAACAGGGCTGGAAGACATGGGGAGAGGTTGATTAATGGCATTTAAAAGCTTGCCCCAAGTTGGGTATCATGGCCAAGCCCATTCTGTTATTTAGGAAGGCTTGACAAGAGTGCCTATTGTCTTTCTTCTCATAACAGTGCCATGCCGAGATTGCTCGTTTTGTCCCTGGGGACAAGAAGTTGGCAGTGACTGGCTTCTGTAGGATGTCCTGAGGAAGGCCTGCTCAGTTAGCAAGCCCTGACTGTAGGAGAAAGATTTTTACTTGTGGGGACCAGTGAGTGTGCGCCCCAGAGATGATTCATTCATCCTTTGGTTGGTTTCCTCTCCCAAAGAGAGAGAGATTGAAGGATAAAGGTTAATATGCTTTTTCCCCCTCCTCGTCATATAGTCTGTTGAATGTGGACAGACTTCAGCAGACATTATCACAAAGCACCCATGGCTCTTACCTCATTACCATTCTTTCATTGGCTAATATTTGTTGAGGACAATCTAATAATAGGGAATATTCATTAAATACTGTTCTAGGTGCTTAACATCAATTAACTAACTTAATTTTCACATCAATCTTTTAGGCAGACAACTATTATTGTCCTGGTTTTATAAATAAGGACATTGGGGAACAAAGCAATTATACAGTTTCCCCAACAATAGACAGCTAGGAAGCCGCAGCTCCAGGATTAGAACCCGGGTCATCTGGCTCCAGAACTTTCACTCTGAAGCATCTATGCCTACATGAATACAAACTTGAAACAGACAGGGCAACAATCTCCAGGGGCCCACGGTTAGAGGCCAAAGCTATTCTAGAACAACCAGGCATCTTCTCAAAGGGAGAGCACACTCTGATATCCACGTAAGAATAGATGGGATTCAGCGGCGCCTGGGTGGCGCAGTCGGTTAAGCGTCTGACTTCAGCCAGGTCACGATCTCGCGGTCCGTGAGTTCGAGCCCCGCGTCAGGCTCTGGGCTGATGGCTCAGAGCCTGGAGCCTGTTTCTGATTCTGTGTCTCCCTCTCTCTCTGCCCCTTGCCCGTTCATGCTCTGTCTCTCTCTGTCCCAAAAATAAATAAACGTTGAAAAAAAAATTTAAAAAGAATAGATGGGATTCAGAGCTTAATATTAGAAACTTTCTTTTTGCCAGTTATGATCTGTTTACACACAAGAGAAGGAGGACCTCTCTCTCATTGTGTGAGAGAGCTTCACGGCCTCTGCACCAAACATTCTAGCCGCACTGGGAGGTCGTCTTCTTCCCACACCACAGTTCATCTCCTTTCTTCTACGGAAGGCACATGTGGATACCATCTGATTTCCACCTCCTGAAAACTTTCTTCAAGAAACAAATAAAACACTAATGCCATTTGAAACCCAGGATTTCACCACAGAACTGATGTTTTCTGTAAGCATTTTCTCTCTCTGCCCTTCCAGACAAAATGCCTTCAGGTCATTGGGGACGACCCTCAACGTGTATTTTACCAGTTTTCTGCGACCACTTTAGTCAAAGTAAGCAACATCTTGAATTTGCCAGAGAGAATTGCCACTGGAGACAAAAGAGGAAGGGATCAAAATGAATTCGCACAGGAGTAATGTAGATCCCTACAACAGTATCCATGGATCCACCATTTTGCTTAATAACTAAAGGCAAAACTCCCAGAATGCTCCTGGAGCAGCCGTGTGTGACCATTCTCTCTTCGCCCCACCAGAGGGTCACCCATCAGAATGCCGCATTCCTGTCAGAATGACTGGTTACTATTTCCCCAAGTACAGGTTCATGTGCAATAACTGACCCCAGAGAAACAGAATGGCACAGTGTAAGAGCTTGTCACATTAAGTGATCAGAAAACCATTGCCAGCCGATAGAACGGTTGATGGTGCAGAAGTGATTACAGACACTCCCCATGGGCCAGCTCGGAGCTCCCGCCCAAGCATCCAGCGGCTGCCAGGCTTGGGGCTGGGACTCAATGAGAAGAAAAATCTACTCAGGGAGAAGTGATAGTTTATTCACTCCAGTTTCTATAGCCCTTTGAAGTGGATGGTGGTGTTGGGATTCCCAGCCTAACATTTCAGTTCCAATATACTTAAAAAAAAAAAAAAGTGCTTCTAAAAGATTGGGATGAACTGAAAAGTCTAAGGTAAATTAAATCTTGTTTTCCTGGACTGGAGGGATTTGCTGCTTAAATACATTCTAGGGTGAATTTTCTCTCCCTCTCTCTCTCTCCCTGTCTCTGAGGATGGGAAAAAAAATTCTTTAATAAAGAGAATCAGGGGCGCCTGGATGGCGCAGTCGGTTAAGCGTCCGACTTCAGCCAGGTCACGATCTCGCGGTCCGTGAGTTCGAGCCCCGCGTCAGGCTCTGGGCTGATGGCTCGGAGCCTGGAGCCTGTTTCCGATTCTGTGTCTCCCTCTCTCTCTGCCCCTCCCCCGTTCATGCTCTGTCTCTCTCTGTCCCAAAAATAAAATAAACGTTGAAAAAAAAATTAAAAAAAATAAAAATAAAAAAAAAATAAAGAGAATCATTATTCTGAATTTACTTTATAGAAAATTTGTGGGGGGTGCATATGTTCAGTTTCTTGTACATTTACCGAAAGTCAAGTCAAACTCTTCTGCCCATTTACCTTCACCTGAGCCGGCGTTAACTCTGCCTCTCCCAGCCTGAGTTGGCGGCATTCTGCCTCAGTGGCCCCAGCAAATTTCTTCCGTAGTCTTTAGAGGATGGCGCGGACCAGAGCCACTGAAGCAGACTGTGAACTGCAATCCCGTCCAAGACCAGACCGGATCCAAGCACGATGGAAGAAAGAGAAAGGGTCTGAAAGGAGAGCTGGGTGGGTTGCTCCTGAGAGCGGACTTCCTCTCTCTGTACCAGCCCCTCAAATGCCTGATCTTGTCCCTTCCTCTGCAGCCACGTGTGGGAACCCAGGAGAACAGCTTCTATAAATGGCTGCTCTCACCATTTGGGAACCTTCCAGGGATGAATACCCTGAAACCTTATTTCTGAGACCTTATACTAGCCTACACAGACTGCATAGTTATCGCAGAAACTTTAAAAAACTCCCAGAAACAGAAAAAATGTCTCTAAATATACTGTAAGAACCCAGATTCTGGAGTCTGGCTACAAGGAAGCTAATCCTGGCTCCACCCTTACTAGCTGTGTGCCCTTCCTCAAGTTCCTTAACTTCTCTGGACCTCAATGAGCTCATTTGTAAAAAGTGGATAATAACTGTCCTTCCAACGTAGGACTGTTGTAAGGATTGAATGAACTCGTGTGCATAAGCCATGAAAAGTGCAAGATCTAGCAAGGGGGCCGAAAATTTCAGTATGTTCACGTGACTAGAAATGCACGCGCCAAACGGTTAACAATAGCAACCTCTAGTTGCTAAAAGGAACAAGGGACGTTCTGGTTTTATTTCTTTTTGTGCTTCTTCCTATTTTCTCTCTTTCTGTTGCATTAGAAACTAATTTGTAATTGGAAAAATAGATGTCTTTGATAAAAGAAAAAACTTTCAGCAAAGCTCCCAGGGCTGTCTGAAGGCCACGGGCAAGGTGAAGAGGACAAAAGAGCGGTGACAACAGGGTGAGTGGGCAGAGGGATGAAGGGGAAGTTTTTATTCAGAGATGCACTCGTGGGAGCCCTGAGGCTGGCTGGGTCACCCAAGGTGAGGATTTTGAGAACCCTTCTATTTTTGACGTGCTTGGTCCAGCAGCCAGGTTCATCCCTCAGCAGATGAGCCCGGCCAGCCTCATGGCTGACTTTCAGCTCCGACGCTCCCCACGATGGGCCTAAAGGGCCAAGAAGACATAGCCCTTGTCCACGCACAAGGCCAGCCGCGGCTGTGGTGGGGACAAGGATGAGGGCAGACTTGCCCCCTGACCTGGAAGATCTCCCCCGACCTCGAAGGCAGGAGCTGGAGCTGCCCTTCCTTCATTTGCATGTCTAGGTAATTACAACTCATGAAAGTATCTAACCCATTAGTTAAAACCCGGCCCCAGCATTTGACTCTGACCTCCTGCGGCAGCACGGGCCACACGCTGACTCCATGCTGCCTGGTTTGTCCTCAATTTATAAGCAGCACAGCCTATAAATAGAAACCCTTTTGCTCAGTTCCCCAGGAGGCATCAGCAGGTTTTCCAGCTTGTATGTGTTTTCTTCTTTCTTTTTTAAAAACCAACATGGGAGGCTTATTTTCCCTGCCGGCTGCTCCCCCGCCCTCTCCCCCAGTTCAGTCTGGGGGCACGGGGAGCTGGCACAGCACCTGCAGCTCCGGACGGTGGCGGCGGGGGGGGGGGGGTGCGGGGGCGCGGGGAGGCTGCCTGGCTCGGGTCCTGACCCGCCGGGCCCCACTCACCTGTAGATCCTGTACCTGGTGGTGAAACCCTGGCGGTAGCGCTCCATGAAGTCGGCATACTCCTGGGCGCGGTGGAAGGGGCCGCGGTCGGTGAGGAGCCAGTCCAGGGGCGGCTGGCCGGCGGAGGGGGCATGCTGCTCGGGGAGCGCGGCGGCGGCGGCCGTGGCCGAGACCGCCAGCACCCAGCCCGGGAGGCCCAGCGCCAGCAGGGTCGCCCATGGGGCCGCCGCCCGCCCGAGCCCTCTAAGCCGAGTGCCGCACTGCCGCCTCATGCTTCTCCCGGGCGGTTGGTTTCTTCATTCTCTCGCCACGCTCCCCCGCTCTGTGCCGCTCCTCCAGGGCTCCTGGAACTAGAAAAGTCCGACACGGCGATGTCAGTTGGACACCCTGGTCTCAGCCCGCACGGGCCTGTGCGCCTCGCACGTCAGGAACCCCCTTATGCTAACGACACCTCTTCCTCGCAGGCCCTGGGCAAAGTGCTCGAGGCACGTGTCCCCTTCGGTCCTTAAAACAATCCTGGGGGAAGACCGCCGTCCTCATTTTCACACATGTGAGGGTGAGGGTTAGGAAGATAAAGAGGGAAGGAAGAAACCACATTTTTGAACCCTGGAGGTCTGCCCAGCCGTTCCAGTAAATTGCTTCCCTTCCTGTGTTGACTCAACGCCCTCTGCTTCTGTCTCCCTCCCTCAGAATGTTCGCCGGGGGTCCGTCGCAGGCCCACAGCGGCCCCACTGCCTCGAAAAGCTTGAGGCCAGGTGAACACAGACCCCACTTCTCGGGCAGCCAAGCGTGCGGCACAGAAGTAGGGAGGTCCCTGGTTGCCGGGAAGCTGGGTGAACTTGAACAAATCACTCCCCTTCTCTGGCTGTAGTTTTCTCCTACAGAAAATAAAGGGGCTTGATGAGATAATATCTAAGACTCCTTCCAGCTTTCAGGATCCGATTCCCTCTTACTGAAGGCCGCACAGGAACGGCGTTAGAGCGGGAAATCGGATCGCCTACCATCAGAGAGCAGATCCCAGTACACACGAGGCCTGTAGTTCTGTCTCCACAGGGCATGGGAGCTCCCTGATGGCAGGGCTGTGTATTCTTCTGTCCCAGGTCCCGAGAGCAGACAGCTGGTGTTTAGAGACCCTCCCTGAAGGAGTGAATGAGCATATGCCCGGCCTTCTCTGAGTAGAAGGGAAGGGGCCAGGCAAGAAGATTCTGGCCTTCAAAACTCCTGACTGCCTGTGACTCCTCATATTTCGTATGGCCTTCGATCTCCAGCGCCTGCACCTTGTCTAAGAATAAACAGTCATCTTTACAAACCTTTGGGCAGACACAGAGGACTGATTCGATCCTATGGAGGTCCTTACAATTGCATTTGTCCCTCAGATCTTGAACAGCACATGCCGTCTCCCCTAGCCAGAAGCACTTCAGTGCTAGAATGTGCTAGGATGCCTTCTAACCCTACCCCCCAGGACCTGTAATCTGTGGCCTTGAGGACTTTCTCTGGCTGCCAAAACCAAGGAGACAGGCTCCTTCCTTGGGGATGAAACAAGGATGTTATTCTTTGGTACTTCCAGAGCCCTGTAAGGGCAGACAACGTAGCCTTCAGCATCTGATTCACGCCCCCTCCCAGAGTCCCCAGTGTCGTCTGCAATGGCTCCAGTTCAACAAAACCACCAGACTTCCCTTGGACCGGTGTGAGCCCTGAAGAGGCTTCCAGGAGGCGGGGCCAAGCATGAATCCTGGATACGCAAAGCCTAAAGGCTGGCCCGAGTGTGAGAGACCCGAGCCTCAGCATTTGTACAGGATGCTTTCAGGAGGGTTGTGGCCTCCTCTTGGAAGGATGCATGAGAATATGCACCTTCAGACTCACTCCTCCACCCCAGCTAGGAGGTACTGACCACCTACTATGTGCTCCAGGGTGATTCTTTAAAAAAAATTTTTTTAGTGTTTATTTTTGAGAGAGAGAGAGATAGAGACAGAGCGCAAGCAGGGGAGGGGCAGAGAGAGGGAGACAGAATCTGAAGCAGGCTCCAGGCTGGCTCTGAGCTGTCAGCACAGAGCCCGACATGGGGCTCGAACCCACAAACCGCGAGATCACGACCTGAGCCAAAGTCAGACGCTTAACAACTGAGCCACCCAGGCACCCCTGTGCTGGGTGATTCTTAGAAGCTGCCCCAGTTGATTCTCACAGTAAGTTTGTTACAATGGCGCTATTATTACAGGTTTGCCTCTCACCGGGACTCAGCGGAGTTGCGCTAGGAAGATGCAGAGACAGAATATGAGCTTAGATCTGGCTCCATGTCCAGACCTTGCCAAGAAGGCTGTGCCTACCTAAAGAGCCGGAGCCACCACAAGACAGACCCTCATTTCGTGCACTGGTCGAGACAGAGGCCAAAAGAAGAACACGGAGGTGACACCTGCCTTACTGGGTCTCGGAACATAGCACAGAATTCTGATCATTAAAATAGGTGATGCTGACACACAAACTGGATGGGCAGATCAATGATATAGAACAGACAGCTCAAAAATAGAGCTCATTATCAACAAGAGCTAAGCATACACATATACATATGAAAACATTACAGACTAATTGGGTAGGGGATGGAATATTTTAAACATCGCATTGGGAAATTAGTTCCAGATGGATTAAAAAGTTAAATATAAAAAATAAAATCATAGAAGGAAGAAAAATCCCTGAGTGTTTTATAATAAGCATGCATTACTCTTGAATCAGGGGAAAAGTGATATAAACTGAAAGGAGTCTGCCTTGCACATGGGGGGGGGGGTAGGACTTGTTTTTACAGGATGTAATCCGATGAGGATGCCCAAAATATTTCTCATTTGATCATTCACACATTCATTTCTTGAGAAGCATAAATTGGGAACTCCTAAGACACTATGCTAAGCATTGATTATACAAAAGCAAGGGCTCGCTCCATTATCTGAAACTCTATTGGTGATTAATTCCTCTTATAAAATACTGTTCTGTTTTTAAAGGCATGTTGACGGAGGGGAAGGGAGAAGGGTCATTTTGGAGACTGGGGCTACTTGACTCCGCAGGCCAAGGCAACAAACACTATGAAGTGGAAACGCACTGACCGGTGGGAGAACACTGTGGAAGACAGGATTCTAAAATGGCCCCCAGGACTCCCGTGTCCTTCTGTGCACTCCCCCACATAATCTCCATGTCCTTCTGTGCACACCTTGCATAATCTGCTCCCTTTGAGTGCGGGCAGGGCCTATGAATATGGTCAGATACTACTAATCAGTTACTAATCACTTAATTTTGAGTTGTTCAAAGGGGAAAGTTTCCTTGGTGGGCCTGACCTAATCAGGAGAATGAGAACCCTTAAAAGAAAGTGAAGTGTCAGAGAGACAAGCTCCTGGTGATGTGAAGAAGGCAAACAGCCATACTGTGAATGGCCTGTTGGGGGGCATGCAGCAAGGGACTGTGGGTCGCCTCTAGGAACTGAGAGCAATTCCCTGTCAACAGCTAGTAAAAAAGAAAAAATGAGAATGACAGTCATAGCCCAAGAAAACAAATTCTGCCAACAGCCACGTGAGCCTGGAAGAAAACCCGGGGCCCCAGGGAAGCACCGCTTCCCTGACTGACACCTTGATTTCAGTCAGGTGAGACCTGGAGCAAGAGGACCCGGCTAACCCATACCCGGATTCCTGACCCCCAGAAACCGCGAGACCGTAAATTTGTACTGCTCGATGCCACAAAGTTGGTGGCAATTCATTCCACAGCAATAGAAAAAATCATACAGACAACATAATAGATGGGAATACTCCTCTCCCGTCCTGTGCAAAAGCCTGGTCTGGTGAGGGGTTTCCGTGCTCCCTGAGGAAGAACCATCTGTTGTTCTCGGCACGCGAGAAAGCTAGCATGGCAGTTTCCTGAGCAGAGTGGTGCTGCTCACGTCCATCCCCCCCGCTGTCTAGATTACAGACCCCTCAAGGTCAGAGTTCAGGTCTTTGCTTTTATCATTCCAGCCCTCACACACAGTTCGTCCTCAAATTTATGTGACGACTCAATTCCGCGCGTTTTATAGAGGGATCACGGTGAGCCAGGGACAACACGTGGCATTGGCTCAGCTCCTGAACTTCTTGGGCCCTGTGCTCTAACACGGGGCGGGGGGGGGGGGGCAGTGGCGGCCGCCACCTCGCCTGCCAATCAGGAGTTTTCTGAGGACAGGTGTGAAAGGCTGTGTGCTCTTTGAAAGAAAGGAGATACGTTCCGTCAATGTGTGCTTCTTGCCATTCTTTGTAATTAGGCTTTTTCAGAGCGCACAATGTGCTGGAACCTGCCTGGTTCTAGGAGTATCAGCTTTGGAATCAAATGGTTTTGATTGCCGGGGCCAAGTCTGCTGAGTGCAGCAGGATCGCCTGAATGCAGCGCTGACTGCTCCCGGGAAACATTTGGCCTTGGAATCCTACGGCTTCCGCTTCGTCGCTTTTCCTCGGCATCTGAAGACATCCTGACGAAAAGATCTCTTTTCAAGAGGGAGAAGTTTTAAACCGGTTTCAAAACTTTCTCTTAAAACATCTCTAGACTGTGTTCCCTCACCTTTAAAAAGAAAGAGACAAAGTAACGGCTGCACTGACAGTTGTGCGAGAATTAGGCTCTTTCAGGGGAAGGGCTCTGGGGCCACTTCCTGTTTACGCTCCACAAATAATGTCACCAGGGGTTTTGTAACAGCAAACGTCCAGCAAATTATAACCATCTCAATTCTCCTGACTTCTGGTGGGATTGCTAATATTCAGCAGGTTGAAACAATTAGCACCTTCCCCACAATGCTTCCAAGGGTCGTTTTATGCTAAAGCTGACTGTGTAAGTAAACCTCCATGTTCCGCGTGAGTATTGTTCAAGTCATGGCTGAGCTAGCTCCTTGAGGAACAAAATACAAATGTACTTGTGAGAGCCAAATAATTCCATTTACTTACACTACACCTACGACAGAGTTTTACACCTACACAAATAATAAATTAGCCTTGGACCAAAGGCACAAGTGAAATAAGTTCATCGAGCCGTGAATAAAAGGGATTACGGTTTTGCCAATAGAGAAAATCAAGTACAGACCAAGTCACGTGAGAAGCAGGCAGTGCGGCCTTTGAAATGGAGAGAATCGTACCTCTACCACTCTGACTGTCAACCAACTGAGGACCTGGGGGGGGGGGGGGGGGGAGGGCGGTTAGTGTCATGTTCTCCTGGTGGTCTCAATCTCCATTTATGCCCGGACCTGTTGATATGCAGAGCAGTTAGGATCTGGGGCTTCCGCTGCTCATGTGCTAAACCTTGGCAAATGAGATAGGAATAGAGTCTCCTCAGGACTCTTGGGTGGCTCGGTTGGTTAAGCGTCCTACTCTTGATCTCAGCTCTAGTCTCGATCTCAGGGTTGTGAGTTCAAGCCCCGTAATGCACTCCACCCTGCGCGTGAAGCCTAATTAAAAGAAACATTTTTAAAGAAGTAGAGTTTCCTCTCTGAAAACTATTCTAGAGGGAAGGTCACTTATCAGAGGAGTTGAGGGCACGGCCAAGCTAAGCTGCTGTTAGAGTCCAGAAGAGAAGGAGAAATAGAAAGTGTCATTATAATTAACAAAATCATTCATTCTGTCAACAATGGTCATTAATAAATGCCAGCATAAATCACTTCGTATTTGTGTGGTAGTTACTGCTTACGAAGAAGCACAGGTGATAAAATTACACTTGAACTTCATCTTCCAGATTTTATCCCCTTTTAACAGATGAAAATGCTGAGGCCAGGAACGGATGTGAGCTGCAAGAGGGAATCAGGTGTTTCAGCGGCAGATCAATGTCTACCTGCTTGAAAGCATTTTTTAACGGTGATTTATTTTTGAGAGAGACAGAGTAAGTGGGGAAGGGGTGGAGACAGAGGGAGACACGGGATCTGAAGCCAGCTCCAGGCTCTGTGCTGTCAGCACGGAGCCCAAAGTGGGGCTCAAACCCACAAACCATGAGATTATGACCTGAGCTGAAGTTGGACGCTCAACCAACTGAGCCACCCAGCCGCCCCCAGGTCTACCCTCTTCAGATCCTCCGGGATCCCTTAACATGATTCACATCGATAAAACTACGTAGGCTTTGCCACTTACAGGTTCCCTTGGGAGCAAGTCACTTCCCTCTGGGAGCGTTCTCTGGTCATCAGTGAATTGATTTCAGAGGTAAGATGATCCCTAGGATCCTGCCCGGTGCCGAAATTCCATTATTCTATGCAAATACAAGGGGCGCAAATATATGGGGAAAGGCATTAAGATTTCAGTCCTATTTGGGAGGAAACTCTGTTTCAGGAAGGGAGTGAAGCATATAAAAAGTGAGGTATAAAGCCAAAATCCTTGCCCGTTGGAGCAGTGACATTTCATAAAATGATTAGGCAGTGACATTAAATAAGTTTTCAAGCCATTTGAGTGGTTAATTGGCCAACTCTATTGAGGAGATGTTTTCTTGACTAAATCTGAGGGTGTCTTTGGTAGAAACGCAGAGAGAGCGTGATTTGTTCTTGTCCTCCACCACATCTTGGTGTGAATTCGGCCTCCCCTTTGTCTAGAAAGGGCGGACAGACAAGAGAAATGACAGGGCGTTCTGGGGTGGAGATTCCTAAAGGGCAGGTAGATGTGGAGTGCTGTTAGTTCACCTCAGTGCCTTTCAGTCTCCCCTCTCGTCGGGATGAGCTCCAGCCTCCACAGAGACTAACCACGGCGCGTTTGCCCTGGTCATAGGCTCCTGGTTGCACTTCCGAGAGCTTCCGTCTTGGCCGTCGTTCCCCGTGTGAGCCCAGGCAGATGTCACGCCCCGACGGCCATGTCTGCTCTAGGCTCCGTGACACAACCTTCGGTTTCTCCCCCAGAACCGGCCCGGAACCAGCAAGCTACATTTGCTGCATTTCCCGACCGCTGGTCAGGAAACAACTTAAAATAGGTGAGGCATATGGTTATCCTCCCTGCGTAAGATCAGGGGAGCAAGATTAATGATTGTGTGCGCAAAGGTAAGAGCTAATTATAATGACTGTTTCCTAAATGTTCTTACATTCATCTGAGACCTCTGAGAGGAGAGGGTGGAAGAGGGGAAGGGCCTCGCCGAGGTCACTCCGGAGAAGCAGAAGGGACACTCAGACATTCCGACTCCAAGACCTATACCGCAGCGGTCCTCATCCTCACCCACTTCTGTCCTTCAAACAGCCAGTGTTAAGCAATTCCTATGCACAAGGAATGTCCTAGGTGATGGCACTAAATCTGATGCACAGACCCAGAACTTGCCCTCACGGAACAGGAAGAAAGTATAGGACTTGGGGGTCCTAGGAGTTTAAAAGAACGACACACACGCATATGCCCATGCGCGCACGCACACACACAGCTTTAGTGACAATTAGACTTTGTAGGCTCCACCCCCTCAGGGCTCCAAATTTATAGGTTTCTGCTGTGTGATAACCAGCCCTTCACTTGTCAAGGGCGGACTCATCTGTCAGTCGCGTGCTTCGTACGCGCCTGGGGGATGTCCTTGGCACTTTCCTTGGAGAGACAAGCCACCTGACAGGCTTGCCCACAGCCTCACGTGGTAAAGCCCGGGTCGCGGTGTGCAACCAGGGAGGCCCCTGTGCCCCGGAGCTTCTCTTGAGGTCACGGAGGCCTCCAGAAAAGGGAAAGAAGGCAGTGCTGATCAAACAGAACCTCTAAGCGAAAGGTTGTCTATTTCAAAGCCTTTAAAACCTGGTCTCCATGCAGATCAACCTTCCTCGAAACCACTTCCATTATACTCCTTTAGGAAAGAACAGCAGTTCCTTGTGGCCCTGAGATACATCCGCCCTCCTCTGCCACACACCGAGACCCCCGCCAGCGGGTCCACGGAGAAGCGCCACAAGCATAGGCCAGCGAGTCGAGCTGCCCGGCTTCTCACGCTGGCTCCAGCTCCCTGGCCTCAGTTTCCTCTTCTGTGATGTATATTAAAAAAGGATAACAATACTCATGCCTCCTCATAGGGTTGTGGGGATTAAGCGAGCCAACATTTACAAAGCCTCTAAAAAGTGCCTGGCCTGTGGTGAGTGCTGTGTATGTGTTCGCTGTGATTTCTTCCAACGCTTCAACGTAAGTATCGGAGCCAAAAAGAGTCCACAGGCACCGCCTCATCCACTAGGGGGTTTTGTTTGCTTGTTGCTGTTTACAGGTAAGAACGCTGGAGCCTGAGAAGGTAAAATCTCTGTTAAAGAGAGATGTCCCCGTTAGCCTTTGGGGATCTCTACAGGTCACTCTGAGTGGCCTCACCGGTCCTCCTCCCCAGGCCCTCCATAGTTAATGACTCAGAAGTGGGCAGTCCATCTGCCTTTATCTGCGGCCTCTGTCACCTGAGCCTTTGTTATCTGCCTGTGGGCCCTAACACTGTGTTCATTTCTGCCCCCCCCCCCCTCCGTGAGTCCGTGTCTGCCTGTGACATCTTTTAGACTCATTTTCTCCAACAAACTTCTCAAAGCTTGGCTCTGTGTTCATTACTTGGTAACTTTGCCTTCTTTGGGTCCCTGATTAATTTCTACCTGGTCATGTCATAGAACTGGGGGGGACAGGGTGAGATCCTGGAAATTAGCTGGAAATCATCCAGTGGTTCTCAGCAGCCTGGAGTGTGTGCGGTATATGTGTGTTGGTGAGAGTGATCATGGGGGTGGGGGTTGGTATAGAGACAGAGAGGGAGGGAAAGGGAGAAATAACCGATGTCCTAGGTTGGGGTATATTTCTATGTTTTGAAATATTTTGCAAATCCCTCAAGGAACTTTTGATGCAACTGTCCAGTGCGAGCCAGTGATGGAATCCCCTTCACAGTGGACAAGAGATGAGAAAACGTAGGGCCACAGAGGTGCGGTGAGTTATTCACAGTCACGTCGCTGACTTGGGGGCAAATCAGGACGTGAACCTGGCCTCCCAATGCTACGCCTAGAGCTTATTCTGTCTATTTCACACGTGTCCGTGAGAAATTGACATTTCCAGAAGTGGGAACCCATGAGTTCCAGAGCCCCCATCGTCATCATCACCAATTATTGCACAGGCATCAATTACTATGTGCCAAACACTCGTCTTTAAAACTTTCCATTCATTGACTCATTTAATTTTCACAGAACCTTAGGAGGTGGATGTTGTTATTATGCCCGTGTTACACTGGGGAACGCTCAAGAACAGAGAAGCCAGTAATGTTCTTCCAAGAGAGTCCTCAGTATGGTCAAAATGACCTAAAACCTAAGATCCACAGACTTTATTCTGTTAAGGGAGCTGTAGTCACAGAGGTTATCCTGGATGCCTCTAGGTCACTCACTCTCATTTAAAAAATTGCTACGGAGTGATGAAAAGTCTAAAATCTTAGAGTTTAAAAGTAGGTCTCGCCCAAAATCATTTTCCTGACGTGGATAAAGACATTTAAGCCTTCTGCTTTTGGGGAAGCTGTGTGGCTCCTGTTTAGATGGCCTGTCAGCATGGCCTTAGGAGAAGGCAGCTACATATCACTTGCGCTATCTTAAAATTCATAAGGCCAGGCATGTTCCCCCAACCTGGGCCTGGGTGGACGACCCGTAGGTGCTGGTTTCCTGCACAACCCCTGAGTTACTGCGCTCTTTCCTCAGACCCTCCAACCAACTGGGCCTGTGCCCAAGATCCCCATCCCCTCCTTTCTACCCAATCTTAGCGTGTGCATCTCAGGTACGGGGTTCGCATCCTTCTTGACTCCTGAACCCGCTGCCCTCAGCTCCCCTACTTGCTGTTGTAGGAGACAGACCTCCAAGAATTGCCTACCCTTTTGCCTAATTCTGAACTGCCCCCCAAGCTCTTTTTGTGTTCCTCTTGACTCGTGCTGGCCAAAGCTGGTCCTCCTGTGACCGAGATCATGCCAATTGCCGCCTGCCTCTGGATGGGCCCCTCCCTGGGTGCAGCTACTGAGTCATTCACTCCATCCCTTAGCAGACTGCTGGTTCCATCCTCCAGAGAGGAAACCTTCTCCATCCCTGCCTCCTTCCCACCAGCCCGGCTTCCGCTGCTCAAGCCCCAGCTCGCTTCCCAGCAGAGCCAGCTTCTATATACACACAGGACAATTTAAGTATTTCTTTCAGGCCTGAGAAGCCAAAATAAACCTAAGCCGATCACGTAGAAATTGCTCACCACCTTGCGGGCAGCCCCACCGAGGTGGGGCTGACGAGCAACTCTCCATCCTGACCCTCGGCCCTCAATGCTACTCTTGCTCTTGGCTTCCCGCCATGCCTGTCACTGAATCTGAACTTTTAGCCCAAGCTCTGCCCTATTTGGGCCTTGGCACAGACCAGAATGTAAAATGATAATTCCCTGAGCTGTGCCAAACAGCGCAGAGCTCCCGAGATGTTACAGATGCAGCTGTGACCAGCAAACACATTGTTTCCGGGATGGTGTTTGTAAATATATGAGCTGCCCGACAGCTTGTGGAATTAAATATAGATGCTACATCACAAAGTCTAGCTAAAATAAACTATATGCTGCTCAATGAATGTCAATAAGTACACGGAGAAAGAATCATTATCCCTTCTCTGCAGCACAGTCCAAGGAACCCATCCCTAAGTGGGTTTTTCTGTTTGTTTGCTTGCTTTTTGAGGAAGGCAACGTTTCCCCCCCACACAGGCTTTTGTCTGGTCCCGGTGGGCAGCCGGGGGAGGGTGGCATGCAGTGACCGAGTGGGCACGATCGGGAAGGTTGCTGCACTGGGTGTGGTGTGTATGGGGTGGTGGCCAGAGCCAGCCCATCTGAGGTTCCCGGATGGACCAGGCAATCACAGTCAACCTTTCGGGATTGCTGGCTTTGAGAAACCATTTCTAGAAGTACGTCTGAAGTGCACTGGTGGGTTCGAGAGACATGATGGAAAGCAAGCTGATCCATCACGGCCAGTCCTCTCTCCCGTTCTTGAGCCGAATGCCTCCCCTTCCCTCGCACTGATTTCTACTGGCTGCTTGTATATTAGCAGCCTCTTAAGTGAATAACGGCAGGTTACCCGAAGCTGGCGTTCACACACTAAAATCGGCATCCCGAAGGAGGTTTCTGAGCGCTCTCGTTCAGCCTTCAGCCGAGAAGCCCTGTTGCCCTGCGATCCTGGGCGTTACGCAGAGCCCACGCTGCTCTGCCCGGACTGCCAAAACCCCACTCCAGGAGGTGGTACAAAGTGAAAGGCGCTCTGAATTTGGGGCGACGTCAGTGTGGCCCCGAGGAGTTCAGGTTTGACTTGTGCCGATCATTTTGAACGTCTGCAACTGCCACGCTGTTGCCCATTGAATGTATGTGTCCGTGCGTGTTCCTCTCTGGCTCTTTAGCACCAAGTTCTCTCTCCACTACAAAGGGGAGCCGCAGACCTAGGTAGACCGCGGCAGCCCCAGCACCGTCTGGGTCCTTGTGCAAAAAGGTTTCCGAGTTTCCGGTGGAAGAGCTAGAGTAATTCTCTACAAATCTTAATGCAGACTTCCTTCTGGCTCACCCTGCCACGGACTACCCAGACTACTTCTGATAAATTAAACCCTTTGGAAGATGTGGCGATAAGTTTCCCCACTTCCTTCCTTTTAGGAAAGCTAATAAATAGCTATTCGTTCATCCGACTAATGTTTATCGGACAACGAACATTTAGCTAGAATGTAAAATGCACGAAGGGAGGCTGGAAGGTAACGCTGGGATTTCTTTCAAAGAAAGGTGAGGGCAAATCCTTACAATAATTCTCTCGCGGCAAGCCTGATTAGCCAAAGCCACACCAGAATGACTGTGCTGACCGGGATTTACAGATGTCCACAACTGAGTGACAACTGAGGCTTGACCCTGCAGCTTCTGATTCAAAGCGAAGATCATTCTCAGCCTAATTTTGAATTGTATCATTGATTTTCAGTCCAAATCTTTGGAAAAACAGTAGAGAGTAACTCCTAAGAACTTGGAAAATTAAATCAAATATCCCATTCCTCAAGCTTGGTAACAGAGAATACAGTTAAGACAGAGCCAAGTATTTATTCTGATGGGTCTCCAGTGTGTGTGTGTGTGTGTGTGTGTGTGTGTGTGTGTGTGCGTGTGTGTGTGTGTGTGTGTGTGTGAGAGAGAGATTGAGAGAGAGAGAGAGAGAGAGAGAGAGAGAGAGAGATTTGCCCCATGAGACCTTTCTCAATTTCCAGAGAAATATTTGGTTGCAACAACTTGGAGAGGGGTGCTATTTCTCGTGGGTAAGGCCAGGTAGCTGTTAAGCATCCTATAATCCACAGGACAGTTCTAATAATTCCCTGACTCCAAATGTCAGTAGTGCTGAGATTGAGAAGCTCTGGCTTAGGCCAACAAATTCTAATGATCTTAGACTCATACAGTATCTCTGAATACTGGAAGGCCAACTTTTTAGAAAAGTTTTTCATGCACACCTAGTTTGCCAACATATGTCATAGTGGTGAAGACCAAAACTTCTCATCCCCACAATCCCTCCTTCTAGGCTTCCTGTTTCCTGTTTAATTGGTCCTTGATAACAACAACAACAGTTAAAAGACCTATTTATTGAGTTATTATTTTCTACTGGGCACTGTGCTAAGCACTTTACTATCAACAAAGTAGATAGTACTAATCCACAAGCAGTTAATATAAGGAAAATGAGATTCTAAGAGATTTAGAAACTTGTGCACCTCCTTCCCTCCCTCCCTCCCTCCCTCCCTCCCTCCCTCCCTCCCTCCTTCCTTCCTTCCTTCCTTCCTTCCTTCCTTCCTTCCTTCCAGTTCAGTCAGAAAGCCAATAGGCAGGCCTGTGCAGCGGCGGGGGGGGGGGGGGACTAGCAAGGATCTGGATCCATGTAAGGCAGGTAGTTGAGTGGAGCAGTAGCCCAGTGGAGTCAGGAAATTGGGCGGGGGGGGGGGGCGGTTAGCCAATAAAGTAAGTATATTAAGGATAACAGGAGCTAAATTTCTCATGGTCAAAGAGAGGAGTTGGAAATATGGAAAGAAAAAAAGCTAGAATAAACCCTCTGGTTTGGCCTGATTAGAAGTATGAAGTATTTCTAAATCTAGATAGAGAAATAGAAGGATAGAGAGAGAGAGATTGACAGATGAACAGATGGGGAGATAAATAGATGTCAGAGACAGATAGATAGAAGTGTGTGCGTGTGTGTGCGTGTGTTTGCACATTAAATATAATATGATATTCTGGGTTGGATTCTGGAATAGAAAAAAGGATATTAGTAGAAAATGGATGTAATCTAAATAAATTTTATAGTTTACTTAATAGTATTGCACCTATGTTAATTTCTTATTTTTGACAAATGGACCACAGTTACAAGATATTAAAGTTAGGAGAAGCTGGATGAAGGACACACAAGACCTCTGTGCTCTTTCAAACTCTTCTGTAAATATAAAATTATTCCAAAGTAAAATGTTTATTTAAAATTAAAGTGTATATATGCATATATATACAATAACATATTATTGTATTGAATTATATATGTATTAAATGTACATATGCAATAAGGCATATGCATGTACGTATATGCAATAAGGTACATATGTGTATATATGTCTACACAATAATGCATACATATTTATATGCAATACATACGCATACACACACATACAAGCTATCTCTCCCAATTCTGTCCACCCCAAGTATGTCCAGTAGGACTCACCTCACTTTAAGATCTTGGTTTCTAAGTCCTATTCCTTCCACCAAAAGGAATCAGGGATTGTTGGAGAAATGAATGATTACAGGCCTGTGGCAGTTAAGGTGTAACATGAACTTGGAACATCTTTTTATGACAGAAACATCGGTGTCCTGGCAAATTTTTAACATCCAGCTCTCTGGAGGAAAAAGTTCTGATCGTAGCATTTGCCAGTTTCCGTGGTGCAAATACTTCCCAACATGCCTGATTCCAAGCTACCCACTTAATGTTAATGACTCACACGTTTCCTGAAAATTTTGCAGTGGGCTCCCATAAGCCATTGTAAGCTCTAGCAAACTACTGGGTTCATATGTGTATATGTATCTCCAAAGAAGGATGGATACATGTCAAAAGGACACAGAGCCAGCTTGAAAAGGTTCCCGTCATGAATTCTGGGACAATTTGAACATCAAAATAAATATTGATAGTAATGGATTATATTCCTTTGAGTAAAATAAGAATCTATGAGGCCACATTATTTACACACACATACAGCAATACCCAGGGAGGAGGGAGCTTTCTTATAATTCTTATAATAGAATGACAACTAATAAATGTAAAAAAAGGGATAGAATTAGAAAACCATCATTTAGGAATTCTCACGGTGATAATCCATTCAGAAAAGAAACATAAATGAGTGCTAAACTGTGAAATACCCCCATTCTTCATCAAAGAAGAATATTTCACAGTCTCAGAAGATCTTCCTCAAAATACTTACTAGTTATACAAAGGAAAAAAAAACTTTACAGTGGACAAACTGATAGCTGCCATCTTACTCTAGTGATCCAAGTTAACAACACCAGAATTTACAACCTTTTAAAATTCTTTTTAAAGTTTATTTATTCATTTAGAGAGAGAGAGAGAGAGAGAGAGAGAGAGAGAGAGAGAGAGAGAATGGGAGAGGGGCAGAGAGCAAGCCCAAGTAGGCTCCGTACTGTCTTGTGCAAAGCCAATGTGGGGCTTGAACTCATGAACCATGAGATCATGACCTGAACCAAAACAGAGTCTGATGCTTAACCGACTGAGCCACCCGGGTGCCCCTAACATCACTAGAATTTAGACAAAGAGAAATCATGTGCCACCTGACGGGATCCAGTGAGATCACAGCACTTCTAGCACAGTCCAGGCAAAAAATCCCAACTTGAATTCAGCACGAAGAAACATTACACAACCTAAACTGAGAGATATCCTATAAAATAGCAAGCCCATAATCTTCAAAAATGTTAAGGTCACGAAGATCAGAGAATGACCGAGGAACTAATTGTTCCAGATTGAAGGGCACTTTAAAAAAGACACGCCAACTACAAGAAATGTACAGTCCTGGGTTGGCTCCTTTGTTATAAAAGACATTATTGGGTCAGTTGCAAAACTTCAATAGGGTCTCTGGATAAAGGGCATCTGGCGAGTTCTTTGTACTCCTGTATGACTTTTTTTATGAGATTGAAATTATTTCCTTGTACAAAGGAAAAAGGAAAAAAAAGAAATTCATACATGATTACAGAGCTCACGCAACCAACACTGAAACCATAGTTGTTCTAACTCTGACATCTGGGCGAATTACCGATCCATAATTCAAAAATATGTTTGTCTATTGAATTGTAGAGGGATATCTAAGATACAGACAGATCTTTCTTATTTAGGACAGACAGACCCTCATTATTTACATCTTAGGAGATACAGCTAGAGACTTGATACACGTGGCTGTATCCAGCATTGTCCAATAAAAATATAATGCAAACTACACAGATATTTTAAATTTATTATCAGCTACATTAAAAAGGTAATATTAAGCAGATGCAATCAATTTTAGTGATATATTTTATTTAACCTAGTGAATCCAATATATTGTCATTTGAAATAACTCTGTATGGTGACAGATAGTAACTAATCTTATCATGGTGAGCTTTTCATAATAAGTGTAATTGTCAAATCATTACATGATACACCTGAAACTAATTGAATGTTGTATGTCACCTATATCTCAATTAGAAAAATAAAAACACAAATTTTTGTCATTTGAATATGTAATTAATATGAGAAAATTATTACCAATATATTTTGTATTTTTTCACACTGAGTCTGAAATCTAGGGTATATTTTACACTTACAGCTCATGTCAGTGGAGATGCTAAGTTCTCATCAGCAATACTTAATTCTTGGGGCGCCTGGGTGGCTCAGTTAGTTAAGCGGCCAACTTCGGCTCAGGTCATGATCTTGCGGTTTGTGAGTTCAAGGCCCGCATCGGGTTCTGTGCTGACAGCTCAGAGCCTGGAGCCTGTTTCAGATTCTGTGTCTCCCTCTCCCTCTGCCCCTCCCCTGCTTGCACTGTCTGTCTGTCTGTCTGTCTCTCTCTCTCTCTCAAAAATAAATAATAAACATTAAAAAAACATTTTAAGGAGCACCTGGTGGTTCAGTTGGTTAAGCGTCCGACTTCAGCTCAGGTCATGATCTCACGGTTCGTGAGGTCAAGCCTCACGTCGGGTTCTATGCTGGCAGCTCAGAGCCTGGAGCCTGCTTCAGATTCTGTGTCTCCCTCTCCCTCTCTCTCTCTGCCCCTCCCCTGCTCGCACTCTGTGCCTCTCTCTCTCAAAAATAAACAAACATTAAAAACTTTTTTTTTTAATTTTTAAAAAAGAATACTTGATTCTTTGTTTAGATTTGAAATAATTTACAGTTGAAAAAAGAAATCACATACCCAACGTATTTCCAAGCACACTTAAATTTTTTCTGATAACTGAATTGAGCAGAAGTTTTGAAATTTAAATTAATGAAAATGAGGTAAAATTTTAAAACTTAGTTTCTTCGTCACACGAGCCACACATCAAGTGCTCAACAGCCCCATATGGCTCATAGCTACCATATCGGACAACACGGGGCGGGATAGGTCCACAATTCATCTGCTCCTATGTATCCCTGTACATTCGGGATACATTGCTCACACCATTCCCCTGCACAGAGACTCTAACTTTACACCATCCAGAGCAGGAATACTCTTTCCATCCTGTTGCCGTTAAGCATAAAGACTTTGAGTGAAGCACGGTTCCATAGACGTGAAGGGACCAGAGGTCCTGGCCCCTCGTTTTCTGCCTCCGCCTACTAAATTAATCGCCCTTAAATCATGGCCGCCTCCGGACTAGCACTTGGGTAAATAAACAGGGGAAATCCATGGCAGAATGGTACCACAGAGGCAAGTTCTTTACGATGAAAAGCACTAGACAGACATTGATAGTTCAGTTTATTTTTATTATTAGAGGCCAAAAGCGGCGGACGTTGCCATCACAAAGATTGTGAGCAAGTCCCTACATTTGCTATTTTGGCTTCTCCATGGTAACAATAAAGAAGACGCTCTACCCTCTTCAGATCAACGGTCACACACCTCCAGCGCAGAATGAAAGGAGCAAATATTGCAAAGCTGTGCTCTCCCCAGAGAAAAGTGTTACAAGTCAATTTATACCGGTAATTGTTGCCAAGTGCTGCAATCATGGATACCCTTCACTCCCTTTGTTAGATTTTAGGCACGTCCAAATTTTCTACAAAACATTGCACTATTTTTGTAATCAGAAAAAAAAAAAAAACCTTTTTCTAATTAAAAAAAGTAATGTAAGATATTAGGAGTGCTGCTCTATCTCTATGCGTCCCATCATCTGTATGACTGAGCAAGACCTGAGCCAGCTGCCCTGGCTAGAGAGCTTCAGCTACCAACGCGAACAGCCGGTCAGCTAATCCTGCCATTTCCAACCATCTCAGCCGCTCACACTTGGTTGTTCCCCTCGTGTGAGGCGGAGCTGGGGTTTAGTGGAAACAAACAGAAACAACTCATCACACTCATTCACAAATGTCGCTCCTTCCGGCTCCTTCGGCCCTCCTGCCGCCCCACCATCCTTGATATCCTGCCAAATCTACAGCCTTGTGCTTATTCAGTCCTTGGCCAGGCTGCCCATGGGGATGGCCCGGGCAGATCCTGGAACTGGCACTGGTGATTCAGCAGGATGGGGCTTTGTGTCTCACTCCATCCATCCTCGCTCTGTGCCCTAATGAGTGGCCCAAAGGCTGAAAGTGCCCTCCTGACATCGCAGCTGGCGTGGAGGACCCGGGGAGCAATTACCCATATGCTTTCTGGGCTCGCTGTCCCCTGAAGTTTCAATTAAAGATGCTCTCAGTTCTTCTGTCTTGTTTTTCTCATCCTGACTTAGAACCCTCCCCTCCCCTACAGGGCCACTGAATACCCGGGTTCAGACTGTCGTTGCAAACGCCAAGAGACACCATTCACTCCATAGTCTAAGCAAATGGCTCCCTGTGTTGTTGAGCAAAACACAGTTGTATCCCGTGCAGTCGTATCCGAGGGCCTGCCGCATCCTGCATTTTCTCTTCGCCTCCGGATTGACAGTTAAGCCACCACGTTGCTGATGCACCACGACTGTAAAGGGATAGAGAGAGCGCGTGCAAGCAAAGACCCAAAAGGCAAAGGACAGCAAAGGTAGACTTGTCGGACCACGTAGGACACCTCTGAGTACCATCCACACGCCCCCAGAGTAGAGTCCCCTGACGTGGCTTGAAAGGGTTCAAACATTCGAGGCAGTGACACAAACAGGGAATGCGGGGGAGGAGACGCCGGGGAGTAATGTGCACGGTTTGCAGATGTAGCAGCTGGGAGCTATTTCTCTCAAGGGCAGTTATCAGCAGGTAGGGGGTCATAACTGCCACCACCATGGGCATGGAGGGAATGGTAAGCGTACTTCTTCAAACACTTAAATTCCCATTTTCGTTTCTGGGGTATTCACAGACACAAAGCTATCCCCGCCCCCAACTACAAAATGCCTCTCAACATTGTTCTTGAACCGACCCACACACGGCCACCCCTCGTTCCACAAACATCACTGAGCTTGACTTCGGCAAAAGTCCACAGCAGCTTTCCACTCTCCAAACCAGGACCTTTTAGTACTTGTAGTACCTGTAGCTCCTACTCACTGAGTAGTAACGGGGTGCTAGGCGATGTTCTCTCTGCTTTACATACACTGTCTCACTGGATCCGCAGAACAATAAACAGCCTTGCATTCTACTGATATTTTACCTTTATGGACGAGGAAATGAAAAGCTAAAGAGATTGAGTAATTTGTCAAGGTGCCAGCGTTTTATGGCCGGGACGGGTTGTCTGGTCCAGAGCCGGCTCGTAACCACTGGGTTCTACCCTCCTCAGTCCAATTCTCCCTCATCACCCTGGCTTCTTTGCAGCTTTAGGCACTGCCGGCCTCTCCCACCTGGCTTCTCTCTCCCTTTGCTTCTGTTGATCTCCGACTTCTCTTGCTTTGCCTGCCTTCCCCCGCTCCAAAAGCAGGTTCCTGCTCACTCATATCATCCTCTATCCATTAGCACAGCTCTGTCCTCTCCCACCCTGCAGGTCGGGGAAAGGAAGCAACCAGGAAAAAAACTGTAATAATGATAGAGAAAACTCCCAGCAAGATGGCGACTACATTGGCAATTGACATCTGGAATTCTAGACTTGTAGAAGGGCCCCATGTTTCATAGAGGAAGAACCAGAGTCCAGACTGTGATTACAAGGTTTAGGTCTATGTGGCCAGTTAATAATGGGCAGGCGTTAGAATCTAGGTAGGTTTTTGCCACCCAGAGACCTTTCGTGGAGCCCACTCTTCCAACAAAACCATGGTCTTAACAAAGACCCGAGGGGCCTATTATCCACATAGGACTTCCACGCTTACGGATCCAGATCCCGATCCCAGGGCAACATTTATTTTCCGCAGCCCACTCTTCCCCTTCAAAGCCTCTTTGTACCCTGAATTTCTACCCTCCCTTTCTCTTCTGTCTACCTGCCCACCTGCGATCTGGGTTTTTCCAAGCTGTTAGCCCTCTGGCTCTACTAACATCTTTCTTCTTCTATAGGGTTGTTTTCAGCAGGATGCAAAGGCCATTAGTAAATCAATAACGTTTTATTTAGAAAAGGGGGGGAGGAAAGGACCTGGAGTTTTTAATTCAGATCTAGCAACTCCTGGGGCATTATCAGGAGCATTCTAAAATTAGGCCTTTGAAAAGCATGATGCTGCAGCTGTTGGAACTTGATAGCTTCCTGCCCATAAACAGGAGCAGCTTGCCATGGGTGGGATCATTAGCCGAAACCTCCCTCTCCTGTGGTGGGTACGGCTTCCTCTAACTCTAATGCCATATGTGCAGTCTATTGCTTTAGACCTCTTTGTTTTACTCCTGCCTCCTTCCCCTTCTCTTCATTCATCTCTCTCCCGGTCTCCACACGTGTCCTTTTTCTTCTTTCTAGGAATCTTTGCATTTCCACATATCAGTGTGTTTCCATCCAATGCAGCAAACACTTCCACCAGGGCAGTCTCGTCAATGAAGCCACGTCGAGCATCTTAAGCACCAACCTCTCTATGTTCACAAAGATGACCCTCCAAAGGTCAGCACGTGCCATGGGACCAATCTTTGAGGACTCCTGTCATTGTTCTGCCCCTACTCCTGTTCCAGCCTCACTGCCTACGGGCAGAAAACAAAGTCATGGATCTGTATGGGTATGAATGGGACAAGAGAAGTGATGGCACGGGCACACACGTGAAGGCCAAGGTCATGGTGTCTGAAACAACACACTTAAGATTTGACCCTATAACACTGCAATTCTGCATTTCCTTTGATCTAGCAAGTCTATCTCTGGACGATTGTTCTGAAGATGCACAAGGAGATTCAGCTACAAGGATGGTTTATTGCTTGACAACAGCGGAGAGAGAGAAACTGAGCTACTTATGTTTCTGAAGTATATTATTTACCTGTTACTGTGTAGCCATGAACACAAAACTTAGCAGCTGAAAATTAAAAAAAAAATGTTTACTATCTCACACAATTTCTGTGGGTCAGGAAGTGGGGCTGGCTCTGGGTCTCTTACCAGGTTGCATTCATGACGTTGCCTAGGGCTACGGGCATCTGAATATTTGGGGGTAGAAGACCCAAGTCTAAGTTGGTTCATTCTCAAGGCCAGCGGGTTGGCGCTGGCTCTCGGTAGGAGCTCTCCATTACTCTTCATTCACACAGACCTCTCCGAAGGACAACTCAAATATCCTCGCAACACGGAAGCTGGCTTTCTCCGGAGTGGGTACTCCACAAGAGAGCAAGGCAGAAGCCACCACGATGTTTGCAACCTAGCCATGCAAGTTGCACACCACAATGTCTGCTGCAGGTACCGCTCACGTAGATCTAACCGGGTACTCTGGGGGAGGGGACTACCCAAGGGGGTAGATACCAGGAACAGAGACTCGTTGAAGGCCATCTTGAAGGCTGGCTACCACATACGGGGACTACTTCACCAGGAGCAGCAGCCCTGGTCTCTCTCCTCACCAAGAATTCTTCATTCTGTGAGTTTGAGAGAACACTGAAGCTGGTCTGGGCCCGTTAGTTCTAGACTTCTTTGTCTTTGCCAGCTGTCTGCATGCAGTGGATGTGCATTCTGCCTGCTCCCTGTCATCCAATAAAACGCAGGAGCTCTGCTTCTGTGGCACGGCAGTCGGCTCGGAGGGGTGGCGATGGGAGGGCTTGTGTATCTAAGCCTGATTTAGTTCCAGATCTAGGTCACATTCTGTACTTCTCTCTTCCAGCAATGAAGCTCGTCTCTACCTGTGTCTTATTCCTCCATGGATTCCCAAGGTCCAAGTGCTTTTTATTGACCCATCGCACTCCCGATTATGTTTTATATTTTAAAATGTGGTCCTTATGATAGTGGAAAATTCAAGACACCTAAATGTTGTACAACAGATTGAGCAAATTATGGCATATCCATACAATTCAGTATAATACAATCATTTAAAAGTATGCTGTATAAGAAGATTTAATGATACAGAAAATTGCTTAAGATATATTAAGTGAATACAGGATATGAAACAGTATGCAAGTTATTGCTCTATTAAAAATAATGTACATATGCTTAAAAAAGAACACCACACAGATACCATTTTGGAGCCAAGGTATGTATGTATGTATGTACGTGTATGTGTATATATATATCAAATATCAACTGTAGTTATCATTGGTTGGTAGGCTTCTGGGTAGTTAAAATTTCCTTCCTTTTGTGTTCCCTAAACTGCCCACATTTTACACTCATTACCTCTGTAGTGAGGAAAAATAGAGAGAAAGTTTGCAGATGCTATAGTTCAGGGGTTCAATTAAAAGTAACTAGAGGTTTCTGACATCCTTTATTGGAGAGAGAGTCAGGCATTAGAGTGACTCCCGCATCACCTCCATAAGTTCATTTGACACCATTGACTAATGCCTCTTTCATAAACACGCCCTCCTCTTGGTTTTCTTGACCCCATACTTTGTTTTCTTTCTGCTTTCTCTCTAACAGGCCCATACTCCTATACCAAGTCATTAAACGTTAGAGTTTCTCAAAGTACAGTTCCAGGCCTTTCCCTCTTCTCCCTATATGCTCTACCCTGGGAGGCGTCAACCCACATTCGTGGCCACAGAAAGCAGTTACCCATAGATTATAAGAAATTCATGCCTCAAGCCCAGGCCTCCCTCCTGAGCTCATAGGATTTGTGTACAACCTGAGTACTTTGACGTCTCAAAACTTTCTCAAGTCAGTAAGTGCAAAATCAGCCTCATGATCTTAAGTGGCTCATGATCTTAGCAAAGTGTAGGGCAGAATAATATGTTCTTGGGGTTCTCAATCCTGGTTGCACATTGGAATCACCAGGAAAGCCTTTTTAAAAATACCAATGCCTGAACCCCTAACGGTTCTGATTAAAAAGTGTGGGGTCACGCCCTGCAGCAAGTATTTTTTAAAGCCCCCTCAAAGGATTTTAATGAATGGACAGCGTTGAGTGCCACTGATATACTTATTCAATAGAAACCTCACAGTAATTTTGGTATCTTCCTCTTTCTTGTCCCTTAAGTATAACCTATCCCTAAATCCTACCAATTTGACTTCTAAAATGTTGCTCAAAGTTAACCGTAAGTCTTTGTTCTCACTGCCACCACCTTAATCTAAACGATCTTCTCTCATCTGGACTTCCAATGCTTTTTGCATAATGCATCAGATCTGAACATATCATCTCTTTTTACCTCCTGTCGTGGCCCCCAGTGAGTCAAATCCTTGTATAATTCCCTCCTCTTGAGTACAGGAAGGGCCTGTAGCTTGCTTCTAATCAACAGAATGCAGCAACAGTGATGGGATGTCACTCTCACTATTACATTATATTAGGGAAGACCCCATTTTAGCAGACTGGAGACAGAGATTCTACTGCTGGCCTTGAAGAAGCAAACAGCCAGGCTGTGAACTGCCTATGCAGACGGCCATGTGGCAGTGGCCTGTGGACAGCCTCTAGGACCTGAGGTTAGTCTCCAGCTGACAGCCAGTATGAAGCTGAGGCCCTCGGACCTAAAACTGTAAGGAAGTAAATTCTGCCAAACAAGTGGCAAGGTCGTAAAAGTGGTTTTTCCTTAGCTAAGCTTCCAGAGACAATATAGCCTGGCCAACATGTTGACTTCAGCCACGTGAAGCCCCGAGGAAAGGATCTAGTTAAGCCATGCACACGTTCCTGACTCATGGGAACTGGGAGATCACTAATGTGAGTTGGTTTAAAGCACTAGATTTGTGCTAAACTGCTATGCAGCTATAGAAAATAGACCCTTGGGATGTCTGAGTGGCTCAGTGGGTTGAGCTACCAACTCTTGATTTCAGCTCAGGTCATGATCCCAGGGTTGTGGGATTGAGCCCTGCGTTCGGCTCTGTGATGAGTGTAGAGCCTGCTTAAGATTCTCTCTCTCTCCCTCAGCCCCTCTCCCCTGCCTGTTCTGTCTCTAAAAACAAACAAACAAACAAAAGAAATAAAGGAAAAAGAAAACTAATAGACCTGCTCATTCTCAACCCCAAAACACAGCAATCATTCAACAGCTTCGCATCACTCTTAATATGAATGATCTGGCTCCTCCCACCTCTCCAAACCCATATGTTCTACCTTGCTCTGTGCACTAGCCATGTAGACCTTCTTTAAAGGCCTGGGATGAGTCTAATAGCCTTCAACCACGGGGCATTTGCTCCTCACATTGCCTCTGCATGAGCAAATGCTCTTGAGGGCTCTGTTCATCTATTTCTCACTCAACCCACCTCTTTAAGGAAGCCTTCTTTGAATGTCCCTGTCAGGGTCAAATTCCTGACTACAAGCACCTGTTAACATTGTCTCTCTTTTACTCATAAAACTTGCCAATATAATTTTACATATTTGTTTGGATCATTATTTGATCAAAGCGTGTCTCCCTCGCTAGTCTGTGAGTTCCATGAAGGCTGCATTATCACTTGCTTTGGCTTGTCATTTTAACCCCAGTATCTAACACATTACCTAACATTTAAAGTGTTCCTTGGACGGACGGACGGACGGATGGATGGATGGATGGATGGATGGATAGATGGATGGAGGAAAAGTGAATTGGATATGGCTTTTGTACCCCACTTCATCCCAGTGCATTCATATTACAGCACTGGATCTCACCTCACCTCAATGGATCTAGGTTAGGTGAAAGTTTATAAACCTAGGATTCAGGAGAAAAAAACTACAACCAGACAAATACCCAACAATTAATAATTCTTCAACAAAAGTTGGCAAGCAACTATATGTAAGGCTATGTGTTAAGTGTATGTGGACTGCCAAGAAGTACAAGGCAAAATCTCTGACTTCTTATAATAAGCAAGGACCCATTTTAGGGTCTCAAGAGAAAACTTAAGAAACCTTCTCTTTTATTCAAGAAATAGTCCTTTATGATACAGTTGGTGAAGTTAAAATTGCCAGAAGACTCCCATTCAAGCTCATCCTAATCCAACGAGGGTCAAGGTAGGAGAAAACAGATGATCTGCACAGATGTGCCCTCCTAAGTTTAAGCTTCTAGAACTCTTGAATGTCCAGGTTCTATTCAGCACCTGTTTTATAAACTATGAGTCACGATAAATACTATTTTTATATCTTAGACTTATTCCACAAAATATTGACGAATTTCTACACGCTGAGCACTAGTCAACTACTTCTTACATTTATATTCCAGTGGGATAGAATACAGATGGCAAACATATCAATAATTAAATATATAACATATCAGGTGGGAACAGTTCCATGAAGAAGAGTACAGCAAGGCAAGAGGATAGAGAGCAACAGTGTCGGGAGGGGGTTGTTATCTTATATCAAGTACTCAAGTAATAGGTATATTCGGGCAAAGACTCGATGCAAGTGAAATGGGAACATTAAGAGGGCATTTGGAGGAATAAAGCATGTCAGGCTGAGGAAGTAGAGCGGGCAGGCATAAGCCTGCTTTGCCAGCAAGAGGAACGGCACAGAGGCTGGTGTGGCAGCAGGGCCACGAGGGAGTGAGGGCACAGGAGAGCATGAGGTCAGATAGGTAGAGGACAACCAGATTCTGTAAGAACCACGAGGCATGAGCTTGACCTGAGTACAACGTTATGCTGGAGTAGGTTTGCTAAGGCTGCTCTGTTGAGAAGAGAATCTATCTAGAATGCCAAGGGTGGAGGAAAGATGAGGTCAGAGGTCAGAGGTCAGAAAATGGACTGGGTAAAAAATGACACCGCCTTGGACTAGGGAGGTCACTGTGGGGATGGTGAACGATCGTCCAAATCTCTCCATAGATCATAGGTGGAGCTGTCAATGTCTACCAAGGCCTTGGCTGGGAGCATAAGGGAAAAAGGAGTTGGCCATGCTCTAGAATTCGGTACTTTTTTTTAATGTTTATTTGTTTTTGAGACAGAGAGAGTACGAGCAAGGGAGGGGCAGAGAGAGAGGGAGACACAGAATCCAAAGCAGTCTCCAGGCTCTGAGCTGTCAGCACAGAGCCCGACACGGGGCTTGAACTCATGATCTGCAAAATCATGACCTGAGCCGAAGTTGGACGCTTAACCCACTGAGCCATCGAGGAGCCCCAGCACATTTTATTTTTAAAGAAGACACCTTTCGATCTCTTTCCTGCCCTTCTTTCATATGTCATCATCAACAGAGTCATTTTGGGATATGCCTGAATCCCAAATTGCTCAGCCTAAATACAATTTTCAGAGTTAGAATGCTAAGAAGCCCTTTTTACCCTGAAAATGCTGTCCTTTTTTTTTTTTTTTTTTTTTTGCATCTCCACGGAGGAAAGATGAGAGAAAGCACTTCAGCTGGAACATGACGGAGGCCACATGGAGACAAGGGAAATCCAGATCAGAAGCTAACAGTAAGGAAAAATGAGAAGGAGTCCTTAAAAGAGCCCTCAATTCCGATCTGCCTGGGACATCTGGGGGAGGGCTGGGCGGTTCTCCAGTGTCCTCTCCTCTCTGTGATGCGGGCCTCAGAAGGAGCTGGTGATCAAAATTATCAGCTAATCCTCCTCCTTCTCCAGAGCAAGCTGGGCTCATGCTGTGCAAAGTTGCCCTTAAAAAGTCAAACAAAAGCTGCTCCAGTACATGTGGCCAGAGTTGGAAATGCAAACCACCACCCGGCTGCAAATAGATCATTCATTGATTTTCCTCAAGTTTGGCCTACAACTGCTGTCTGTCAGAGAATTATCATGCTGCCAAGTTTAAAAGTTTATTACGTTGACCCTACGAGAGCAATAGGGTATAAGGGTGGGGGACCTTTACATTCGCTTACCCCACCTCCACCCCCATCTTGCGATGAGCAAAATATCTAAGGGTGTTTTTTTTTTCCCTAAAGTATTACCTCAGGGATGAAAACAGGATACAACATCCATGTCTGTGTGAAGCTTGTACATATGGCGTGTGACTCCGTATCTACAAGAGTGCATTTCTCCAGGATTAGCACGGGAGATGTCAACAGGAGGGAGGACAGAGAGAAGAAAATACAATTCGTCTTTCTTGTGACTCTTAGAATCTCCAATTGCCCAACTGCCATTTTGCAGGACTAGCCTGAGCCCATGACACCGAGGTCACTCCTCTTGCTAAAAGGTATACTTTCGTTTCACAATTGTTGGACCACGAGCACCTAGTATGTGTCAGGAGGGACTGGGGGTACAGTGAGGGACGAAGAAACAGCTTCCCCAGGATCACGGACTCTCTTCCGGCATTCTGGGACTGGTCTATGCTCCTATACTTTCCTTGACCGCCCTTTATTTATTTCCTGAAGTTTATTCTATTTATTTTGAGAGAGGGGGTGCAAGTAGGGGAGGGGCAGAGAGAGAAGGAGAGAGAGAATCCCAAGCAGGTTCCTCGCTGGCAGCACAGAGCCCTACCTGGGGCTCGAACCCATGAACCATGAGATCATGACCTGAGCAGAAGCCAAGAGTCCCATGCTCAACGGGATGAGCCACCCAAGAGCCCCTTCTTGCCCATCCTTTGAACCGAGTAGGCCCGACCCTGCCATTCTTGGAGGACTTTCCTCCTCATTCCCAAGGTTCCCGAGCTCCCACATTTTCCCTGTTGCCCATCCAGCAACGCGGCCCCCATTTACAAACCTGAGCTCCAGACCTGCACGTGTGTGCGCACACACACAACACACAGAGATGTGGTCATTACTGTGCTCATTAAAAGATGAAATCGGCACCTCGTGCTGTCGGCAACAAGGAAAACAATACAGAGTCTGAGGCACATTCATTCTGCTTCCCCCTCCAGTTTCACTGCTCGGAGTAAGAAGCATTAACAGCTTAGTGCAGGTCTTAACGTCCTCCAATCCATGCTCGTCTAAATCTGTATGTAAGTCTGTTTCTATACGTATACATTTCTATATCTCTATATACATTTTCCACAGACATCTTAATTTCAGTGCATCTTAGATTTAGACGTTAGACCCAATTTTCTATGCACCTTACTTCATGTTTGCTTTGCTTTGAACTGAAAACAAGCAAGTTTCCCAACTCATCAATCGACGCCCCCCACCACCACCACCACCAAATCACCATACTCCTATCCATCCTTTTCTCCCCTAATAGTGACTGTTCTAAATGCCCATCTGGTCTGCTTAACATCTTCCATTGGCTTCTCATTGCTCACATGAGAGGGTCTGAGTGCCTTTCCCTTACATGCAAGGGCCTTTAGGATCTGGCTTCAATCTCTCTTGTTTTGGTCACACCTTACACTCCATCACTGCCCCTCATCCAACAGCTTATTCCCCATCCTATTCAGCTCTGCCCCGGGCAGAGCCCATGCTTTCTGCTCCTTTGCATATGCCAGGCCCTCTTCCTGGGTGGGGGTATGCATTAGCCAGCTAAGCCCGCTATAACAAAATATCACAGACTGGGCGGCTTAAACAACAGAAACTTATTTTCTCCCAGTTCTGGAGGCTGGGAATCTGAGACCATGGTGCGAGGGAGAGGGAGAGGGAGAGGGAGAGGGAGAGGGAGAGGGAGAGGGAGAGGGAGAGGGAGAGGGAGAGGGAGAGGGAGAGGGAGAGGGAGAGGGAGAGGGAGAGGGAGAGGGAGAGGGAGAGGGAGAGGGAGAGGGAGAGGGAGAGGGAGAGGGAGAGGGAGAGGGAGAGGGAGAGGGAGAGGGAGAGGGAGAGGGAGAGGGAGAGGGAGAGGGAGAGGGAGAGGGAGAGGGAGAGGGAGAGGGAGAGGGAGAGGGAGAGGGAGAGGGAGAGGGAGAGGGAGAGGGAGAGGGAGAGGGAGAGGGAGAGGGAGAGGGAGAGGGAGAGGGAGAGGGAGAGGGAGAGGGAGAGGGAGAGGGAGAGGGAGAGGGAGAGGGAGAGGGAGAGGGAGAGGGAGAGGGAGAGGGAGAGGGAGAGGGAGAGGGAGAGGGAGAGGGAGAGGGAGAGGGAGAGGGAGAGGGAGAGGGAGAGGGAGAGGGAGAGGGAGAGGGAGAGGGAGAGGGAGAGGGAGAGGGAGAGGGAGAGGGAGAGGGAGAGAGGGAGAGGGAGAGGGAGAGGGAGAGGGAGAGGGAGAGGGAGAGGGAGATCTTTTCTCTCTTCCTTTTCTTAGGACACAGCTCTATGGCATTGGGGCTCCACCCTATGACTTCATTTCATCTTAGTTACCTGCTAAGGATCCTATCTTCAGATATAGTCACATTGCGTTTAGGGCTTCAACATATGAATTGGGAAAAGATTTTCCTCCTTTTTAATTTTTTAAAAAAATATTTATTATTTTTGAGAGAGAGAGCAAGCAGGGGAGGGGCAGAGAGAGAGGGAGACACAGAAGCTGAAGCAGGTTCCAGGCTCTGAGCTGTCAGCACAGGGCCCGACACGGGGCTCGAACTCACGGACTGTGAGATCATGACCTGAGCTGAAGTCGGCCACTTAACTGACTGAGCCACCCAGACGCCCCAGATTTTCCTTCTTCTCAGCACAGAAGTTAAGAGCGGGTGCTTTGATCTAGACTGCCTGGGTCTGAACCCTCCTTCTACCATTTAGTCTCTGAGTGACACTGAGCAGGATACTTAACCTATTGGTGTTTTAGACAGAGCAGGATCAGAATCAACTGAAGGGATTACTAAAACACAGGCTACAAAGCCCACCCAACTGTTTCTCAGTCAGTAGGTCTGGGGTGGGGACTGAGAACCTGCATTTCTTTTCTTTTTTTTTTTTTTTAAGTTTATTGAGTTTGAGAGAGAGAGAGAACAAGCAGGGGAGGGGCAGTGAGAAGGAGACAGAATCCCATGCAAGCTTCCATCAACGCGCAGCCCGACGGGAGGCTCGAACTCAAGAATCGCAAGATCACAACCTGAGCTGAAGTCAAACCAACCGAGCCACACAGGCGCCCTGAAGAACCTGCATTTTTAACAAGGTCCCTAGTGATGACACCACTGCCTGGGAGGCACCGCATTCGGAGAACCACTTCCCTACCACAAACTGGTAGGGAATTTGTGCTAATATTAACACCTACCTCCTAAGTTTGTCATTGGGATGACTAGATGGGTTACAAAGAGTTCAGAGCAGCGCCTCTTTATGCTAATTGTCCAATGAATGTTTGCGGTCACTATTATCCTTTGCCTGGCAAAAGGTACGTTTGTCATCACTCATATTAAATTTCGCATTTGCTGAAAAGCTTCCTGGTCGAATGATATTTCCTGGTCGAATCTGTAGTCTCACACCTCTATTTTCCCTACCCCATTACAGAACTTACCACATGAAATTGTAACTACTTGTGCCCTACACGAAAGCCCATGTCTTCCATGGACTGAACTGCTTGAGGTTGGGAACTCTGTATTATTTCCCTTTGATTTCCCAGGATTTGCGGGACAGAGAGCAGCTGCCCAATGACTATGCTCCGGTTGAAGAAACCAGTGCAGAGTGCCCCGCATCTGTGAGTGTGCACACAGGGTGGGCCGGACCCGGGTTGTCCTTTAGATGCTCACCTAAACTCTAACAGATGCGGTCTCCTCCTCTGGCAGTGGTTCTCAATTAGATCACCTTCTACACCAAGCACCTGGGCCCCTCCCCAGACCAATCAGTGCAGCGTCTCCAGGTCTAGGGCCTGGGCACTAAGTTTTCCAAGCTCATCAGGTGATTCTAATGCATATCTAGGGCGGAAAACAACTGGGCTAGGAGAATGCAATCTGTTAAAATGTGCATCTCCTGCAACATTAGCAGTCTTCTACTCCGGACCATACATTTGTTTCTCTTATCCCAATATAAATTGCCAGCTTTGAACAGTTTTGAAAAGGGGTAAATAGAGAAATTAGCATTTGTAGAGCACTTTACAGTGTTCAAAGCACTTTCGTACTCAGTGTGTCATCAAAATCTTAAAATAACCCAGTGAGGAAGGTATCATTATTCTTTACAAATGCTTTGAGGCAACAGCCCAGGGAGGGGGATATACACCAAACCCTCTTAAAAGAAGCAACAAATCAGCAAAATGCCATCTGCCTGGTTTTTTGCTCTTGGCCTATCTGTTACCAACAATGCTACCTACAGGCCATCTTTGCTACTCGTCCAGGACTTGGATTCCAAGCATTTTTCTCCACTTGGCTCTTGGCATATCGGGTTCTATGGCTGGTCGATGACTTCTGCTTTGCCCCTTGGCATCCCTAGGTAGGCTCGGCTCTTTGCCAACTGCTTTCCAAGAACTGACTCCCTCTTGCTCGCAGGCACTGGTGTTGGTTTGACTCCACTATGCCCACTGAGAGCATCCCACAATTTCCCCAATCTTAACCATAGTTAAGGAAACTTCGGTCCGGAGGAACTCAGTGGCCTGCCTAGATGCACACAGTCAGTGAATGGCAGAGCTGGGATTCAAACCCAGATGAAGTAAGAAACAACTTAGGAGGGCTAAATGCTTTAAGGTAAGAATGGACAGGGAAGAGGGACAAGGGCGCGACGAGGAAAGAGAAGGCATTGAGCATGTGCTATGCCCAACACAAGTCTGCCCAGGGCCACTTCTGAGCTTGTGAGCAGAAGACTGGACTACAGAATAGTACCACTGCTGTTTTAAAATGGGTGAAAGCGGGGCGCCTGGGTGGCGCAGTCGGTTAAGCGTCCGACTTCAGCCAGGTCACAATCTCGCGGTCCGTGAGTTCGAGCCCCGCGTCAGGCTCTGGGCTGATGGCTCGGAGCCTGGAGCCTGTTTCCGGTTCTGTGTCTCCCTCTCTCTCTGCCCCTCCCCTGTTCATGCTCTGTCTCTCTCTGTCCCAAAAATAAAAAAATAAAAACATAAAAAATAAAAAATAAATAAAATGGGTGAAAGGAGTCCAAGGGTAAAAAAAATAAAAAGTCAAGTTAGTCTGATGCCCATCATAATAAAAGAATCACAGTTACACAATAAGGCTAACTTTACTGAATGCTTATTTTCATAGAGCTGGTAAGTCCTTAAATAAGAAAATACCATCAGCCTAGAAGTAAATATAGTACAGAGACGGGTGAAAAGCAGAAAGAAAAAAACCGTTAAGGTGTACTGGCAACACCTTTTCCGCTACAAAATCAAGAACAGGGTAAAAACAGAGAAAGTAGCGAAAACATAAACATAAAAATAAATAAAACCACATGGGATAAAGCTGTTGTGGAACGTGGTACCCGCAGGAGATTCCAGAACATTGCTCCTTTGGGGGACGGATGCCATAGTCCTCCTACATTGTGTTTCGGGAAGTGTCACGTAATTTAAAATTTAATAAAATGACAGTGTCACATAGAGGGCCTTCACGGGCCATGAACTGAGTTACTGCGTTTTGTTAGGGTGGAAAAAAAAAGGGGGGCGGGGGGAATATTAGAGGCCCAGCGTTCTTGGTAAGGGTGAGTGCTATTCCTTACAACCTGTTGGAGTCAGTCTTGCATGCGTGTGAGGGTGCCGTCAGCAAGTGAATTTCATTCCATATGGTGGCAACACAAAAAAGCATGGAAACTAATGATGTAAAGGGATATTTAAAGACATGAAAAAGGGTTTAGAAAAATAAAACAGTCACAATAGTCTGCTAAATAGGCTGGAATTTAAATCTCCAAAAAAAGTAGTTTGCTCATCAAAGATGTCCCTCCGGTACATTGTTTTATTTCAGGGATGTGGCGGCGACCCAAAAATATTTTTGGAAGTACCTCCAAAACCCGAAGCACATTCTTGTAAATATAATTAACAGTGGCAAATATTTGTCCTTGGAGGGAATAATTTATGTTTAGATTAAAAGTCAGAGCCAAATATGATGAATAACAAAGACTGTGAAGATGAGTTGGGAAAACCTTGGGCTGTAAGCCTCCTCGAGGATGGGGAGCATTTCTTTTATTTTATACGTTCGGGTCCTGCCATACTGCTTGATGTAGAATAAGTGACCAGCAGGCGTTTGATGAGCGGGAAATATTTTGCTATGAGACCCAGAAAGTAATATTTTAAGAAGAATATCCAAAAATACTCTGATTAGTAGGGCATCATTGGAGAAAGCGTTAAGCCTGTCAAGGAGACTATAGGCCAATTCTGGGTCAACTCTTATTGGGTAATGCGGGTCTTGACGTACATGCTTCACACCCTCGCAAGTGTAGGCGTGAGCGCACCTGCGCGTGCGCGCGTACACACACACACACACACACACACACACACACACACACACCGCTTTATAGTCCTACCTTTTCTATTCATATGCAAATATGTGCAAGGCATCCCTATATGTATGGAAAGAAAGTTAAATCTTCTTAGTCATGGGTAGCTGTTCAGGAGAGAGGGAGAAATGAAGGCTTATTAAAATCAAAAGGGGATAGAAAGAGATTTGATACACTAAATGGTTAGACACAAGGTTTTGCCTGCAAATTAAGAATGTGTCTCATTCCCCCAAAAAAAGAAAGAAAGAAAAAAAGAATGTATCTCATCCCTAGTTGCTGATACCAGGAAAATGGGCATTTCTCATCTTTGTGATCCTGTCCATTCACACGTTGGGTATCGTGGGCAAGTGGAGTCCAAGTGGAGTCCAGGACCTCTGTCCAGACCTGGCTTCTCAGAAGCATATTACTGGTGGAAAGAACCCCACTACGTATCCTCCTCAAGTCGTGGGTGTCAAAATAATGGGAAGTAAGCTATTCTGTTAATGGAAAGAAGTAAGACTGAGATCATATTACAGAGGGAGATTTTTAGGGTATTGGGAGGACCAGAAAATCTGTTTTCCTATAAGTTACCTTAAACATATTATTGAGGAGGGGCACCTGAGTGGCTCAGTTGGGTTAAGTGGCCGACTTCGGCTCAGGATATAACCTCATGATTTGTGAGTTCAAGCCCCACGTCAGGCTCTGTGCTTTTTCAGATTCTGTTTCCCTCTCTGCCCCTCCCCTGCTCACACTCTGTCTCTCTCTTTCTCAAAAATAAATAAACATTAAAAAATGTTATTGGAGAAAACAAAATAAAAAAAACTGCCCATGCCTCTCCTATTGAATACTGCCAGGACATAAATAACACCAGCGTTACCCCTTTTAACATGATACAAACAGTAAGATCCACAGCGAAACATCTCCTAAATGTCATTAGCTTCTTCTTCACTTGCTGGTCTCAGTCTGGTCCTAACACCAGCATTTCTATTGTGACAAGAGCGTGCCAAAGTCCAGGACCACGGGAAGAATGGACTGGGAAGAATGGGACCCCAGTTACAGGTGCGGCTTTCGCCAATAACTAGCTCTGTGACCTTGAACAAGTTAGCCCTGAGCTTTGGTTACCTCCTGAATAAAACGGGGTGACTGGAATGACCACAGGTGAGGTGACTGGGTCTCCTTCCATCACTGGCAGGCTAATACTTTTTAAATACAGTTTCACCATGTGATGCGAAAGACAAGCCTAGAACAACCCAATTCTATAAATGGACCCAACAATGTCTGCTGAAAAGACCTTTCCTCTGTTAAGGGCACATGCTGGACATGGCAAGGTTCTCACAGTTAAATCCTACTTGAGGGATGCTTGAGTGGCAAGGCTCAAGTTCAAGAAGGACACACTTTTAATCCTTCTCCATGAAGAGAGACAGAAATAAAGATTTTGTAAAGTTGCCCAACAAGGGGAAAACTAAGAATTTCATGCAATTATATGGTTCCCGAAGGTTCTACTAATTGAATTACCATAGGCTCTTGTTGGGCATTCCTGACCATGTCCCCTATAATTCCATTAGTATTACCTCTGTGGATCCTATAAAGGCCATTAACATAAGGCAGATATTTGCTTTCAATACGATAACACAGATGATTTTGTCTAATTGTCTCCCTAATCCCTCCCCCTCACAGCCTGGGAAATCACTTGCAGTTGCTCAAATCCAGGCATTTGTTATTGCTGATCAAAACAGCTTTGGAAACATGACAGTGTTACTGAGGAGATGTGGCTCCTTCCCTTCACCCACCACATGCTCTTGTCTTCCAAAAGGATGAAATGAACATTTGTACTGACATCCCTACCCTGGAACCATAGAGAGGAAGGAGAAAAG
Organism: Felis catus; assembly: GCF_018350175.1. Classification (NCBI taxonomy): domain Eukaryota; kingdom Metazoa; phylum Chordata; class Mammalia; order Carnivora; family Felidae; genus Felis; species Felis catus. Next base: position 18,916,907 of record NC_058384.1, on the reverse strand, counting down.
TGCACAGAGCCTGTCCTAGACCTCGCTACACCACCTGGGAACACAGGCCTGGTCTCATGAGCAGCTGATGCCTCACAACCCAAGTGGGTTTCCTCTTCCAAGGTTCTTCTAGCCCACATCAGCCGTGGTTTGCTATTTGCTGGGCAGTTACCTCCACTGGAACAGGCCCATCCGGCTGCCCCTGTAGGCTGGCTCTTACCGTCCAGTCAAATCTGTTATTCTTGGGCTCCTCGATCTTGAATATTCCTAAATCTGGTCTTTTTTTTAAGTTATTCGGGGTCTTTGCTTTTGTACCTTGTTTTTGACTACCTGATTACTCATTCATTTCTACATGCTGGCTCTGCAGGGCAAAACCTGATTTCTTTTGCCCTTGCTCATTGCTCCAATGAGATATTTATAGGAAGGCTTGGGTAAAATAAGTTTTAGTGTTCTCTGAATTACATTTATTCATGTTCCACTAGCCCACCACTATAAATAATCCAAAGTTGAACACAGGGTCAGCCCATGGTCAGTGTAGTATAAAACTTGGAAATCAGTTGTACCAGGGAGATGACTGATGTCCTTAATAAGAATAGAGCTTGGGTGGGCTCATTTCCTCTCCACAAATACACACACACACACACACACACACACACACACACACACACACAGAGGCAGTGTAGCAAGGGGAAAAAAATAAGTTAAGACTGAGTTTGGAACCAGACGGCTTTCACAGTGGGTCTCTGTAATCTCACTTATATTTCTGCAACTCATTTCCCTCTTAGACTAATCCTTTGCTAATTACCAGACCCATCCACCCACAGCCTAAGTGGGCATGCACAAGTACGTACAGAGGCATGATAACATGTACAGCTGGCTGTCAATGAAGGACTTCAGGTCTCTGATCTTAGTGCTAAAGGTTTATCCTTCCCATGTTAAAGGAGGTTCAAATCAAAACACTCTTAACTTTATGAGATTGGTGAGAAACCTCCATCAAAGATGGGAAGTAATGACAGGAAATGAGACCCCTATTATCTCTGCTTATAGCAGAGCAATTATTGGAATAATTGTTCCACTAGTGATCACGAATCCCACACTTAAACTTGTTTCTCCATTATTTTCATTATTCCAATTGATCGATGACACTTTAAAACCTATTTCAAAGAAATATGGTCTTTCATTATAATATTTTATTTTTTAATGTAAGATTAAAGCAAGCTATGTATCAAAGAACATATAAGAAGAAATGAATATTTTATGTAACAGAGAAAATAGATCTGATCTTCACAAGGGCTATTCACTATAAATTTCTAGTAACAAAATATGCAGCTGGACAACTGAAAATGTTTTGTGTTTCTAATCTAGGTTTCTTCTGTATACATTATAGGTGAAAGACACATGAATCAAGTGAACCAGCTTTGGAAAGGGACCTGCCAGACCATTAAGTCCTACATCCCCAAGGGCTACTGTACTTTGTTCCCATCCTCATACTCTCCAGAGTTTTATCCACTTTCACTTCAAATGTCTTAAGCAATGCATTTCCTGGAGGAAAAGGTCGGGGTAACGGTGGTTGCTGTTAGAAAGCCTTCCTGACATAAGCCTTGGCTGCTCTTTGAAATTCAGCCCAGAAATGCTCTATGTGCAAATTACTACTCGTTCAATTAGGACACAAGTTCTGATAGGACTCTTAGCGATAAGACTCTGGATTAGTAAACTAGTGCTCTGTGGCAAAGAAGCAAATGGAAATATTATACTCTCCTAAAGGGATAATGCTCTCTGGCCACATAACAACACCACCGGGACCCTCTGCCATATTAAGATGTTGGATCTTCTCTGGACTGTTGAGTGAAACGTTGGGCTTTTGCTCATTGGCTTGGGATGATATCATAACATTCATGGGCCAAGCAACTGTGTTAAACTCTGAATCACCTCACTTAATCTTCACCACAGCCCTGTGAGAGACACAGTGGTCGACAACATTTTCTATATGAAGAAGCTTGGCTCTGTTAAGTGACTCACTCATGATCACATCACTAGTAGAGCCCAGAACTGAAACCAAGCCATCTGACCTGACCCAAGAGTCTGTTCTAACCACACCCTGGGTCCAAGCAGACAGACTGGTCCCCCAAAGCACACTTCCTATCCCATGAAACTGTAGTTCATTAGTGAAGGAGGAACCATCAGATGGTCTGGTCTGCCTATAGCTGCTTCAAAGGGGATCCACATGCTTTTCCTGACTGACTCCCACTAGGGGAAGAAAGAGGAGAGAACAGGAGCCTGCCAACCTCGACAGATGGTGTGTAGGCTGTTCTGGAGATGGGAAGAGAGAGATTTTTGCTGGCTGACAAAGAACAAGGGAAAAAGATTGGAGAGAAGTGTGACATAAGCAGAAAGAGCTAAACTTGAATTTGAAATACATGTGGTAGAGAAGATTGAGGGATAGAGACTGATCTAGGAGACAGATGGGTAAATAGACTTAAAAGGACATTATTTTAAATGCCACATAACTCCAGTCTAGGGAGAAAAAGTGAGTGAGGAGATACAATCAGAAATGAGAGAAGTAAACTCCTCTCCATAGTGTTTCTGTAGTCTTTCAATGGATGGATTCAAAAGACCTGTGACTTGTTCCTCCACCTGCCAAGCAGTTAAAGATCCATATTCATGTCCAAAGGAAACTTTCCCTAGTCATTCTAGTTTGGAGTCAGCCTCACAGAGGAGAAGATGGGAACATTCTGAGGAAGCTTAGAATTGTATCAGTCCTATTCATTGTCAGCTGAGTTCCAGAAAGGGGACATTAAAATGGAATGGAATTTCTGTTCAGTTGAAACTTATGGGTAAACCACCTGTTACCAAGCTTCAAGGAACCCTCCCGAATCTTGGCTGAGGGAACACTGATGGTGAGTGATCAGTGTCCCACATACTTTCTTTTTGTTTTCTCTCACAAGCCTGGCGTAGGTTATTTATGCACATGACTTAACATTAAGATGGTTTATTCATGAGATTGCCTTAGGAGACAGGAGACAGACAACCCGCTTTTGTGAGGGTCTCTCTGGAGATTGGCAGTTACACAATGTATTGTTACTCCGTCAGGCTCTATGAGGACAAAACATCACAATGTAGAGGCCTCTGTTGAAAATAATGATCTGTGCTGTGTAGGTCCCAATTTGAGAAGCATTTATACTGATAAAGTTACTTGAAGAAAAAAAGCCCAGATTCTTCAGCACCAGACAGGGCAGGTCTGTGTTAAGGAGGAGAGATCAGTGTCTTTGTCTGTTGGATCTTCAACAAGCCTGCAGGTAATTTACCATCCAGAAGGTAATTTACCATTGTTGGCTGTGGTTCGTCTCTGGAAGACATCAGGAGCAACCAAATGAATCATTCTGCCGTCTCTCAACACCATTCACTGTGGACAGGTGCTTGACCAGAGGCGGAGCGGTCTTGGATCCTGTTCTGGGAGGTGTGGTTACTAAAGAACATGATTACCAAATGGACCTTGTGAGAGAACTCCATGGCAGAAAATCTTGCTGACTACATCATAAGAAAATTACTTTTTTCAGGTACCTTTTTTTCAGCTTCCTTAATAGCAGCCTTTGGTCATTTGTTTGGATTTGTGGAATCAAATCTAACTGGGGCCTATTGCTTTCAATTAAGGTCACATAATGTATAACTGCAATTCTTAATTTGCATTAAGACTCTTAAAACGTTTTGTCCCAGTTAGGACTGCACTAAAGACATCAGTTGTGTCTGTCCTGTGTCCTGTGTCCGCCTTTTTCACCTCCCCCAAATTCTTCCGAGCTACAGATTTCCCTATAATTAATTGGTGCTGTGTCCTGAGTTAGCTTAATTGAAAGCATCACATTAATAAAACTTAGAAAAGGACGTCTTATAAAGGTATGTGTCAAGAGGGTGAGTTTTTTTTTTAATTTTTTTTTCAACGTTTTTTATTTATTTTTGGGACAGAGAGAGACAGAGCATGAACGGGGGAGGGGCAGAGAGAGAGGGAGACACAGAATCGGAAACAGGCTCCAGGCTCCGAGCCATCAGCCCAGAGCCTGACGCGGGGCTCGAACTCATGGACCGCGAGATCGTGACCTGGCTGAAGTCGGACGCTTAACCGACTGCGCCACCCAGGCGCCCCTAAAGAGGGTGAGTTTTATTGCAAACGTATACAATGCAGTTTCTGCTTTTACAAAAAAGAACTCTCAGCAAAGATAGGTGTGAGTTTATTTTCCATAAACAATTACTGAGTTCTTAACCTATAGAGCTCTGGGATTAAGCATAAATGTAAACTATGGTACATTCTCTAAGCTCTTAGGGAGCCTACCATGGGATAAAGCATGCATAGCGTGGAAGTTAAGAGGTGATATAACAGTTAAATAGGTTTCAGTGCACCTGGGTGGCTCCGTCAGTTGAGCGTCTGACTCTTGATTTTGGCTCAGGTCATGATCTCATGGTTCATGAGTTCGAGCTCCCTGTTGGGCTCTGTGCTGACATAGCACAGAGCCTGCTTGGGATTCTCTCCCCATCTCTCTGTTCCTGCCCCATTCGTGCTCTCTCAATCTCTCTCAAAAATAAATAAATAAATATTTTCAAAAAAGACTTAAATAGGTCTCAAGGAGCTATTAAACAAAATACATTAATTTCCCACTGTGGCGAAAATTCTCCCGATAACCATATAACCACTTTCCCACCTTCTTGTGGACTTTGCTCAAATGTTATCTTGTCATTGGGCCTTGCCCTAACTCTCCCATGTAATTGTGCAACCCTCCTCGACTGTTCCAATCTCCCCTGCTCTATTTTTTTTCTCACAGCACTTACTATCTTCTAGCAAAAAATACCACTCACTTATTCATAATGACTCTTGCTTATTTCGTCTCCTCCCACAAAAATATAAGCTCCATAAGGGCTGGGATATTATTTTCTGTCTATTTTGTTCACTGCTCTATCTCTGGCTCCTAGAAAATGCCTGGCGCCTTGGAGAAGCTCAATAAATATTCGTTGCTCTTGTTATATGAGCTTGGAATTGAACTAGATAGGATGAATACGAACCTCAAGAAGGTACAGTAACTGCTGTAAGGAACTCACAAAATGATACTAACAACAAAGATAAAAAATAATACAGCCACAAAGATAGTTATTCATCGAGCAATTTTTATGGGCCTGTCGCTGTGCTAAGTTCATTATTTCACTATTTCATTTATTTTTCAACAATAATCCTTTTAGACAGATATTATCTCCATTGTATTGGTAAGAAAACAAAGGCTCAGAAAATGTAAATCATTGGTCCCAGATAACGCAGCAAGAAAGTGTTTGTGTGGAATTTCTGTTCAAGTCTCTCCCTCTCCCTCTCCCTCCCTCCCTCCCTCTCTCTCTCTCTCTCTCTCTCTCTCTCTCTCTCTCTCTCTCTCCAAATTCATGATTTATCTTATTCTTTTAATTATGGAACTTTCCCAAACGTATACGAAAGTGGAAAGAATGTTATGAACCCCTCTGTACCCCCACAGCCACTCAGCTTCAACCAATAATGATAAATCTACAGCCAGCCTTCCCAGAGTTTGTGATCTTAAGCACTTGCTATATGATCAAATAAAAGGAATAGAATTTGTATTCCTCTGAGAAGAGTGGGGCTCTCCACATGGGAGTGCTTAGAAAAGCCCTCACAAGGTCTGCTTTAGTTAAACTAACCCCCACACTCCTCGTCCTCCTCGTCCTCCTGCTCCTCACGGTTGATTATCCAGGCTTCACGTGAAGCCCGCAGGATTGAAATGCTCAGTCCCTGCTCTGGTCCTGATCCTGTGCTCGGCACGTCTGAGACCTGATCCAAAGGAAAATTATATTGAGAAGACTTACTTTGGTGAGTGTATGTGCTCAGTTTGGGAGGGAGGTATTTTCCACTAAGCTCATTAACTGCCAAGGGGCTTCAGGATCCACAGGAATAAGTTCAGAAGGAGAGACCTTGGAAGACCAGCTCTTTTGATGGGCTCCTGGGCCTGGTGCCTGATGGCAGGTCAGCAGCCTGGATGCACAAAAAGCCTGGGTGGCTCAGTCGGTTGAGTATCTGACTCTTGATAACAAACCTGCCTAAATTTCAGCTTCCTGATCTTAAAGGGGGCAACTGAATAGTCTACAATTTGTAGAGTGTCTAAAAGGATGCTTGGCAAGTGTCAGTTCTTTGGAAATTGGGTTGGGAAATTCTCCGCCGTTATCCTGTGACACTTCTCCAGCTTTCATTAATAAAGGAGAGTCCAAGTTCCCCAGTGGGATATGTCTATAACTAGTATTATTCACATTTTTACAAAGAAGGAAATTAAAGTAACCAAAAACTCCTGGCTGGATTGTAAGTTCCAGTGACCCACATCCCACCTGCATTTTGGAAGAGATCCAGGATCTGGGAGCCAAGATGTTTCTTTCTCAATTCCCTCTCACTCCCCAGGACCATGACTTTGACCTCCTGTTATCTCCTCATTAACACCTTTGAAGGAACTGACAGGAAAGCTCTACTCGTCCTACATACGTACACATATATGTACCTACATACCGATTTATGCCTTGCCACAATGCAGGTCTCATTAGTCTCCCTCCTCTTTTTGAATTAAGACTAGGAAGCCGAGGGCCAAAGAGGTGAAGTAAATTGGAACTGTGTCACCCAGCCCAGCTTGCCCCTTCAGGGACTCCTTCAACGGTCAGGTACATGAAGGGGTTGAGACCAGGCTAGCCTGACAAGGACCAGGCGATTGCATTTCGTATGAAGGTGTCAGCAGGATGGCCAGATCTTCAGCCCAGTCCGTTATTTGGTAGGCACAGGATTCTGCACCTAATTGCTCTCCATGAATCATCCTTGTCAGGTTGTTTTGCTAAGCATATTTTGTGTTTAAGTACAGCAAAATCTTTCAGAGGTTCAGGCGGTCATTATAATAAATTCTCTGATGAATAAGGGGCAATGATCCCAGGCCCTCACGCAGGAAGAGAATCCTGAGGCACTGAGAGGTAGCTGGAGCTGTCATTCCTCCCTGGCAGAAATTCCCAGAACCTTCGCTACTGCAGGAGAGGCTGTCTGATAGAGCAGACAGCTCTTGAGGCTCACTGCCTGGGTTCAGATCCTAGTCAACTATTTTCAAACTCTGTGATCTTAAGCCTCTCAGTGTCTCAGTTTCATCCTCAGTGAAATGGGGATAAAGTGTCTGACTCATAGGGTTATTTTGAGAAGTAAATAAGGTAATACATATTCAAAAATGCAGAACAGTACCTGGTGAATATTAAATGCTTAACCAATGATGGCTATTATAACCAACACTTCTCCGGACGATAAGATCTTCCCACGGTCAGTGGTTCCCCCACTAATGTGGTGCCACACGAATGTTACACATTCTGTCCTTGGGAAATCTGATAATAGTGTATCTCCCTTGTCCAGTAGATGCTGCCCATCCCCCCATGACAATGGTTTCCGTATGGAATTCACCCAAACTGCATAGGTTTCTCGCCATAAAGTTAAATGATTAAAAATGTCAAGGTCGAGACATATTGGAAATATTTGTCTAAATAAAGTGAAAGTGTATGTTTCTTTATCACAAAACATTTCGGAACCTCTAGCCTGCTAAGTGAATTATAAACCTCCAATGGTATAGGAGAGGGCAGGTGGGAAGAAGAGAACCATGACCCCACCTCTTCCAAGCACAGACCTTATTTCCTTCATGACACCCATTAACTGCTTAAGGGACGCGAATGTTCGGCCAGACTGAACTGGGTGACATTTTATTCGGTTTGCCTTAAAATGGTGTTTCTCAAAGGGTGGTCTTTAGATCATCTGCTTATTAAAACACAGTCTTCTGAATTTTATACAAGACCTATAGAATCAGACTCTCCGAAGGAGGAACTGAAGATTCTGCATTTTAACAAGCTCCCCAGGTGCACATTAAATTTTGAGAACCACTGCATTAAAGAAAACACTTTCCTGATTTTGGAATTCTATACATTTGAAATCCTGAATACGAAATTTTTCGCAACAGGAAGGATACTTGTTAACCTCCCAGAAGCCTGTATTTTATTTAATGAAAAGTGGATGCTGTGGGGGTAGATGGTGAGGTTGTTTAATTGAATAAACATTAAAAAATTTTCCCTGTGCTAGATAGAAGGCTCAGATCCTGGCTACAAAATGTTTACAGTCTACACCTAAGAAGAGAACCAGGGACACTGCTCAGTTTCTCAGCTGCAGTCACCTGAGCGGTCAAGTTCACGTGGGATACAGGGGGCTCATTCTGGGAATCAAAGTAGGGAGTAGAAGAATTAATTTCTCTTCTAAGTGGTTCAGTCACCAATCAACCACCAAGATACTGTTTTGATTTTTTTGTTTGTTTTGGTTTTGATATCCAGAAAGAAATGCAGTAAAAAAACAGGACAAAGAAGTCAGATGAAGCAAAGGAGGAGCGTAGGAAGTAGGGGAGGGGAACCTAATAGCTAGATGAATTATGGGAAGAGGAAAAAAAAGAAAACCCAACCCTGCTGACTCTGTTCAGTTTAAGGTGAGAAATAACAGGATTAGAATGTCAAATTGCTGAGAGTTGCAGACCTGAACCATAAACCTTCTCTAAGCTGTTCAGCTTTTTCCCTCTGCAGTCACTAATTAAATATGGCCTTGAAATAAATAATAAAATGAAATGAAATGAAATGAAATAAAGTAAAATAAAATAAAATAAAATAAAATAAAATAAAATAAAATAAAATAAAATAAAATAAAAAACTAAAAGCCAAAGGCTTTTTTTGAGTCAAATAGAAAGCATGTCATTAGCCTGTGATGGAGATGGGTCCCTGGCTGACCTACACTAGGAGCCAAAAGTGGAGGAATCTACGGGAGGGACATCAAGCTAAGAGAGAGCTTGTCTCCATCTTAAACTTTTCGTGATCACTTTCTAGTTCACACGCAACTTCTGTAGTATCGTATTTTCATATGTAATCTCGTTGTCCTAAATGGCAGTAACGGGGACTATGCGGGCGTCCCCTTTTAGTGTGACCAGAGGATGCTAAAGGCTGCTATCAGGAGTCCGAAAAGCATCCGTGGGTCCAGCAGGAGAAATGACCAGGCAAATTTCACCAGATCAGGGTGGCTGAACAATTCAGTGTCCCTTGCACTATTCTCCCTGTTTTGTCCAGAGAATATCTTTAAAAACTGTTCACCTTCTTGCACATACAGCTTGCTCTTCAGGTAGGTTCCTAAGTCTGTCTGCTCTTGCTCGCTTCATGAAAACACAGTGTGTGTTCCAAGCTTGGCGGTTGGTATCTTTATGATAAAATATCCGACTCTAGCACCTGAGGCCACATGGAGTCCATTTGTCATTTCACTCTCCTCTCCTGTGTGGAACGGGTCTGCCACCAAATAAGGATTTAACCGACTAAAGCCCTAACAGAGATATCACCGGCCCTGTGTTCTTTGGTTGTTTGCCTGAGCAAAATCTATCATTACTCTATATGCATACGGCATGTGTCAACTGTTTTAAAATTAGCCAATTTTCCTAAGCATAAAAATGGATTTTTGTCATATCACATGAACCATATATCACAGAAACAAACCAGTTTTTGTTGTGCCTTTTTTTTTCTTTTCAAAATGCATTAAGTCTTTTTAAGTCACTGCCAAATCCATTTTGCTCACTGCATTTGTGAGATACATTTAAAGAGACCAAGCAGAGGCAAAAAAAAAAAAAAAAAAAAAAAAGACCAAGACAAACCCAAAAACTCCATGCAGTGCTGTCACCTGGAAAGAAATCTAGTTCATTACCAAACCGACCACACCTAGGAGGCTGCACTGCTTCACCTGCTTTTAACTAATAAATAGGACCTTTGTATGCTGCCCTGCACTGAAAGTTTGGGATAGGGCAAAAATGGTAAAAACAAAAACAAGATGGTTAGGAAAAAGAGCTGTCGTTTACTGAGTACTCTGCATGCACCGAACATTACAGGAAGTGCTAATTCTCCATCATTTCATTTCAGACTCAAAATAATCCTGTGACACGAGTTTTACTGCATCCATTTTACAGATATGGGAACTGAGGCTTGTGTGGTTACCTTGGCACAGTGCATAGCTAACACATAGCAGAGCCTGCCAGACATGTGAACCCAAGTGAATCATCCCGGGGCCAGAATCTCTAGATGCCTAGATCATCTCACATGTGAGTGAAAGCCCATCAGACTCCCAGAGACGTAATACTGAGACATCGGGAGGCCGTCTATGGCAACTCCTGCATTCCAGACTTCTCCTAATGAAGGCTACATGGGCGTCAGTGTGGATTCTGCCGCCTCGGGTTTCTCTCAGTCCCCACTTAGCTGTGGGAGAGGAGGCAGGAGAGACAGGGTTTCCTGTGTGTGCCCATCACCAGCACCAAGCCCTGCTTTTAAGGACTGTGGGTGAGAGCAGGCCTTCTTTGGGCATAACGCCCCCAACATCGCGAAGATTAGGAGTAATGCAGCATAGGTCCTGAACAGGCAGCTGTCTGTATGGCTCCCTCTGAGGGGCCTACAAATTCCTCTCAAAAGGGAAAAAACACAAGTCTCCTACTTGGGTTAAAATATGTGAATTTGTCTTCAGAAGTGCTCGAGTGTTAATTGAGAGGGCAGCACATTGCATCATTATTAGTCATTAATACTTCAGGACAAATTAGTTGATCAGGTTACTGAGAGGCGTGGAGGCCCTGAGGGAAAGACATCATTTTGATGGAGGCGGTGGGGAGTTGCCCAGAGGGCTGACGGGGCTGCTGCAGGGGCTAAGAAGCTGGCAGCAGCAGGCACTGGCATTGGAAGGGACAATGGGTGGGGGCAGGGAGGGGGAGGGTCGCCAGTACTGCTGCTACCACCCCCACCCCATCCCACACACAACCGCCCTCCGACCCGCCCTTGTCCCTTGGGAGATTACGGGCTTGCACTTCCAGGCACGGGTCTTGAGAAAGGTACTAGCCACGGCAGGCTCCCGGCAAGGCTCCCCGCCTGCACCTCTGCAACCGGGGGGCTTGTAATGCAGCCTTTTGCCTCTAGGGGTCTCCAGTGCCCCGAGGCTTCGGGAGGATGTTGACCTTGCTCCGTTATCCCGCAGGGCTCAAATCCCAAAGGACAAAGATCGCGGAAAGGGAAAGAGGCGCGTGCAGGGAGCCCCCAGGACCCCACTCCCCGCCGGAAGGCTGCTCACCCATCTCCCCTGCTCCTGCCTGATGGCTTATTTATAGCACATGCTAAATGGCTGAACACCAGTGAGGGGGAGGCAGAAATTTTCTTACTGAGTGCCTAAGCATTTCCATACCTCTAAGGGTATTCCAAGGACTTCCTTCCACAACCCCACCCCACACTCTCCCAGTAAGCCCCATCTCCAGGCCACCAGACCTCAGCTGAGCAGGAATCCTCCACACTTCCTCAGCCCAGCAGCCTGGTGCCCAGGACATTCGCTGCCTCCTGATCACCAAGGTCTTGCCACTGAGGCTGGATGGACCCTGATGGCCAGTCCCTCCCTGAGGTTAGGGATGAGGAGGGCAAGGGGCTGTGAGGGAGGACCTCGGCCTGGGTCCCAGGAGACCTCAGTGCACTAGAAAGCAGAGTCATTGGAGGTCAGAGGGTCCAGAGAGAGTTTTTCTGTAAAATCTCACCACTGAGAGGAGTATTGGGAAAAGTAAAACACAAACAAAAGACCAAAAAACCAAACAACAACGACGACAAAAAAAAACCCAAAAACAAAACAAAACCAAAAAAACGTTGACAGAGAGAGGCAGTATCACTCCTAATCCATGCTTGCAGAGGCTACAGGTTTGTGGCTATACTCTGGCTTTCTAACCCATCCTATGACTTGAGTTTGAAGCCCCACTCCACAACTCACTAGCTGTGAGATCTTGGATAATTGACTTAACCTCTCTGTACTTATTTTTTCTCATCTGCCAAATGGGAATAATATCTACTTTGTAGGGATTTGTTAAACTGAACTTACGGCCAGTGATACCGTGACTAGCACTGTGCCTGACTCAAAGCAGACATTTTATTTCTACACGTCGAATTTCATGCACCTTCAATCCAGAACAAGAATGAACAACAGTCATTAGTCAATTCACAGGTGTTTGGGGGCTGGTGAGAGTTTCCTATTTTAAAATCAATTTCAATATGTCACCCATTATTTTACATGAATCACCAAGTCTTGCTTTTTAAAGGAATTCTGTAGTGCAGTGGTTTGCAGTGTACCATGAACAGACTTTAGGTTCTAAGGAGGTTCCTCAAGGACCACATGCAGATGAGAAAAGACAAGTGACAGGTGACAGGTGAGGGAGCTCCAGGTCCCCAGACCTGCTCCAGTCAGGGAAGTCTACTCATCTGCTTCATCTATTGGGGTTCTGGGTAAGGGTTTATTTGATTAGACTCGTCTCCTTTTTTAAAGGTTAAAAACCACTGCTATTATGTCCTTGCATAATTCAGGGAAAACTTTTCCTCCAAGCCTAGGGACTCGATTCATTTTATTTGTTTTAAAATTGCCTGCTCTTTTGAAAATGGAACGACGTCTGTATTCAGAAACACAGGTACTTGAAATATTCAGCCTGCACATACAAAATACCCCCGATGTGTAAGGCATTGCACTTGAAACTTGCAAGCATTTTGAATGTGTAGTAACTCTCTTGGCTTGCCCCACAAATCCCCTAGTGCTTCCAGTCCACTCCTGATTTAGCCCAGACCTTGGAACAGATACCCTTACCTTGACCACAAATGTGCCCTTTTCCCCGGACACGACCTAAGACCGTGATCACTTTGTAAAGCCCAATGTGGAAGAGCATGAGCTCTGGGACCTGACAGACCTGGGTTCAAAACTAGGCTCTGCCACTTCCAAGTGGTGTGACCTTGGATTAGCTCTTTAATCTCTCTGAACTTTAATGTCCTCATCTACAAACAGAAGAGAACAACTCTTCTCAGAGGGGTGTAGGATGATTAAATGAGACAATGCCTGGAAAGCACTTAGCATGCTGCCTGGCATACGGTACTATTGCCCGGAAGTTCCTGACTCACTGGCATCTAACAGCATATACTACCTGACTCCCACTGACCGCAGCTAAATGCCATCATTGCTCTCCACGAAAGTCAAAGTCTGATGAGCTTTAATACTTCAGGACACAAACACAGTAGCTGCCATTTTTGAGTGCCCATTGTGTAGCAGACACTTTGCTGATATTTTTCAATCCTCTTCAATCATCATGATACTTGTGCAGATAAGGGGTTACTGTCTCCACTGCACTAGATGGGGATACTGAAGCTCAGAGGGGTTATGAAATGTATCTGAGCTCAAACAGCTAGTGAGTGGCCAAGATTACATTGAGGCCCAAGTTTGCCTGACCCAGAAATCAGGGGCCTTTCCTCCCCACCTTGCTGACCCTTGGAGCTTTCCTGTGCAAAAGGTAGAGGGCATGGTGCAGGGGTCAAGAGCCCTGGGTCTCAATGGCAACTCCTCTGTTCTTTGTCCTCTTTATTTTTCAGTCTGTAAACAGGAATGATATTTACTTCATAAAGGCAGTAATAAAAATTAGGGACACTGGGTGGCTCGGTCAGCTAAGCGTCTCTTGGTTTCTGCTCAGGTTTGTGAGTTCAAGCCCCGCATCAGGCTCTGCACTGTCAGTGAGGAACCTGCTTGGGATTCTCTCTCTCTCCCTCTCTCTCTGCCCTTCCCCCACTCGCTCTCTCAAAATAAATAAATTAAAAAAATTAAATACAACAATATAAGTAAAAACAAGCCTGGTACAATGTTTGTCATAGAGTAGGCTTTGGATGCACATTAAATAGGTATGAACTTGCCCCACCAATTTTTTTAGCATTATGAGAAATATTCATAGAGAAGATATATGTGTATATATGTAGTGTGTTATATATAAATATATATGTGTGTTTGTGTATATACATGTGTATACATATACGTGTGGATATACGTAAAACACATATGAAAAACTGTAACACAAACTACCACCCAGGTGAGGAAACAAAGCACCCCCCACCCTGCATGCCCCTCCCTGATCCAATTCCCTTTTCTCCCGCCAGTCCAAGTCACTTCTCGTCTTGTTAAAAAATAATTTTCTTTTCCCCTTTTGCTCATGCCTCTAGGTTGTCTCCAGCCTTTTCGCTGTGCCTGTGCCTGTCACTTCACTAAGGTTCTGAGTGATACGTCATTCACAGGAGAGAAGTGAAATAAAGTGGTTCAGCAGAGCGGGGATGCGTGTGTGTGTGTGTGTGTGTGTGTGTGTGTGTGTCCCTGCACCTTCTACCTTTCTGGGGAGCAGCAAACCAGACACCTTGTGAGATATGTTTTAAACCAAAAGAACAGAAGGGACAGGTGGACTGATGGCAGAGGTTTGGGGAACAGTTGGACAATTTGTCGCTCCCCAGGACCACTCAGGACTGAGTGCCTACCACCAGCAGTGGACATCACAGCAGCTAGAGCCTGGATTACAAACAGCATACAACTTCTTTTCTCCTGATCCTTCCCCACCCTAGGATTTCTAACTTCCTCAATTGACAATCAGGTTTCAATTTAAATGTGTTCCCTCCTTGGGGCTCTGGGTGGCTCAGTTGGTTGAACGTCCGACTTCGGCTCACGTCATGATCTCGTGGTTTGTGAGTTTGAGCCCCATGTCGGGCTCTGTGCTGACAGCTTGGAGCCTGGAGCCTGCTTGGGATTCTGTGTCTCCCTCTCTCTGCCCCTCCCCCACTCATGCTCTGTCTCCCTCTCTCAAAAATAAATATTAAAAAAATAAAAAATGTTCCCTCCTTGAAGAGACCCTCCCTGACCACCACCTCACTCACTCTCTTATAATACTCCATTTTAATAATCTTCATTACCAACACATGAAATGATCTCATTTATTTGTTTGTATGTCTATTTTTTCTGGATACCATAGTAAGAAACAATATAGGTTCAGAATCGAAACTGGGTTAGAACACGAAATACCCCCTTTACTAACCGTGTGACCTTGGATGAATTGTTTAACCTCGCTGGGCCTCCAAGTCATCATCTATGAAATGGGAATGTAGGACTTATCGAAATGAGAATTATAGGATCCTTAGGTGAAGTAAACGAGTTAATGTATGTCAAGCTTTCAGCAATGCCTGACACATAAGTGCTATTCAACTGTTAGCTATTATCAGCAATCTTAATAATAATCATTATTACGATTCTTACCCTATCTTCCCCCTGGAAGGTGAGCAACTTGCTGGCAGAGATTTTGTCTGTTGTTCTCTGTGGAATCCCCAGTGCCTAAGAAGAATACGTGGCACATATACCTAATAATATACTAAATAAGTATTTTCTGAGAAATACGTCTTTGAAAGCCAATCCCAACCGTACCTTTAAGTGCAGGAGATGGCCACATAAACAACTCATGATAGTGCGGTGGGTACAGCACAAAAAGACAGGCTGAGTGAAATGTGTACAAGTACAGAAGAGGAGGGAATTAATTCTTTCTCAGAATCTCAGGGAGGTGTCCACAGAAGAGATCATCTTGACACAGTCTTGAAGGTCTGAAACCCTGGAGAAGCAGGACAGGTCAGGGGACGGTCCTGCAGGAGAACCACAGCTACACCTAACGGTCCTGTCTGTCGTTTCAGGCAGCTGGAGTGCTAAGCGGGGCGTGGACAGAGGCATGGGGAGACTGCTAGGCCGGCTTGTGAAGTATCTCCTGTTTGTCATGTGAAGACATTAGGGTCTTACCCTGACTGTAGTGGGGATCACTGGAGGATTACAATAAAGGGAGAAGCGTACTCAAGTTTACCATCTTGAAAGTTTGCCCTAGCTGTAGGGAAGAGACGGGACTGGCTAGGCTTTCAGAGACGAAACAGGGAGACAGAGCATTGGAAAACTCCAAATGAGAAGGAATGAGAGCCTGACAAAAGAGTGGGGGGGGTGAGGGTGGAGGGAAGGGAGGCTTTGAGAAACCAGTAGGAGGTAGACCTTGTCAGGCCTCCGGGATTGATTGGATGTGGGTGGCTTTGTGAGAGGAAGTAGAACCCAGGACAACCTGTATTTCTTAATTATGCCTCTGGGGGTTTGGGTGAGCCTTTAGCCAAAGCAGGGAATTTAGAGAGGGGACTCATTTTATGTGTGAAATTTGTACATAGTGAGTTCACCTTTGGACATTTTAATCTTGGCAATATCAAAGCGAAGACCTTTGGTAGGAAAGGAGGTTGACATGTGTTGAGCATCAACCATGTTCCTGGAACTGTGTTTGGAACCTTATGTAATTTGTCCTGTCTAACATTTAGAACAACACTTTGAGAGATGCAGCATTATTACTTTTTATTTTCTAGATGATGAAACGGAGGCTCGGAGAGGTAATAAACCCTACTTTACATGGTTAACCATGAAGAACAGTTAGTAGACCAGTTTGACTAAGCAAGACTGAATGAAGTGCATACAAGAGAAGGATTAGAAAGTAAAGTAATAAAGGTAGTTTGGGGACAGATCGTGGAAAACTTTGAAAGGAAAATCAGAGAACTGGGTGAGAGAAAGCTTGGAAAATACTTCGTAAACTATAAAATGCTGAGCAATTTGTGGAGTGCGAGTTGTCGCCAAACCACACTGCAATTAAAAATAATAAGGGGCGCCTGGGTGGCACAGTCGGTTAAGCGTCCGACTTCAGCCAGGTCACGATCTCGCGGTCCGTGAGTTCGAGCCCCGCGTCCGGCTCTGGGCTGATGGCTCAGAGCCTGGAGCCTGTTTCCGATTCTGTGTCTCCCTCTCTCTCTGCCCCTCCCCCGTTCATGCTCTGTCTCTCTCTGTCCCAAAAATAAATAAACGTTGAAAAAAAATTTAAAAAAATAATAATAAAATAATAACAACGAAGGGCGCCCGGGTGGCTCAGTTGGTTGAGCATCCGACTTCAGCTCGGGTCATGATCTCACAGTTTGTGGGTTTGAGCCCTGCGTCGGGCTCTGTGCTGACAGCTCGGAGCCTGGAGCCTGCTTGGGATTCAGTGTCTCCCTCTCTCTCTGTCCCTCTCCCACTTGTGCTGTCTCTCAAAAATAAATAAAAATGTTAAAAAAGAACAATGATAACAATGAGTGAATTATAACGTTTAAATCTGTAATTATTAAACAAAATTCAATCATGATGCCTTCCCCCTCAGTCTTCTTACTGATAGGTCCACAAAAGAATATTGAACACACAGCAGTGACCCTTCTCTCTCCCTACCACACGAGCAACATATCTGGTTTGAAGGAAAATTCTCCCAAGGAAAGATGGTAACGTGGTAGAGATGAGAAGAAAGACGGAGATATGAAAAGCAAACATGCCTAGCTGGTCCCAGCTGCTGTGTCCTCACACTTTGGGATGAAACCCTCAAGATAATCTCTGTGGTTATTTCCACTGTCAGGCTGAAACTCAAAAACATTAGGATAAAATGACCAGGTCTGTCATCTGTGAGTTGTTTGAATGTCAAATGAGGGCTGCAGTGCTCTGTAAATGCTTTGGGTGGGCTGAATCATAGTCAATGAGGTGCCCCTCAAATGTAAATCAAAGGAAGCCGCGTGTGTCCTCCTCGACTCTCGATTTCAGAAATACACACCCCGAGGCCCTCTGGGCTGCTTGGCATCGCTCCCTCCACGTTCCTTCTCTTCATGTCTCTGGCTCCTCTTATCTCACGCCTCTGTCCTTTGTCTACATTACCTGACACTACTCTACAGCCCCTGGACCAGCACCGTCCAAAAGAAATGCGATGTGAGCCACATACACAATCTCAACTCTTCTCGTAGCCACATGAAGAAGCACAAAGAATGGGGGTGAACCTAATCTCAATAAATTTTACTTAACCCCAGCTATCCAGAAGATTATCATCTTAGCAGGTAATCAATATTAAAAATTAGTGATGAGACACTTTGCATTCTTTCTTTTAAACCGTGTTTTCAAAATTCAGTATGCACTTTATACTCACAGCACGCATTTCAGGTGCTCGAGAGCCACATGTGGCTCGTGGCTACTGTATGAGGAGCACAGCGCAGATTAGAACTCAGTCTTGTGAGGTGTGAAATTGCCCATTCCCTTGCTGAACCCTGCATTCCAGACATATCTGCATTCCACATGGGTTCCAGGAAAAGGGATGATAGAACTGGGTGTTGAAGACTCCATGTTGTAATGACGTTACTCAAGTTTATCTCCGTCTGCGTGGCAGAGTAAAGATCTCAAAAGAGATCAACCAGCATTCTCATTGGCCAGATGATTCCCTACCCACCGCAGCCCCCAGTCCGAAGCATAGCTGAGTGGCCTCTCTTCACTTCCAAAGAGAAAAGCCTTTAACCCCACAACCACTCCCCACACACCCATGGGCCTGGACCTCTGCCTTGGTCCCCGACATGGCATGGATACTTCTTGAACAGAAAAGAAAAAGGCATCAGACCCACTGTCCGGCTGCCTGATCACTGAACACAGAAAACAAAGGCGACAGGGAGGCCTAAGGGAAGATTTTAAACAGAAAGTAAACGTCCTTTAGGACTGTCCTCAGACAGCCCCTTTGGGGCTAAGGGATCCCACAAACTAAGTTCTGGGGATTTTCCTCTTGACCTGAGGGCAATTATGGTGTGACTGTAGGTAGGTCATTCTACTCTCAGTGCCTGTTAGGAACTGCCTCCATCTTGGAATGGGGCCACCCAAGCAACAAGTGACATGCAGGGTGAATAGATGTCTCAAGCCAAGTGGAGACCAATGAATAGTGTGGTTGTTCTCTCGCAGAACCTATGGTTTCCCTTGACCTTTACTCTAGGAGACAAGGCTCGCTGCTGGAGCAAACTGTGTGGCTGACTGGTCACAGCCATCTCCTGGCTGCCTGCAGCCCCTGGCCCTTCCTTGAAGCTGCCCAGGCTGGCAGCCTGCCTGGTTTCCTCTCCTGCTCGGCTGAGCAGCACAGCACCCGGTACAGCTGCGGGCGGTTCTGTGCCCCACCCTCCTGCTTTTTGTGGCCTCCTCCTTTGTGACGGCTACAGCATATGTTTTATTAAAAGGGAAAGAGGAGGGAAGGCAAGAGGTTATGCACATGGGTGTGCTCAAGAATCTTAAGATTGAAAATCTTCTGCTCAATGCTAAATGCCTAAGGGCTTTGGCATTTTGCCAGTTTCAACTAAACCCCAATAGGGACATCTGGGTGGGGAAATCGGAAATGGAGGAAAATCGAGACTCTCTCTTAGGAGATTCTGTTTCTAAACCACGAGGAGATTTCTCTCATGTTTTCTTGAAATTTGCCTGATTCTTCCCCAATATCTTCAACCAAAAATTTTGATACAATGTTGATAAGGTCCCTGACCTTGAGCATTATTTTTCTCATCATGTATGATTAGACTTGAGGGTGGTTGGAAGGCTAGGTAATTTTCAACGCCTAATGAGGTATCCAAGGTCTGAGAGTAACTTCCTCTAGGCCAATAGATGCTTTAAGTAATTAACTCAGGTGTATGGTATTTCCAGGATCCAAGGGAGAAATGACCCAGGGTAAACCCCAAGGAAACGTGCAAGCCTCGAAATTTCCAGCATTCTAACTATGCCTCAGTTGGCATCTCTGTCAGCTGGAATCCTTTCTCCATTTCTTCCTCTCCAAGCAAATCCCACCCCGTCCCCCATGGCACAACTCAGATTCTCCTTCCTCGGAATACTGATAGCTCTCGTTATCTGTACAAATCAATCATGGATTAATTAGGTCAGCCTCATGAATCTCTTGTATTGAACTGCTGTTGAGAAGGTATATTGTCGTTTATCTTTTTCCCAGATGTAGCCTCTTTTCCTAACTAGACTGTAAGATCACTGAGGGCCAAGGCAAGGTCTTCTAAGACTTTTGTCCCTCGCAGCGCTTAGGTCAGGGCTGGAGGCAAAGCCCTACGTCACTGCCACTTCCTATTCCTGTGAAGCACAGAGCAATCGAATGAAATCTCAGTTACCGAGATGAAACCATTCCTTAGGAGAAGTCGGGGGAGTCTGGGGTTGGTCCAGGAGGGCTGAGCCCCAGACCCCATTCCATGGGACCCCAAGTAAAGCAGTTCATCCTTCCAAGGTTCTCGGCCCTTGCTTTTCCAAGAAGGAAAGCTCCACTTCTTAGGGTCATCAAAGATAAGTGAGACAATCAGCTGTGCGAAGCTTAATTAGATGAGCTCCCTGAAATGCTCTCGGCCCATTGGAAAAGGATGCCACTGTAAAACGGACACAAGCTCTTCTTATTTAAGAGAAAGAGTTGAATCGCCAAAAATACACTGCACAGTGGGGAAAACAAAACACTAACCAGGAAACCTCGACACTAAGCATCCCCGTCAGCAGAAAGTGCCCACGCAGCTGTCTCAAGTCCCTCCAGATTACCTCTTGTTTGTGAGCTAGGGAGGGATTCTGGAGCACCGTCTCAGAAGGGATCTCTTATGTGGTGCTCCCCGGTGGCCAGCCTGTGCCTTGGGAAAGGCGATCAGAAGGAGTTGATGACGCAGGGATGTTCTGTGCCCTCTGGCCTTGCTCAGTAAACAACCTGTCAGTAGGGCCAGAGGGGAACGCCCAGAGGATGATCTGCCCCCATCCTTGAGCCTGGGCCAGTGCTGGTAGAGCACCCTCCCCAGTCCTTCCTTCCTCTCCTCCTTCCTGGTGCCCACACTGCAGTGCACATCACTCCATTCTGGGAGACAAAGCCAGCCCCATTTTTGGAGAGGAGGGAGAAGAAAGAGTCAAGGATGATTCTGTCTTCTCCATGGCTGCTGCCCAGCTGTGGAACCCTTTGGATCCAGTCCCCACCGCCCCCCCGCCCCCAGCAGGGAAGACCGGGGTCTGACATTTGCTTCCTTTCCCTCAAACATTTCATAGCATCTATGCTCTGCGCCTACCAGATCTCATCCCTCCTGAAAGAAGCAAAGCATGCATCCTTCCCCAGAGTGAGCAGCAGCTATGATATTGCTAAGATTTCAGGATCACTGTGGCAGCCTTGCTTGGTCATGTCTCCAGTGCTGCAAAGCAACTTATTGGGAGTGAGAGGGAACTCCGGAGGGTCCTGCTTCAAACAAATAACATACACACAACTGTGTGAAATCAAGAGGGAAAACACACCAACTCCAGCATCACTCTGCTGTTGCCTGATGTCAGCAGACTGCCCCCCAGGGGATTCTGTAAAATACTTTAGCTGCTCGGTTAATACTGGCATTATATGCATCCTAGAGAACATGGTCAGAAAGAGTGTCCCCTCCACACGCACATGTCTGGAGAAGGACAGAGGCAGAAATGCTTGACTTATGATAAAGCTTTTATCCTCCTTGATTGGTCTACGCGGACATATCATTATTCCTGCTGAATAAGGCCCAGATTATCCAGCCATACACATAGCCTGTTACAATTGCTACCCTTTTAACAAAACATTTGTTCCTGCTCCGGGCACCCAGCTCCCAGGGCTAAGAAGAGCACACACACACAGTTCTTTACAGAGGGGTCTGTTCAATCATGTTACAGTGCATTAGCTTGATTATTAGTTAATATTTGGCTTAGGTCTATATACCCTGGATAAATATGTACCATGCAGAGGGACTGCTTGGTGAGGAGAAAACTCCTCCAGGCTGGAACCACGGCTCCCAAGTTCACGCTCTTACTAGCAAGGAACACTCCAGGCATCTCTCCTAGGCAGAGCTGTGCACGCGTGGTTCTTTGGGCAGCAGCTTGCCTCCTGCATACGGCTGTGAGCACAGGCACACACATAAACACACACACATACCATAGGCAGCACCAGACTGTGGACCCAGATGATCACAGAACCAGGGACAGGGATCGCTCTATAATCTCAGCCTGCCCCTCCTTCCCAGCACAGCACCGCTCTCTCCCCGTATCTCCAGCGTGCTGCCAGGCTCCACTCAATCGATGGGGCTCTGCCACCACCCTGGGGAGACTATTTGCAACCCACAGGGTTGCACTCTTCAGAAATTTTTTCTTGGCCGCATGTGCCTGGGAGAAAGAAGCTGCTAACCGACATGCCACGGGATCTAGGAGCATGTGAATCCTTCCAGCTCTAGGAGCATCTGAATATAGATGTACCATGTATCACACCCTCAGCAATTGGGGGCCCTTCCCAAACACAGCGAACAGCCTATACAGTTCAGCCCAGCAGCCGCTGAGCAGGCAAAAGTCCCCGTCATCTTCTGCAATTATCCAGCCCGATTGGATTTTCTGACGCTAATGGGAGTTGCGCTAACTTTGAGGACTTAAACCAGGCAAAAGCAATATAGGTCAGGCAGAGTGCCCAAGCCCTGTGACAGCCATGCAACACCAGGGAGGCAGTAACAGGGCGATCTCCTGCTAAACCCCAAAGTCCACTGCTCAGCTCCACAAGGCAGAAACTAAGAGGTGGGATCATTCCCTCTAACTGCCAGGCACCTGGGCAAGAGGGTGGTAGGAGGGCGAAATGATCCATTTACCAAGGGACACACGGAAGGACAACGAAAAGGGAAGAGAGAAATATTACCAAAACCCTGCACTGTTACCTTGAATCCTTGCAAGAGCCCTCCTTGCTGTATCAGCTGCTCCCCAAACCTCCACCGACTGGGAGGAGACTCCTAAAAGATTCCAGGGTTTTGTGCAACATCTCCAGTGGCAGCTTTCCAAAGTTTTTACTTCATGATTTCTTGTGGCTCTTTCTCATTTGGGGAAACGCGAATGCCTCCCCCTCAGCGTTTGAGAGGGAGCGGATGTCTCTTTTCAAATAATTCTCTTGCTCCCCGCTTTGCTGCTGCTGCCGCCGCCGTTAGACCACTTGCCTGCTGCCTTCCTGCTGAGCAGCGAGGGTCCCCGTCGCCCAAAGCATGTCTGAAGTGGGGCTTCAGCGCCAGGCCGGGGCGCACGCGGGTGGAAGAGGGAAGGAAAGTGCAAAACCCAGCTGGGGGAGTCCCCCGTCCCTCCACGGAAGAGAAACCCAAGATCTTGCTTTCCTTCCAACTCTAAAGAGACTCACCCGCCCGCTCCTTCTCCCGAAATCACTGCCTTGCACCTGGGCGAAGACAGTTCCTCCGGCTCCACTGCTCTGCCGGCCGCCTGCAGACCTGCCCCTGCGCTCGCGCGGTAAGGCAGGTGCACGTCCCTGGGCAAGTGTTAACGGGAGCCTCCGAGCTCAGCGGAGGCGCTGCCGGAGCAGCCGCGAGCAGCTTCCGAGGCAGGTGGATTCCATCCCAGGGCTGCAGCCCAGGCGCGTCCCTGCTCCGACTCCGCGCTCCGTACCTAAGCAGTGTCACCTGCAGACTCAGACACCAGATGAGTGTCTTAAGATAACAATGCTGCCCTGCCAGCCCCTCTCTTTCTTTCTTATGCACGTAGGTTGGCGGCCAATGAGACACAGCGCCACACTCCCCACAGGTGCCCATTGGCTGGGCGGCTGGGCAGGGGGCGGGCTCGGAGTCTCACCGGCTGTCTCCTTTGGTTAGCTGGCAGGCTGGGGTACCAGCTCTGTTAACCCTCCCGGCTTTGCAGCAGGGACTTTTTGGTGTGGGTTACGAAGCCTTGGATAAATTCACGGCTGGCTGGGGAGTTGGAGGGTGTAAGAAGGCCGCCGAACAGGAAGAAGCTGGGAGCTAATTACATTTTCTTCTAATCTTCCTGAGTTACAATAATCATTTGTCCCAGACCATTTTGTTTGCTTGCTTAACTAGAACTCCTAGAGATAGGGACCCATTTGAGCCATTTTCCTTCTAATTTGAGGTTTTATTCAGTTGTTTTGTGCATTTTAGCCTCTTGGTCCTGAATTGCTTAATTAGAAATGAGCCCCCAAGTGAGAAATACTTATCTTACAGTGCGCGCGGGCACAGGCACACACACACACACACACACACACACACACACACACACACACCCAGAGATGTGAGAGAGAGGGAGGGAAAAAGAGCAGGAACTCAGTAAGAAGAGTAGAGAGAGACTCTGAACAGCTAAATCAAGAAACGTTCTGTCCCCAAAACCAGGACTGTGAAGACAAAGGCAAAGAGGAGAACTTCAGGTTTCTGGGAAGAGATTAAAGGGGAAAAATGTCCTGCTTCCAAAAAAAGAGAATTGTTTTGCCTTTGGTGCTCTCCTTCTGTGTGTCTCTTTTTGCTTCAGTGTGTGTCAGGAAGAGGGACTGTTGATCTCCATTTGGTTTTTAAAGGAAGACTAAAGAAATCAGAACAGGACCAGCCTTGTTTCTGTGAAGCAGGTGCTGTTGCTGAGCCTGTGAATTGAGGGGTTGGGGGGTGGGGAGGGAGAAAAGGCAAGACTAAGGAAAAAAAATTATTAACTTTGGATCAAAGAGTGTGAAATATATTCTTGATGTCCTAATGGGGATGCACAGCTGATTTATGTCCAGCTAACTAACATACTCCACTAAATTTTGGCAAGAGCATGGGAGAGTAATTGTTAAAGAAAAATCCAATTCAACAGAAGAGCTAGGGGCTGGAGCTGGCAAAGGAATTTGGGGAGTTCACACCAAGTCTTGTGGTGGGGAAAATAGGGAGAGAGAAAAAAAAAACACATAGAAAGGGAGACAAGTGTTTTGATTTAGCTTCCTTGAATGAAGAGCGACATCAAAGATTATTTTGTAAAAAAAATAGAAAAAAAGTAAAAGAAAGCAGAGGTTTAATGAATGCCCAAGTAGTACACATCAGGATTAGCTAAAAAGCATCAAGGAGCCAGATGTTCTGAATGAATGGGGAAAAATTAGAACTATTTCTCATATGGTCCCCCCCTTAGCCCCACCCATCCATCACTTTCACCTCCTCTGTATCTTATTATACAGGTTTGACCTTCCTTCTTCTCACTGTAGGTATGGAGTTCTAAGCCATGTTAAAAAAAATTAATGAGGTATAATATACATTAAAAACTCCACAAGTGTAGAGTTTGATGAATTTTTGCCTATATATGCATCCACAATGACTACCTACATCATTTCCAGCACCCCGGAAGCTTGTCTGCACTTCTCAGTCAAAATCCCCCTCACCCCCAGAGATAATCGCTATTTTAACTTCCATCATCAAAGACTGATGGCTACGTTTTCTTGAATTTCATAAATATAGAATCTGCATGTATGCCTACTTTTGTGTCTGATTTCTTTTGCTTATCATTATGTCTGTGAGACTCATCCGTGTGTCTGCTTGTGTATTTTCTATTGTTGTATAGTATTCCATTGTGTGACTATAAGCCATGTATCTATTTTCCTAATGACACATTTTTTTGATTCCCCTTTTTTTTGATTATTAAAAGTAAACCTGCTATGAATGTTCACATATATTTCTTTTGGTGAACACATGCAGTCATTTACCCTTGGTATACACCAAGAGTGTAAATCACTTCTTTTGCTTTTGGCTACTATAAGGGAGACCATTTCATGAAGGAGATTCTGAAGCTTACTTTCTATCTTCAATAATTGAATAAAGAAATAAGGTCAAAGGCTATCACACTACTGAACACTAAAATGCCTAAAATGTGTCAGATCCTTTCCATACATTTAGCCTCATTTTCTTCTCACTACTCTAAAAAGTGTGTATGTTTCTATTTTGCAAACAGGAATATCCAATGCAAGACATTATGTTAGGAAGTGGCCCTCGGCCTTGTAAGGTGGAGAGTACATGCATGTAAATGCTCTCTGTGACGAGCTATGTGAGACAAGAATGTGGTAGAAGGACCCACTACGTAGATGAGGCTGGAGTTTGGTCTGTGGAGATGAGACACGACCTGGAGAACACAGAGCAGTGCATCCCAGTTGGACCAAATGGCATGGGAGGACTGGAAATGGAAAACAGGCTTTAATTTGATTGGAATGGAATGCATATGTGTATTGTCAGGGGAGAGGGGATAGATTAGACATTAACAGAACCTGCTATTGAATACATCTTGGTGAATATAAGTATTTGCACTTATCTGTGGCTTGTATTACTTGTGGACTCCATTTCACTGATGGGGACACAGAAGGTAAGAATGGTCCAATCTCAGGGTGCCTGGGTGGCTCAGGTGGTTAAGCATGGACTTTGGCCTAGGTCATGATCTTGCCCTTCTAGAGTCTGAGTCCCACATAGGGCTCTGTGCTGACAGCTCAACGCCTGGAGCCTATTTCAGATTCTGTGTCTCCCCCTCTCTGTCTGGTCCTCCCTCCACCCCCCCCCCCGCCCTCTCAAAAATAAATAAACATTAAAAAAAAGAATGGCCCAATCTCACTTCCAAATAAGCAAATTACAGACTCTAGACTTGAATCCCAACCTGTTGTTTCACTACATCATGTTGCCTGTACACGAAGGTAATGATTGAGATGCTTACAAGTTTCTCCCAGTTCCATTTAAATGTAAAACATCACAGGATACAGATGGTCTAGCTTTTGTGAACTTCAACCTTTCCCCTATCTCTAGGTATTTAATTCTCTAAGAGGAGGCCATGTGACATTGTATCTATGTTTACAGGAATCCTGTGCCCTGAAAAAAATCTGACCTCAATTTATTTGTACAGTTCTTTTGCCTGATCTTTCCATAGAGAAAGACAAGAGGTCTATAAAGGCGTGAGTCAACAACTTCCAACTATTTCCAATTCAATACTCATTTTTTCAATGACCATTTAGTCAACACACTTTTTCTTGTAAATGTGAGTAGGAAACCGTGTAAAAATGACTATAGATAGGCAAAGAATACTAGATATTGACTTATTAGAAAATCAACCCAAAATGGTTCACATGGGGTTTCTAAAGTGACTCGACACTTTAGAAAATTAGAAAAAAAAAGATTTCAAAGTAATAGACTATACGCTACTTAAAAGGAGTATTTTTCCTCTAGAATCTATCTGTGCCTAGCCTAATGCCCAGCATATGGTAGGTACCTAAATGTTTACTGAATGAATTACTGTGATATGATAATCCATGGGTGCACCTAAATGTAATGTAACTGTGTTGTGGAAAGAGCATTAGGCAAAGAAGTCTCCTTTTCGGTCTTAGCTCCACCCCTTCTTAGATTGATCTTGGGCAAATCACCTATTTCGCTGGCCTCAAGTGCCTCCTGTGTTAAATGAGAGACTGAACTAACAGATGATTTGGTAGTTTTATGCCATTTCTCACATTTTATGACTAAGTATGTTTTCCTGGCATCTACTCTAGTTTTTCAATGGTAAACTTCGCATAACTAAGTTCAATACTGTTTTTATGCTAGGGAGAGTAGGAAAAAAGGTATCACAGGGTCTTTCTTTTCCTCAGTACCTCCTAGGGAAGTAATGAAGAGAAGGATGCGTTTTGGGAAAGATCATTAGCTGATAAATCTTTTTTGCAGTGGTTAGTTCTCAGAGTATGGTTTTCAGCTTATCAGATTCAAAAGACAACTTGTAATAAAGTATTTTTGTTCTTTTTCTCATACCAAACAGGTCTTTCACCCCTTGAACATGGCTCATTTTCTCTATTCTCATCCATCAACTAGAGTAGCCACGGGGAATATGTGGCAAAGGTTGTTTTTTTTTTTTTTCTTTTAAAGGGCATACATTCATATATGCCAATACATTAACACCAGGTACAGTGAGAATGAAATTGTTTCTAAAATGGGGATCCTCTTTGGAGAGTGTGGTGCATTAAATTCCTGGAGAGCAGGAACTACCTATAGGAGACTTACAACACTATTTAAGCAGCATGGAATAAATGATGTTGGAGGGGCAAACTTTGAAAAGAAATTATTGGTTATCACGTGAGAGAAAGTTCAGTAAAACATCAGATTCCAGCACACACAAACTTCACTTTTCTATCACGGTTTATTGCATATAGTCACTGTTTTGTTAAGGCAACACTGCCCAGCACTAGTGGAAACACACCTTATATGGGTTATTGCCATTCTCGACGCTGTTCTACTTCTGATGGGGCTGGGACTGACTTGGTCCATACCGGAGGGACATTCTTTTATCCCGTTCCAATTCGTCAGGGGTACTTAGACACTTTGTTTCCACATGTCCTTCCAGCTCTGATCTATTTACTGGATTCTCTAAAATTAAAGGCTCAACAATTTCTTCCGGCTAGTTCTACGTTTTCTGTAAGTTATAGCGCTCCCCACATCATTTTTATATTGGTTACCAGAGATAACATTTGTATCAGAAATGGAACAAAGGAGAGAAAAATCGCCAATAAAACTTCTGGTCTTCAGCTTCACCGTATACAGTGCATTGGCTTTGTTTTGCTGTTCACATCTACCTCTTGAGAGATCTACAACCCACGTATTTCCTCTAAATATTTCTGCAAAGTAGTGCTGAGTAAAAATATATACATCCATATTTCTCAGCACCCGTTTATCCAACATATATTTGCACAAACAGTGGGTAAAAAAGAATGGGGCCACCTACACCGACAAGATAACGGGGGGCTCATTTGCATCTAGAAAGACCCCCCCCCCCACCTGCTCTCAGGAAACGCCTTTTAAGGTGTGTGCCTGTGTGCCCTTCCCGAGCCATCCGGATGATGATGCGAGAGGGAAGATTTTGCATTGCAAAGACCGATTTTTAAAAAACGCTGTGCAGGTAGTTCCTAGCCAAGAGCGTGCTCGTGCCGGGGGAGGCGAAGGAGGAGAAAGGCGGCAGCACCGGCAGCCTGCTGGGGGCTGACCTGATTCCCTAGAATCCTCAGCTCCCTTCCTCTCTCCTCCGACGTCCTTCCTTCCCTTCTCTCCTCCTTCCCCCCCTTCCCTTCCCCAGCGAAGCAGCTGCGAGGAACAAAGAACGCGGGCGCTCCGGGCAGCAGCGCGCAAGCCCCGCGCACGGCGCGCGGCGTCTGGCTCCGCGGAGCTGGGCTCTCCCGGCTCCACGTCCCTCCGCAGCCTCCCCCGCCTCCCGCGCTCGCTCGCTCGCTCCCGCCCGCTCGCCGCCTCCCCCACCTTCGCGGCGCCGGAGGAAGGCGGCCGGGGCTCAAGATGGCTTTAGCCGGGTTCTGCGCCCTGCTCGCCTGCTGCTGGGGGCCGGCGGCGGTGCTGGCCACGGCCGCCGGCGACGTGGACCCATCCAAGGAGCTGGAGTGCAAGCTCAAGAGCATCACGGTGTCGGCGCTGCCCTTCCTGCGCGAGAACGACCTGAGCATCATGCACAGCCCCTCGGCCTCCGAGCCCAAGCTCCTCTTCTCGGTGCGCAACGACTTCCCGGGAGAAATGGTCGTGGTGGACGACCTGGAAAACACGGAGCTGCCCTACTTCGTGCTGGGTGAGTCCCGGGGGAGGTCGAGGCGGCCCGAGGCGCGGCCCGGCGCCCCCACCCCCCACCTCCCCTAGCTCCACACACCCACTAGCCGCCGACCTCCCCTCCCCCACAGCTACCTCCTGGATCCGCCCCGCGCCCGGCCCGCCCTCCACACCCACCTGCCGGCCGGCGCCTCCGTGCCCCCGGCTTCTCCCCGCTTGCGACCTGGACGCCGGGCCCTCGACCTCTCCGCGGCCGCCCTGCCCCACGGAAGCGGGTTGCAGGGGTCTCTCTGAAACCTTTCCCGGCCTTGACCTCCCCGCTTTCCTTCAGGAGCAGACTGACAGAGCACTTCTTGGAGGCTACCAGCTCCACTCCCATAAGCCCTTCTCCCCACTCTCTGGCCACATGCTCAGTTCTCGGCTTCACTCACCCCCCCCCCCCCCCCCCGACACCTACGGCATTTCCTGGGGGGAGTTAGAAACAGGTATCTGGCCCCCACCTTGGCAGGCGTGTGCAGGCCGGATTGCACCGGCTGGATCTCTAGGCTGCACCCTCTGAGAGGGTTCTTTATCTTTCACCAGATTACTGACACTCTTTCTGGCCTTCCTTCAGAACACTCAAGTTTCCTCTACCCCTGATGTCCATCCTGGCAAGTCCTCCCTCGGTGCCTACGTGCAACAGTGTCCTCATCCAGCCACCTCCACATGTCCATGTCACATCTCAATTCCTCGCATAAAGAAATCATCCGACTGTAGTCTCTTGATGTTGGCATCTTCTTTGTTCCCAGTGCTACCTTAGGTAGGCATAGACGTTCCTGCACCCAGAATGATCTCCCTGGGTAAGAGCTCTCCGTTCCTTCCTTTGTTTACGTCTCTCTCCCAGTACCCCTATTTTAATTTTCTTAGGCCACAAAACTCCTTCAGATCCTGGAACCTCTACGTCCTTTCTGATTCACCTCTTTTTCACTACCAGGCTGCAAAGATATTGTGGTCCTGCTCCAGCATCTTGCAAAGCACCA
The DNA here is from genome assembly GCF_018350175.1 of Felis catus. Lineage (NCBI taxonomy): Eukaryota > Metazoa > Chordata > Mammalia > Carnivora > Felidae > Felis > Felis catus. Next base: position 18,886,788 of record NC_058384.1, on the reverse strand, counting down.
CAGGTTCATGTGACTTCATTAACCAAAATTTCCTTTCCTACTCCCTGTGCAGATGTATGTCTCCCCTGCTGTGCAGGCCCACCATGCAGTCCATTTCTTTAGTGATGCTCTAAATCATCCTTCTTTTGCCCAGGCAAGAATTCAGAGATAATCCAATTCAAAGTTTGTCTTTAGATCCAAAAACTGAAAAACAGTGAAACCGTCCAGGAGGCATTTCCGTCTACTTAATGTGCTACCAGCTGGAGTTCACTTTGTAGGAACATGGCTTCCTGATGGCCATACGTAGGTGACAGCCACATGTGGAATGTCATCTAACATCTCCCTCATGCTCTTTATTCGCCAGAGAGCTCTTCATAGTGAAAGCGTTAAGAAGTGGGTGAGTAAACCTCCCACTCTCCAACCCACACAGAAAAGCAATTTCAGAAATTGCCCGATCCTTTGAAAAGTTGGTTTGTGTTTCCTAGAGTGCAGCTTAGTTGACCCCATTAAGTCCAGCCTACACTCTGGATGGCATTATTTATTTTTGCATTAAAGACATACCAATAACATAATAAAAGCTGGGAGCTGGCTGGGAATGGGGACACTGGGGATATGCTACTCATTAAAATGTACAAAAAATTGCCGGGTTATTCAGTGGTTGTAGATTTTGTGTGGAAGTCATGCTGATGTGCAAGTACAATCTGCTCATCATAATATACAAGAATGAGTGTAGGGAATTCTGTGTTTCTAAAGAGCCCTGTTTTGGGCTCTACAATCAGTGTTTACTGTGCATGCGGAGGGCTGTGTGTGGTGCATAAAAAACGGGAAACTGGACTAGCAGTTCTTCAAAATTTTCATGTCCTTTTTTGCAGACTCCCAAAGCCAGGGCCTAAAGCCTGCTGGGATCCAGTGTGCACAGTGAAAGACCAGATGTTAAAGAATGGGGTTTCTGCACCTCTATGCAAAGCTGCCCACTGCAGCACCCTGCTGGAGTTGCTATGGTAACCTCCTGCAACTTGGCATTTACATACAGGAACAGACACACTCTCACTTCATGGCCAGATGCATTTCCTAAATGCATTGATTGTGTCTCCCCCTACCCTCTGTCAGTGGGGGCATGTTCAGAACCAGAGATGTGCTGATGTCTATCCCTTCTGGCCCAGTATTCCCAGGGGGAATAGGAGTGACTGTCAGCTTGTGTAAGGGAGCAGAGCTAGTCCAGGTTCATGGAGGAAAGACTCAAGTGTATAGTTGCTCTTGAAGTTAAGTTTTGTGGTCCTGGATTCTGTCGCTCGTGGCCAATAGTAAGGGCTGTATTGACTTTGGTTTTGAGCTTCCCCTACTATTATCTCTGGAACTGAAGTGTGCTTAAGCCATCCTCTAGAGGAATACGAATTCACTAGTCCTGGGAAATTACTGATTGTTCACTTGCTCAGCACTCGTAGGCATTATTAGGATAGACAAGTGAAAAAAAAAAAAAATAAAGGGCCCCTGCCCTTGGATTCTCTCCAGTCAGGGAAAACAGACTGAAATACCTGTAAGAATTGGAAGAAATAACACTTGATCGTGTGGTATGGGTGTTAAGGGGCGTGGGAATGCTGGGGAAGGAACTACTTGCATGGTAAGAGCAGACTCCATGGATGACATGGGCTTCATTAGCGACCTTGACCCAAATCAGGTCCTTTGATTTCCTTTTGTCTCCAGGATCAAGTCCTGTTTTTTCAGTGAGGCAAACAAGACTATGTTCTGACTCCAGCCAACGTCTCCGGCCTCATGTCCCTGCAAGACTTTGCATATGCTGTTCCTTCTACCTGGAATGCGCTTTCCCCCTTCTCTACTTGGCACCCATCTGCTCTTCCTTTTAAACCATGCACACTTGTTCACCTCTCTAGGAAGCTTTACCCGTCCCCCAAGGCACATGTGTGTATCCCACTTCCGTCCTCTTTGTGCGGATTTAAAAAGTCAAAACACGAACGAACAAGATTAAAGATGGATTCAATTTGGCTTGGCCAAGGGGAAGGTGAAGCCATCTCAGCAGTGGGTGGTGATGAACAGGAATACGGGATGGCCCGCGTGTGGTGCAGTACTGGGATCGCCCTTGTGGGAGGAGAGTCGTCGGGATGGTGTGTGGCTCGAGAGAGTGGAGCGTAGTTCTCCACTTAGAAGCCAGGCAGTGCAGGGCTGATTTGACATAGAAGGTCGTGAAGCCTGACTCCCGGCAGCTACCTCAGCCAGCAATGCTGTGGGTTTTGCTTGTAGGATGGGTCATCCTGTGGGGCAGTGTTGGGCGGTGGGGTGGGGTAGTGGGAGCTCTTGTTGTCCAAAGTGAGTTTGCAAATGGTGCAAGGGCCACGTGTAACTTTCAGTTGTGCTTTGTTTGGCTACGTGTAATTTTAAAATGCTTTGAATCGGAATGTTTTTAGTCAAGGCCTGCCATCTCTAGATTGTCATGCTTCCCTTTTCTTCATGGTATTTATCTAGCAACTCTAAGCCAGGCAGTCTAAACCTGCTTTCAGAAATGTTGGGGAAACTCTCTAATGTTCCAAAGTAAAGACAGTTTCCAATTTAAGATCTTTAGATGCATAGACCTGTGGACTAAAAAGAGGCTATAAAATAACCATAGGCTTTTTTGTTTGTTTTTTGGAGGGGCATGGGTCTTAGGTATTGCAATCCAGGAGATAGAGTCCATGGAAAAAGAAAGTATGCTCACATTGCAAGCAGAGAGTACAGGTTTGTAAAAGCAAAACCCACATGGTGACGAAACTTGTTTTGAAAGAATTATGATTGGTGCTGACAGAGTTAACCCAGAGGCTACAGGGTTGGCTATTAAGCTAACAGGTGTTACATTGGATTTCAGTCCAAAGTAGAAAGATATGTTCCAGGAGGTGGTCCAGTTGTAATGGACAGGTTGCAATTGATGAATTCAAAAGTTCATGGTGTTCTAGAGAATTGAAACAGGAGAAGTGAGAGGACCCTGCTTCGTCAGTATCCTCCCCACCCTATTTTGTTTGGACAGACTCTGTTAGCAATGTGTATTTCACGTTGGAAGTTTCTTTAAAAGGCCTTATTACTCTCTCAGGAGAAGATAAAACCATGAAAATTTCCTATCTCAACTAAAATTTTGTATCCGAGCTCTTAACACCGTAGACCTTTTTGCTTTGGAGGTATGTCTGATTTTGACACGATTGCTTAACCTGCATTGAAGTGTGGTCTACTGTGCTGTGAACAGAACAGATTTATCAGTCTCACTACTGTTGAGGGGTGTTCCTGTGTTTCAGACCCAAAGATTGAGCTCGTGCATGTGTGAAACTTAGCGAAGAAGGCTGTTTCTCCTGAGCCTTGGTGTTTAGTTTTAGCTGCCATGGCTTTTGATAGAAGAAGGTACTCCCAAAGATAAATCAATCAGCCTGCAGAGATGTAGTGCGTTCCCACATGCAAGGTGCAGTTTAAACTGTCTGGAACAGTCCAGTGTGGTGGTTAAAAGAACAAGCTTTGAAGACAGATCTGGTGTCAACTCCTGGCTTTTCACTTCTTCCAACAGTGGAGAAAAGTAAGGATCAGAGAGGTTAAATAACTCACTCAGGGTCGCAGAGCTCACAATTGATGGATCCATTACTTGAACTCAGGTCGATATGACATTTAAACCTTTCTCTTAGTGGCGATTTTATGCCTTAAAATTTTTCAAAATCTGTTCTTTTTCATGATTGGATAAAAGAAGGCTCGGCAATGGTGTAGGATAGGGAAAGCACGCTAACCTACTTTGTACGGAAGAATCCTTCATGATGTCTACGTAAATACCTTTTGAATATCCTTGCCCGTTGAGTGATTTCTCACCCAAGCCTTAATGTGGAAGAGAGTGAACTTCATCAAGAAATATTTGCCTTAGCAGGTACACTTACTCCCCGAAGCAGAGATGGGGATTCTTATTTCATTTGTAGTGTCCAGGTTTGGGGAGCCATGTTCCATGATGTGTACAGACGGCACCCTCTGTGGTGATGAACGATGTAGGATCTGTGGGGATGAAGATAACCTGTCCAGTGCTCTTCTTACAAAGACCCCACAGAAATGCAAACTGGGAATCCCAGAGAGACGGCTCCACGGATAAATGGAGCCATCCAGAAGGTTTTAGCTCCTTGTCCCAGGCCACTGCCCTTTGTATCAAGTAGCCTTGTGCTTTGAATCCATTGTCAGGGCTCCATGGAGCTGCTCGATTAGCAGTTACTGAGCTTTTTTTTTTTTTTTTAGTTTTTTAAAAATGTTTTCTTATTTTTGAGAGAGAGAGAGAGAGAGAGAGAGAGAGAGAGAGAGAGAGAGAGAGAGAGAGTGAATGGGGGAGGGGCAGAGAGAGAGGGAGACACAGAATCCCAAGCAGGCTCCAGGCTCCGAGCTGTCAGCACGGAGCCCAATGGCGGGGCTTTGAACTCACAAACCGTGAGATCATGACCCCAGCTGACGTCGGATGCTTACCAACTGAGCCATCCAGGCGCCCTTTACTGAGCTTTTTAATTGGCTTCCAGTGTGATAGTGGGCATAATTTTCTACCTTTCTGCAAAAGTTGAGCTTTGCTTGTTAGGAAACAACCGTATATTTTTTTTTTTCACTCGTCCGTCCAATTCTCCACTTGAGAAGAAACTTTAAAATTTCTTGTCCTTCCTTTTACTCTCTGTCACAGTCAGCTGCTTAGGTTAACAGTAAATAAATTTATATACAGTGACAGCCCATCTAAGACACCAGGAGGATGAATGGTAGCAATCTGAAAGTAGGGTCTCCTATACTTACATAACTCAAAGCAGAAGAATGCACTAATTTACAGTATTGAGAGGATTATTATTTATAGTTTGTCTACAGAAATGTAGATTTTTACATCCAAGGCATTTTGAATGCCAGGGTGATGAATTTTACAACACTTCATATGCTCTTGTAGATATACTGATAGGTTTGAATTCAAGTCATTGGAGTTTTTGAAGGAAAAAAATGAAATACGAGTTTAATTTCTTTATAGTTTTTTTGAGTGAAGATTGAGGTCTTGTTTTATAGAGCATATATATATATATATATATATATATATATACACACATGTATGTATTTGGAGGGAGTTTTTTTTTTTGAGGGTGGAAATGCAATTAAACTCAAAAGGCTCGAAGTTTCTCAGATTAACATCAGTTTATGGGCACAGAACTTGACTTCCTTTCAGCGGGGACACGTCCCATCTTTATTTCTCCACTTTCACACTGAGTTGAAATAGATGCACACAAATGGCAGAAAAAAAGCTCTTTTATTTAAGCAAGTTAATCTCTCAGGACAAGTTAAGGCCTCTGGTAATTTCTAATGTACCACAACTTGTCATCTATCATCATTCTTTTTATTATAAGTATGTAATAGTTATTAACTTATTTTTTAAATTGCATACAATTTAAAATTTTGAGACAACACGATGAAGTGCCTCTGTTGATTCCTGGGTTTCCAAGGAACAAAATTTGTACAAATTAAACTGTTGCTGATAGTTGTCTAAATTGATATACGTAATGATGTGTACATCATTATATAAAACTGTTTTTATAAAACAGTTTGGTATCACATGGTAAAGTTGAGAACATGCACGTCTCACAATCCAGCATTTCTACTTCCAGGTATTTACTACACAGGAATTTTTATATGTATACTGTTGACCTTAAAATAAAAGTTCTTGTGGTGCCTGGGTGGTGCAGTCGGTTAAGTATCCGGCTTCGGCTCAGGTCATGATCTCGCAGTTCGTGGGTTCGAGCCCCACGTTGGGCTCTGTGCTGACAGCTCAGAGCCTGGAGCCTGCTTTGGATTCTGTGTCTCCCTCTCTCTCTCTCTCTGCCCCTACCCTGCTTGCACTCTGTGCCTCTCTCAAAAATAAATAAGCATTAAAAATAAAGTTCTTTTACCAGCAGCCATGGGTTCATTTGGGAATGGCAGAGAATTCCAAATGAGGACATAGAAGCTATGGCAGAACCATAGGCAAGTCTAGCAAACAAAGGAGAGGAACATTATTTTATGGAGAAGACAGAGGAAGTTGAGAGGGGTTGTTTTGAATGACAGTCCGTTGGTGAAAAGCAAGAATTCAGGGTGATGATGATTTCTCATTGTCTGAGTTGCAGGGCTAGTGGACTTCTTGTAGAAGATTCAGCGTACATCTTTTCCTGTTGGGGCCTGTAAACTGATCGTTCTTTCCTATGAATGATTCTTCTGTTGGGGTTTGTGATTGATAGTTCTTCCTGTGATTGACATTGAGTGGTAGGGCTCCCCCTTCTAGCCTCCCCGGGTCACTTCAGTGAGGTTTGCCTTTAGTAATTTTCACAATACACAGGAATGTTGTAGTAGCCTTGTTAGTCATAACAAAATCTGGAAGCAACCAGTGTCCATTAATAGGAAGCTAGAAGTATGGAGGTGTAACAGTCATCCAATGGAATGCTATCCACCCATGAAAATAAATGAATTGCAGCCACATACACCAACATGGATGCATCTTACAACTGTAATGTTAAGTAAAAAATAAGCAACTAGCCGAAACATTCATACATCATATTGGGGCACCTGGGTGGCTCAGTTGGTTAAGCGTCTGACTCTTGGTCTCAGCTCAGGTCATGATCTCATGGTTCATGGGTTCCAGCCCTATATCAGGCTCTGTGCTGTCAGCACAGAGGATTCACTCTCTCGCTGTCTCTGCCCCTCCTCTGCTCTCTCTCTCTCTCAAATAAACATTAAAAACAAATACAGCACCGTCTCATTTATATAAAATTCAAAATAGCAACACATTATTTGAGGACATAAAGATATACATTTTTTATGAAAAGCAAAGAAACAAAACCCACAAAATAAAAGTTGGGTGTTTTGTCTGGTGGAAAGGGAAGATGATGTGAAGGCGGAGGGAAAGAAGAGGGGCTTCAGACATTCTGGCAGTGTTTCATTTTTGTTTTTGTTCCCTGTTTAAAAATAAACTTACATTTTTTTTAGTGTTTATTTTTGAGAGAGAGAGCATGAGTGGATAAGGGAGGGGCAGAAAAAGAGAGAGAGACCGAGAGAGAGAGAGAATCACAAGCCGGCCCTGCACTGATAGTGCAGACATGAGGCTCGATCTCACAAACCATGAAATCGTGACCTGAGCTGGAATGAAGAGTTGACACGTAACAGACTGAGCCCCCCAGGCCCACCTAAAGTTATTTTTTTGTAGTAGTTCTAGATTTACAGAAAAATTGCAAAGATAGTACAGAGTTCTCATACCCCACATCCATTTTCGCCTGTTAAATAACATCTTATGTTGGTATGATGTATTTATTGCAGTTAAAGAACCAATGTTGATATATTACTATTAAAGTCCATCCTTTGTGTAGATTTCCTTAGTTTTTACCTAATATCCCTTTTTTTCTTTCCCAAGATCTTAACCAGGACGCCACATTACATTGAGTCATCAAGTCTCCATATACTCTTCTTGGCTGTGGCGGTTTCTCAGACTTCTTTTTGATGATCTTACCGGTTTTTGATGACCTTAACAGTTTTGAGGAGCATTGGTCAGGTATTTTGCAGGGTGTTCCTCAACTGGGATTTGTTTGTTCATGATGAGACCGGAACTGTGTGTTTTGGGGAGGAAGCCATTTTCGTCACATCGTGTCAAGGGCACATTCTGTCAGTATGACTTAGCATTGTTGCTGTTGCCCTCCATCACCTGACTGAAGTAGAATTTGTCAGATTTCTCTACTGTAAGTTACTCTCTTTCCTCCCCTTTCCATGCTGTACTCTTTGAAGGAATTCACTGTGTATAGTGTATACTAAGAAGCTGGAGAGTTGTGGTCTACCATTTTGAGAGCTGAGTATCTACATAAATTATTTTGAATTATTGTACATGAGAGAATTGTCTCTTATCCCTCATTAATGTATTTATTTAATCATTTATTTATATCATATGGACTCACAAATACTTATTTTATACTTTGGGTTATAATCCAATACTGCTTTATTGATTTTATTGCTGAAATTGTTCCAGCTTTGGCTAATGGGAGCTCTTTCAGTTGGCTTCTGTGTGCCTTTGAGGTAACCTCATCAATGTGGGCATTTGCTTTGTTTTTGTTTTTTGAGCACTTTGTTACTTTTTATCTCTTTCTGCTCCAGCTCATTTTGTATATGCCTACTACGCCCTCTAGCCCCTGCCCCCAGAGTTCTAGAATCAGCTCTTTCTCTAATTAGCCCTGATTCTTCAAATTAGAGATTAGTATTAACAAGATCTAGGCACTGTATTTATTTATTCTGGGGTATTGTAGCTTGTAGGATCTCAGCTGACAGAGCAAGGAAATAACATGTGTATATACTAACTCCTGTGTACACACATATTTATAAATATTTCTATAAGTAACCATCTGTATCTTATTAAGCTAAGCATGAGTTCATGCTGATGTGTCTGGCTCTAACGCATTATCTAATCCATGGATCATTCTAGTCTCTTGCCTTTCCTTAGCCCAGCCCAGCATTGAGAAATCTGGTTCTGTCTTCCATCCATTTTTTTAATTGTTCACTTCCACTGTGCATCTGTGGCAGTGTCAGAATTGTTTACCCATACCCCAGTGGGGACAAACTTGATCAATTAGAGTATAATTTTTACATACAGCATCTTTTGTCTTTAGTGTTAAAAGACCGGCCGAAGGTATGTAAGTCAGAATGCCCCCCCGCCTTTGTGAGGTTGTTGCATATATTTTTGATAGAATTAGAGTTCTGCCTCATTCTACATTCCATCCCAGGATCACCCAGCCTCCTAAATGATTTTTCTTTTAATTTACATGCATTGAGAGGGGCTCTTTGTGCTCTAAAATTCTATGGGTTTTTAACAAACGAAATGCATACTATCAAATATCTGCAATTCTAGGATCCCGCATAATAGTTTTAATGCCCTACACAATCCCCTGCCCTTCACCTATTCAACCTTCCCTTCATTACGTCCAAACTCTGGCAACCACAGATCTTTGCTGTCACTATAGTTCTGCCTTTTTCAGAATGTTATAGAATTATAATCATACAGTATGTACGCTTTGCAGACTTGCCTCTTTTCATTTAGCATTATGCATTTAAGATTCATCCACATTGATTTTTTTTTGGTTTGATAGCTCATTCATTGTTATTGTTGAATAATATTCCATTGTATGAATATACCACAGTTTGTATCCATTTACCTGTTGAAGAATATTTTGTTGCTTCTAGTCTTGGGCAATTAGGAATACAAATGCTGTAAATATTAGCATATGCGGTTTTGTGTGTTCTCTTTTTGTTTTTGTAATTTCAGTGCAGAGGTTTGAGTTAATCATACTCCTCACAATACATTTTGTCATAGGCCTATGAAAACCCTCCTTCTTCCAGTGGTTCATATATTTGGCTCTTTGTTTCTCTTTATCACTGCTCCCAATTCCCACCTACCCTTCCTCACAGGCAAGCACTCTAATTTTCCTAATGTTTATCTTTTGGTGGGGGGGAGGGCTATGTCTTCTTGCAAAATGTGAGTAGTTGTTTTGTGTTCCTGCATTTGTGACTTAACTAAATGGTGATGTAATATAATGACATTCTGATTCTTACTCTTTGCGCTCAGCACTTTGTTTTTAGGATGTCCTCATGTCACTAGGTGCAGATAGAGCCCAACACTGTCTAACTGAGCTTTCCATAATAATGAGAATGTTGTACATATGCCTTATGCAATATGGTAATCCCAAGCCGCACGTGGCTCTTCGGCACCTGAAATGCAGCTGGTACGACTGAGCAGCTGAATGTTTTACGTTTTAAAAATTTTCATTAACTTGCATTTGAAGAACCTCACGTGGCTCGTGACTACCACATCGAATAGTACGTTTATAGTACATTATAGTGCGTATACATTATGGTACATGTAACATATATAGTACACGTGATATATGCAGTATTATCTATTTTATACATACTATAGAATATACATATGTAGTAGATATACTATATAGTATATACAGTGTATATGTGTGTAATTCTACATACAATATGTATATAGAACACTTCCATCATCATCGCAGAAAGGTTTATCGGACAGTACAGGTGTAGCCCAATGGTTCTCATTGCTGCAGAGGACTCCATGACAGGTATCCATCACATTTTACCAGTCCCCTCAGTGATGGACACTGGGTCGCCTCCAGCTCTTCATCCCCATAAATAATGCTGCATGTGTCATCTTTGTGCATCTTCCCTCAAGGACTGTTGTTAAAATTTCTCTGGGATGTGTAAGCGGGAGTGGAATCACTGACTCATAAAGATTATGTATATTTAATTTGACTAAATACTGTCAGATTGTGCTCAGAATGGCTGTACCAGTCTGCACACTCATCAGTAGCATTTGAGGGCCACTATACCCCCATACCCCCACCAACACTTGTCTTTATCCAGTGTTCTCAAATTTGTCAGTTTGCTAAGTGTAAAGTGATCTGTCGTTACTTCATATTTTTAGAAGCACTTTAAACACTAAGGAGATTATCCCTTTGACTGTAATTGAAGTTACAAATAAAATTTTTTCTCAGATCAAGAGATTAATGTCTCTTGATTTTGCCCATGTTTTTGTTTAGTTGGCTGGTTTTCCAACAGCTTTTGAATTTTTTGTAAGTTACTATTTTTGGCTTTCACACCTTAAGTCTCAGTCAGGAAGTTCTTCCTCACTTTAAGATAATAAAATGATTCATCATTTTTTCTCCTTATATTCTACTGGTTTCATTCTTTGCATTTAAATATTTCATATATTTTGAACATTCTAACATATTCTGTGAGACATAACCTTATCCAGATGTACTGTGGGAAGTACCAAATTTAGCTCTCCAGATGGTTACTCAGATGTCTGTCTCAGTACCATTTATTAAATAGTTTGTGATTTCCCCTTTGATTAGAGGTGTCATCTTTATAACATGCTGAATTCCTTAATACATTTAGGTCTATCTGAACTTCTGTTCTATTACTGTGTGTGTGTGTGTGTGTGTGTGTGTGTGTGTGTATACGTGCCTATCCATGTTTTAATTATTGAAGCTTTACAGTATATTGTAGTATGTTTTAATGTTCTGTAGGATTAGTCACCCTCTGCTAGTATTCTTTTTCAGAGTTTTCCTAGCCACTTTTTTTTCATGTAAACTTTCATGGGTGCCGGGGTGGCTCAGTTGGTTGAACGTCCGACTCTTGATCTCAGCTCAGGTCTTGATTTCAGGGTTGTGAGTTTGAGCCCTGCATTGGGCTCCATGCTGGGTGTGAAGTGTATCTGAAACAAACAGACACTTTCAAAGAAGCTTGTTCGGTTCCTGAAAAAAAAAACCAGGAAAAATAAAAGCTAGGTATTTTTGTTTGAGATCTTGTTAAAATTTTTAACTAACTTATTTAGGGAGATTAAATCCTTACGATGTTGAGTTTTTCTGTTTAAGAACTTGATATATTTGCATTTGGTTGGGACTTCTGGTCTGCCCTCTAGTAGGGTTTTCAAGGTTTTTCTTTCTTGTCATAAAGTTCTTGTACATTTCTTGTTGGATTTACTTCTAGGTATTTTGTCTTTCTGTACTCTTGTAAAAGGAGTATTTTGTATATACCTATGTAGTATATGTATTATGAATTGTGCATATATATATAGATATATATCTATCTCCTAAATGATTACAGTTTGTGTATATCAAAGATACCGATATTCATGTGTTAATTCTCAACTGCCACTACCTTACTAAATTCTTTAGCTATTCTTGTGTTTCAGTTGGTTCTCTTGCATATTTTAGTTAGGCAGACATATAGGCAAATATTGATCGTTGTATATTGTCCCCTCAAATTTTTATTTCTTTGGTTTCATTTTCTTGCCTGATTACACTAGTAGTAACTACAATACAATGTCAAATAAAAATATGATAATATCATTTCTTGCCTTTTCCTGACTTTAATGGTAGCAACTGTACTGTCTTGCCATTATGGTAATTGCTTTTCTGTTAAGATAGATAAACGTTATCATGTTAAAGAGGAATTGAGTGTTTCTTTCTTTGTTGAGAATGATTTTTTAAAAATACTAAAATTTCTTTAGTATTTATAATCATGTGATTTTTCTCCTTAGACTAATTAAAAGGATGAATTATATAAGTGGATTTTCTAATATTGAACTATCCTTGCATTCCTGAAATAATCTTCACTTGGTAAATAGTGAGTGGTTTTTTTCCTTTAATATGTTGTTGGAGTCTGTTTGCTAATATGTATTAGGGGTTTTTCTGCACCAGCATTCCTAAGTGAAGTTAGCCTCACATTTTCTTTGTGTATTCTTTGCCAAGATTTGGTATCAATTTTACATTTACTATATAAAATAATTTTTAACTTTTCCTTCTTTATTTGCTCTAGAGCAATTTATATAACATTCAAATGATCTGTAAAGCCTATAGTCTTAGCCACTGTCCTACACAGTGTGGTAAATCCAATGACTTGAGTTAAGAACTGATTGCTTTTTTAGTCAGTAATGAACAACTAAGTCAGACAGGATAGTAGGAAATTCTTTCCAGAGAAAATGTTCTAAATTGAAGTTAAAGGAGAGTGGGATTTAATCTGGCAACTATGAGGATTCTAAGTTTTCAGAAGAAGTTACAAGCTGTAGCCTAAGGGAACAGGAAGTAGAAAGTGTAGAAAACCAAAATGAGTGAAAAGAAGTGCAGTTTAGAAATATTTAAGTGCCCTCTTTGGGATCTGTGTGAGAAGTTGACAGCCTTTGGTTGAGTGGGCATGAAGCTAAGGATAGAAACCGGAGAAGTGCCCAGAGAGACTCTTTCATTGCTGCCGGCTTCTAGGTGGCTTTTGTAATTCTAAATAGTGAGAGAATACTTTTAGTGACTATACCACACCATGTAACTTCATGAGGCAGCATTTCCAGTAAAACCTGTGTACATACAGTGTCCTCTGGAGGCGTGCAGTGCAAGTCTGGGCACATCTAATGGCCTGCACTGGTGGCTTCAGACTGTCCTGTTCTCCCCTGTATGTCTACTTTTCTCCCAAATGTTGGGAATTAAAATTCTCCTGCTCATTTTTCCCTCTTATAGTCTCACCCTGTGCCTTGGACTTACTCTCTTTCTCATGTCCCCCCTCCTGTGTTTCCCAGTGTCCTCTGGATGGCTCTTTTCAGTCTAGCACTAGTCAGAATGCAACCTGGAAGGGTGCAGAGGCAAAGAGCGGCTACTTGATTGAGAAGTGTCCTCTGAACGCCTTCTCAGAATGTTGTCTAAGCACGTAGGAGGGATGGCCGTGCCCTGCTTTCTTCACTGATGCTTCCATACCAGGTGTTCTTAGCCTCAGCATCATGAATGGGCTCCTGAGTCCATTAAGTAGAAGATTTGTGTGTTAAGTGCAGTTTCCTGGAAGGAGAGTCCATAGCTTAATCGGATTTTTAAAGGGGTCCTCTAAGTTGGAAAGAGGTTAATCTTCTGGAACAATGAGCCCTCTAAAAATAACTTAAAGAGGAAGAGTTTATTCTCTCTCAGATGACCGTCCCAAGAGACGTGGTGCAGTTTGGAAGGGCAGCTCCACTCCACGCACTTTTCCAGCACTCCGGGGTCCTTCCGTCTTGCTGTTCTGCCTCCCCGCCAGGTCATCATCCTCTTGTGCGTGGACAAGCAGGTTGACCAGCACCTGTTTGTACTTCTAGGAAGGAAGAAGGCGGAAGTACAGGATGATGATATTCTTTTTGTTTCAACAAGTGAGACACACATTGTACATATATATGTATACATCTACTCCCGTGCCCTTGTGAGAACTTTGTCACCTGCCCTAAGTCCAGGCAGGTGGTGCTGGGAAATGCAGTCTTAGCTAGGTGGCCACGTGCTCAGCTTCAATTCTTTGTTGCTGTTGTTGCAATATGTTTGACATTTTTATTTTATTTTATTTATTTTTATTTTTTTATTATGAATATAATTTGTTGTCAAATTGGGTTACATACAACACCCAGTGCTCATCCTCAATGCCCGTCACCCATTTTCCCCTCTCCCCCACTCCCCCATCCACCCTTAGTTTGTTCTCTGTATTTAATAGTCTCTTGTGGTTTGCCTCCCTCCCTCTCTGTTTGTATCTATTTTTTTCCCTTCCCTTCCCCCATGGTCTTCTGTTCAGTTTCTCAGTATCCTCATATGAGAGAAAACATATGATATCTGTCCTTCTCTGACTGACTTATTTCACTCAGCATAATACCTTCCAGTTCCACCCACGTTGCTGCAAATGGCATGATTTCATTCTATCTCATTGCCAAGTGGTATTCCATTGAATATATAAACCACATCTTCTTTATCCATTCATCAGTTGGTGGGCATTTAGGCTCTTTCCATAATTTGGCTGTTGTTGAGAGTGCTGCTGTGAACACTGGGGTACACGTGCCCCTGTGCATCAGCACGCCTGTATCCTTTGGGTAAATTCCTACTAGTGCTATTGCTGGGTCATAGGGTAGCTCTATTTTTAATTTTTTGAGGAACCTCCAGACTGTTTTCCAGATAACCTGCAACAGTTTGCATTCCTACCAACAGTGCAAGAGGTCAACTTAAATTCTAAGCAGGGATAGAGAATAGGTGTTTTGGAAAAATAGCAGTCTCTGTCACAGGGACGTCAAAAAAGTTAAGACCCATCCTTCTAGACCCGTACAATTCTGCTGTCCTTCCGGAAGATGCCTCCTTTTTGGAAGTACGCATCAGCAGCTTCACCTCCTGCCCCTCCTTGTCCTTATTCTTCGTACTGCCACTCTGTTTTCTTTCTCTCTCTCTCGCCTCCTGCCTTTACCCAAGAACATTTCCTTAACTATATAGACCCCATCAACAAACCTATTCTTTTTTTTTTTTCAACGTTTTATTTATTTTTGGGACAGAGAGACAGAGCATGAACGGGGGAGGGGCAGAGAGAGAGGGAGACACAGAATCGGAAACAGGCTCCAGGCTCTGAGCCATCAGCCCAGAGCCCCACGCGGGGCTCGAACTCACGGACCGCGAGATCATGACCTGGCTGAAGTCGGACGCTTAACCGACTGCGCCACCCAGGCGCCCCTCAACAAACCTATTCTTAAAGGGCAAGTTAGCAAATACTTTAGGCTTTTCGGCCCATATGGTCTCTGGTGCAACTACCTACCTGTGTCTTTGTAGCAGAAAACCAGCTGTAGACGATGCAAAAATGAACGCGTGTGGTTGTTCCATCGAAGCTTCATTTTCAAAAATAGGCAAGTGGCCCATATGGCATAGGCTGCCAACCGCTGACGTGGACAACATATCCCATTTCCTACTGTGTAAATTCCTTGCCTTCTGGCACTTCATTGACCTTCAGAACCCCATTTTATTCACTTGTAACCGTGGCCACTAACCCCTTACCCCTAAACGTCCTCCAGCTCTGAAACTGGTCAGCTCATACCACAGATTCCTCTTTCCAGCGCTTTCCTGCTGTCCCTTTCACTCTGACTGGTATTTGACCCTTGAAATTCACCATTTCACTGATCCTTTTATTTTTCCCATGTCTATTAGAATGCTTCTGGCAACTCTTCCTTTTCCTGAAGTACCTTTTTTATTAGAATCCTCAATTTCATTGCTTCTTGTTATTGTATAGCATCTACTAGTAAATGTCTAAATTTGGATCAATTTCCCCATACGACATGCTTCACTTTGAGCCCTAGACTGAATGCCAAGATTTGTATGTAAATTCTCCCATTTGTCTGGATTGGTGGTTCCATAAATATCTGGATTCCAATTTTGATGTGGTCCTTAACATTGCTTATTTTTTTTTTTAATTTTGTTTTTCAACGTTTATTTATTTTTGGGACAGAGAGAGACAAAGCATGAATGGTGGAGGGGCAGAGAGAGAGGGAGACACAGAATCGGAAACAGGCTCCAGGCTCCGAGCCATCAGCCCAGAGCCTGACGCGGGGCTCGAACTCACGGACCGCGAGATCGTGACCTGGCTGAAGTCGGACGCTTAACCGACTGCGCCACCCAGGCGCCCCATTAACATTGCTTATTAATTTTTTATTGTCCTTGATCAACCTCTCTTCTCATTGCCTTAAGTGACGATTTTAAAATCTTCAGTAGATAGTTAAGCTCACAACCTAATTTCCGTATCTTTACACTTAGCATACAGCTTTGCCTCATACTTTACCTAATAAACAAATTGAGTCTGATGGTCAGGCATAGTTTCTGTACACCCCCTCCTCTCAAACTTGCAGATATGCTTCCACATTCATTCTTAGCTTCTCATTTCCATCTGCCAGTATTTTTTCAAGTAGCTGCTAAGTATTGGTGATGATACTAGGCTCTCAGGATGCAAAATAGAAAAGACAGTTCTGTGTTCACAGAACAAAGAATTTTGCCTCTTCTGGGGCCTCACGTGTCTGTCATTCCTCTCTTCTAGATCTTTACTTTGTCTTGCCCATTCCTTTTCTTGGATCTCTCTCTTCAGTCTGTCCTGGTTTTAAAAAAAAATTGTCTGCTCCCTAGTATACCCTCTTAGCAAGCCACCTGATCAGTCTCTCTCCCTGTTCAGAATGGCTTTTAGCTTCCTGACTGCTTCATTGCACTGAGATGCCATGTGAAATCCAGGGAACGCTCTCTGGCCCCATCTTAGTGACCCACTGCTGATTGCTCCTACTGATCTTCCTTGAAATTGTCTCCTCCTTTTCTTGGGTAACACAAAACCTCTTTATAGGTGGGAAGGTACCTTGTAAAACTGAAAGGAAGCCAGTGTGGCCAGAGCATAAAAATGAAAGAGTCCTCCCCAAATCAGCTGGTGGCATTTTCAGAAGCTTTATTATTTTCCCTTTTATAATATTATATTGACTTCTTGGACCTGCTGAAGAATGCTCACGATTCTTAGCAAGGTATGGAAGGCACTCCATGATTTGGTTCATACCTGTCAGGACCATGTCAGATCAAGCTCACATTAGTTTGGAATTTTTCCAGTATGAGTTAAGAGAAAACTGAACTTGAACTGAAGTAATTGATACAGGGGATCCATAGGCTCAGGCCTGTGAAAGTGGTAATCAGGTGTACTGTTATCCGGGCTTCAACTTTGTGTCTCTGCAGTTCTCATGGCTTTGGCCTCCCGTGTGCATGGTCTGCATCCTTAGACTGGTAGTAAAATGGCGGCTATGGTTGCAGGCACCACCTCCATATGGAGTATGTCCAGAGGAAGAGTCAGGATCGCTTTGAGAGCTGGCACAAGCCTCCCCGCAGCCCCCTGCAAGCCCCTCCTTGCAGTTCACTGGGGTGAGTTGACTTAGGCCTGCCCATCCCTGGACCAATCTCTGTGCCCAGAGCGATGCAATCATGGCTCAGCTTGGACTAGTCGGGGCTCATTCTTGGAGCCGAGGTCGTACTCCCGGGCTGCATGGGGAGAGGGAGTCACTTTAGTCCCTTCCACTTCATGCTTGATGAATGCTGACCTGTTATTTTTCTTGTACCTCTACCTCCCTTTCCAGTTCCTTTCGTTCTTCCATATACATCGTAGATACGACGTCCTCTTCTGAGGGTTGTTTGCCTGCTGTGTTGTCTCCACGCATACCTCCCTAGTAATACTCCCTCAGTCTGAAATTATTTTCTTCCCCATTTGCCTATCCCATGAAAGAATAGGCTCCTCCCAGGCAGTGTCTTAATCATCTCTGTATCCTCAGCTTCCAGCACAGTGCTCACTTGTTAGGCATAGAGCACGTTCTTTGTGAAAACACGTTGAGCTTGGTTCCATTGACCTTCACCAGGCCAACTCCTGAGGAGCGTTGGCGTTTAGCTCAGTGTTTTATTTTATTTTATTTTTTGTTTATTTATTATTATTTTTTGAAGTGGCCTTCATATTCAAGCCATTTAAAATTTTTTTTAATGTTTTGTTTATTTTTAAGGCAGAGACAGAGTGCGAGAGGGGGAGGGGCACAGAGAGAGGGAGACACAGAATCCAAAGCAGGCTCCAGGCTCTGAGCTGTCAGAGCCCAACGCGGGGCTTGAACTCATGAACCATGAGATCATGACCTGAGCTGAAGTTGGATGCTTAACTGATTGAGCCACCTAGGTGCCTAGAGCTCAGTGGTTCTTAAAGTGTCCCACCGACCTTTCCATAGATCGACGAGACCCCTTCCACAGGCTCTTTGAAGTGAAAACTGTTTTCTTCATAATATCAAGATTATCTTTATCTTTATCATGGGTTGATATTTGCCAAAGCAGTGGTGGGAAAAACTGCAGGTGTCTTAGCAGGAATGCTCGCAGGGATGGCAAACCGTGCAAGTATTCATTGAGTATTTCACCACACTCTCGCTTGTTCCACGAATCCACTTTTACTTGCGGATATCCTAGAATGAAGCAGTGTAAATGATTAATTTATTAAATTTTGGCCCTCGAGCATGTGTCCTCTTCTGTTCTCACCTACAGAGTGGGAAGAAGCACACATACGACTTCTGCCTATAAACTCAAGTGCAGGTGTTTCAGTTGCAAGCTCAACTATCTGCTTTTGTCACATACCGTGATTTGTGCCTGACGGAACAAACGAGCTGTGTTTATTCAGACTTGGGAACTTGGCCGACATTTTCTTGAAAATGAACAAAGTGAGCTTGGAAAATAACTGACAATATTTGTAGCGAATGATAAAATCCAAGCTTTCAAGAGGAAAAAAAAAAGGAATATCATAACAACTTGTGAATGTCACAGCAAGCGTGACAGCTTTTCAGTACTTATAGACTTGACTCATGAGACTGGTAATGCTATTCATGAATGGGAGATTTTGCAGTTGTATAATGAACCATGGAAGATCTGTGGAAATCCGTGAGCCAATATTTTTGAAGTGACCAGTGCATGACGTTTAAAAACTGTGCACGAGGGGCCCCTGGGTGGCTCAGTTGGTTGAGCATCTGACTCTTGGTTTTGGCTCAGGTCATGATCCCAGGGTTATGCGATCGAGCCCCGTGTGGGGCTCCAGGCTGAGCATAGAGCCTGGTCAAGATTCTCTCCCTCTCCCTCTGTCCCTCCTTTCCCTCTCTCTCTAAAATCACCCAGAAAACAAACAAAAAAACCCCACAAAACTTCCAAAAACCACAAAGCTGTGCATGAGTAAAAAAGTACATTCAAATTTCAACATGGATAATCGACTTTAACGAATATGTTCCATGTATGGTTTCTGTTTCCACATGGCCATTTGCCTTTAAGAAGTTAATACTTCCTGAGCTTTGGTACAGTATCAGAAAAGAATATCCACAGTTTTCTGAAATCGCTATTAAAAGACTCCTCCCTTTTCTAAATTCATCTCTCTGTGAGGCAGGAATTTCTTCATATACTTCAGCCATAATATTCTGTAGTATATTTAATGCAGAAGCAGGGATGAAAATCCTACTTTCTTTTTCTGATTTTTTAAAAAATGTAATTTATTGTCAAATTGGTTTCCCATACAACACCCAGGGCTTATCCCAACAAGTGCCCTCCTCCCTGCCCGTCACCCACTTTCCCCTCTCCCCCACCCTCCCATCTGCCCTTAGTTTGTTCTTAGTCCTTAAGAGTCTCTTATTCTAATTTTGTTTAACGTTTATTTATTTTTGAGAGAGAGACAGAGCGTGGGTGGGGGGAGGGGCAGACAGAGAGGGAGACACAGAATCCAAAGCAGGCCCCAGGCTCTGAACTGTTAGCCCAGAGCCCGACGCGTGGCTTGAACTCACGAACCATTAGATCATGACCTGAGCAGAAGTCAGATGCTTAATTGACTGAACCACCCAGGCACCTCCTAACTGTCTTGTATTTAAATAGCTGGATATTTAAAAGAATTTTGGAGAATTTTGGAAAGATAATGTCATTCCTCTCACTATTTCTTTTATCATAAAAATACTGTTTTTTCCATAAAATACATGGTTTTTGTTAACATGTGGTGGCTTTCTTATTATTGTTTTTAAATGAATTAATAATTAGGGGCTCCTGGATGGCTCAGTCAGTTAAGCGTCTTACTTTTTTTTTTAAATATATTTTTTAATGTTCATTCATTTTAGAGAGAGAGAGAGGCAGGAGCAAAGAGAGAGAGGGAGACACGGAATCTGAAGCAAGCTCCAGGCTCTGAGCTGTCAGCGCAGAGCCCAGTGCGGGGTTTGAACTCATGACCTGTGCCAAAGTCTGACGTCTGACCAACTGAGTCACCCAGGTGCCCCAAGCGTCTTACTCTTGATATGGGCTCAGGTCGTGATCTCACAGTCATGAGATCCAGCCCCGTGTCAGGCTCTGTCTGCACGGAGTATGGAGCCTGCTTGGGATTCTCTCTCTCTCTCTCTCTCTCTGCCTCTCCCTCATTTGCTCATGCGCGCACAAGCATGCTCATGCCCTCTCCCTCAAAATAAATAAACACTAAACAAATAATTATTTATAACATTTCTCAGTTCTGGCTTCAGATAAATACCGCAAACTCTGATAGGCATAGCCCACATAGAACAACAAAAGCTCGTTGTGGTTCCCATGGTTTTTAAGAAGGAAAATTTCTTGCCATCAGCTCAGGGATCACACCACCCCATGAGGCTCTACTCCCTGCTCCTGACCTGTTTTGGTTTCAGCCCCAAGAGTACTTATTTAGTACATACGTAGTCCAGTAATCTCGCATGGAGAGTATCTTCCAGAATTTCTGAGACCGAGAAGCTGGAAAATGGCTCACCTAGCTCATGCGGCGCCTCAGCCAAGAGCTGCCCCTGATGTCCCAGGGAGAGTTAATTATCTTCCACATGAATTGTGGGCACTTGGTTTACATCTGTTACAGCACTTTGCAGGGAGCAACAGTAGTTTGTACTCCTGTTGTTCCTAGCCTGTGGTCCTAGTGCTGGCGCGTCTCTGGTACATGGTTTTTGGTGAATGAACAGAAGAACGAATGAACGAATGAATGAATGGAGGTTCCTGGTCTCCTCGTTCTACTCTAGCTCGTTTTTGTTACCAAATTTTAATGTGTATTCTGTGGTTCCTCTGGAGGACAGTGCTTTATAGGATCATGACCTGAACCAAGTAGGTGTGCCGTATTTAGCCCCCATGACCTTCATGTGTGGGGGATTTTTACCAGTCAGCAAGAAAAAGTGGTTGATTAAGAATCTCAGAATCATGGTGTTTAAAGGTGCTGGCTTACAGAGGTGGTTATTTTTTTTTTTTTTAAGTCATGTTCTGTAAGACTTTGGATATATTTTACAGTGAGCCTGGAAGGCACACTGTTATCATTACTTAAAGGTCATGGGGGAGGCCCATTGAGCAACTATGACATTTTAAGCAATTTTGGCTCATTTCCTAGGGGGTTTGAGATTAAAGGTGAGGGGAATGGCTGTTGTTCTAGACCCACTTGGAAGAGTTTGCACTACCCTAAGACAGAGACTCTAAATCTGAGGCATTTTCACCTTCATGCATCACCAGAGGATCAGGGCTGAAAGTTGACTTCTCCAAAGTCACAGGTTAAAGGAATCCAATGAATCATCTGCGTTTCTCGAATCTTGGTTCTGGGCTTTGCGATCCTGGGGATTGATTAGACACTTGGGGATTTGAGGACGTAGCGTGCTCTGAAAGCATCAAGGCCAGTGCTTCCCAAACCCTTTCATCGCAGGAGACCTCTAAAGAGACAGTCTTTGTGGGTCTCCCTGGAGTACCTTACGTGTTTTCTTGAGGTTGGAGGTGATGGGGTTGGTGACTGTAGCTTACGCCAGACCCCATCGGCTACCTCGACGGTTGGAGGTGAACATTGTGGCATATTTCAATTCGTGTGTAGCATGTCAGTATGCTGTGGTATACCAACTGGGAAATTCTTTTCTAATCTAAAGTGTCTTTGTGGGAAGGAGGTGGAGTCTCATCGTAGCCTGTGTGGAGCCCTCGTGTGCAGCGAGAGATCAGAAACAACCTTCCCAAGCATCTGAACATTGTGGCACCTCCGAATTGGACCAGATTGCCCCTACGCCATTGGGGCTGTTATCCAGTAGGCTAAACCAGCTCAGGGATGACGCCACCCCCTGAGGCTCCACTCCCTGCTCCTGACCTGTTTTGGTTTCAGCCCCAAGAGTACTTATTTAGTACGTATGTAGTCCAGTAATCTCGCATGGAGAGTATCTTCCAGAATTTCTGATGGCATCATCAACAACAAGTTATAGTCTGTGGAAACATGTTATAGCCATAATTTCCACGGAGACTTGGTAAAGTTCTAGCTAAACCTGAAGGCGAAGAAACTTGACATTTTGTTTACTTGTGGGACCTGGTTCAATGCTATTATTGCCCGATAAGTGGTGACTTATCATTTGAAATAACGTTAGGCTTATGGACAGATTGCAGAAATAGTGCAGGTAATGCTCTTGTACCCTTCCCCCAGCTTCTACCCTTCCCCAGCTTCTCCTCATTCACATTTTGCCCAAATGTTATGAATGACCAAAACTAAGAAATTAGCAATTGGTGTGAGAATATTTCTAGGTAGGACATGGGCTGTTATTTTAAAAAATATATGAGATTTAAACATATATTAGAAAATATATATATGATATATATATTATATATCATATATATATAATATATAACATATATCATATATATGTTATATATATGTTATATATATGATATATATATCATATATATTAGAAAAATATATATATTAGAAAATATATATTTCTAATATATTAAACATATATTAGAAAATATGTGTACTAGGAAATAATAGGTGTACGAAATTAATTTCGTTGATTTTGGTCACTAAGCTTCAGATTAATCAGAAATTGATTTGAAGTAAAGGAAAATTTCAGGTGGTGTTTCAACATGGAAGAATTAAATTATGAAGGTATCACTTGAATGAGTGAGATTTGGGGAATGTCTGTGAGAGTAAATGCCTAATTTGGAAATTTTAAGAATTTACCTCCTTCTCCTTCCTACTTGGCTCGGTGCTCCTTGGATGCTGGTTTCCCAGGGCAGGCGTTACTGCTCCAGAATGCCACTGCTGAATGATTTGTGATCTCCATCCAGCACAGTGATGACGGTCGAGCCTAGAATGACATCCCTGCACCTGTCCATAGCAAAGTTGACTTCCCAGTAATCCTCACGTTACAATGTAGATTGATGGTTATGGTGGTGATGATGGAAGTTAATGTTCTTCCTCAGCTTGGACATTGACAAAAACTTGGAAATGTGCGTACTAAAGGGAGACTTGAGAGGGAAATGTAAATTACCCAGTTAATGGGTTTTCCCCGATATAAATGCAAAAACCGCTTTCATCTTCAGGTCACCATGTAAATCACACGGCTGCTTGGCAGTTTTACATTCTGCCGGGTTCTGTGCGGAGGTGATTACCAAGAACTCTGGAGCAGGGTGGCTATTTGAGGAGTTTAGATAGCCATGAGGGGTGTGCAGAAGGCTAGGAAGACCTGTGTTTAGTCTGGAAGGGAATTTGCTGACCACATCTGTCTT
Organism: Felis catus; assembly: GCF_018350175.1. Lineage (NCBI taxonomy): Eukaryota > Metazoa > Chordata > Mammalia > Carnivora > Felidae > Felis > Felis catus. Next base: position 18,863,410 of record NC_058384.1, on the reverse strand, counting down.
CTGAAGTTCAGTTTTTCTTCCTCCCTCGGGAGTCAAACTCACTTTAAATAATTTGTGACTCTTCTAACTCAGCCTTCCTTTCTGTGTTTCTTCTCTCCGCCCCCCCCCCCCCCCAGGCTCAAAGAATCCTGACTTCCTATGCATGTTTTCATTGTTAGTGAGTGAACACTTGGTGAGACGTAGGGCTTAAACTAAGGTCCCCCAATTTCATTGTCTTCACAGAAGTCAGTAATTTGCGAGATTAAATAATGACCATCGGATACAGCAAAAGTGCTTTTTGTTACAAGATATACTTAAAATTTTTTAACCTCAGTCTTTCTCAAGGAAAGGAAACTCAGTCCCAGTGATTCTCAGATGCTCTTGCTTATTATCCCTATTTTTTTTAAATACAGGGGTGCCTGAGTGGCTCAGTCGGTTAAGCATTTGACTATGGCTCAGGTCATAATCTCACGGATCGTGGGTTCGAGCCCTGCATGGGGCTCTGTGCTGACAGCTCAGAGCCTGGAGCTTGCTTTGGCTTCTGTGTCTCCCTCTCTCTCTGCCCCTTCCCCATTCACACTCTGTGTGTGTGTGTCTCTCTCTCTCAAAAATAAACATTAAAAAAAATTTAAAATATAAAATCGTGGACGTGAAGAGTAACAATGATGTATCAAGGACTATTTGATTGGTAGGTGCTACCTGACAGTCTTCTTCTGTGTTTTGCTTCGTATTTGCCTGGCTTTCCAGACCATTCCACATCAACTGGTATTGCAAAGTCATACCAAGTCCTGGGGGTGTTCTGTAATAACAGGAGAGGATTCTGATTTCTAAATGTCAAGCACATGAACTGTAGTTAACTCACTCCTTCATTTTTTCATGGCTTTTGTTTACTAATTTGCTTCTTTATTTTATTTCATTTCCTGTGGTTGTTTATCATGTAACAATTGTTGGCTACAAGCCTAATTTTAAAAACTACGACAGCAGTGTGGCCAACGAGCCACACGCTGACCACCTTGCCTGGAATTTGTAAATTTGCTGGCAGTGTGCCGTTATTATTTTTATTGCTTCAAATGACAATAACTACTGAATAAATATGACCAAAGGGAGATGTCACCAGAGTATGTCTACATAACCACTGGAGCTAGGGCTCATGGTATCATGATGCACACTCAGTCCCCTGTGGCCCTTGTTATACCACAGACCCTAATACCGCCCCATGGACACATGAAGGACATTCAGCAAATTGGCTGAAACGTTTATGCTTATGTGGCAGGCGGGAGCCGCTATACTCGTGTCCTGCTAACCACTGATACTGATGCAGACTAACTTGACTTCCTATAGACGAGTGAGGCAGTAAAGCCCACTATGCTTTGGTCTTGCCCGCAGGTGCTATTTGTGAGATACTAACTGTTGGGGTTGAGTGAACTCAATGAATGTCACCCAAGTTCAGGACCAATTGAGAGACAGAGGGACAAGAGTTAGACAGTTGGAAATGAGAATTACCACCTTTGTTACTGATAACACTATGCTGGGAGACATGGCTTAGTTATGGTCAAAGGCTTGCATACCATTCTTTTTGACTAAACAGACTCGTGTCCCAAATGCCATGCCTCCTGGGAGATGGAGCTGGCCCTGCTAAGCCCCCACTGAGTAGAGAGAGCAGAGCAGAAGGTATGCTTTCTCCAGGCACGCAGACATCAAAAAATCCCCAGACAGGAGGGGAGGGGCTGAGCCCTGCCAGCTGAGATCTTTTCTTCCACTCCCCACTCAGATCCATTCCTCTTCTCCTCGCAAGGAATCCAAGGGCAGAAAGACCAGCACTGCTGTCCCAATAGGGACTTCTGACATAGGGAAGCATGAATCCAGGGGAAAGGCGGTTCCCAACCACCCCCAATACACTGTGTGCCAGGTCCTCTGCTAAGTACTCTACCTGCATGATCTCCCGCACCACAGCTATCCGGTGAAGTGCTTTGTATTAACATGGAAGCTAAGGCGTCATAAGGCAAGACGTGTCCTCAGGATCACACAGCTAGAAAGTGAGTGAACAAAATGCATTGTTTAGTCTACCTTACCCCAAAGCCTATGCTCTTTTTTTTTAAATTATTTTAATCTTTGTTTTTGAGAGAGAGAGCGAGTGGGGGAGGACCAGAGAGAGACACACACACACACACACAGAATCTGAAGCAGGCTTCAAGCTCTGGGCTGTCAGCCGGAGCCTGACACAGGGCTTGAACTCACGAACTGCGAGTTCATAACCTGAGCCAAAGTCAGATGCCAAAGCCTATGCTCTTAACCAGAGTTCTGCGAAGTCTCAGATGTTTTACATTCATAGTACTTCTTATCTTGGTGTGTACCTGGACAGAATGCCACATCACTCCATTTTCTTGGTTTCACTATCTGCTCAATGGAGAGAGCTACCAAGTTATCCTGATTTAGAGGAGAGAACTCTTACAAAGAATAGATCATAAATAACATAAAGAACGTTTGTAAATTACATTTAGCTGACATACACATGGATTCCCAGTGAATCCACATATGGATGAAGGATATACACTTTAAATGGGAGAACAGTGTGCCCTGGCACTTTTGTTCTTTAAAAAAAATTTTTTTTAAATGTTTATTTATTTTGAGAGAGAGAAAGAGGGAGGGGGGGATGGGGAGGGACACAGAGATGGGGAGAGAGAGAATCCCAATCCCAGGCAGGCTCCATGCTGTCAGCTCAGAGCCTGATACGGGGCTTGAACTCATGAACCGTGAGATCATGACCTGAGCTGAAATCAGGAGTTGGACGCTTCACCAACTGAGCCACGCATGCGCCCCTCAAAATGTTCTTTATCTTGTGTGCTGATCCATGCTGGGTGATAGAGGTTAGCCTTGCTTCCCAGGAAGTGGTCAATTGGGTCACATGGTGCTTGAGAGATTCTTTCATTCGTTTGTCCATAAAATGGGTGTATGGTGTCCTCTCCGTACCAGGAGATTTGGGGCTGAATCAGGGGATGCTTGGAGGGGGACAGATAATGCTCACATGATCCCCATCAGAGGAAAGGTGTAATGTCTGCTCAGCCATGGTGGATTCTTGAGGGACGTTTTCTGCCGACGTGACTTTCATGCTTCTCAAACACACTTTCACAGATTTGACTGCCAAAAGTAAAACACTGTTTCTTTTCCTCTGCTCACAGCCCTTTGGACACCAGACGTCTGGGGATTTTTCTCACACCAACCAATTCTCCAACTCTCTGCACACTTAACTGGGTGTCTTCATAGTTTACGACACCACCTACCCGTAGTTCGTACAGACTCCACAGGTTAAGGACTTGGTTCCACAAGACTCCCTCCCTACCCCCACTTTAGATGCCAGTCACAACCCAGGTTGTCACTTGTAATTCTGACCAACCAACTATAAATTGGGGTTCCCACAAGCCCCTCCTCAGATTTGATAATTTGCTGTAACAGCTCACAGAACTCATGGAAACACGTTCACCTGTTTATGGTATAGGATATGATAAAGGACATGAATAGTCAGATGAAAAGGGACATAGGTTGAGGTGTGGAAGGGTCCCAAGCATAGATGAGGTGCGCCACCCTCCTAGCACGTGATTGTGTTTGCCAGCCCGGAAGCTCTCCGAACTTTGTAATTCAGGGATGTTTTATGGAGGCTTCAACACATAGGGGTGGTCGATTTCGGACTCATTGTCCCACCCCTCTCCCTTGCCCAGATGATGGGGGTGAGGCTGAAAGTTCCAAGCCTCTAGTCATGGTGTGGTCTTCCTGGTCACCAGTTCCCATTCACGAGCCTAGCAGGAGTCACCTCATTGGAACAAAAGATACTCCACGTTCCAGGAAAATCCAAGGTATTTAGGAGCTCCGTGTAAGGCACTCGCGTTATCTTCATCCCTCAGGAAATTACAAGGCTTTTAGAAGCTCTTTGTCAGCAGCCAGGGGCAGAGGCCCAAATACATATTCCTTTCTATGTCACAACTGCCTGTAGCATCACCACAATGATAGACTTCATTCATTCATTCATTCATTCACTCAGTGTAGTGCCTCAGGGTGGTTGTAAAGCCATATATTTACTTCTCAAGACTCTCTCAGATTAAAACCAATTGGGAAAAAAAATTTTTTTTGAGCTCAAAATGGCAGTGTTTTATGGAAGCTCTCATTTGACGGTTAGGGAGATTTGACTTATTTATGAGTATCTTGTCTTCTTTTTGTGCCAAGGCAAGCATCTTTCAACCATATATGGCAAACTTTCCTAAAGTGACTTATTTTATAGGTGGTAAAAATACCATGATAAAGAAAGGAGTAGGGCGCCTGGGTGGCTCAGTTGGCTAAGCATCTGACTCTTGATTTTGGCTCGGGTCATGATCTCAAGGTTTGTGAGTTCAAGCCCCTCCTTGGGCTCTGTGCTGGACAGCGTGGAGCCTGCTGTCTCTCCTTTTCTCTTTCCCTCCCTTGCTTTCTCTCTCTGTCTCTCTCTCTCAAATAATTAAAACTGAAAAGAAAAAAAAAAGAAAAAAGCAGTGAGAGTGCTTGGGATGCTTAGATGGAACCAAGGTCTGTGATTCATCCTGTTGGGAACATTTTCTCAGAGGGGCCCCTGGAAGAGAAACAAGGAGGACGAGTGGAGATTGTTCTGACCGTGTCCCACCCTCTTGCTGCTTTCTGTAGACACTGTCCACTTTGAGTCTTCTTACTTGTAAAATTGGAATAATAATTACTATCAGATAAGTCCTAGGAATTGACTAGGTTTTTGTCTCATTTCTAATAGATTTCCTGGCAGTCAAGATTCTCGGTCATTTCCCCAATATCTCTGCACACCTGTCCTCATTACTGCATCCAGAGTGCCCTCTTGACCTGAGCTATAAGCTTCTGTTTAGGGGAGAGACATCAGTCCTGGTTGGTTCATATCATGTCTTTCCTTTCAGGATGTTCTTTTCCCTTTTTCTACTTCCTGAAATACTAGTCATTCTGCAAAGAATAGCATGGGTCCCTCTCTTTGATAAAGGCTTCCCATAATTGCAGTTTCTCACGTAGATATTCCCCATCTCGAGAGTCCCAGAGCTCCTGGTATCTAACTGTATTCTTTATATTACTTAACTGTTCGCTCTGTGTTTATGTTTCCTCCCAGCTAGATGGTAAGCTCATGTATGGGAAGCCCTATTTCTTATTGTTTTAAATGTTTATTTATTTTTGAGAAAGAGAGAGAGTGTGAGCAGGGGAGGGGCAGAGAGAGAGGGAGACACAGAATCTGAAGCAGGCTGCAGGCTCCCAGCTGTCAGCAGAGAGCCCGACGCGGGGCTCAAACTCGTGAACCACGAGATCATGACCTGAGCCAAAGTTGGGACGTTTAACTGACTGAGCCACCCAGGCGCCCCGGGAAGCACTATTTCTTAGATGTCTTTCATTAGAGCCCTTGTCTTTTGTTAGAGGCTAGAACAATGCTGTGCTCATCACAGATGCTCCACAAATACGTAGTTACAGAATAAACCCACGAGTCCTCTTGTGCTGAGATTCACTAAATCCTGAGCTCCCTTGTTGACTCACACCTGGAAGGGCTTTTCAGTGGACTGTTCTTTTCTTCCTAGCCCTTCTGTGTGCTGGAGTGGAAAGCTTGAACTTTGGTGTCAGAGAATCCACCACTGACGTGTTAAATGACTACAGCCAAGTTTTTATTCAAAGCCCTGAAACCTCGGCTGTCTCATCTGCATGGGAGAGATAATACTTTTCTCCTAAGAGTGTAGGAAGTCACTTTCGAGGAGAAGCCGGCACGGTGTTTGGCACTGAGGAGGTACCTCTTCTCGCTGCCCCCTTGGACTCCACTCAGGCTGCACCTTCTTCACTGCCTTTAATCAGTAGCTCCCGACTGCCCATTCTGTTCAGTGGAGTCCTGATTAATGAAAGCTTCCTAAGGAAGCTCAGCTTGGTGCAAACAAACTCACAAAAACCTCCTCTAAATCTTGTGAAGCAGAGCTGTCTGGCTGCATTAGCATGACAAAACCACCCCAGGACAGAGCTATTTGTCCCCGTCCAGTTGAAGAGGGAGCCATGTTGGCTCAGCAAAATGACCAAGTGCTTTAAATATATTTGGATTCACACTGTTTTCTTTCTGTGCTCTCCCTCTTCCTTCCCCTCCTCAACAACCCAATTCCTCAATAGCTTTGCCTCCACTCTGCCACAGAAACTGTGATCTGACATAATTAATACTCTTTGATTAACTGATTGTAGTTGAATGAGAATGAGTTTCAGCCAGTACGTTACCCCAACACACTGGTGGTGTGAGAGACTTTGTCCCATGATAAGAGAGCTCCAGCATCAGCAAGCAGAGAGATTTCCTGGAGCAGGAAAATTCTGCAGTCCCAGTCGGCTGGCTCTAAGGTCAACCTTTGACATATCCCAAATTTAGCATTTTTAAGGTGATCGGGTATATTGACTCAGAGGTCGTAGCATCTTTCTTCTTCCTCAATGGCTTGGTCTCCTCCTCTCTGGGGTGGGGCGTTGACTGGGCTAGGTTCTGGGGCTTGTTCTGGTGGCTGGCAGGGACTGGGATCCAGCCTCTGAAGGGTTCTGTTCCTTGTCATTGGTACCCTGGAAGGAAGCTCCCCTCTTGCTTGAGTGATGGCATCTGAACCTCATTCTAAACCCTGTCCGCTGTATTTTCTATTTTGAGACCCAGGGATGCACATTGTACATTTTTCAATACACTAGATATGATTTTATTTTTTAAAAATTTTTTTAACGTTTATTTTTGAGAGAGAGAGACGGAGCATGAAGAGGGGAGGAGCAGGGAGAAAGGGAGACATAGAATCCGAAGCAGGCTCCAGGCTGAGTTGTCAGCACAGAGCCCAACACGGGGCTCGAACCCACGAACCGTGAGATCATGACCTGAGCCGAAGTCGGATGCTTAACAGGCTGAGCCACCCACGTGCCCCTGGGTGTGATCTTAATCAGCATTTCATTAACAGATTTTCCACACTCTGCAAATCCTCATAAATCACAACAGGCAGAGTGGCATGGTAGAATGATTATCAGGCCAAGAGATAGGAGACCCAGGTTCAATTTTATCTTTGATCCTCTGTTCTCCAGGCCCTGCTCTGGGCGTCGGGCAACCAAAGACCATGAACACTGAGCCTCAGCCTTCACAGACATTGAAGGTTTCTGTTCTAACTCTGCCTCTTGGTAACTGTGACCTTGGATTAGTGCACTTACTTCTCTACATTGTGTATAGAATAACGGCATTGGAGTAAGTGAATCTAATACTCATTCCAGCTGTAGATTTTACGAATCTGTATGTAGCAGACCTGCCTCAGAGAATTAATACTTCAATGTGATATTTCCTACTGTAGCACCCCTGTTTGTCTGACATCCTTGAACCCTTTTCTCTGTTTCTTCTATGGTTTCCATCTTAGTTGATGATGCCTGTAGCTGAGAAGCAGACCTCTGCTCTTCAGTAAGAGACACTTGCTGGAATTAGAGGTAGCCTAGTCCCCTTGGTTTCTCCTTTCTGAATCATGTGTCTCTCTTGAGTCTTCCTTCTGTCTTCACCAGCGCGTTGACTTGCATGTGTTATTAATACCTCTTTGTTTATCTTACCCAAGAATATAAGTGCTGGGCATTTGTGTTGTGGCTCTTTCGAATCACATTTCCATAGACGTCTTCCTTACACTTCCTGATTGTCCACACTCATGTTTTCTCACCCAGTGGTTTGCAACCAGCAGTGATTTTATCCCTCCTCCCCAAGGAACACTTGGTACTGTCTGGAGACATTCCGTTGGCCACCACTGAGGGATCCCTGAGACGGGCATCTAGTGAGTGCAGGCCAGGGGTGCCGCGGAACATCTTCCAATGCATAGGGAAGCCCCCACAACAGCGAATCGCCAAGCCCAGCATGTCTGTAGTGCTGATGTTTAAAAAACCTTGTATAATCATTTTGAATGCCTTAGGTGAAGAAACCAAATATGTCCATTTCCATGTGAGAAGCAAGCAGTACGGTGCTGCCTGACAAGACAGAGAGGCGTTATTCATTTTTGTTTGACTAACAAACCCTCCTGGGGAGGTAAACGGATCCACAGTGAGGGCACATTTCTCGGTGTTACAATCGTACAAGCACATCCAGGAAGGGAGGTCTGCCTAAAACCACAGTGTGATACTTCCTAAAATACTTTGAAACATCTACAGACTGTTCTGCTGGGATTCTTAACCAAATGCAGTAAGACTAAAGGCCCTCAGGCAGTCCAATTGAGCTGTGTTCAAAAGCGGACGCTTGGGGAGAGGACAGCCACCAGGACTGCAGCGATGGCTTCTGAGGCACTGGGCCCCTGCTGTGAGCCAAAACCGTGAGCAAGAGCCTTGAGTAGGGTGAGATTTAACTTGATGACAAATTTTAGCACAGTGTCAGGCCCTCTTAATGGGCAACAGTGATGCTTGCTTCAAGAGGAGAGGCTGGCTAGACTGGCATTCATTTTGCTTTATTTTGTAATCCTCAAGTTAGAATTGATGATTCTCTCCAAGTCTGTGATAAACTGTTCTAGAACAATGCTTGTAAAACTTTAATGTGCATATGAATCACCTGGGGATATCATTAAAGTTCAGAGTATCTATAAGTACTTCTGGGGTGGGGACCAAGATGCCACATTTCTTTTTTCTCTTTTCTCTTTTCTCTTTTCTCTTTTCTCTTTTCTCTTTCTTTTCTCTTTTCTCTTTTCTCTTTTCTCTTTTCTCTTTTCTCTTTTCTCTTTTCTCTTTTCTCTTTTCTCTTTTCTCTTTTCTCTTTTCTCTTTTCCCTTCCCTTCCCTTCCCTTCTCTCTTATTTCCTTTCCTTTCCTTTCCTTTCCTTTCCTTTCCTTTCCTTTCCTTTCCTTTCCTTTCCTTTCCTTTCCTTTCCTTTCCTGTCTTTTCTCTTGTCTTGTCTTGTCTTGTCTTGTCTTGTCTTGTCTTGTCTGTTCTTGTTTTGAGAGAGAGAAAAAGCCTGAGCCGGGCAGAGGGAGAACTAGGCTCAACACCCATCGTGGAGTCCAACTCAGGGCTCTTATCTCATGACCATGAGATCATGACCTGAGCCAAAATCATGAGTCAGACGCTTAACTGACTGAGCCACCCAGGCGCCCCAAGAGGCCACATTTCTAACAAGCTGTAGGTGATGCTGTATATAGATACAGGTGCTGCTGGGCCGTGGGCATACTTGAACTGACACAGTTTTAGAGTGTTAAAAGCTGGAGAGTATGTTTAAAGGTCATTTAGCCCAAGCCTGTATTTCACAAATGATGGAAGTGAGACCTGGGGACTCAAGGGCAGTCCTAGACACAGTATGGTGACCAGATGTCTGTGTCCAGCCTAGTCCCCACTCCTTTTCTCACTCTGGCCTCACTGCACAACCTTTGGCAAATCACATGCTGTTGCTGGGTCTCAGATTTCTCCTTTTAGAAACAAGTGGGCTGTGGTCCCTATGAATTGCGCTGTGATTTCCTCCGTGCCTCTGTCATTTGGGTGCTGACGGTCACCACTGCTCATATCTCCTTTCCTGTTGCCTCTGGTGGGGGTCGGGGGGGGGTGAATGTGGGGAATGCAGGAGGCACACCGGACGGATCGAAGATTGCTGGGGATGGTGACGGGGTGCCGGCAGGGGGCACAGGTGCCGTCCTCATTTGATGAGCACACCGCCTTGAGGTGGGCTTTCACCTTGGTCACAAATGAATCCGGGCACCCATCAAGCTGGCTCAGAGCCCCTGCTGATGTGATGAGATGCACAGAGCTTAATGTGAACTGGCATCCCTTGCTGCCGTGACACAAGCAACAAAGCAAAATCAGCGCCCTGTGGCAGTGAGCACATCCCCCCACCCCTCCGCAGGTACCGGAAGTTCTCTTCGAATCCCAGGGATGCTCCTTCGATTAATATTGCACCGGAAGGCAGCAAGGAGAGGGAGAGAGGAGAGCACACAGACCTTTGCCTTCGTTCACTTGAACCCCTTCATTATTCATCTGCTGTAATGTCTGCCCTAGCATCTTGTTGCTTTTCAAGTCGTTGTTATAACTAACCACCGTGGTTAGCTTTGGACATCCCTCTGGGAATTCCTAAGGCATTTCTCACAACTCATTCAAAAATAATGATGATACCTCTTCTCGTGGATGGTTATTATTGCTAAAGTTTCCTTTCCCTCCCGTAGCCTTTCTTAGCACTTCCTCTCTGTGTTCCATAGCAGCATCCAGTGAAGACATTTTTAAAACTTGAGGAAAAAAAAATCAATATTTTAAGCAATAAAAATCCATTGTTTCTCACAGGATTTTCATTTGAGGATTTTTGCAGACATCAGACAATAAATCTCCTTTGGATCCCTTTTAAATTATTAAGGAAAGGTAGCTCTTTTCATTCAGTTTCGAATAATAGCAAGACTGAAACACAGCACTTCAGCGTTGGCCTAAATTCAGTCCTGCGGGCTGGTGGGAAGTGGACCCACTTCCAGAATAGAATCAGGTTATCTGGTTGAAATCCAGACACCTTGTGATTCTCCACGCGAGTGAGGTTGTTCCCAGTAGTGTATTAGGCAGGACGCCAGGGGTGGGAGACCAGTGTTCTCTAACAAGATCAGAACTGTAAGAGCTGATTAGACCCGTGAGATGGGGCAGGAGTGGATAATGAGTGGTGGAGAGGTCAGTTCGGTGCTACTGCTTTCCTGGGCCTGCATTTCGGAAGCAAGAAGGCACTCAGTGAAATGAAAACGTAACCCATTTAGTGTTGATGAAATGACATTCTTGTGTTTGCAATCCATTACTAATCTGTGGATCTCCGTGCTCCTTGGAAGCACAGAGGCCAGCGACGTTCGTGGAATGATGAATTTTGTAGATGTTCGTGCAGGAGATTGGGATTTTGTGGATCCAGAGATCGGTGCCATCGTTTCTGCCACCGTTATCTGCAATCAATATGTGCTTTCAGCATACACGCCCTGGGTGACTGCGGTGGGCACGGCATGGTCCTGGGCACAGATGATTTTGTCTCACTAGCATCTGATGCGTGATAGCTAGTTTGTTGAAGGGGTCAGTGTCTGAATGAGTGAATGAGTACCCTAAGGCAAATGAGGCCTGTTCCTTGTCCTCATCAGCTTTCAGAAGACTGTAGTCTGGAGCAAATCAGTCATGTTCCTGTGCCTCACTTTCTCCATCTCAAAAATAATAGAAACAAACTAGACCTTTACAGGGTTAACCTGCGAACTCATTCATCCTCACCCTTTCAGATAAGTAGAAACACTTGCCTACCGATTACTAAGGAACGTCTCAGTCGTTGCATTAGCTGGGCTGTGGGGAGGATGGTGGTCTTTATCTTTGTTCTGTTGATATTCAGTGGGAAAGTGATAATAACTACAACATACGGCCCCATTCCTTTGCCATCATTGTGTTTTGATTGTCTCTATTCTTGCCTTACTCCTCACCAGTTAGAGGGAAGAGAAAGGCAAGGATGAGGAATTTGGGACTATAAGGCATTTATGCTTACATGGCACATGGGATTTTGTACCATGTGTTTTGTTATGTAGAGGAGAATTAATTCAGTGTCCAAAAAAATCCCAATATATTTTTGAGGTAACAGAATGTTGTGGAAAGAAAAGAGGCTGGGCTTGGTATCCAGGCAGACCCTGTTTGAATTCGGTCTGTCTGTGTGATTGCAATCCAGTTACTTAACTTCTCTGAGCATAGGTTTTCCTCTGACCACGGGGAAGTCTAGATCCAGCAAAGTGCTTCGCCTGTTCTGATTATTATTTAGGTCAATGCTTCGAGGTATCTTTGCACATGCCTCGGTTGACAGCTAAGGTTGTGTGTGTGATAAGAATGAGATCCAACATATGTTCATAACTCTAGGACATCAGGGCCTCTTTAGAAGCTATCTTTAAAAGTATATGGTGGGATCAGTTGTGCTTTATGAACTAACCTAAAAGGATTCTTTTTCTGGAGAATCTGACCCAAGCCAGGTGACACAGAAAGGTAGAACAGCATCACTGGACCCCCTCCTTCATCGTTAACCCCTTTCTCATTCTGGGCACGAATACCCACTAATGCCACGATCCTGCTGGGGATCCGCGTAAACAAACGTGTGATTCCAGGTCTTCAACAGACAGTTCTGCTGGTGTGTGCCACATTACACCTGTTAAACACAGGCAGTTTGTTCAGCAAGTTCTAGAACATGTACCGAGGCAGGGTCGTAGGCAGAGAGGAACTATATTAGCTTGGTTTTTTCCCCTGGGGCCCTTGGAGTCTGGGGACCCAGCCGTCTCCCGGTTTGTACTCACACCTTGGCAGGATTCTGGATTATTGCTTCCCGACTACTGTTCTGGATGCTCTGTTAAAGGACCTTCTCAGCGAGGACCTGAGCCCCCTACTGCTGATAGGAACCTGCACTGTCCTCCTGGTGTTGGGTTTAGGAGTGTTGGTGTCAGGAGGGGGCGTGCTGGGATTTAGCCCCAGGATCACGCCATCTGGTTGGAGGCACAGGATGGAGGAAGGCAGACCTTCCCCACTCCTTTTTGGAGACTTTATTTGCTCTCTCCCCTTCTCTACTTGGTGACTACTAAGTCCAAATGGAAGGTAGTGACTGGTAACCTGAAAGAAGTGCTCGTCTTGGCCGAGGTAAGAATCACACCTCCTATTCCAGGAGAAAGGCATTGGATAGGTTGTGTTTCTGTTCATTCGTTCACATGTTTTCAGAAGCGCAGTCCTTCCCTCCCCTCCTTCGATTACAAGGATAATACATGTTCACGGCATTTGTGTCAGAAGAAATAGGAAAGCATAAGGAAGGAAAAAAATCACTCAACTTCCACCAGTGAGAGGTGACCCTGTTGACATGTAGGTGTATTTTCTTCTTTTTAAGCATAGTTTTTACCTACTTGAAATACCGTTGCATATATAATTTAAAATCTTGGGCTTCCACTTAAATTTTTAGTATAAACAAATACCCATGTTATCAGAACCTAAAAACAGTTTTATAAGCTCTGAGAAGGCAGTGCATGGGTGTAGACAGTTTACTATTAAATTCTCAGGGCCTAGCAAATAAGTATTTGGTGACTAAAATGAATAGGAGTATTCTGACGTATGGATGTTCAGTATTCTACTGATAATATTGACATTTCCAGTTTGCTTTTATACGTGATACGTCAGCAATCACCTATCACAAAATTCTCTTGTACTTATTATTTTCTTCTCGTAGATTCCCAGAAGTATAATTACACACTCGGTCAAAGAGGTATGAGCATTTTTAAAGTTCTTGGAACTTAGGACCAAACTGCTTTCCAGAAAGGTTGGGTTAATTTATACTTCCACAAGAAGTACACGAAGGGGCACATGTCACTGTACCCCAGGCAGATCGTGAGGGAACACAGACATCAAGGGCCACTTGGGCGGCTCCATCCATCTGGAGGGTGGACGAGAGCAGCTTCGGGCGAGTCGAGGGGAAGGTGTTTTTTAATGGGATCTGAAGAGTGAAAAGTGCCATGTACTTTAATTTAAAAATCTAGTAAGTGCAAACTGGGGCCGAGAGTAAAGAAAAAATATAAAGCTTTCGCCTGCTCAGGGGACCTACCAGCCAGCCCCCAAGAGCCTTGGAGAGGAGCCTCCATGCTAGGAGCTAACAGTAACCTTGTCTGCCTTCACCACTCAGTGTCAAACACTTTAATGTGGACGAGGCTCACGCCAAACTCTCTGGGTGACACTAATCCCTGATTTAATTACCCTTGACAGTGTGTGATGGGCCTTAACGAGCTAGAGTCCCTAATGAGCTACATCTTGGGGTTTGGGAGCGTTACCTGAAGGGCGTGGCCCTCACCCAGGCTGACTCTGGCGGAAGCAGAAAACCAGCTCCCAGCTCAGGGATCTCAGTGCTAGTGACAGAGCAGTATCCGGTGACCTGCAGAGTATGCATCTAAGTGGGGAGATGACACACGATATTTCCCTGGTCCTAAATCATTAGAAAGTAAGAACCGCAGGGACGATTTCAGGAGTGTCAGCATTATGTGGGTGCCTTGCCACTTTCTCTGCCACTCAGTCATCTTCCTGGGGACAAGCACTATTTTTGCTTTTAAGCTGTTCATTACAAGTCTCCTTATTGGCATGCCGTAGGGCTGCGACGGGAGGGTGTGCCCGCCAAGTACTCTGGAGGGATGTCCCTAGCCTTATAACCAGGGTTACATAAACCACCCTGTCCAACACTGGGCAAGGTTTATCCCTCATCCTCTCTGTTAAAGGAGGTACGATCACTGCTTTGAAAAAGGAACTTCAACAGGAATAAACAACAGAAAAGAAAGATCGAGTGAATTTGAAAAAGTAGATCAAGTTACAGAGTAGGGTTTAGCCACGAATAAGGTTGTCTCGTCACAAACTCTGTGACCTTGTTCATTAACCTTTGTGAAGTCTGTTTCCTCATTTGTGAAATGCAGAGAATAGTACTCACATTGTAGGACTCTTGTTAACGTTAAAAGACAGAATGCGCCTGGGCGCCTGGGTGGCTCAGTTGGTTGAGTGTGTCCGGCTCTTGGTTTTGGCTCAGGTCGTGATCTCATTGTTTGTGAGATTGATGTCAGGGCAGAGCCTGCTTGGGTCTCTCTGTCTCTGTGTCTCTGTCTCTCTTTCTCTCTCTCTCTTTCTGCCTTTCCCTGCGCACTTGCACAAGCTCGTTCTGTCTCAAAATAAATAAATGAACATTTTTTTAAAAAAGAATACACAAAGAAGAGAATAGAGCATGGCCTCTAGCACCTTCTTAGGGTTCCAGAAACAGGAGGTGCTTTGTTGGTGTTGTCAGGTTCTCATAATTTTCCTGTTCTTTTCTTTACTTCGCTTTTTCCTCAGGTGCACACTTTACAGAGACATTCTGACTCCCAGGCTGCGGAAGATTTGGGTTCGCAGTGCTTCTAGATCTGACAGTGGCGTAGATCTTACATCCTGCTTCCTCGTCACTGGGTTCCTCCGGTCCTACAACGGCTGTTCTGGAGCCTCTTTTCTGCATGCCCCACCTCCCTAAACCATTCTCCTATCCTTAAACTGATTTTACTTTGACCTTGACGCTATCATTATCTCGGCCATTCGTGTCTGGTCCTTAACACCCAGGATATGAATTTCTTGGAATTCACATCAGCTTGTTCTAGGAACTCAGTGATTGCACAGCTCTTACACCTTCAGCATTTTTTACATTGTCTGAAGCTGATTCGTCACTGTGCTTCCCCAGTAAGATGAATCTAATCTCACCATTTGATGAAACCTGGCGTCTTCATCTACTGGTCTAGTTGAGCACATTGACCTGGGCTTAAAGTCTGAGTAATCCTAGTAATGGCACCATCTTTCTTGGAGCACGTCTGCACCTTTGACAATCAGAGGCCGATTCTCTCATCTTTTTTTTTTTGTTTTGTTTTGTTTTGTTTTTTTCCCGATTCTCTCATCTTAAAAGCATACTTCTTTTTTTGACTAGTTATCATATTCCTATTTCATGTTGATAAGAAATTCCAAACCTCATATCATAGAGTGGAGATAAGTGATTGCCATGTCCTAAGGCCAGTGGCTGATCCAGACTTTGCTGGGTCGGGTTGCTAGTCGAACCTACTTTTTCTCTTTAATCCAGTCTATGAAATAAACCAACTCTTTCCCTCAGGTGCCCCCACGGGGAATTAGTCCTTTAGAGTCTTGTCTAATACCCAAGGAGCATAAACACACAGTTGAAATCACAGAAGGGAATAGTCATTTTATCACAGATGTTTCTTCTAGACTTCAGTTTGGGAGTTGCTTATAGATCTTGTATTTGGTGCATATGTGCACAGACAGGCATGTACAACTTGAAAAATAGCAATGGTACCATGAGCCCCCCAAACGAAGGGGAAGGATATTTTTTTCATTATGGGCTTTTTCAAAAGTTACTTGTTTGACTTTTGAAAACAACGTATGGAGAATCTGAAGGTAAACGTTTTAACTTTCTAATAATGTTAGACTTTGGGAATTTTAATCAAATTAAGCAGACCTTAAATGTGGTTCGCTGTCTCTGAATTCACCATAGAAAGGCCAGTTCCGGGCATAGAATCCTCTTGTGCATAGTAAGATTCGGGGTGAGTATAGCCTACACAGCTAAGAAAGAATCTCTGCAGTAGTTGTGCAAAGAGTGAAATGGAAGCTTGCTTATTTTCTTTTTTCATATGGTACTTCCAAGTTATGACTCCTCTTCAGAAATGTATTTTTTGCTCGAATTCATCTAATGACAAGAACTTATGTGAATAATCTTAAATCCCAGGTAGGATCATAACTAAGAAATGATGAAGGCCTCCGTACGTTTTTGCTGTTCATTTGAAACTTAACATTTGTATTATTATCTTTTTTTTTTTTTTTTTATCGGAACCTGATGATTGCTTCACCGGGGCATTGCGAGTCACTATTTGTAAAGAAATTGCATCTTTCTGGAATAAAGGTCATTTTCTGTTGGTGCATAAGTTGACATGAAAAATTACATCGACAGCAGGCATTTATGTTTTGAACCATATACGTACAGAATGTGGTTGACCTGACAAACCGTTTAAATAAATCATCAAAATGGGATGCCATCCATCCAACAGTTTTGAAAGAACTTGAGAGTGAAATTGTAAAACCATGGGCCAGATGTGTCTGATGGCGCCTCTAGAAGTAACCTGATTCACGGGAAGGCCTGTGTAGCTGTCAGAAACGCCTAAGGAAATGCAGAAGGGACCCCGGGCCAGCATATCACCCTTCTATTGCAAGAAATGGGCGGAGCACTTATTGAGAGAGAGTCATTGAAAGGCTACAAAACCACAGCCAAAGTGGAAGAATAGCCTAGTGGTTAGGATACTGGGTTTCAGACCCAGACACGGCGGGTCAGACGTGCTGAAGCTGTTTGGTTGTGGAGAAGGTACTGGGTGTGGGAAGAACAGGAGAAAATACGGTGACATGGGTGAAGAACTGGCCTAGATGTCAAGGAAAGCGATAAATGGGTGCTTCTCGGAATAAAGAGCATTAACCGAGGGGTCTTCTAGAAACCACTACTTCAAAATTTTCCATTTAACATTTTAATATTTTTATAGAAGAGAGAGGCCATAATGAAATTTCTTTAGTGTGCAATCGACATTAAAGTCTTCCACATACAGGAATGTCAAGCCAATAGAAATAAATTTCAGAAATATTGCAGAAGATTAGACGAGGGAGTTGAAAGATAACTTTTGTAAAAAATTAAAGTTTCATTCTTTGCCACTCAGATGATTATGGCCTGCCTGCACAAAATTTGTCTGATGGTTCCCGTGATCGTTTACCCCTCTTCATGCCTTTGTTGCTTGTTATTTATGTTATTTATTTGGCATGGAGCATATGTTAGCTTCAAAATGTTATTTACCTTTTTCCATTTATACCTTGAATCTCCAGTCATATTGTCTTTTTCTTTCTGGTATCATTAGATCCTTAATAAACCTTTAATAGTATTCTTCTTTTAAATTTTTTAGAAAATGTCATTTATTTTTGAGACACACACACACACAGAGACAGACAGAGAACGAGTAGGGGAGGGGCAGAGAGAAAGGGAGACACAGAATCTGAAGCAGCCTCCACGCTCTGAGCTGTCAGCACAGAGCCCAACGCGGGGGCTCGAACTCACAAGCTGTGAGATCATGATCTGAGCTGAAGTCGACGCTTAACTGACTGACCCACCCAGGCGCCCCTAATGGTATTCTTGATGCTTACCTTAGCCCAAATTCCCTAGAAATTGGGACCTAAGGGGTAAGTTTTGATGATTGTTGGCAAGGCATGGAGCACAAAAGAGGCAGGGCAGTGAGCAGGAAGGACAAGAAGAGTTACGTGGTGATGCATTAGGATGATGGCCTTTGCTTCATGACACCAGCAAGAAGACATAGCAGGTGACTTGGTACCTGCCAAATGTGGGCATATATCTGTGGACAGGGCTCTACCACACCTTGGAATAGTTTGTGGAATGGGGAAGGACAGATCATCTATCCGCCTGGCTCCTTCCCTTCTCCTTTCTCCTCTTGGTCAAGGTCTGCGTCGAAGCTTACTTCCCTGTGCTTCTGGATTGCATGAACTGGCTCCTGCAGTGGCGACTCAGCAAGTCAGGTCTGCAACCCTAAAGCGTGGTGCTACATCTGATCCTGAAGTTGCAGGTGATGCCAAGACTCAAGGGGTATGGCTGATTGTCCTGGTTGTATGTCCCCAGCCAAGGGGGAAGGTCTGTCCCTCCCAGGTAGTCGTTGGTTAGGGCCATGCTGGATTGGGTCAATTCATCAGTCACAGAGGCTGTTGAGGTGGAGCAAGCAGCTGAGGGTCTTAGAGGCAGAT
Source organism: Felis catus (assembly GCF_018350175.1). Lineage (NCBI taxonomy): Eukaryota > Metazoa > Chordata > Mammalia > Carnivora > Felidae > Felis > Felis catus. Next base: position 18,845,125 of record NC_058384.1, on the reverse strand, counting down.
GAGACCAAGGCAATCAGACACTCAAAAGCTGTATCTGATAGGAGAAGGGGGAAGAAGTGGAGGAAGAAGGGGAGGAGGAGGAAAAGGAGGAGGAAGAAGGTTGGTGTTAAAGGAGCACTGCCAGCAAGAAACAGAGCCAAGAGAGCACCTGAAGAGGTCATCAAGCATCAACAACAAATAGAGGCAGTTTTTAATGTAACGGTAGGTTCAGCCCTCTTTAAAGAGGTGAAGGCCAAGAGACGTTCTAATTAAATGAACATAGATTTGTTCGCAACATCTTGGAATATTAGAAGTGAGGGGCATCCTTTGAAGCTTGAAGGAGAGACTTAATTTGGGAGAAACGAAAAGGGGTATTATTATTACTTAATACAGTGAGCGGGTGGTAAACACACAGAATGCATTACCCTCTGAGGTGACACTGTCAGAAAATACAAATTGGTTGAAGAATAATTTAGGCAAGTTTATATTTTATGGAGCCGTAATCGGCTACTAGGAGGAAATTAGGGTGTTTAGGGTACTAACCCTAACCTTTGGAGATTGAGATCACAAAAGACGGTAATGTCCTTCCTTTAATATACTTGGTGTCATTTTCAGTGACCGAATCCTGCTCTGAATGGATCATTGGTCTGAGCCAATACAGAGCGTTTTACATGCCTATTTTTATCATTAATATCCCTGGTAATTTCAGGCACTTTTTTCCTTTTCATGAGGCAAGTGTGGGGAGGTTATGGAGGGTACACAAGCACTGTTGTCTCCAGACGTAGGTGAACATCCTGCCTTCTTGCTGAGGGGGTTATGTTCACAGTAAGGATTTCTCTGACGTCGCCGGCACCCAGTCTGTTAGTATTAAATTCTCCTCTCCAAACCGGTGGGGAATTAAATGGGCAATCAGTCCACCTGATCTTTGTGTAGTCATTTGAAACGCAAATACAATGAGATACATTGGTTTCTTCATCTTCATTCAGAGCTCTGGTCCTTTGCCTAAGTTAATCTGTATATGTAGGTTTCCTTCTCTCTCTCTGTTTATCCAAATCCATGCATTGAAAGGCTCAGGCCACTCCCCATTTCTCTATAAAACCTTCTCTGACCACTTCATTCCTCGAGGCCTTTCCCTGCTTTAAGTCATTTGACATTTATTGTCTTTATCATAAATACTCAGCTTTATGCTGTCTTGAATTGGTTGCTAATCACTTTGTTTGTACATAGATCATGTCGCTCTAACTAGATTTTAAACCCTTGTAAGCCCTGGGGTGCGATCTCCTAGTGCTTACAGGCTCCCTGGCATGTAGCAGAATGCCAGGCACCTGGCTGATGCTGGACCAACACTTGCTGAGTGACAGGTTGGCAGGTGAGAGAGGCACGTAGGTATGTCCTGCCATCCAGACTAGGGATGGCGGGCAGCTCTCCATAGCCCCCTGTGAAAATGCTTCCTCGTTGCTTGTGGATAAGGAAAGCAGTCCTTAATTTTCACTGAGCGTAATAAAAGTTACTGCCCCTTTTAGTGGTGCTAACTCTCTCCCACTCCTCCTCTTCTATCAAAACATGCCGGTGAATCCTGAAGACCTCCTAATTGGTGATAAAGAAAACTTCATCTCCTATTTGATATTAAAAAAGGATTCGCCTTCCCTGTCTTTGTCCTCCTGTTCCTCTGGGCAGTGGCTTCTGTGGTAGCTGTTAGCAGAATGCTTCGGGCTATATACATCAGATTGGGAAATCCGTCATTGCTACTTTCCAAGCTCAGGTCTGAGACGATGCAGCAGAGTTTAGCTAAAACAACATCTACCTCCCACTCACACCTTCACCAAACCTATGGTGGGGTCTCAAGGGTCTTTGTCTTCTCTCTCCTGGAGAGAATTTTGAGGGGAGGGATTGGCCAGCACTAGGAGGCAGAAAAAAGACTGGGGACAAGAATGACTGGAACAGTTTGGCCTGGAACATGCTCCCGAACTTCTGTCCAGATGCTTCTTGGGAGGATGAAGTGCTCTGAAGGCACATGAATGCACGGGCGCGGGAGGGGAGCCGGGGCTCCATTGCTACCTGCTTTAAGCTAACGCGTTCCTCGGAACAGGGAAAAGATGCCCAACCCGTGCCCTGTGCTTCTTAGAAAGAGGACTGTGGTGTGCGTGGGACGGAGAGTCCAGCCCTCCGCGGGAAACGGCTCCCAAGCCCTGCCATAATCAGATGCACAGCTGAAAGGCTTCCTCGAAAACATCTCCGTCGGAGAGAACAAAATTAAATGCCCTTACATCAAACCTTTTACACAATGGACCTGGCCTTTCCTGGGCAAGATGGAAATAGACTTGCAACTCTGGGGCTTAATTCTTTTACTTCCCCTCACCGATCAGCCACTGAACTCGGCTCCCTGCCTGGGGTTAGCTCGCAAGTCGATCCCCAAGCCTCCCGAAGGCTTGGCTGTGCCAGTTCTCGCTGCACCACCGGCCAAGATGTGATCAGCTCACGGAGCCAGGATGGGTAGGATGCGGCTTGAAATGAATAGCTGCTGTCTGTCGAGAAAGTCGGCCGTTGAGGACCCTGAACTCCTAGCACAAAGGAAGAAGGAGCCCGTGGGCCACGGGGGTGGGATGAGGGTGGGAAGTGCGGCAGGAACGAGGGTCCGCGTCGTGTGATCTGTGATTGCCGTTCTGGGGGTGTTCGCTTCTGTTTATACATTTTTGGAGCCTCTGTGGTCCACCTCATCTGTAAAAAGGGAAAAACTGCACGTACCCTGCTTCGCCCATGGGCTTCTGATGAGAAGCAGACGCTCCGGAGTATTTTGCAAGAACTCTATAAACCACAAACGCTATTGCGCCGTTGCGGGGTATTAGTTGTCATGATTAGAAATAAAAGTCCAATAATGATTATTAATTGGTTAATTTTTCCTCTTTACCGTGAGTGCTTTGGAAATGGTTGTACATTATTTGTGCTAACCTTCCGTGTTTTCCGTTGACTGTTGGAATGAAGCCAGACCCTGTACTGTGCGCGCTTGTTCTTGTCTGAAACCTCGCAGAAGATTGTACTTCTTCATTCCCGACCGGTAACCAACTGCGGTCAAGTCCAGCTGCAAGGAGGCTTATGTTCCCTGGAGTGTTGAGAGGTTCCCTGGCCTTGAAGCTGGTGCTCCAAGGAATTGCTTCAAGCTGTGACAATCCCCAGAAGGAAGAAGGGTCCAGAAGAGGTTGTGCTGTTTAGTGTTTTGGGTCTGGCTCAGTATCTCAGGGGATCTTCTCTCTCAGCCTTTCCCATAATTTACTGCAAGTGGCTCAGAAGACCTTTTAGATCTTGGGCATTTCTGCCCCCAGTTCTTTGAAATAAGGAGGATAGTTCCCGTCACCTCCCTGGCGGGAATGCAGTGAGTCTGATGAGTTAGGTAATGTCTGGACAAGACTCTGGCCACTGTGAAGTAAGAAGAGTAGGGTGGCCAAATGCAAGTCTCCGGGCAGTGACATGTGTGGTCAGATCAGCAGATGGCCAGCCCGGGCCTAGCCTTGCCAGCAAGGATCTGAGCCGAATGTGGGGCCGTGGGGTGGTGAGGACGGGGGGCAGGAAAGAGAGAAATGAGAGCATCCCCACTTTGCTCCTTGAGAGTCTCCTCTCTGGCCTCCTTGGCCTTCCAGGTTCAGGGCCTGGCCTGCTGCTGGATTCCAGAACGAGTCAGTCACGTACTCGTGAGCTGTCATTGCTCCGCTTACACTTCCCCAGATACTACGACTTATCGGGTTGACGGGAAGCAAAGACAGTTCCACTCCGAATTCTGCGTTGGTGGCACCGTGCTCTGCCTATGGAAGAGCAGGGGAGGCGTGGCTCCTGTCACTTGTGGTCCTGTCTCCCCGGTGCCCCCAGCCTCTGGCCGCCCACGTTAACACCCCCGGCTTTGTCTCTGTCCCTCAGTAGCGTGGGGCTGACCCTCACGACCTCCTCGGTGCAACTCCTTTTAAAACCAATTTGGCAAGAGGAGAATGGGATCTGGCAGGTAACAGTAGTGTCCCCATCGATCTCTTTCTTAACCCGGTGACCCCCAAGTGTTCCAGGTAGCCTCCTTCCCTCAGCGTCTCCGCCTCTGCTGAGGCCAAGAAGCAACGCCACCAGCCCTGTGCTAAGTGGGTCAAGAGGGCTTCTCTTTCGCTGGCATCTGCTTTGCTCCTGTTGACAGCAGTCCTGAGTGAGTGCTCACCGGTCTGGTTCTACCACCACTGTGCCTCTCGCCGGAACTCGTGACGCGTCCAGCCTACCTCCAGGGTCCGGTCTAGGTCTTCCCACGAGCCCCAGCTCTTGACAGGGGCACAGGGAGACGCTCCGTCAGCCTGTCTTTTTCCTGATCTCGGGGCCTCTTTAGATCAGGGAGTCACGTGTGATGTGAGAGCTCATAAAAGCCTCGTTGGCAGAAGGGAAGGAGGTGGAGGTAGGACAGCTAACTTTTACAGGTCACGTTTTCTGTGCAGAGAGTAGTCAACTGCTTATCTCCCTTCATTTTCAGCCCAAGCTCCACAGAGTGTGCGAGTGGGGAGAGGAGAAACTTGAGGCTCAGGGAAAATAGCCTTGCCCACCACCCTCGCGCTCCATCAAGGGGCAGGGCTGCTAACTCACGCCCACTCCGTCTGCTCTCCGGGCCCGTGGGCCACCACGAAGGCCCTTTTCCTGCCTTGATATCCATTTGGGACATCCCTCCGTTTCCCTGCTGAGCATACGGCATGTGTCGTGGTTCAACGTCACCGACCTTTTTTCTAGGGCCATAGATTTCTCAGTCTTCTACTCACTGTCCTCCTTGTAAGACACCAGCGCTCTATTCACCTCTGCAAGAGTGCGATGCTGTCTGGCGGCCCTATCTCTGAGTCCCAGTCAAAACCGGAAACCTTGGGGCACCTGGGTGGCTCGGTGGGTGGAGCATCTGACGTCGGCTCAGGTCATGGTCTCGCAGTCCGTGAGTTCGAGCCCCACATTGGGCTCGCTGCTCTCAGCCTGTCAGCACAGAGCCTGCTTTGGATCCTCTGTCTTCCTCTCTCTGCCCCTCCCCCGCCTGCACTCTCCCCCAGATAAACAAATCTTTTCAAGAACTTGGAAACCTTTTATCCTCCTAAAGATCCCACGTAGTTTACGCGGTCCTACGCGGTCCGTAAGGTCACCTTGGATGTTCTGGCCCCGGCAAGGCTGCTCCTTCCGTGAAGAACACGGCAGCCTCAATGATGAACAAGGGCAGAATTGGCGTTTCTAAATCCCAAATCTTTAGATTCCTCGGGGATGAAAATGCTCCACACTTGCAAGCCACCTCCACTTGTGCCCCTCGGTCTGACAGCAGCCTGGTGACGAGCAGTGGGACGACCAGAGGACATCTTGGTGGTAGATGTCCCAAGCTCCGCTCGGCAGAGAGGGAGGCTTGGCTCAGGGTCCCGTAGGCACAGGCAGGACCCTGTCCCAGGGAGTCATCTCCACTGCATGCACCCGCATGGAGCACAAAGTCCGGCTGGCCGAAGCCCTCTTGACAGCGGCCAGACTTGCAGGAGAGCTGAGGCAAACACCACCCTGGTCAGAAAACCCTAGAGATGGAGCCTGTGTATGTGAGCTGGGAAGGGCGAAACTCATTATGGAAGAAAGTGCTGTCTCTTTGCAATGGAGGACCCTCCCTGTGTCTGGGAGTCATGCATATTGCATCAAAAGACTGAGCTTATTTAGAAAAAGGAGAAAGAAACCTAGAGCTGAGAGAATTAAATAACTCCTGGGAACTAGCCTTAGGAAGGTCTTTTCAATTTGATTGTGAAAGTAAGTTTCTGTCGGGGTTTTCGCCTTGGATTTTTGGCTTTGTGTGAATCCCAAGATCAAGAAAAAACCCTCTGGGAGGCCTGAGGTGAGGAGAGAGCCCTTTGTGAAAAGATGGCAGGTGGGTGAGTCTGGAACCGGTGGGCCTCACGGCACCCATCAGGTTTCCCTGTGCTCGCTTTCTCTACTCCTTTTGTGTAAAATTTCCCAGTGTTTAAAGCTCCCCAGCGTGGCTGGGGACGTTTTAGGTTCAGTCTCATTGTCGCAGCTCTGCGTTTCAATACTTCAATTAAATACCAAGTAATCACGCAAACGTGCTTCTAGGGGGCTTTGCAGCCCGCGATCAGCTGGGGGCCCCTCTGCTGCCCTGTGTTCCTGCTCCGAGGCCACTTTCCTGCCCTTTTTACGTGGAGTGCGGCAACTAACCCTCAGCGAAATGTTCCTGCTTTCGGGTGCCACACGGAACGGGGAGGAAGAGGCTGCCCTCTGCATTATTTATGGGGTGTTTGACCGTGACTCTCCGGCGGGCCACGCACCATGGCACCTGGCTGTGTCTGGGGGGGGCGGGGGGGGGGGGAAGGCGGGAGCGGCTCCTTCAACACCTTCCCCCGGATCCGCTCTATTTCTTTCCCTGCCATTTTAGGACAGAGGGACGGCTCATCGAGAGGAGGCCGGTTGTGAACGGACCTGCTTGGGGCAGTTCTGTGTGATATGGGAATGAGGCAAAGTGAAGGAAGAGCCATAATAACAAAAGGCAAAAGGAAAGGCGAAGGAGGCACAGAAGGCAGTAAAAAATAGTCCGGAGCTAAATCTGCATTGTTCTGTATGGGCAAGGCCATTCCAGGACTGTACGGAATTGCAGGAGAACTGGCTCCCAGAACTCAGCTTGGTGTCAGCTTTCACGGCGCTCCCGAGGAGTGAAAGGTTTGGGGGAAAAGGAGAGGAGGGGGAGCTAAAATACCCTTTGCATCTCTGTAGCTTCTTTTGAGTTGAGAAAGGACTCTTTAGCCAGAGCCTCCATCCAGAACCTTGTTTCCATGGCAACCCCTTGCAGCCTGCAAAGCTGTGACGGCCCATTCTGGAGCTAGTGTTGCTGAACCAGAAAATGGAATAGGAGAGAAGTTTTGTTCCCTGGATTATTAGCATTAGCTAGGTACACGTAGAGGTGTGTAGGAACCCGTGTATTCAGCAGCCAATGCTGCTTTTCTCCTTTGGCCTTAAACATGAATTCTGTGCCTTTATTTAGCGTTTACTGTGCACCAGCACTGGGTAGGTTCTAGGGATACAAGAGGTGAATAAGACATAATCTTTGACATTGATGAGGCTCCTGGCTGTGGGGGGTGGGAGTTACTGCACCAGGAGATCGATGCCACAGAGCATCTATGTGCTGGGTATTCATGGGTGCAGAGGAAGGCCTAGCTAGCTAACTTTGGTAGAGGTTGGGAAGGCTTCCCAGTGCAGATGACGTTCAAGAATTGAAAAAAGGGAGTGAGTGGGAGTTTTCCAGGTGCAGAACGTGAGGAGCAGGGAATCCTTGTGGGAATAATGTCTATTAAGCGGAAAATAAAGCAAATTATGACTTTTGTTTCTTGACCGGTTCCTGAAGTAGATTCTGCTCTTTCTGAAGCTTCTGCCCACCAGCTGTTGAAGGCTCTGACCTTCTGAGTGATTTAAAATCTGTGGACTGGGGCGCCAAGCGTCAGACTCTTATTTTTGAGTCAGGTCGTGATCTCTCAGTTTGTGAGTTTGAGCCCCGCATCGGGCTCTGCGCTGACAGTGCGGAGCCTGCTTGGGATTCTCTCTCTCCTTCTCTCTCTGCTCCTCCCCACACACTCTCTCTCTCAAAATAAATCAACTTAAAAACATAAAGTCTGTGGACTGACAGTATTACCCAAGACCTCATGGGGCTTTCACCTATACACTTGCTTTAAGAGACAAACGCATTTCCAACATTATGTGGAAATACGATACTGGCAAATCAAATGCCGTGGGGGGCTCAGAGGTTGGCCAGGGCTGATTTTTAAAGCTTGTGATTAAATATTTGAAAAAAATTTGTTTGGGGATTAGCATACTTTCTTCCTAAGACATCCCCACCATTAGTTTGACTCTCTTTGTAATGATTTTTTTTAAAGAGGGATATACCTGTTCTGAACTACATAACTGGTCTTTACTTTATGCTCCTAGGAATGTACTAATTTGCATATCGATGCCAAGAATATAAAGATAAATTACTTCTTTCAGAGCACTGGAGAGCAAGGCCCACCTCAGTAATGTTCCACAGAGTCCCGCCCCCCCCCCCAGTTCAGCATCAGTCATCCTGTGAGCACTCCGTGCATATTAATTGGTGATAATTGAAAAATAACACCCATCATCCTTAGAGAAGGATATCGCCTCAGCTGATTGCACTTTTATACATAGGTTGTTCTTATTACCTAGAGTCACTAAATAATCAGATTGTCGTTATCACACTCAGTACTACCACTAATATATAGTCTTTTTTATTTTATTTTACTTTATTTTATTAAAGTTTATTTTTATTCCTTTTGAGAAAGATACAGAGCTCAAGCGGGGGGAGGGACAGAAAGAGAAGGAGACAGAATCCCAAGCAGGCTCCACGCTGTCAGTGCAGAGCCCGATGTGGGGCTTGAACTCACGAACCGTGAGATCATGACCTGAGCCGAGACCAAGAGTTGAGACACTTAACCAACTGAGCCACCCAGGCGCCCCTAATATATGGCGTTTTATTCATTCATTCAACAGTCATGTTCAAGGCAATATGGTGGGGATGTAAATATGAAAAAAAAATCAGCCCTATTCTCAAGAATCTTACAATTTACTGTGTTTGTGGGAGGGTGGAGATGTATATAAATAAATACGATACACGGCAGAATGAAGCAATTGCTGTACACACACATAGACACACACACACACCCTAGCACTGTGCCTCACACATAACATGTTTTGTAAGTGTAAAATGATTGATAGGATAAATAAACCTGCTGTAAAGATGCATAGAAGAAATGATTCATTTTGATGCCTGTCCAGGGTTTTCAGGACGGAAAAGCTTTATAGAGGAAGTAACATTTACATAGAAATTTCAAAGCGTGAGTGGTGTTTTGTAGATAAAAAGGAGAAGGGCAGCGTAGGTTGAGGAACCAGCCTGAGCAAGCTTGGGAGGTGTGATGGCATGCCCCGTGCTGGGCCAATGTGAGTGGTCCAGTGAGGAAGGGGACACTATGGGACACCTGGAAATCGGGCACTTGATTATGGGTCTTTGATGTCATCCTGCTTAAATGTTTGGATTTTTTATTTTTATGGTGGGGAAGGTAAGAAAGGAGTAGCCAGTGAAGATTTGAGTAGCGACTTGATGCTATTACGTTTATTGTTTATTACGTTTATTGCTTCTGAGTGCTCCCCAGAGCTCACCCCAGAGGTGAGGCTTCTTGTCTGCTTTGTTCACTTACGTATCCCAAGGGCCTAACCCGGTGCCCGGCACACTGTAGATCCTCACCAGATGATTGTTGAATGGGATCCTCCCAGGGCTTTAGGGATTTGTTTCTGGGAATGATATGAAATTAAGGGAAAGAGAGGATTTCAGGCAGGAGAGTCAAGGTAGAAAGTTTTTCCAGAAGCTCGAGTGGATACCTGTGAGGCTGAACTTGGGAGACACTCAGAAAGGAAAACTGGACGCAGGGGGGCTGAGGGTCAGATGCATCCTCTGTATGTTAAATCAGTGACCGGCTGGGACTGCTACGAATTGAACTGAGGCCCAGACATCTGCGGGTAGAACTTGCCTCCTGCTGGGGGAAGGGGTGTTGGGCTGGGGCGAGGCCGAGAAGAGAGAGATAATGGCTTTGTTTTTGGAAAGGTTGAGTGTGACGTGTCTTTGGGAAGTTCATGTGGACGCTGGCTTGGAAAGGTTAAGTTTGAGGCGCCCTTGGGAAGTTCATGTGGACATTGGCTTAAAGGGACACTTGGGTTGTAGACCTCACTATGGGACAGGAGGACTGGAATGAAAGGTATGGGAGTCATTGGGATCCAGGTAACAAGTGAAGTAAGGGAGTGATGGCCTAAGTTTCATGGGGAGGGAGCCGAAGGATGGGAGACTGAAGGAAGTTTGCATTTAATGGGCAGCAAAGTCAAAAGCCTGAGAATTGGTGGGGAAGTTAGGATGAAAATTAGAGCAAAGGGTCAAGGAAGTCACAAGAGTGTTTTCTGATTGAGGATGGGAGCAAAGAACTCAGTTTGGTGGAAAACCAGGCAGGGTGAAGCCTGGTAAGAGCCCACTGGATTGGACAGCCAAGAGTACTTTTAATTAAAACAAAAGACAAACAAAGACGGTATTAGTAATTTCGGTGGAATGGTGGAGGCAGAAAACATCACAGGACGTTGAAATGTTGGATGAGAAAGTAGAGTTCAAATGTAGACAGCATTTTAAAGAAGTTTGGCAGTGAAGGAAAAGAAAGAAGGGGGTTTAGTTCCAGGGGAAATCAGTTGCTGAAAGACATTGTATTTTTTATGAAGGGAAGTATGTTTGTGAGGCAGTGGGAAGGAAGCTGTTAGGTAAAGACTTAACAATCCAACCCTTGGTTGTTTCTGTAATACAGGAAACGGATTGTGATTCTGAGAAAAGCGAAGACATGCTTTCATCTACATGTAAAATAACACATCTGAGCACAATTTTAATGGGATAACATCAAACACGATGCATGTGTAGTCTTACTAAGAATGATCCTTTTGGCAGTCTCCGATCTTTTTCTACAGAGAGAGGGCTGCTTTCTGTAAATGCTGTGAGGTTGAAGAGGCAGTGACGTCACCGTGTCTGTGCCTGTCTCACCGTGGCCTGGTGATGGCTGTGTAGTCCAAAAAGGATGAAAATCAGGTCACATGGAGCGAGCACCTGAGAGGCCTAGAAAATGTTGGGAATCCTAGATGTTGAGGTACTTTGGAAGGTTACTGGGTCTTCCACCTTGTCCTTTAGATGATTCTCGTGAGAAGTATTCCAGAACTAAAATATCCTGCCCAGTGCTTATGTGCCTGGAACCTACCGTGGTAGCGGTAACAGTTCATATGGGAGAGGATCTCATAGAATTTTATGTGATTGTTCTTCCTGTGTTTGGACTCCTTAGAGAGCAGAGTTGGCATAGAAACAAATGGGAAAACGTTTTTTTTTTCTTTTTTCTTCTTTAACCGAATGATATGGCCAAATAGAAGCAAGTAATTTTTTTTTTTAATCCCTTTCTTGAAAGTTGAAGATCTTGTCACGTATCATCAGAGTGCTGGCATAAAATCAGTGTTAAATAAACACGGAGTTGACTGAAATGTGAGCAGAGAATTCTGTACATTTCAAGGCCCTTCTCAGTCCAGAATCTGGAGACCACCGTGTTACACTGAGAAACAGAAGTTGACAAAATATCTAATGGTAGGGAGGTGGGTGAATAAACCATGCTGTGTCTCTAAATTCATCATGTACTGTGATTTAGCAGATTCGAAAGCATGGAGGAAACCCAATAACATGTTCAAGGGAAAATCCAGGATGCAAATCTCTATGTAGTGTGCTACGAGTTATGTAAAATTAAGTGTCGCACATAAAGATACGTTTGCATGAAAAAAGACCCGAGAGAATATTTTACCCCAGAAACTATAATGGTCATCATCTTTGGTGATGGGATTACGAGTGATTATTATTTTCTTTGTTCCGTTTTTATGCACTTGCCAACTTTGATGTAACAAGTATACTTTATTTTTATCATCATAAAAGTTATTTGAGCCTAAGCTTAGATATCACGAAAGTGTAATTGCACATGTACTTCCTCATATGTGTCTTTCCGTTTAATTTTCATCTGAATGGGGTCTGGGTTTGGGGGGCCTAATTTAATAACTCCTGTGGGCTTGCGTTTACAACCAAATCTCAGTATGAACCAGAACAGGTTCTGTCTGGACTCTGGACTATAGCAATTCAGAACTGGACTGCTGACCAGAAGTTTCCTCGTGGGTGAAATGGGTGGGCACCGAGATCGGGGAGATGGTGGTGCTGCTCATGGTCGTTTGGGCTTGGAAGGGGCTGCCATAACTCCTGCCCTCCTGCTCCTCTCCCCGCTTCTCCTCCTGATCTCACTTTCTTTCCCTTCCTTCTCTACCCTTCCCCTTACTCCTCCTCCTCCTCCTCCTCCTCCTCCTCCTCCTCCTCCTCCTCCCCTTCCTTCTCCTCCTGCTCACCCTTCTTGTCCTCTGCCCTTCTTACTCCTCCCCTCCCTCCTCCTCCTGCTTTTTCTTCTCTTGCTCTCTCTACTCCTCTTCCTTTTCATCCTCACCGCTTCCTTAATGGCCAGGTGCTCCGTTTCCGTGCTTGAACCAATGCGCTGGAGGATGAAGAGTTCCATCATGGCTCAGGAGGAGTTCATGGGCGTTCTTGATAAGAGGCACCAGGAACCAGAAGAAAGGCAGAAATGAGCATTTTGACTTTGGCACCCAAATGAGGCTGTTTAAAAAATTGATTGAGAACCCAGGAATGTTTGTGGTGACGGACGTGTTGTGTCTGTTGACTGTGGGGGTGGATACACGAGCCTGCACATGCGTAACCTTGCATAAGATAAAGACATGCCTACATATACTCGAATGAGTAGAAGTAAAACAAGAATTCTGAATAAGATTCGCGATTGTATCAGTGTCAATATCCTGGCTGTGATATTGGACACCGTGCTGTAGTTTTGCAAAATGTGGCTGTTGGGGAATCTGCATAGAGAACAAATGCTATCTCTCTGTGTTGTTATTATTTTTTTTACAACTGCACGTGAATCTACAATTATCTCAAAATAAACATTTGATTAAAAAATAAAAAGTATGGGTGAGCCATTCATGTCGTGAAGATCCATTGCCTATGTAGCTCAGGATTCTGCTCTGATAGTAAACACAAAGGATTCCAAGCACGTATCGATTAAGAAATCATTATGTGTTAGGCACTACGCTAACTAGGCACTTGACGTGCATTATTCCCTTTCATTCAGTCCATCAACCTTATGATAGGTATTGCTGTCCTCATGTGACCTATAAGGAAACTGAGGCTCAAAAAGTTCAAATGCCAGCTAGTACTTGCAAAGTAAGGAGCGAGCACAGGCAGTGTGATTCCAGAGCATGCACACTTCATCACTAAGCGACACTCCCTCCGTGTTCTGTCCAGGAGCATGTTGGCCGAGAATGATATTTAACTCAGAGCGGGTAGGGGTGCCTTGTCTCCTCCCAGCCGTCATTTCTTTGCATTGATCCTTCAGGGCCTATTCCCCTGTGGGTTTATCTAAATTCTTACTGCGGTTATTTATATGACCAGTTTTACTATCTCTAGTTTACTATCTCAGTTTTACTGTCAGTCAGGTTTATGCACTGCTGTGTAGGTATGTCTTTTTGAATTGATCTCTTTCTCTGAGGTTTCCGTGGGAAACTCCTTACTCCCTCCCCCCCCCCCCCCCCCGCTAATTTATTTACCAAGATTGGATGGAGTTTGTCTCCGTCATCTGTTAGTGCAAGGCATGTGATCGAATACGGATGAATCCTGTTAGCCCAGAACTGGGAGAGGTGGCAAGGTTGGGAGGGCCTGGAAACTGGTGCCAGGGCAGAGCCTTCTGGATCGAGGGCTGTGGTTAAGCCCCTGTAGCAGAGAGCAAAGAAGAGAATTTAACCAAGTCAGAGCACTGGAAGGCAAGAGACCGAAAAAGTCAAGACCCAAACAAGGCTAACTCTGGGACCAGCACATCCAAAGGAAGCAAGGTAGTGGTAGGAGAAGGAAAGGAAGAGAACATCTAAGGTCAAGAGGATGACAGTGTTGAGGAGTCTTTTTCCCTAGCTGGAATTGTCACGTATGCTTCCCGCAAGGAACGGCCAGCTCCAGGACACTGACGGCAACAGGCGCCACCAGCTGTCTCTGGCTCCGAGTTGCTCTTAAGACTTTAAGCACCGGCCCTCGACTGTCCTAACACAATATGTGACTTTTGTTTGTTCTGCGGGGGAAATGGCCTCTTTTCTGCCACGTAGAAGCTGGAAAGGACCTTAGGTGTTTATGGCCTGGTTTGGAGCAAGTGCAGGGGTTATGAGTCATTGTCTCCTATGATCGCTGGGAACATGTGCAGAGAGAAGGCTGGCGAGTGGGGAGGGCTGCTGGCCTCATGCACGCCAGCTCCGTCTGTGCCTGCCTGCCTGCTTCCACGGGATGCTTTGTACAGGCTTGAGAAAGAATTGGTTGGCTAGTTAAAGTTAGCTCTACAAAGATTGCCTTACAGAGAAAATGAAAGAGAACCTTCACAACTAGTCACAGGGGAGAGAGGTCACGGCAGAGGGAGGAGCAGGAGATGATGTGGGGAAAAAATTAATGAGAAAGAGCACTGGGCACGATAACAGACTGACTCGAAAAAGAGAAGAGAGAAAAGGATTCCGCCCTGGGATTGGCTAAGTTGTGTGAAATGTAAAGATAAAAGTTAACACAGTCATCCGCTTAGAATCGGGATATATCTGCACCTCCTGCTTTTCTCCTCCACCCCCCTTTCCAGGTTTAGCCTGGAAACCCAAGAGCCTTAGGGATGTGAGATGAAGAGAATAGAGATGCCTGTTTGGGAGGGAGTGAACTCCACTCATTATGGCGATATTGATCAAGTGCAGTTGGGAGCCATTTTCCCCACGGGACCTCATTACCCACATCATTCTTAGAGTCAGTGTCCCAATCTGGTTGCCACTGGCATGGCACCCACCCCTGTTGGACATGGGCCGAATGCAGAGTGTCCGTTAGGAACTTGTCCCTGGTGAGCAGGGCCTCAGCTGGCCCATGGAAGAGGTGTGGCGGGTAGGAGTGAACAGTTCCGGAAACAGCTAGTGTGAGTTCTGTAGAGAAGCAAATTTTGTCAACCCAAGATAAGCCTCTTTGGTATATTGATTGTTTTAAGCTGGTTATTTTTAAGAAAAAACAGACACAAGAGAAAGTCTTAAAACTGAGTAGAAATGACTCTTTTGTAGGAGACATTGACTTGTATAAGGGAAATCTCCCATCTGTAAGGGTGTCTCCCTCCCTGTACCAGGAAGAGGGGCTTGAGTCATCTCTAGAATTTCTTATCAGTGGGGAAGGCAGTGAACTTAAATCTGCATAAAACATTACCTGTGTTTCCTGTGCTTTCCCTGGTAACTTCCCCTGACTGACTCCCCACCCCAATATCCTCCTTTGTCTTTAGTGAAAGATCGTTTTCAAGATGATGGCTTCAGCCATTTCAGGAATTACTCAGTTTTCCTGGGTGTCCCATGTATACAGTAGGTATACATGTTATTAAATTTTGTTTGCTTTTCTCCTGTTACTCTGTCTGGTGTCAGACTTTTTCCCTTTTTATTTTTTATTTATTGAAAAAAAATTTTTTTAACATTTACTCATTTAAAAATTGTTTTATTATTATTTTTTTAGTTTTTAGTTTTTAATATAATTGATTGTCAAATTGGCTAACATACAGTGTGTCAAGTGTACTCTTGGTTTTTGGGGTAGATTCCCCGATTCATCGCTTACCTACAACACCCCGTGAGTTAGAAGATCTTGAAGGGTAAAGGAAAATTTCTTCCCCAACAGTGCTACAACGTATTTCTTCTTCCTTTGATGTGAAAGATTCCCTACACAAAAGCCACTGTCAGCTGCAAGAACGTGGTAATAAGTTGGGTTTTTTTTTCCCCTGCCGAAGTAAAGCAATTACTATAGACTGTGCAAACACCTAAGTGACCCCAGTGGTAACCAGAGCAATTTGCTGTGAAGTTGGCTTCCACTGAAATAGCAAAACATTCCATGGAAGTCAGCCTTGACTCCAGATTGCAGACACGGAGGAGGGTCCCTTGCCCTTCAGCTCTCCTTATAGAGAGCTCCCTCCCTTGGAGGGAGACAGGGGGCCGGGAGTTGGGGTGGAGGGGGTGGAATGCAAAGCAGAGCAGTGGAACATGGCAAAAGGTTGCAAAACAACTTTGTGCCAAAGACCTCCAAGTTGCTGGGAGGTGTTTGGCTCCTCCCCGGGCTGAGCGCTGTCACCCCTAGGGATGTGGGTCTGTCGGAGGGCATCATGACCATTTGAGAACTGCAGCAGCCTCCACGATCATAGGAGACGTGACAGAATTCTCCCTCCCAAATGGGGACTGCTTACTGCTGCTGTAGAATCCTTCGTTTGCCGAGCAGTTGTCCACATGTTTGCAGAACTGCGCCGAGGGCTTGGGGTAACGCACACATGGTAACTAACCTAACGCCCCCACTCGCCTACCCCGGTCCCAGTCTCTTACATGCCCTCACTCCCTAGCTTAGCAGCTGTAGCAAATTACCATCCCATCAGGTAGAGCAATCGCTGAATACTTTAGAAAGCGGAGCTTCCACTGAAGCCATCTAGCGGAAGCATACCATGTTTAGGCACATGCTGGCGGGGGTTGCTGTATAAATACTTAGATCATTCTATTCTTAATAGTGGTCTGCAGACCAGCAGCTGTCAGCATCACCTGGGAGCTTGTTCGAAATGCAGAATCTAAGGCTCTCCCCCGGACCCAGTGAATCAGACATGTGTTTTAACAAGATCCCAGGTGATTCAGGTGCACATTGAAGTCTGAGAGGTACTGCCTTAGATGTCTTCAGTGCCACTTTGCACAAAGGCATAACTGTGGAGCAACTTTGTCTTGGAATCAGCCTTCGATCCAGACCCAAGCTCCATTACCTAATGATGTTGATCAAGAAACTGTTGGGGCGCCCGGGTGGCTCAGTTTGTTAAGCATCAGATTCTTGATTTCGGCTCACAGTTCATGAGATCAAGCCCCACATAGGGCTCTGTGCTGACAGTGCAGAGCCTGCTTGAGAGTCTCTCTCTGCCCCTCCCCCCAATAAATAAATAAACATTAAAAAATACTGAACTTCTCTGAGACTCCGTTTCTCCTGTATAATACCACAAGAGACAGTTGTGACAGTTCAGTGAGCTAATGCATATCAAGTGCCTGACAGTGCGAATGGTTTAACTAGCACTCTCCCTGCTACCTGTCTTCTCATTAAAGGGATTTTATACAAAATACCTTCTCCCCTGTCCCTAAAAGGCTAGCTGTTGTAGAAACTGGTGTTTTCAAGTGTTATGAGAGGGTTACAAAGAATTTCACTTTGGTTGATCGATCTTACCTCTCTTAAACTCAGCCAGGCTTTCACAGCAGTCTTTTTCTAAATCATGTCTACTTCATAATTAAAGGCAGATATCGGCTTATTTCCTGCTCTGTTGAGCCTGTATTAGAACCGGGAATCCAGAGCCTTTCATATTTCCTTTTCCCTAAAGTGGACTGTGGTGCAACTGCTTGGGCTTTGGGCTTCAACAGTCTTGGGTCCAGACTCTAGCCCTGCCATTTACCACAGTATGACCTACAGGGGCTGTCACATCCCTGTGAACCTTTTTTGTGTGGAACATGGAGCTGATGAGTCTGTATCTCATAGGATCATTGTGAAGAATAAGTGAAAAGTCATATATAGCACATAGTAGGTGTTCCCATATGCACCTATTTCCTCCTCTCTTGTATCTAGAAATAACTCTACACATTTTGGGGGATGATTAAACTAACATTTATTCTAGAACATCACTGGAAAAGGGAAGTTTGAATGTCTGGGACACATGCATAATTTTTTCTCCTCTTTTACTCGCTGGCCACTTTAACATCATGGCTAATGTTACGTTAGACACTGCAGCCCAAACGGCATAGCGATGCATTGGTCTTACGACTTGTTTTAATAAAGTAACTTTGAAATGTTACCTACTTTTACATTTATAAACTCGTTCCAACTTAGTCGTTGTTTGATCTTTCTAACGTATTCAAAAGGTCTCTTTGTAAGTTATCTTTCCTCTGTAAGCCTTGTGATGGCCTTTGGCCAAAAGCTATAAAATTCTGACCTTGGAAAATCTCTATTAATCACTTTCGGTCATGTCATGTATGGTTCATCTGTACCCACCAACTTTGAGTTCTCGAAATACTGTATTTCGGTGAGGCAGAATTGAATATTAATGTGTTTTATAGGTAGATAAATAAGGTAGGGAAAAGATAGAGAAGGGAGGGCAAATAAGTGAACGGTAATAAGTAGAATAAGGGGAAAATATTCAGAAGTGTAATTAAAGATGAAAGATGCCTTCATCTGAGCTTTTTAAGGAAGTGGAAAAGTCAATGAGTCTGAGAAACTTGGCTGGGCTATCTATTCTAGTAGATTGGAAATTGAAAGATGAAAGAAAGCTCTTCTACCCAAAGCAGTGAAACAGCGGAATCATATAATATTATGAAAAGGAGGACCCATGAGGGATCTTCCAGTCTTTTTTCTTTATCTTGAGACATGTTCACACTTAGTTCCAGACAGATGAGAACCCATTTTTGCTTTTAAACAATGCTAGGAAAAGATATTCCGTGGTCCTTCAATTGCAATCCACATCAAACAATTTTGAATGTTTGTAACAGTTTCCAGTCACAGAGAGCTTGTCCTGAAGTCTAACTTAAATCTGTTTCTTGCTTAACAATGATTTTTATAGATCATGGACTGCTAAGGGCTGGGGTTTTAAAAATGCCATTCTAGAGCATTTGCACTTCTGATGCAGTAAAGTTGCCAGTCTCTTGGGATAGTGTGTGTGTGTGTGTGTGTGTGTGTGTGTGTGTGTGTGTGTGTGAAAGAGAGAGAGAGAGAGAGAGAGAGAGAGAGAGAGAGAGACAGGATTTCTTTTTGTTACAACCACTTTAAAAGCTCTGTAAGGTGTATTGCAAGCACCTAACAGTTTGTCATAAATGTAACTCAAGTGATTTTATACACACCTTCCTAGTATTTATTTTCCTCTACTATTTCTTGAACAAATGACTTTCTTAGATTTACGACTCATTTTCTGCAAGCTTCAAGTAGAGAGTTTTAAATGTACCATACCATATTTGAAAAATCAATATTCATAATTTAATGAATTTCAATTTTATCTATTCTCAGTCTTAGTTTTTACCAAACTGATGAGGCCTGACTTTCTCCATCTATTCCAGAAGTTCTTCAGAATCAAATAGCCACATGCTCTGTTGGATTTCCTTCTATTTTTTCTGCATGCCATTCTGTCTCATGTTCTAGCTCATCCTTCCCTACCTCAACGCAAAATTGGAGTTCTTTAGGACTCAGCCCTTGCCTATTGCTGAACACTCTGCTTTTATCTCCACCGGTGATCTTATCCACTCTCTCGATTTCCGTTGCAACCCCAGTGCCTACAAATGGTAAGGCTATACCTCCAGCCCAGATAGTTTTCTGAGCTCGAGAGCCATATGTATTATCTGTCTACTGAAAATGATCATTTGTATAGCGCCCAGATGCTGAAAGTTCACGCGACCCAAACTGGATCTGCATTTCTTCCTTTACCTTTCATGCCGCTTCCTTCTGCTTCCCCAGCCATGATAAATGACACCACCCATTGTTCACAATAGCCCAGGTGTCCATCAGTAGATGAGTGGGTAAACAAAATATGCTATCTACATCCAGCGGAATGGTATTCCTCCTTAAAAGGGAAGGAAATTCGACACAACGTGGATGAACCTTGAGAACATTGTGCCAAGTGAAAGAAGCCAGACACAAAAGGACAAATGCTGTGTGATATTCCACTTCTGTGCGGTGCCTAGAACAGTCAGAACATAAAGGCAGAAAGTAAAGTGATGGCTGCCAGGGGTTAAGGGGAAGAGGGGAACAGGTATGGGGAGTTACTATTGAATGGGTACAGAGGTTCACTTGGGGAGGACGAGAAAGGTTCTAGGGGGGATGATCATGTACTGTTGTGAATGTACTTAATGCCATTGAACTGTCCACTTCAAAATAGTTACCATGGTAAATTTCATGGTATGTGTCTTAGCCACGATTTTTAAAAGACAAAAAAAGTAAGGGAACATGTGAAAGGACACCACAGAGACCAATCAGCCGAGTCTTGAATGTGAAACATACTTTAGGTTCATGCTGTAGGCCATGTTTCTCTTGGGGGGAAGAGGGAGGGACCATTACGGAATAGAGGAGGCCTGAGAGACAGAAATTACCTAATTAATTTAAAAAATGAGTAAATAGGAGTGCCTGGGTAGCTCAGTCAGTTAAGCATCCGACTCTTGATTTTGACTCAGGTCATGATCTCACAGTTTCCTGAGTTCAGGCCCCGCATTGGACTTCGTGCTGACAGTGGGGAGTCTGTGTGGGATTCTCTGTCTGTCTCTCTCTTTCTCTGTCTCTCTCCGACTCTCACTGTCTCTGTCTCTCTTGAAGTGAATAAACTTTTTTTTTTTTTAACGAGTAAATAACACCATCCTCCACCTAGGCTCTTAAGTCAGGGACCTGGAGGGGTGCCTGGGTGGCTTAGTCGGTTGAGTGACCGACTTCGTTCGGCTCAGGTCATGATCTCAGGGTTTGTGAGTTCGAGCCCTGCGTCGGGCTCTGTGCTGACAGCTCGGAGCCTGGAGCCTGCTTCGGATTCTGTGTCTCCCTCTCTCTCTGTCCCTCCCCTGCTCATGCTCTGTCTCTGTCTCAGAAATAAATAAATATAATAAATTTTTTTTTTTTTTTTAAATCAGGAGCCTGGAAGTCATGCTTGAATCCTTTTGCCCCATATATCCACCCATATGTGTTTGCACATGTATTCTGCTCACGGGAAATCCCCTGGCTCTGACTTAGAAGCAAAAAGCCCCAACAGAGTTGAATAAGGGAGAAATTTTTATGTTTTAAAGTTGCGAGGAAAGGGGCCCCTGGGTGGCTCAGTCGGTTAAGCGTCCGACTTCAGCTCAGGTCACGATCTTGCAGTCCGTGAGTTCGGGCCCCGCGTCGGGCTCTGTGCTGACAGCTCAGAGCCTGGAGCCTGTTTCAGATTCTGTGTCTCCCTCTTTCTCTCTCCTCCCCCACTCATGCTCTGTCTCTCTCTTCTCAAAAATAAATAAAAGTTAAAAAAAATTAAAAAATTTTTTTCAACGTTTTTTATTTATTTTTTGGGACAGAGAGAGACAGAGCATGAACGGGGGAGGGCAGAGAGAGAGGGAGACACAGAATCGGAAACAGGCTCCAGGCTCCGAGCCATCAGCCCAGAGCCTGACGCGGGGCTTGAACTCACGGACCGCGAGATCGTGACCTGGCTGAAGTCGGACGCTTAACCGACTGCGCCACCCAGGCGCCCCTAAAAAAAATTTTTAAGTTGCAAGGAAGACTTTACAAAAAAGGTGGGCCTGTAAGGAGTGGCCTTGAAGGCTGGGTGGTGATGGGGAGTTCCTTGAGAAGTGGTGGTTGGAGATAAGATTCTAGATAGAGGGACAGAGTGAGGATGTGGCGGAAAGAGGCTTGGCGCATGAGTGGCGATGATGGATGGGGAGCTGCCGGGAAGGCTTTTTATGGGACCAGTCTGTTGGTGCCAACTTCTTGTAGAAGTGGGCCTGCCGGCGTGGCACGTGCCCTGTTACACCCAGTTGGGAGTCACATTTTGTTTCGAGGGTGGGCTGATGAGTGTACACACTTGACATTCTGTGATGCAGGGAGGTCAGAAAGAAATGTGATCAGATGTAACTCCGGAAGCTTCTGGAAAAGAGGGGTGATGCTCTGCAAAGGAATGCGGGATCTGAGTGGACTGTGGCTAGGATGCTTGTGAAAGGGTAGGCCTTAGAGGGAAGCCAGCGATGTATCTGATCAACTTGGAACTTTAAGGAGAAGAAGGGAAGGGGAGGGGACATTGGCAGCAGGCGACTTATCTTCTCAGGCTGTTTCACGGATGCAAGCCAGAGGAACACCTAAGGGACATTGCTGTCACAACACATGGCCACTACACACTGGATAAGTAGGGACTCTCTATTGAAATGCAGCAAATCCCATTCTGAGAATTAGGATTTCTCAACAGGTGAAGGGTAAGCTTCTTAAACACATTCAGATCAGGTTCTTGTGTTTCAGGTGCAAGTGTGATGGGGCATCAGCCCTTGGTTAAATTGGTTGCAACCTCTTTCCTTCCCCAGATCATTCTTTGTTTGAAATCTCCTCCCCCCATGATAGGTTATTGCCTTATATCCTCCTTTCTTTCTTTGAGCTATAGCTACAGTTTTTATCTATACCCATCAACCAATGTCCCAGTAGAAAACAGGTTATATATTCCAGCCGAGTTTTCTAGAAATTACCGAGGGATTACTAAAACGCTACAGAAAGGAATAGTGCAGTATGCAGAGGTTAATGACAGCAAAGTGTGGTCACCAGCCTTAGGCCTGAGGGGGAGGAGAAGGGGCCGTTCCTGGAACCCAGAGACAGTGAGGGCTTTTGGAGAGAACTGTGACCCCCACAGAGGGACGCAGCCAGCCTCAGGCCAGTCCACGGGGAGTCTCACTCCTCTTTATCTCTCTGCTCTCATTCAGGTCGGCCTCCTTGGGCACAGAACAAGGTGAAAGAAAGTGGAGGGTGGATCAGAGCAGTGAATGGAACATCCCTATTGGATTTCCATGTAGAGATCTTTTGCCGACTCTGCTGTGGTGTCACTGTTTATCCTGAGTACAGTTTTCTTTTTAAATGTTTCCCTTAACTGATTTTGCTTTTAATAACCACATGCGAAGTAACCGCTTGAGCTAAAGCCGACCCTGATTTTGCTTTTGTATGGTCACATGTACTTACAGCTAGGTCAGGCAGGCCAGTCTTCAGCCGAGCTAGGAACCCTCTACCAGAACCTCCCACTATATAGTACACTTGGGAACAGTCAGCTCCGAACACAGGTTGTGATTCAGGAGGTCTGGGGAAGGGCCGGAGAGTCTTCATTTCTAACATGTTCCCAAGTGACGCCCATGCAGCTGGTGCACAGGCCACATTTGGAAAAGCAAGGCACTGCACGATTTGACAATGATCTCTAGATAAACTGCCAGCTGCCCCGAATTAGCTAGGTGAGGCAGTGGGAGGTCCACCTTCCTGCTGATGGCCTGCCATCTGCTACTTCATTATTTCTTGGCTTTGCCACTCGTTCCCAGGGTTCAGGGGTCCCACGTACTTCCCCAAGCCTCAGCGTTTCTGCCTTTATGGAATTGAGGGCTGCTCTTCTTCCTGGGCTTGTGAGAGGATAACAGCAAATGACTGTGTTTATCTTCTGGGAACGGTGTCTTAGAAGTCCTGTTATCTGCCTCATGTTGCTGCTGTTTATTTGAACACCATTCAGCATGGTGTTTACCTGGCCAAATATGCTGATGATGTTTTTGCCGATTGGATCAGTGAGTTGCAGGAAATGAGGAGCCTGTAATCCTTGGAGCTTCCCTTTAACAGGACAACGTATCACAGGCTAAAATTTGAGGGTACCCTAACATCTTGCTGGCCCTACTGTTCAAAGGAATTTCAGCAGAACTCATAAATAGCTCTTCTAAAGTAAGTGCCCACCTCATCAGAGGCTGAGGCTCTGCAAATACAGGAGCGGGGAGGGACTTGTTCCTCTAAATTTTATTTCAGACAGGAGGCTGCTATATCAGCAAGCAGAATTCTGAAAGCCAGGACCTGGGGAAGGTACAAGCTGGAATACAACGGAGGTTCACTCTGGGATGACTGTGGATGCCACTGGCTTGTTGTGTCCGTGGGCTGAGACAGTAGTGGGGCCAGTGGAGTGAAAAATGTGGGAAGTTAAGGTAGAGAAGTGTGAAGGATGAATTATGTCATAATTGGGAAAACCAACAACACTTAAGAAAACGATTTTGACCTACATTAAATAAAAATACTGCATGCTTACAATATGGCTACACACGGGGCTCCTGGGTGGCTTAGTTGGTTAGGCAACCCACTCTTGATTTTCGGCTCAGGTCATGATCTCATGGTTTGTGGGATCTATCTCTGCATTGGGCTCTGTGCTGATGGCTGGGAGCCTGCTTAGGATTCTCTTCTTTCCTCTCTCCCTGCCCCTCCTCCCCCAGTCGTGTGTGCGTGTGTGTGTGCGCGCGCGCGCACTTATGCACCTGCGTCCTCTCTCTTGGTCTTGCTCTCGCTCTCAAAATAAACAGAAAAATAAAAACAAAACAATATGGCTACACATTTTCTTTCAGATTATCATGCCAATTCTGAAGAGCAGCATTAATTAAGGGCCCAGACTCTAAATTGCCCGGGTTTAAATCTGGTGTGCACCAGTTCCTGAAAATGTGGCATTATGAAGCTTTTAACCTCCCTGTGCTGCGTGTTCTTTTCGCGGTGAAATGGACGTGAAAATAGTAACAATCTCATAGGGTTGTCTTGAAAAATAAAGGACTTGATAAATGAAAATTACCGAGAACAATGCCGGCATAGACTGATTTCTCAATCAGTGCTGACAATAATTATTATTATCATGTAATCAAGTTCGAGTTCCTGCCTAAATGGGAGTTCTTTCCACGAAGCCATGTTGTCTCTTCCAGCTTGGTGAAAATGCAGTTTATAGTGGGATGAGCAAGTTAGTCATGGTGGAAGGGAAGTCTTAGTAGTGTTGAAATACCCACAAGACATTTTCCCTTTTTGGGTACAGCACAATAAGCATCTATCTAGGAAGGAATATGGGGGAAATGATTTGAGATTGTGAAACACAGTGGTCATGATTCCTTAGTGATTCGTAGGAGCTAAGGTGAAGGAAATCATGCTTGCAGCGGTCTATCAGAGGTCTCAGTTTTTGGCACAGTTTTTTTTTGGTGGGGGGGGCGGGGATAATAAGGAACTAAACTCTCTTAAGGAAGCATTTAGCCCTTGAATTTGTAAGGAATTTCAGGTGAGTTCTGTGAGACTCAAAATGTAATTACTACCGAGTACCCAGTGTAACATCAAGTATTGGCTAAGTCCCACACGAGCGTATTATTTAATCCCCTCTCTCTCTCGGGTGGAAGCTAAGTACCGTCACATAATCCCTCATCAGTGAGGAAATGATGGGCCTAGAATTCCCAAGTGACTTCCTATTCAAGGGCACACGACAAGTCAGAGAGAGAACCGTGGCTTGACTCCAGAGCGCGTGGGTCCCCATTCTGCCTGTTAACTCTGTGAGCCAGGCGAAGCGGTCGAAGGGGAATGCCCAGATGGGAAAAAAGGAAACTCATTTCAAAATGATACTTGACGAAAGGTAGTGGTGATCAAGAAGGGATAAAGATAAGGCCCAGAGGAGTGCTGTTTCACAGTTGTAAAGCCGAGGAGACGTGGGCATCATCCCATCTCAGTCTCTTCATCTGACAGATGAAGAAGAAAGGGTCTAGACCTCAAGGTCACTTGGGGCTCGTGTCAGTGCGGAGACAAGAACCCCTTCCTGGACTAACATTCATTCTGTGCTCTCGCTTTCTCCACAAAGGACAGTTGCTTTAGCTGCGAATGAATGGCTGTGAGTATAAGCGTCTGTGGCATTCTTTCAATAGGAACTAGTTAGACTGGGAAAATCACACTTTTTAATTATTGAAATCATTTATTGATGCTGAGACCCTGTTTGTTTGGTGAACATATGTGGAGAATATTAATGGATATTATATATTACTAAAGCTCCCCCTTATTGACTTCTGCGTCACAATGTAAACACGCGTAGCCCAATAAAACATGACTTTGTCTTAATAGCATTATGAATAAATTATTAAGGGCTCTTTTTTTTTCTTCTGCAGTAATTTTACTACTTTTTTTTTTACACAAACCTTCCATAGGACTGTAATTAAAAGTAAAGGAATGTGCAGCAGTTTTTAGCCATAATCCTCAGGAGATTAATAAAGAACCGTCAAAGCCCAGATGAAAAAAAATGCTCTGTGTGCTGAGGGGCTCCTTGAGAATGGCGTTCAAGGGGGCCGTGACCTCTGCTGGTGCACGTGTCTCGCCAGCTGTGGCTGAGGTTGGTGCTGTGGAGAACTTGCCCAGAATGGCTTGTTGGATGCCAGTGGGCATTGCCAAGGCCAGGGAGTGCATTGTCCACGTCTAGCCTGAGCCTGGCCCAGGGTAGACCATCGTGGAATGCTTGTTGGATGAGTTACTGCACTCCGAGCCGTGCCCTTTACCTCCAAAGCCATACTGTGGTTTGCATTTCTTACTGAGGTGGCTTAGGGATCTGCTCAGAGCTCGTATACGCTGTGAATAACTGCCATCAGAGACAAGAGGTCCCCATTTAATGAGCAAGGGCTCTTGTGTCAGCCAGACCTATATTTTAGTGATGGCTTCACCGTCTTAGGCAAGTTACCCTGCCACGTTGACCCTCATTTCTTAAAAAATGACAGTACCCACTTTTCGGGGGCTGGTGCGAGTACTCTGTGATAAACATGTAAAACGACCTAACTCAGGACCTGGGAGGCTGTTATTAGTCACTCTGCTTGCCAGCAAACGGAAGGAAGCCTTAGAGGAGAGTCACCTGATCGTGAGCTGGCTGTTAAGTTCGATTTATCTATTGTTTTGCTATTTTTTTTGCATGACCACTAAGGATCTGCTGCCCTGTCACTGTAGCTCAGTGCATCTTCCTCTCTGTTCTCACGGTCATTCAGTCGTACTTCCTAGTGTCTGTGGCTGCTCTCTCCTGACCACCCCTCCAGCGCCCAGTCCTGCTGATTCTGCTGGAGAGAGTACAGAGAACAAATGTCCAGCCTGTGATTTTGTACGCAAAGGGTAGGGCTTAACCGTAGAACTCTAGCCTGGCAAATTTCACTCTGATTTTTTTTTTCTGGCTTTTTGATCCATTCAGTCCCCAAATACAATTTCACATCATCTGTTTGCCTTAGCATCTCATTATGAGTTAGGAAGTCGCTCTCAGACCTCTGCTGGGAGCTGAGAATATGTGCCCTGTGCAGGACCAACACCAGGCTGCATTGCCCAAGGCTCCCTGTACTGATGGTCACGTGATTCTTGGCACTTAGATGGTGCTTCTTTATGCACCCATTAGCTACTTCTTTTAATACCTTCAAGGACTGGTAGGAATTGTTATAGTCTGTTTGCATTGGTGGGGAAACTTAGGCATGAAGG
This sequence comes from Felis catus, assembly GCF_018350175.1. Lineage (NCBI taxonomy): Eukaryota > Metazoa > Chordata > Mammalia > Carnivora > Felidae > Felis > Felis catus. The sequence continues at coordinate 18,818,442 of NC_058384.1, read as the reverse complement.
GTCAGATGCTTCTTCTAGGACATTGCAGCAGCTATGGTGGTCAGGAAATAGTTTTCACGCGAGGCCATCTCCAGTCTGAGTTATGATACCCTGAAACAGGTATATGGTTTCCCTGAAGGCTTTTGGGTTGGCATCATTGGGATTTTCCTCTCTGGCCATTAGCCAGTCCTGTAGCACTAAGAACGATTCCTTCTGGAGTCTAAGAGAAGTTAGATGCATAGAATGTGGACATTCATTCTTTTGAGGCCCGCCCTTTGGGAGGTCTCTCACAGACCACCCCTTAGATACCATCGCTTATTAAAGAATATTAGGCTGGATTGAGAAAGTGGTCAGACCAGTGATGCAGTGATTATAATCTTGTACCCTCACTACCCCGGCTATTTTTTTTTTTTTTTCAGGCAGAAGAGTGGTTGTGTTTTTCGTTGCACTTGGAATAATCCATGATGTTAGGATAGAACTGACAGAGTTGAAAAGAACCCCTTTGGTTCTTCTCTTTAGGGAATGCAGACATTTTGACAAAGGGCCATTGACCTCCGTGGAAGCTAGGTGATCTAGAAGGAGCCTGATGAGTCAACGGTCCCGCATCTGAATCTTTCTTCCCTCCTTTAGTGGCAGTACAACTGGCATAAGCTTCGTCCTCTCTGACTTTGTTTCCTCCTCTGTAAAATGAGTGAAGTAGTATCTAGCTTTGAAGGCTGTTGTGAGGGTTACATAAACGTTTAACACTGCGTTGACTCGTGATGGGTACTTAACAGTCGATCCCCATCCTTCCTTTATTACAGCCAGAGGAAAGACCTCTGTGCTCCCTCAACAGACCTTACAGATGGAGCACAAAGGACAAACGTCCAATCAGTCCGTGTCCCCAAATGATGTACGTTCCCCAAATGTACCTGACTCCTCTTTGTAATCAGTGGGACACATCTCAGGTGCCACAGACTGCCAGCCACCAACTAGAAATGACAGGCGTGAACTCACTCATTATCCTAATAGGTCCATTTTTAGTATATGAAAACTGAGACCCCCGTCTTGCCTTGGGGCAGGAAGAAGTGAGTACCTTGGTTCCTGCATAAGAATGTGACATTTCTACATTTGGGTTCCTCATTTGCGGGCTGGTGACCAGTTTCATAAGCAGTGATGAAGGAAGAGCAGGGCAAGGGAGGAAGGCTGCCTGTGGGTACAGTCATTCCCTATCTTATTGACAGGACATCTCTTCTACTAATTTGTCATTCTTGCCTTATCATGTTTTCATAGAAAAGTTTTAGGACTTCAGATTTTTTTAAATGACATATAAGCAGATAGGTCAGTGCATTTCAACAAAGGTAGCGACCTGTATACCCAGGGCCCTGATCAAGACACAGTAGGATCCCTCTGCTTCTCCTGTACCCCAAACCATCCTCCTTGTGCCCCTTGCATTCACCCCCGCCACCCTTGGGGAAACACAAACTTGATTTGCAACGGCATGCATTAATCTGATCACTTCCAAATTTTCTATACAAAACCATACGGTGCAGACTTTTTTGCCTATGTGGTTCCTTTGGCCCTGCATGATTTTTTGGTGAAAGTTTCTTCATGTTATTAGAGTAGCTATAGTCCACTCATTATCACTGCAAAATAGTATTCCATTGTGCAAATCTATCACAACGTATTTGTTCAACCTACTACTGATGGCCATTTGGGTAGTTTCCCGTTTCGGGCTAGTTTAAATAATAGGGCTGCTGTGCATGTCTTTTGACTGATGTATAAATGTGTTTTAGTTAGGTATAAATCTATGAGTGAAATTTCTGGCTTATAGTGGATGCTAGTGCTTAGCTTTCATAGCTGTTGACAGACAGTCCTCCAAAGCTAGATCTTTGGGTTTTAAAACACAAGGTCATATTTTTGGAAAGATTGGGAAAAGACCCCCAAACCAGGCTCGCCTCAGTAATCGACTGATCTTATGCTCAGAAGTGGAATCATCTTCTTCGAGTTGTAGATTATGTGCTGTTCACAAAGGGAGTTTCGATACCTAGGTTCTGTCACAGTAGTTAGTAGTTAGCTGTCTTTACCCAGTGGTAATGGTTTCCTCTCATCCTGAACTCCAGAAGGCAAAACATTTTCCATGGAGGTACAAACCTTTCTCTGGATGTGAAAACCTCAGCTTGTTCATTTTTATGGTACAATAAAAGCCCACTTTTTAAAATTGGCCAGCAGGGGATTAGGGTATCAGTAGAAAAATTCTATGTGTATGCAGTTTCTCAGCCGTCCTTATCCGCCTTGCTCTGTTCTGGAAATGTATTACCAGGAGCTGTCACCTGCCTTAAATGTTTTAATGAATGATATTTAGTTGCCTGTGGCTTTTTTTTTCTTAGCAAAATACATAGAGGTTTTTTTTTTTAAATACAGAGAGAGATAGAAAATAAGAGATGTTCTGCTTTAACAAAAGCATTACTAAATGCCAACTAACTGACCTCATTTCCCTGTTTCCAGAACAGTGAAATTTCATTATCGTCATCATCTGCATTAACTAATTTTTATTATCTGTCCATAAAGTACTAAGGGGTTTATAGTAGAGTGCGGTGAAATGAAACACGTGTTGGGATTGGAATCAGGTGCCTGGGAGCAAGTCTGTCTGCCATTTACTAGTTGGGGGGTGGGGGGCAGGTATCTTTGGGATTAATCCCTTTGCTTCTTTTTTACCTCACTTCCACTGTTGTAAAAAGGAGTGTTTAGATTCCATGATGTGTAAGAACCTTTTTAGCTTTATAAAAGCTACAGTTTGAACTTCAAGCAGTTTGGAAACATTGATCAAATGCATATAACCAAATTTTTCTTTTAATGAAGTATATGCTTAAAAAAATCTTCATAGCTTAAGAAGATAAATGCCCACACTTCTCTGAGATCAGGGACCTTTCTAACAGACTTTTATTTTTTATTTTTTTTTAATTTTTTTTTCAACGTTTATTTATTTTTGGGACAGAGAGAGACAGAGCATGAACGGGCGAGGGGCAGAGAGAGAGGGAGACACAGAATCGGAAACAGGCTCCAGGCTCTGAGCCATCAGCCCAGAGCCCGACGCGGGGCTCGAACTCACAGACCGCGAGATCGTGACCTGGCTGAAGTCGGACGCTTAACCGACTGCGCCACCCAGGCGCCCCTCTAACAGACTTTTAAAAAATCAACAAGATGAGAATGCTTCTCCTGAATGTACTAAGGCCAGTAATGAGGACCCTCCTACCTCCTTGTGGTACTTTCCAGACTTGAGATTGCTCTTTATTTAGTAAAGGGAGAAGTGGAGCAGAGAAGGAGAAAATCCAGGAGACAACCATATTGGCAAAACCTTGAATTGTCCCAATCTCAAATCTCTTCTTAGCTTTTATTGTTAATATTAATATTCATGAAATGTTAAATATTGATATTAATATGTATTTATTAAATATTAAAATTTATTTCAGAGAATATCCATTAAGGGCTAACTATATGTTAGGGACTTAGAGTTTCAAAACCGGTTCACAGAAACCCACATAGTCAGTGAAAGTCTCCTGTGTCCAAAAAACATAACCGTATTTTATGTGATTTTCCTTTTTAAAATAAAAAAAAATGGAAGATAGTATATGCTCATCGGAGGAAACTTCAGACCTGATTTTTTTTTTAATAGTCTGTACCGATCGTAAAATACAAGCTAGGACTTTAAAGAAAGATTATATGTTGATTTATTCTTTTATGCCTGCCTGTTTTCCCTGGAATATAATTATATTGAGAAGCTGGTAAGAGCAATGTTTTTGGAGGAAAAAAGGGAGTACATAAAAAACAGCTTTGGAGTTTCTTCAACATAATACTTCGTGTTTAATTTTTAATTATAGCAGTACAAGAGATTATATCCAGTGTGTTGAGAATTGATGTTGCTTAATGGGAATGTATATTCTTCCCTAGTAGTGTATGTATTATTCATAGAAAAAATGGTCTTTCATGAAAGGGCAGCTGGTCCTTTAAGAGACAGGAACCTCCTGAGTTGGAGTAGCCGCTAAGAGTGGTTTTGATTTGCTGCCCGAAGTGCACTTACAGGCTCATTTCACATTAATAGAAGGTGATCTGGGTTCCTTCATGACCCCTTGGAACCTAAATTATAGCCTGGGTCATTTAAGAGATTGGGGATGAGTCGACTATATTCACTTCCTTATCCTGGGGCTGATGGAGAGGGAGAATGGAGATCAGTTTATCACAAGAGATGATAAACAATGATTTTTAGAAACCACTCCCCTACTGTGTCCTGTTTCCTCCCCGCTGCCTTCTCTTCTGCATTTCTAATGTTTCTCCTTGCTCCCTTCTTTTCAGTCATTTGCTTCTTTGACACTGACCACCACGGCACTTAACGCCGCGTAAGGAAAAGTCCTATTATTGCTCTACGGAGAGAGATTGAGACAGAGCAAAGTGACTGATCCAGGCGGTCCAGAGCAGTAGATAATGATAAGCAAGAATAGCTACCATGTGGGCTTTGCTAAGTGTCGGGCACTGTATTTTTAAAATTTCATCTTTATGACAAACCTTCCATAGTGGTATTATAGCCACATTCAGATGAGGAAACTGAGGCTTAGATTCATTAAGGAGTTGTGAAAAGACATCCAGCTGGCAGATAATGGGGCTAGGGTGTGAAGCAGGCGCTAACCCCAAAGACTGTGTTTGTGAGTGTTGCACTTGTCAGACTGAACCTATATCGAGAGATTTCTATATGAAGTGAGATGAAGGGGAGAAAAATAATACTGGGACTTTTCTCTGAAAATGCTGCAGCATTTTCCTAGTGGCAGCAATCACTAGAAAAATGATAGTGATGAGTAAAGATGATGGGAGTTTTGTTAAGACTGGGGAAGAACTAAGGAACTGAGGAAACCATTTAAGATCTCGGTATGGGTGGTTCAAAACTGGATTTACTCTTGGAAGGTAGCTGTATTGGCTCTGAGGTGTTCAAACAGACTTTGGTTGTCTGAGGTTCCTGCCTCTGATTGACCTCCAAGTTTCCTCTCGGAGCTAATGTCCAAAGAGAGGGGGGTCATAGATCTGCAGAAATGCCTGCTGTGATCTTGTTAACGGGCTGATCTGTAAGAAGCAACAGGAGTAAGAGCAGTCACTGAGCCACATCTTCTTTCTCAAGATTGTTGTACCAATCCAGACTCCTTGGTGATTCCCTGTGAGTTTCAGGATTGTTTGTCTGTTTCTGCCAAATGTGCCGTTGGGATTCTCACAGAAAATTCATTGAATCTGTAGATCACGTAAGGTAGTGTGACCTGGTTAATACTATTAAGTCTTTCAGTCTATGCACAGGGGACATGTTTCCATTTTAACTTCAAAACATACTGCAAAGCTATGATACATCAAAGCCATGGTAATCAAAATGGTATGGCGTGGTCAGACACACAGACCAATGGAAGCAAATGGAGCTCAGAAATAGACTCAAGCAGGGGCGCCTGGGTGGCTCAGTCGGTTGAGCATCTGACTCTTGATTTCAGCTCAGGTCATGAGCCCAGGGTTGTGGGATCGAGCCCCATGTCAGGCTCCATAATCAGCATGGAGTGTGCTTGAGATTCTCTCTCTCTCTCCCTCTGCCCCTCTCTCCTGCTCATATGTGCTCTCTCTCTCTCTCTCTCAAATAAAAAGAAAGGAAGGAAGGAAGGAAGGAAGGAAGGAAGGAAGGAAGAAAGAAAGAAAGAAAGAAAGAAAGAAAGAAAGAAAGAAAGAAAGAAAGAAAGAAAGAAAGAAAGAAAGGAGCTCGAACATACATGGTCCAATGCTGTCAAGACTACACAATGGGGAAGGAAGAGTTTCTTCAATAAACGGTGCTGGGAAAGAATGAAGTTGGATCCTTGTCTTACACCATACACAGAAATCAACTCAAAATGGGTTAAAGACTTCTTTCTGGAAGAAAACATAGGGAAAATGTTTCATAACACTGGTCTTGGCAATTATTTCTTAGATATGACATAAAGAGCACAGGTAACAAAATGAAAAATACGTAAGTAGGACTCCATCAAACTAAAAAGCTTTTGCATGGTAAAGGAAGCAATCAGTAGTGAAAAGGCAAGGTACAGAATGGGAAAAAAATATTTGTAAACCATCTGATAAGGGGATAATATGCAAAATATATAAGGAACTCTAGTAACTCAATAGTGAAAAGCAAATAACTTATTTTTAAAAATGAGCTTAGGGGCACCTGGTTGGCTCAGTCAGTTAAGCATCCAACTTCGGCTCAGGTCATGATCTCGTGGTGCCTGAGTTTGAGCCCCGCATCAGGCTGTGCACTGACAGCTCAAGCCTGGAGCCTGCTTCAGATTTGGTGTCTCCCTTTCTCTGCCCCTCCCCTGCTCATTCTCTCTCTCTCTCTCTCTCTCTCTCTCAAAGAATAAACAACCATTTAAAAAAATTTTTTTAAATGAGCTTAGGACTTGAATAGACACCTCTCCAAAGAAGATATACAAATGGTCAACAGGTATATGAAAGATAGTTGATCTAACTAATCATCAGGGAAGTGCAAATCACGGTGAGATACCACCTCATAACTGTTAGGATGGACATTTTAAATAAATAAATAAATAAATAAATAAATAAATAAATAAATAAATAAATAATCAGTGGTGGCAAGGCTTGGAGCAGTTAGAACCTTTGTACCTTGTTGGCAGGGATGTAAAAACAGGTGAAGCCGTTAGGGAAATCATGAAGTTTTCTCAAAAGTTTCTAAGTAGAACCACTCTATGGTCCAGCAATCCCACCTCTGGGTATTTACCCCGTACCCCCCCCAAAAAATTATAAAACAGGATCTCAAAGAGATATTTGCATTTCCGTGTTTATTGTGGCATTATTACCAATAGCAAAGATATGGGAACAATCTAGATACCCACTGACAAATGAATGGATAAAGAAAAAATATATCTATATGTCTATATCTATCTGTATCTATATCTATATATCTGTCTATCTAATTCAGCCTTAAAAAAGAAGAAAATCCAGTTAAGTGCTGCAACAAGGATGAACCTTGAAGACATTATGTTAAATGCCATAAATCTCCACAGAAAGACAAATAGTTCCCGATTCTATTTATATGAGATATCCAAAGTAAAACTCCTTGAAGCAGAAAGTAGAATGGTGTTGCCAGGGGCCTTAAGTGGGGGGGGGGGGGGGGAGAGGAAAATGGGAAGTTGCTGTTCAAAGGGTAGAGAGTTTCAGTCACATAAGATGAAAAAGTTCTCGAGTGCTGTGCACCCATGTGTATATAGTTTACTATACTGTACCCTTAAATATTTGTCAGGAAGGTAGATTTCACATCAGGTATTCTTTTACCATACACACACACACACACACACACACACACACACACACACACACACTGAAAATAAAAGTACACACTGAGGATGTGAGAATGATAAAAAGAAAGTGAGGCAGTGGGCTTGAGATGATTATGTACATTTGAGCTGGCGAAGTCCAAGGCAGTGACCTGGAGGAAGGGGAGCACTCGGATTAGACTCAGGAAACAGTCACGTGCACAGGCAATCTCTCTTCATGCACATTTATGGCGCATTACATTGTCTTGAGAGGCAGGGTGTACCGTGGCTGAGGGCATGTGGTTTGGTATCAGACAGACCTGGTTCGAGTCTTGGCTCCTCTAATTATAAATTGAAAATTCTTTTCTTTTTTTTTAAATTATTTACTTGTTTTTTTATTTTAGAAGGGTGAGGGGCAGAGGGAGGGAGAGAGAATCTTAAGTAGGCTCCACGCTCAGTGTGGAGTCTGACATGGGGCTCAATCCCACAACCTGAGATCCCGACCTGAGCCGAAATCAAGAGCTGGATGCTCAACCAAGTGAGCCACCCAGGCTCACTTTAATTTTCATTTTTATTCCAGTATAGTTAACGACAGTGTTGTATTTGAATTGAAAAAATTTTTTTAACTTCTCTGAGCCTTGCTGTTCTCTGTACAGAAGACAATATCTATATCAATCGAGAAGATTAAATGAGATAATTTGTGTAGCAATCTCAAATGAAAATGGTGATGGCTGTTTATTAATGTAGATGCAGGGCTGGTATACGAGGCTGGACGGATTGGATTATAGGAGTTGCTTGAAAGTTCCTGAAATTTCAGACAGGGATATTTCTATGAGGCAGGCTCTCTTGGGAGCCAGTGTCCGTACCAGTATTTTTATGTAGATCTGTACTCCAAACATAAACCCCAGTATATAAATTTTTAATTGAATTCAGAGACCTAACAATCGCATGTACAAAACACACAGCTGAAAAGTCAGCTGTCACATACCATTAAGAAAAAAACCGAACTTTGCAAAAAACAAAACTCTGTTAGTCATTCATCTGCGGGAAGTGATTGAAATCTTTCCTTCTCTGTTGACTTTTCCTTCATCTTTTGATGAGATCTACTCATGTGTCATTTTGCAGCCACCCAGGTCCTGTTCTGAGGCAGGAAGAGCCCTCGAAGAGCCAATCTGGAGGGTGTGTGCAGGGTCATCTTTGGCTTGCTTTCCATTTCTGTTTCCTGGGCCTGCTCTTCCCCAGAGGTCAAATGTGACAGCTGGAGTATTAGCTCACCAGATGGAAGTTCTCCTTTTTCTCTTGAGCTGCCGAATGATATGATTGTGGTGGCCCTAGGATTTTGCACTTCTTCAAAATTGGTGATAATGGTTTTAGGGGGGCATGTCATAGAAGGTTTCTGTCTTAGATTACCAAGCGGCGACCTCCTGTGCCAGGAATGGTCAAAGTCATTGTTCTTTTGGAGGTCCTAAGGTGATGGATATCACATACGGTATCCTGCACTAAGGGTTCAAATAAATGTTCTTTAAACATCAGCAAGGCATTTGGCAAGGTCTTCCACACTAGCTTTCCAGACACCATGGAAAGAGAAGGCAGAACGCTGGTCCAGCAACGTAGACGTGTCCGTGGTTGAAATTTGAGAGTGAGTTCTAATCATATTTTTTACTCAGTGATTCATTCATGGCAACAAATATTTATTCAGGGCCTTACCATGTGTCAGATTTTTTTCTAGGCACCTGGGATACATCAGAGACCAAAGAAGACAAGGCTCCTGCCTTCGCAGGGCTTATATTCTAGTATCATGCCATAGGGCTCTTCAGTTCTACCTTGCTCAGCATTTCCATAATCAACTTCTGTAACATTCAAAGGCATGCTTGTCCTACAAAGCCACCATCACAAAGACAGCGTAGCGCTGGCGGAAGGATAGGCATATAGAAATGGAATAGAATTAAGAGTCCAGAAATAAGCCCTTATACTTACAGACAGTTCATTTTTGACAAGCATTCCAAGACAATTCAGTGGGGGGAAATGGTTCTGGGACAGTGCAAAACACCATAGCCCGTGTGTTAAAAACCGAAATTCAACGTAATAAATTTGAAGATCTAATTATTAAATGACTCATGAATTGAGCAGCATTGCATCTAGCAAGTAGAAAGGAGCCCCATGGAGCTGCAGAAAAGGAAAGGCTTTTTAAAGGCGGAGAGGGGGTGGAGAGAAAAGGAAATTGTTTGCCAGGAATGCATTGTTTTAGGAAAGGTCAGCCTCCTAAGGGGAACAGAAAGGGTCTATCAGTAGATTACCTCATAGTGTTGACCAGAAGATTCCATCTCTGCTGGTTAAAAGTTACATTCCTGGGGCTGGGGTTGGGGTAGTTAAAACCCCTTCAGTGTTGATTTGTTGGGGTGGGGCCCTTAACATAAGGGAATCCATTTGGAACCTGTGGTTTCCTTTATAACACGTGCAAAAAAATGAAGTTGGACCTTTCGCTCCTACCATATGCAAAAATTGACTAAAGCGGGTCTAACATCTCAATGTAAGGACTAAAACTATAAAACCTTAGAAGAAAACATAGACATAAGTCTTTGTGTTCTTAGATTAGGCAATGGGTCTTAGTTAAACATGATAGCAAAGGCACACGCAACGAAGGGAAACATAGATACAGTGGACTTCATCAGAATTTGAAACTTTTGTGTTTCAAAGAATACCATTAGGAAAGTGAAAACAGACCCCTGTTTCTGTGGGTTATAGAGTAACCCACAGTATAATAGTAAATATTTACAAAGCATATATCTGATAAAGGATTTGCATCCAGAATACATTTAAAAAGCTCTTATAACTCAGCCCAATAAAAAGGACGATCCAACTAAAAAATTAGGAAAGACTTAAGTAGACATTTCTCCTAAGAAGATACACAATGGCCAATAAGACCATGAAAAGATGCTCAACATCATTAGTCATTAGGTAGCTACAAATAAAAATCACAATGAAATACCCTTTCGTAGCCACTAGGATGGCTATGATCAGAAAGACAAACAAGAATATATGCTAAGAAGGATGTAGGGAAATCAGAACCCTCATACACTGCTGGTAGGAATGTAACATGGTTCCACTGATGTGAAAAGCAACTTGGCATTTCTTCAGAAAGTTAAGCCTACACTTTCTATATGACTCAGACATTCCACTTTGAGGTATATACTCAAGAGAATTGAAAACATCGGTCTGCACAAAAACTTACTTATGTTTGTAGCGGCATGATTCATAATATTGAAAAAATGGAAACACCCAAGTGTACATCAACTGATGAATGAATAAACAAAATGTGCTCTATCCATGCGCTATACTATTATTTGGCCCTAAAATGAATGAGGTACTGATGTGTGCTACAACATGTCTGAATCTTAAAGACATTATATATGCTAAGTGAAGGAAAGCAGACGCGAAAGGCCACGTACTGGGTGAGTCCATCTCTACAGGATGTCCATAATAGACAAATCCTTAGAGACCTGTGAGTGTATTAGAAATTACTGATTGTACGATTTAAAAGAGTGAACTAGTACGTGACTCATCTATCAGTAAAAAAGACATGCTTATCATAATTATAGGTTACATGAAACCAGCAAAGGGAATATTTGCATTGGGCAAAGGCAACAAAGTCAGTACTCAGACGAACCTTTGACAGATTGGACAGCTGGGCTGAATCTGACAAGGTGAAATTTAGTAGGAATAAACAGAGAATCCTAAAACTGCATTCAAGAAAAACAACTAATAACAGCCCTATAAAAATAATTCCAGGCTTTAGTTCACAGGGAGCCTGATGCGAGTCAACAGAATGTCACATTCCTAAAAGGTTAATGTAACGTTTGCAGCATTAATAGAAGTATCGTAACTCCAATGAGGAATTAACGTCATTTTTTTGAGAGCCAGTCAAATGGCACCCAGACTTTTGAGGTCAGTTCTGGTTGTCGTGTTTCAGGAAGCGTCTAGCTCAGTGGGTGAATCTAGTGTAAATACACATTGTACTTGGCTCTCACAAAGTCTGTTTTCTCCTTTGAAGGTGTTTTGGTGAGAAAGGGCTCCCCGCCTTCACTCCCAGCCCCATCCCTCCTTCATTGCCTTAAGCAGGGCCAGGCTCGCACATGTATGCTACCCACCTGTTTGTTACTAATGTTTGAGTTTAGCCTCCCTCTCTACCCAATCTCAAAAACAAAGACATGTAAAAAGAATGGCGAAGGGGTCCCAAGACATGTTAAAAGAACTAGTTATGTTTGATCAGAAAAAGACTGTGGGAACGGACCTCAAATATTTGAAGGTCTTTCATGTAGATGTGGGGAAAGACAAATGAATACAGTCAGGGATGGATGAGTTGAGGCTTCAGAGGAGATGCTTTGATTCAATGTAGAGAGCGTTTCAGATGAGCTCCCCGTGGGTGGGTGGTTTCTATTCAAAGGTGGAGTGTGGGTTGAGTTTCATTGGCACAAGCTAATGACCTTTTAGATGGAATTTATGATCAGATGTATATGCAGTGTAGATGAGCTTGGTAATGTCTTCTAGTTTTAGGATTTCATCACGATGCTAATTGTCTGCCCAGCAACCCCTGCCAGTTTATCTATTAGACTCTCCAGCAGGGACTGGAAACAGAAGACTAGCGTATGGATCTTGTCCTTTCGGAAGCTCACAGCCTAAAAAGAATAAGAAGAATGCCAATGCCATGGAGCTATTTTGAGGATTAAGTGACATAATGCTTGTAAAGTAATGTCTGTGTCTCACGTTTAGTGTATATTCAGTTCATGTTAGTGAGCTTTCAAGTTAGGAGGACAGAAAAGCTAAGTAAATATACTAAGTGTGATATATATGTATAGCACATGAACAGAGTGCTGTTATGTGGGTTACTGGTTGTTGGGGCTGTGAAGTCCCTCCATCTAGGACATTGTCACATGGTAATGGTTGGCTTCTATGATAAAAATGAAAACGGTCAGTTTAACTGTGTATAAGTCATAAGTCCCGGGCCCTTTGTGGTGTGATGAATTGCACTGATGATAGTGGTGGTGATTGAGGGGTGTGGTATGTGTATGTTTTTTCACAAATGTGTACTTTTATGCTCATGTAAACAAGGCTAAACTAATACATGGGCAGCTAATGCTTTTGGTGTCAGAAGTGAAGAGGATGCCCTGTTTGTTTTTTGTTTGTTTGTTTGTTGCATGTTGGTGTTTTTTTTCCTTTTCTTTACTTTTTTAGTTTGCATCCAAGTTAGTTAGCATTTAGTGCAATAATGATTTCAGGAGTGGAATTCAGTGGTTCATCCCCTACATATAACACCCAGTGCTCAGCCCAATAAGTGTCCTCTTTAATGCCCCCTGCCCGTTTAGCCCATCTCCCGACCCACAACCCCTCCAGCAACTCTCAATTTGTTCTCTATATTTTTTTAAAAAATTTTTTTAACGTTTTGTTTATTTTTGAGACAGGGAGAGACAGAGCATGAACAGGGGAGAGTCAGAGAGAGAGGGAGACACAGAATCGGAAACAGGCTCCAGGCTCTGAGCTGTCAGCACAGAGCCCGACGTGGGGCTCGAACTCACGGACCGCGAGGTCGTGACCTGAGCCAAAGTCGGCCGCTTAACCAACTGAGCCACCCAGGCGCCCCTGTTCTCTATATTTAAGAGTCTCTTATGTTTTGGGGAGCCTGAGTGGCTCAGTCGGTTGAATGTCCAACTTCGGCTCAGGTCACGATCTCGCAGTTGACGGGTTTGTGCCCCTCGTCAGGCTCTGTGCTGACAGCCCAGAGCCTGGAGCCTGCTTTGGATTCTGTGTTTCCCTCTCTCTGCCCTCCCCCACTCATGCTGTGTCTCTCTCTGTCTCAAAAATAAAATAAACATTAAAAAAATTAAAAAAAAAAGTGTCTCATGTTTTGTCCCCCTCCCTGTTTTTATATTATTTTTGCTTCCCTTCCCTCATGTTCATCTGTTTTGTGTCTTCAATTCCACATATGAATGAAGTCATATGATATTTGTCTTTCTCTGACTAATTACACTCAGCATAATACCCTCCAGTTCCATCCACGTAGTTACAAATGAGGATGCCCTATTTGTATTAAACAAAGTAAAAGCTTCACTCAACCACTGACTGATAACACCCTGGGAAAGGTGACCATTTTCAGTGACATCTAATTTTTATTTTAGTGTCTGATTTCAAGCCCTTTGCTGACGGTCAATTTTGATGGGGTGTTGTAGGGTTGTGGAAGAACCCCTGAGGGCCCAGTGTACGGATGGTACTGGGAGGAGGCCAGAGGGTGAGTGAGAGCGAAGGCAGAGCAAGCCTTTCTGGCCATGCTACGAGTGAGTAGTGAGTGCGTGTGGGAGAGGTTGGTACCAGTGTGGAGGTATATGTATCCTGAGGGCATCAGATTAGGTTCCAGTGTTTTGTGAACTGGACCCTGAGACTCGAGGAGCACTCATAACGGTTGATGTTATTTGTCTCAGATATTTTCAGGGTATGGTGCATCTCTCTCTCATTCTCTCTCCCTCTCCTTCCCATCATAGCTATGGATCCAAGATGAACACATTCACCAAAGGATAACAGGTGGCTTTAACTTTCCTCCATAGGAGCTTTTGTGACTGGAAGGGTCACAGCTGGTCGCACTTAGAACAGTCTAGAAACTCTCACAGTACCTTCAAGGACCAATGGTGGTCTGAGTTTTCCACTGAGCAGGAAGGCTTTTGGCATCAGACAAATCACAGAGGTGGGGGAGCTCTGTGCCTCCACATTGGTGAGGTGAGGGCATGGGCTCCTGGGTCGCCTCTTCTGCTTTTGAGGAAAGGGACTGGCTGTGGCTAGTTACATAAACCAAGAAAATCACCAACCTGTGCTCCTTTCTTGCTCGCTGCCCGTGTGTCTGCCCCTCGCCCTTCCCACGAAGGGCAGGCGAGTGTGGTAGCAGAAAAGGGAGAAGCAACACAGGCAGCAGTTCTGACTCTGGGTCAGGTGAAATGGTTCCTAGGGCCATGTGCATTACTTGTTTTCTAAACCTCATTGGAAGCATTTTGATGTTTTTAATACCCTTTTGATTAAAGAAGGAAGGAAGAAAAGAAGGAAGGCAAGAAAGGAGGAGAGAGGGAAGAAAAATTCCACACGTGTTTGTATATATTTGAGCTTGGAGAAGGGCGTGCAGAGGTCTGTTTTGTCGTTTAACGTTAGTTATTTCCGGGAGTGAGATCGCAAGGCAAGCGAGGCGGAAGTTTCGCTTCAGAAACTTCTGAATTCTTTGACTTCTTAGAAAGAGCATGTTTTAAAATAGAAACGCTTACAATAAGTGTTCAACTAGTGTAATATCAACAGAGTATAGGATTTTTTAAAAAAGAAATCGCATCTTTTGGTTTGTTGATAGCTCCAAGAAACGTGGCTTTTTCCCTTGTGACTGTCCTGGCCACCTTCTTGATTTTACCGATGGTGACGCCAGCCACAGTGGGCAAGGGAGCCAGTCGGGCACATGGTGAACGTTGCAGCTCTTCAGGCCTCTCTGTGTCTTTGGCTTCCTGGCCTGATTCTCAAGCTCGAGGGAGCTGCCTCCATGCCCCCCCCTTGTGAAACGGGGAGCACCCAGAAAGCGTGGCTGGACACTTAGTGAATATTGTTCATCTCCGGCACTGGAACTTGGTCTGTCTTCTTGTGGTTGGCGGGCCGGCGGGCAGGTGCCTCCGTGTGTAGCAGTAGGAAGCCTTCCATTCTCCTTAGGTACTTAAGTAGATTTCCAGTCCAATTCTGTCACGTCTGGGGGCTTCAGATACATTTTCAACATCCAAGCCTCCAGGCTTGTACTAAACTGCAACTCTGAGGCACGTGAGCTTGGCTCCCCATCACTATTACGGGAGGTGAAGATAGAGAAAGATTAGGTGATAATAATACCTCACAGGTATACAACTTCTTTAAGCCAAAGCTCTTTGCAAGGAGCTGGGCAGACCCCAGGACCAAGAGCCGGGCTCAGCAGGTGCTGAAATGCAGCCAGGCCCTGAATGAAGCCACCCCCGGGGTCAGCGAGCCACCCTCAGAGAGACCTTAACTCCTAACTTCACTTGGTGAGGTGCAAATGAAGCCTGCATCTAACAGTGGCAGCAGGAATGCTTTTCTGAGGCAAAATGTAATTACCAGAGGAGGAGCTGGCCTGGCAAGTGGGGATTAACACTCCCCAGCTCCTACGGGCACCTTGGGCTCTCTGAGCGTCTTCAGCAAGATTTGGGGTTTTATGCCTCCACCTGAAAGTCGGCTCTGTGTGACACACGGTTGAGGACTAGCAGACGACAGGGACATTGATTCATCGCAAGCAGGGGAAGGGATTTACTAGTATTTCTTGTGAAACCCAGGCAGCCTGAAGGTGGAGAGGGGATTGGAGGAGGTACACAGAGTATGAAGGTTGTAAAAGCGGCCATGGTCACCTGCAAATAATAAATCACGTCCGGCTCCTGCTGAAGGGGCAGAATTCCGCACGTGGCTGGCTGAGCACGCTGGTGAGGGTGGCATCGCGGGCCCTGTGCTCTGTCTTGGGTCCCAAGAACATCACTGAAAGAATGCTCTCCTCTTTTAGGTGAAGCTAAAGGTTTGGGAGGCTGGAAATCCGGGTTTTCTGTTTGCCCCGGTCAGGAGACGTGGTGACTTTATGCGAGCCACCGCCCATCTTCCAGCCTGATTCTTCATCTGTGGCTTGGAGAGATTGTTCCAGATCAGGATCTTTACAAATTACGTTTCACAGCGTCCCAGAGATTTCATTAACATGCCTCCACTGCCAACAGGAGGGCGGGGATGATGGGGCTCTGGGCCCATTATCCCTGCTGGGATGAGAAGCATTCTTCTTTTATCTTTGTTGACATAGTAAGCATCTCCTTAAGGTTTCTTTTGAAGAAAGAGTTTTGCTGGTAAAAAAAAAAAAACAAAAGTTTGATAATAGATGCTGTTTTCTGGTTCCCTCTGGCCTGTAATCGTCTATGCCCTGCAAATAGCTTTCAGTTTTTACAAACAAAACACCAGAGTATGCATATTAGTTACCCTCAAAGATACTCAACAATCCATGGTATCAGAATAAAAACTATTATTTTCTTCTCATTAAAAGCTACCCCTCGGTCCTAGAAAAATTAGGAGAAACACAAAAAAGTAAGGAAGAAATTTTTTTTTAATTTTTTTTTTAATGTTTATGTTTATTTTTGAGACAGAGAAAGACAGAGCATGAACGGGGGAGGGGCAGAGAGAGAGGGAGACACAGAATCGGAAGTGGGCTCCAGGCTCTGAGCCATCAGCCCAGAGCCTGATGCGGGGCTCGAACTCACGGACCGCGAGATCGTGGCCTGAGCCGAAGTCGGACGCTCAACCGACTGAGCCACCCAGGCGCCCCAGTAAGGAAGAAATTTGAAATCGTAACCCTACTCCCCAGAGATGAACTGTAAGCATGAGTTGCGTCTTTTGTCAATTTTCTATTCATGTGATGCTTCTTTGTAGAAAATGGAATTCATATCTTACACGGTTTTCAAAAAGTCCAAAGACATTTATTTGACCTTATGTTATAAGTGGCTTGCCATGTCATTAAATGTTCTTTGAAACATGGTGGTCCATGGCATTTAGTGTTCCCTAGTATTCCATCCTGGGTCCATACCACCATTTATCCATCCCTTCTTCACGTGCTGAGCGTCTAGATGGATCCCGGTGTCTGTGAGCTCAATTCCAAGGGGAACATTTGTGGAACAGTTTTTTGCAACCCACACGTGTACAGTACATTTAAGGTTTAATGGTTGGTGTTGTCGTTTGGCTTATTTGTCTGTTTAGCGTCAGGGCTGTGGCTGTTTTTTCCCTTCTTGAAAATGTGTGTGTATGTCTGAAACTAGTTGACGTAAGAGAGCTGAATGGGGAGAAAAGAATTGTTTGAACGGATCCATGAGGCTACAGAGAAGGTGCCCCTGGAGATACAAGAAGGAGGAAGGAAAAACACTAGGGGAAGGTGTGTGCTGGCCGAGCGGGTGGGAATGGTTTCTCTGCTATCCTAAAAGACCAGGGCATCTGACAGCCCCAGTCACACACAGGAGTCCTTGTGTCAGACCATCATTATTGAGTTTAAGAAGATATCCCCTGTCAGAGGAACATAAAATTGGCCGTGTAGACCCCCTCAAGGAGTGTTGTGAGGGGTTCTTGAAGTACCACGTGAACAGTAAAACAACCTGATTACCAACTTTGACATTGCCACTAACTGACCCCACGAACTCGTGGCAAAACTGTTATCTCATCAAATAATGAGGGGGTTCCTCTAGGTCAGTCATTTCCCCTGAGGGACACCAGCCCACCAGCCTGGGAGCCATTGAGAGACTAAATGGTGTCTGCGTGGTACTTGCAGTGTTTATTAGGAACCTGCTAGAAACTCTACCCTTGCTGTTGAAGAAAGAGAGAAGGAGAAAACCAGGGAAGCTCAGATTTATCCAGTGCCTTCTCTGTGCCAACCATTATGTGACCCAGGCTCTTAATCTCAGCCACCTCTCACAACAGTCCTGGGAGGCAGGGATTTTGCAGGTGCACTTTACTGCCTTTGCTGCACTTTAAAGGTGAGGAATCTGAGGCTCACATCAGTTGAGTAGCCTGTCCAGGGTCATATGGCTAGTAAGTGTCAAAGTGGGATTTAAACTTCTACTTCCTGGCTTTAAAACCCATGATCTTGGCACTGGGCCATATGGCCCCAGTCAAACGTATCTTTGGAGAAAAAATAAATTATTACTGAATAAATACATTTGGTAAACAGGAAGAAAAATGAACAAGGTTCCCAGTCAGATAAAATTTAAAAAAAAAAAAAGATGCCTTATAAATCTGGGACTATTTCATCTCCAAGTTCTACTCCAGCGTATACAACCAAATGCTTTTCCTTCATACCTTTTAGGTGTCAAGGAGTGTGAGAAATTCTTTAGTCCACTCATCCAATCATTTTGTCTTATAGATAAAAAACTAGGGTTCAGAACAAGGTTAACTGACTTGTTCAGTATCATTTAGATGGTTAGGAGCAGAAACGAGGTAGGAACCAAAGTCATCTGTGGTCAAATGGACAAGTATTAACAATACCTGACACAATGCCTAGCACGGGTTAGTAGCAGTCTGGGGCAAAGCTTAGGCTTACCATCTACGATTCTATCCCTCTCTTGTATTCATTCCTTCATTCCTTCAGCTTTCACTTGCTGTGCCCACGCCATGTTTTCAAGAAGCTCTTGGTCCAGTTAGAATTTCATCATATCTTACGCCTGTGCTCATCCACTCATGCCTTGTGTCATTTGGTAAAGAGTGGGTTTAGCAATAAATGGGAGAGTAAGTAGAGGAAATGAATTCATAAGCTCAATTTTTTGAAGGGTCGGGGAATGAATGAGAGTAAAAAAGCCCATGAGAAAAATCAAAACCAAGATCAAAGTTTTTTGTTTTTTATTTTTTGTTTTGGAAGATACGGAGGTGAGAATGACTGTGAGCATTATTTTAGACCAAAGAGGAAGAGATACTGGAAAGACAGAGTGAAGGTAAAAGAGACAAGATAGTAAAGCCTATCTTCAGAGTCCTGTCCAGAGACGGAGAGGGTGAAGAGCCCGAGTCGCGGGGTTGAACTTTGGGAAGAAATAGAATAGCTTTCCCTCTAAGATGGATAGGATATGAAAGGAAAAGGGAAGATAGGGAAAATCTTGAAGTGAAAGTCAAGAGCATTAACAAGGTTCAGTTTTCCTGTAGGTAGATTGGGACTGGGGTAGTAGGTTCGAGTTATGAAAACAGGAATTAGGATCACAGTGTATCCACTCTGGGGGCGCCTCGGTGGCTCAGTTGGTTAAGCGGTTGACTTTAGCTCAGGTCATGATCTCACGGTTTGTGAATTCAGGCCCCACGTCGCGCTCTGTGCTGACAGCTCAGAGCCTACTTCAGATTCTGTGTCTCCCTCTCTCTGACCCTCCCCCGCTCTCACTCTGTTTCTCAAAACTGAATAAACATTAAAAATAAAGCACACTTAAAGAATGTACCCACTCTGGAGATTTCCATCTGGGGAGGGACACATTCTTTGGCACCTCTGCGACTGGGACGTTAGTTACACTAACCCTGGGCGCTCACCCAGCAGCCTCTGCCTTCAGTGGGACGCAGGTAGGGCCTCGGATTGTGGTAAAGCACGACTAGATGGTTCTCCTGTCTTCGGTCTGTGCATTCATTTACCTTTCTTTCCTCCTGAGTGGAAATCGTGATCCTGCCAAGCATTCACCCCCTGATGGTTTCTGAAGTATGACTGTGAGAACTTACTTCCCACCTGTGATGGGGAACTAGAGCAGCACGGAGCTTTGCAGTCAGAGGCACCTGGCATCCAGGGGGCAGTGGTCACATTTTTGCAGTTATTATAAGGAGGCTTCAGGGTAGTTACTTCCTGTCTCCACAGATGACTAAGCTAAAAGGAGCAGGCTTAAATGACAGCAAGGGAGAATTGACTCTGACAAAAGACACATATGCCGTGGATGAGGATTTGGAGGACCTTATTTGTCTGGACACCTGAGATGCACAAGAACTTCCTACAGGGGTTTGGTCCAGGTGGTTAAGATTCCCTTATGGAGCGATATTTAATTTATAATCCTGGTATCCAGACCCCAGGTGCTTATGGCTGGAAGTGGTCCACTTAGGAGACAGTGTTGACACTTGAGGATTTGGGGAAGTTACGCACGCACACCCACCCACCCACCCACACACGTATACACACACACAAAGGGGAGGGAGGTCAGGAGAACTCTTCTGTTGCTTTCCTGATATGCAGTGGGCCTCGGCAAAGAGGCAAGTCTTTTATTCCAGGGGCAGAAATCTAATCCTTAGTCCCAGTTTTCTACAGGAAAAGCCCCACTTACTGCATTTTCATTCATTTCTGGCTTTTGTACTCTGAATTCCTCATTTCCAATACCTAAGAACAATTTCTATTGTGAAGGATGAGAGGAAGGAAGCATTTTTTGCCCCTCAATGACACCTGACCAGATTTGGCACAGAGCAAAGGATGATGCCTTTGGCCCTGCAGATTTCCTAGGAGAATCGTAGAAAATCCTGAGGGCTGTCATCTCCTGATACTGGGTGGGGCCAGACAGAGGGCAGTCGATCACTAATGTTGAATTTGTATGTGATGAGCGATACATTTTATACTCCGTCCAGACAACCAAAAACATATGGCCCTCGACTCCCATAATAGGGAAAATATACTGATCCGTGGCCAATTGTTGTCATCAGGTCACTAAACCTATTTCCCCAGATATAAAATGAGACTATCTTGCCTCTCGGTACAAACGTAATAAAATCTAGTGATGCAGCCATGGAAATAAGCACTGGCCCATAACCCAAGGGCTTAAGAAGTCAAGGCTAATGAGAAACGGGCAGTATACAAAAAATAAATTGAATTTCCTCCTCTCTATCTTGGGTTTAATAGGAATTTGGGTGTATTTTCCACAGAGAGTGTCTACGTGGGCCTCGTGCAGGTGGGAGGTAGAAGAGTGGGAAACATGGTGCGTTGCGAAGACGAAGAGTGGGTAAAATCATAAATGGGGATATGGCCAACGAGAATTTTATGGTGCTAATAATTCTTCAGTCTACTGGTAGGTAATGAGGTGCCAGGATCTTAGGCACAATTTGTAGGGGTGGACTCCCTCCAGCCTGAGGAGAGAGAGCATCGAGGGAGCCAGGAGTATTTCACGCCGGGTGCCGGTGTTCTTTTCTGGTGTGCCTCAAAAACACCTCCCCCGGACACCAGAGGAGTGGGAGGGAAATCCATTCTATTGTGGCGTCTTTGAAGGCGCGAGAAGGGCCACGTCCCGGCACAGAGACCTGCCCCTGTTCTCGCCTGCCTTTTCTTCTTCTGTGAAGTCTCCCTGCCGTACTCTTTGCACGCACGCCCTCACGACAGAGGGATCAAGGGGCCACTTCAGAGGGGCTTAAGCTTCAAACAGCCTTTTCCAAAAATAACAAAGGTGGAAGGAAGAAAAGGGAGCCGGTTGTGAGGGAAAGCCGGAGCCCGATAAAAAAAGCATGAAATGAGACATTGTAGAGGAGAAAATAACCGAAGAGGGCGCAGAAGCCCATCCCTCTCACTTAACAGAAGAGGAAAACTGAGGTGTAGAGAAGCCTTTTCCTCACAGGACAGTGTCCCGTGGTCATCCTTGGGCCCAGACCTTTACACGCTGCACACTTCTAGATGAATCATCCGTTCCCGTGGCTCCAAGGTACCATTTCGCCTGCCCAACCGGGGAGGAGGATGTTCCCACGTGCTTCCGACATGTGCATTCACGTACCCATGGGTGCCCCTGCCTGGAGGTCCAGTGTGCAATTCAGACTCAGCACATGGGAAGCTCCGCTCCCTCCCCCACACCTGCTCCCCATCTTTTGTGTCTTCTGGGGGTGGGCCTCACACTAGCCTTTCAGGGTTATCCACACGCCTTCCCTTCCCGTCATCCCCAGACCCGAGCAGAGACTCGGTCTTAATTTCCACCCCGTTCTGTTACTTCTGCCTTTTCTCTCTTCTCCTGTCCATAGTACAGGCCCCTAACCCCTCTTTGCTCCACTTTTTCATAGCTGGTCTCTCTGTTTCTGATCTCAGCTCTTCTGGTCTTTAGATGCCACAGCTACCTGCTTAAAGGCCCAAATCAGGCCTTGTGTTTTACTCCCTTTTGCCAGAGAATAAAGCTCAAACCCTTCAGCGTGTCACACGGTGTCCCCTGTGACTTGGCCTCCAGTGAGCGCTCCGGCTACGGCCTGCCAAGTGCCTCCTTGATGTTCTCGGAGAGTGCTCTGCTATCATTATTACGTGGTTCCATATTCTAGCCAACAGCATGGCCGGTGTCTCCCTTTGCCACATACACTCTGCTCAGACAACCACACTTATCTTTAACCCTAGTGCAAATATCGCCTCTTCCTTGAAACCTTCTTGATTCTCTCCCTTCAGACTCAGAGAACAAACTGGTCGTTGCCAAAGCGGAGGAGAGGTGGGGGAATGGGTGAAATGGATGAAGGGGATTAAGAGGTACAGACTTCCAGTGATCAAATAAATAAATCATGGGGATGGAAAGTACAGCATCTGGAATACCATCAATAATACTGTAATACGCTTACCACGGTGAGCATTTTGTAATGGATGTAATTGTTCAATCGCTATGTTGCACACCTGAAACGAATTTATAACTAATTTTGTGTTCAGTAATTTTAACTAATTTAATATTACATGTCAGCTCTACTTCAGTGAAAAACTTAAGGAAAACATCAGATTTGGGGCAGAATAGTCCATGGAATTGTAATAGGGTTGCATGGTAGTGGGTGGCTCACAGAGTGTGCCCTCGTCCAGTCACTGTGTTGTACACCTGAAGCTAATGTAACGTGTTGACCATACTCCAATTAAAACAGAAAAAAAAAGTTCAGGGAGGAATAAACCACGATGTTAGATGTTGCTGGGTGATCGAAGTAAAGATGTGAAAATGGTCAAAAAGTTTTTTTTTTTAATTTTTTTAATTTTTTTTATTTATTATTTTTTTTTCAACGTTTTTTCTTTTTTTTTTTTTATTTTTGGGACAGAGAGAGACAGAGCATGAACGGGGGAGGGGCAGAGAGAGAGGGAGACACAGAATCAGAAACAGGCTCCAGGCTCCGAGCCATCAGCCCAGAGCCTGACGCGGGGCTCGAACTCACGGACCTTGAGATCGTGACCTGGCTGAAGTCGGACGCTTAACCGACTGCGCCACCCAGGCGCCCCAAAAAATGGTCAAAAAGTTTTTAAAACAATGGACTATACCCTCGCTCTGCCCTGTGGCTGTCACTCCCGCAGCTCCTTCATGGCATTCCTAACTGTTGTTTTCCTTCTTTCGCCCTGCCCATTCCAGAACGTAAACTCACGGACCAGCTCACTCGTGTTTGTGACCTTTAGGGTTTGGCGTGAAGATAAGACTCAAGAGAGTACTTTGAATGGATGAGTGAAATTTACACAGTCCACTTGTGGCTCGGTTCTTCCTTCTTCTGGTTCATGTTTTTCCTACTTCATGTTGTCCAATGAGAAGACCCTGGCACTTAAAATGGTACCATCAGGTGCGCCTGGCTGGCTCAGTCGGAAGAGCGTGCGACTCTTGACCTTGGGGTCGCGAGCTCAAGCCCCCTGTTGGGTGTAGGGATTAAATAAGTAAACTTAAAAAAATAAAAAAAATAAATAAAATGGTACTCTCAATGTGCTTTCTCCACACAATTTATCTTATTTTCAGATTGAAGCGTTAGAACTCATCGGCTAATTGGAAGTAAATGAAGATGGGTCTCCAGTTTCTGGTTTGTTATCTCTCTTGTGGCTCAGTTATATTTTAATTGTCCAAGGAAGAAGGATACATACATGTATTGAGTGCCTGCTGCACACTTCACACACAGTCTCATTTAATCTACACACATCCTTTGAAGTGATTATTGTTACGTACATTTTACAAATGAAGACACAGAGGCTCTGAGGTTATGTAACTTGCCTGGGATCCTACGACCAGCAAATGTCAGAGTTGAGAGTCTAACCACGTCTGTCTGATTCTAAAGTCCATTCTCTTTCCCCTTCACTACACTTCCTCCCTAGGGAAACAGAACAGAATTAGGGACATAAAAATCTCAAGAAGTTTCACTAAAAGACATTCTTCTGTGCCTCCAATAACAAATTGGACTAAAGAGGCAGGTGCTCTGAACCCTAACTCTAACCCTGTTTCATGACCTGATTTTGAGAAAGTCAATTAACCTCTTGTTTTCCATCTCCTTAACTCACAAATATGGGATATGCAGACTTTCCTCAATTAATCAATTAATGAAAAAGAGTTACTTCATAAATTAGTTTGTGCTGTTTGCTACAGAAATGCTTCTGCTGAATTACTAACCATGAAAGTGACCTTATTTCTATAAGAAATTAGCGTTGGTCTGAAGGAAATAAGACAGCTGGTCTAGTGAAACATCAGGCTGTGGCTCCAAAATTGATTCCCTTTTTATTTCATCTTATATAACATCTTTTTCCCTTTGAAATTAAATTTTTTTTTCTTTTTTAAAGTAGGCTCCACACCCAAGGTGGGGCTTGAACTCATGACCCTGAGATGGAGTCGGATGCTCTACCCACTGAGCCAGGTGCCCCCGTGACCTCTTTTTTGAGGTGTGTGATACCTGTCTTCTTTTACGCCTGGTGATAGGGCAAAAAAGGAGGAATAAAGAGATGCTTAGGAGGACGAAGAGGAAGGACGGTTAGGAGTATGCCTGTTGAGCATTTTACGTGCCAAATTGATTTTTTTCCCTAGGTCTAATAACTCCACGGTGGAAATGGATATTTTTCCTTGAGCATTAAACACATAACATTCAGAGCGTTCATTGGACCTCAACAGTCACCGCCTGTTGACAGAACTTGAATGTTGACAGTGCGGAGTCTAAGATTAAATATACTGGACAGAGCAATAGAGAAAATATTCAAAGTAGAAGCATTTTAGAATATAAAAATTATATTTTCAATCTTTTCTGGATTCTGAGAAGCAGTATAACAGAAGGAGCCTCAGTCTGAGATGCTTTCTCTGGATTTCTTATGAGGTAATGCTCCGTGTGACCTTGGGCAAAATATTTAACTCTCTGAGCTTTTGTTATATTTTAAATAGGGGGTGTGGAGTTTCTGCTGTTGAAGGGTTGGACACCAGTAAGATGAGGACAGTATCTTTTTCTTTTTGTCTTTGTCTTTTTTTTTTTTTTGAAAGAGAGCATGAGTGGGGGAGAGGGGCAGAGGCAGGGAGAGAGAGAGAGAGAGAGAGAATCTCAGGTAGGCTCCACACTCAGCTAGGAGCCTGATCTGCGGCTGGATCTCACGACCCTGAGATCATGACCTGAGCCAAAATCAAGAGTCGTGAACCCTCGACCAACTGAGCCACCCAGGAAAGGACGGTATTTTTAACTTCCTTCATAACGCCTCTATCCTTTGGTTTTGTAGTGGCTGTGATACTGAACTTGGCCTCCAGCCACCTTTAGAGCATGCCTGATGAAGTAGCAGCAGGTCAGCAGAAAGGAAATGTTTGAGGCTGCAGATAATGGGAAACAACGGGAAAATAAATGGTGGCTGAGATTTTCCTTAAAATCATGGTCCTTCTTTCAAAATAAGACCTAAGTAAATAGATTTTTAGATGCCAAGGAAGAATTAACCCCAGCTTCTAGAGGCTAAATTCCTAAAGGATGAAACTCCTTGAGACATTCCTATAGCAACCCCTATTTAGATTCAGGGGCACGAGGCTGGGAGAAACCTAGCGTGGCCCCGACACTGAGACTTACAGATTGCCCCCAACCCCCACGTGCCACCGTTCTTCTGGGACCCGGGAAAGACACCCAGCTCCTTCACCGAGGGTCTGTCATTTTGCCAGTTGGGATACGCCCTCAGAGATTCAATCCACTCTTTCCTTGTTTTATAAAAAGTCCAACCTTTATACACCTAATATGATTTAGTCCTGGTTTAATTTCCTGAATCTTTGTGCTGCTTTTTCTTCCTGGCTCTCATGTTCAGGGTTGCCAGTTTCTTTGTCCCTGCAGGTGCAGACAGATTAGCATAAAGAGTAAGTTGCAGAATCGGAGAAGAGCAAATTTGATTTCAAAAGCCATTTCAGATTGAGGTCCATTTGGTGGCATTAGGAGCAAAACTAATAAACAAACCAGATTTTTTTTTCCCCTCCTCAAATTGATTTTTTTTTTTTTTACTTGACGGTATCCCTTTAGAAGTAGAATATCTTATCAAATTCTGATTTTAGCTGTCATGTACAGTGCTTTTTTTTTGTTTCCTTTCTCCTTGTTGCTGACTGTTAAGTTATGTGGGTTGGCAAAGGAAAATCTTTTCTTTTATAATAAAGAAGAATGCATCATTATCTACCTGCGTGTTTCATGATCTTGCAGATGTAGCATGTTGTGGTTTGACGTTTGTGCTATCGTGACTCCCATTTTCCAGATGGGAAAAAATTAGGAGAGACTTTCAGGACCGTACCTTGACTTGAAAAGATACAATTCTGGGTCAGTTTACTCTTTGACTAAACAAACATTGTTCATGACTTCTCTCGCAAAGAGTGATATGTACTTATTTACCTGTCGTTCCGGGGAGCGCGGGAAGAGTCCGCTGTAAGCTGAAACAGAAGGACCAGAGGAGGCTTGCGCTGTGTGCCGTGATCAAGGTCATCTGGGGAGGGGCCAGGGTTCAGAATGCCCTGAGCAGTTCAGATTTTCTGAAGGGTGTTCACTCTCAGTGGGGAGGCTCCTGTGGTTGATGACAAGGCGCAGGGACTCAGTTCCTCAGTGAGGGGGGTCCTTGTTAGGACTCGCACATGTCAGCAGGAGGCAGTGGCCTCGCAGGAATGAGGGAGCAGGATGCGTGCCCGTGCCGGGCCTCGAGGCAGGTGGCCCTGGATCCGGGATAGCTCTCGGGGCTCCGCAGAGGGCCTCGGGGTGTTCCCTGTGTCATCCTGCCCCACACCTGCTTTTCCTCGTCCCCCTGCGGTCTTGCCTAGCGTCTTCCCTCTTCGCCCCATGTCTTTTCTCTACCTCAGAGCTTTGCTTACTCATGTTTTTTGTATTTCCTCATTTCTCCAGCTTGAAGTGGCCCTTATGGTGCAGACTCCCCGTCTGTGCGTTTTACTGCGCCTCTCTCTGAGCTCTGCTCCTGCTGATTTGTGCCTGACTCGTCCCTATTCCCCAGTTCAGATTCCTAAGAATCAGAATCTGATGAGTTCGTCTTGTGCTGATCCATGTCATGGGTCGCTGCCCGGTCTATAGACAGGCTGCCCTTGGTGACACGCCCCACCCCCCCCCCGCCGCCCCGAGAGGGCCAGGTGGAAAGAAATGCCTACGGAAGGGGCCCTGCAGGCACTTGCCTGCTCTTCTCTTCATAAACCTGTCCCTCAACCTCAAGTAGTCTGCCAGCCTGTGAGGAATGATTTCTAGGAGCTAAAATATTTTCAAGGTCAGAAAAGGAGAAATCACTAAAGTGACCGTAGCTACGAGGCACTGTATTAAGAGCTTTACATTTATTACTTCGTTTCCGGCTCACAACAACTTTATAAAGTAGATATAATCCTTTTTAGGCTTAAATAACCTGTTCAGGGCAAACCAGTATTAAGGAGGATGGTTCATATGCAAACGCAGTCTGTCAGACTCCGAAATTACGCTGGCAAATTCTACTCCCTCCGTATCTAACTAGGTACCTTTAACTGGCATTTTCTTCGCCCGAGTCACATGAAGCGTCTATGAAATCATCTGATTGGAATTGGAGCCATGATGGGGAAGCATCCTAAGCCAGGGCTGGGATGGAGGGGAGCAGTGTGGGCAGGTGACGAAGGTCCCTCCTCACCAAGCAAAACTCGCTGGTGTCGGGACTGTGGATACCGGTGCCTGGCAAGGCCATCTCATCCCCAGCAGATGCGAATGTGCCACGTGACCGCCTCCTGTGACTGGTATTAACACAGATCCATCATTAATATTACAAATGTGCGCACCTGCAGACTTAATTGCTTCAATTTTCTTGAGTCACTGATAGGTTTATGGCCCGCCTCAATTCCAGTAAAACTGAAGCAATCTAGATTGGATGAAAAAAGTGTCTTACTCCAATCAATCTCTTGAACAGACCCAGACTCCAGCCCTGATGACAGACTTTCTTTCTAGACAGGGTAATTAAAGAGGCAGAGCCAGCTACTTTTTAAAGTCCCTTCATCTTAGTTTTATCATCTATAATACAATCTTAGAAACTCTAGACGGGAAACGTCTTTCCTTCTCCCGTCCCTTCCCCAGATGACTGGCCCTCCCTCTTGGCAAAGGCTGTATGCCCTCTCCATCTGTCTTACTGCCGAGGCCACTCAGTGTAGGCTTTCTGGTTTGTTCCTGAGGGGATCGTGGATGTGCTGAGGGGTTTCTGTTGCAGTTGGGGGATCCATCACTTAAGATCGAAAGGTTTGCCCACAAAAAGAAAAGCCATCTTCATACCGGAAGTTTTTTTTCCCCGCCAAATCCAGGTTCAGCTTTTCACGCAAAACCAAAGAAAACACAAAGGGGGGATATTATGCATTCCTTACGTTATTGAGGAAACCTCTAGCAAAGAAAGCAAAGCTACCTAGTGTATATTTTGTCCCAAGGGACCATTATAAATATGGAATATAGTAAAAAGAAAAACCCACAGGGATTTGGGAATCATTAATAGATTTTTAAGTGACCAAATGTGAAATAATGTGTGTTAAATAGAAATTAATTGACCAAAATGTTTATTTTTGGTTACCATCAGGGGTATAAGAGATCCCCACAAGGTGTAACAAAATGGTGCCAGTCAGAAAACCCTCAAATCCTTTCATGATTGTGGAAGGGGGGGGACCGAGAAAAGTAACTGATGAAATGACTTTTCTCAGTTGTTATTGAAGAATTTGTGAAATCTCAACAGACATCTTACTTTCTGAAGATTTAAGTAGTAAACCAAGTAACAGTGAGTGCTGGTGACCTAGAATAACATGGAGGTTGGGGCACTGATTCCCTGTACAGTCAAAAATCTGTGAATAACTTTTGACTCCCCAAAAAGTTCACTAATATCCTATTGTTGACTGGAAGCCATACCAGTCCCATAAACAGTTGGTTGACATGTATTCTGTTTGTTGTATGTATTAAGAGACTGTATTTTTATAATAAAGTAAGCTAGAGGAAAGAAAATGGTATTAAGGAAATCATAAGGAAGAAAACATACAGTACTGCATTTACCGGAAAAAAATTCGCTTGTGAGTGGATCTGTGTAGTTCTAACCCATGTTGTTTGAGGGTCACCTGTACTGAGTATACCCCAAGCCAGGGAACCAGGAATAGGTAAGTGATGGATGTGGCAAAAGATACAGCCATGAATCCTGAAGAATTTCAGAGATGAAGTTGGGGAAAACGGTGTGAAAGTATCTGACTCAGGGTCATCTGACAGACCCTTCCCGTTTGTAGGAATTCAGCCCTTATTGGGGGCCAGTCACCAAAGTTGATAATGATGGATGAGATCTCTAAATACTTCAGTGTGCATTGAACTTAGCATGAGTGTAAGGGGTGGGTGGGCAGGAGTGTAAGGAGTGGGTGGGCAGAAGCGGTGGGGGGCATGGCAACACTGGATGTCTATAAAGGGAATCAAGTCTTAGTGTCTCTGTCATAGGGGTGTACCATACATATGCATCAAGGGGATCTGCTTAGATTTGCAAAGAGCTTTACCAGGTTCTACCTTTAAAATTTATTTTTTTAGGGGCACCTGGGTGGCCCTCAACTCGGTTGGGTGTCTGACTCTTGATTTCAGCTGAGGTCATGATCCCAGGGTCATGGGATCGAGCCCTGTGTTGGGCTCCATGCTGAGTGTGGAGCCTGCTTAAGATTCTCTCTCTCTCTCTCTCTCTGTCTCTCTCTCTCTCTGTCTCTCTGTCTCTCTCTCTCTCTCTCTCTCTCCCTTCCCTCCCTCCACCTCTGCTCCCTCCCCTGCTGGTGCTTTCTCTGAAATATCCATAAATACATAAATAATCTACTTATTTATTTTTAATTTTTTAATTAATTTTATTAATTTTTTAAATTTACATCCAAATTAGCATCTAGTGCAACAGTGATTTCAGGAGTAGTAGATTCCTTAATGCCCCTTACCCATTTGGCCCATCCCCCCCTCCCACAACCCCTCCAGTAACTCTCTGTTTGTTCTCCATATTTAAGAGTCTCTTATGTTTTGTCCCCCTTCCTGTTTTTATATTATTTTTGTTTCCATCCCTTATGATCATCTGTTTTGTCTCTTAAAGTCCTCATATGAGTGAAGTCATATGATATTTGTCTTTCTCTGACTAATTTCACTTAGCATACTACCCTCCAGTTCCATCCACATAGTTGCAAATGGCAAGATTTCATTTTTTTCGATTGCCGGGTAATAGTCCATTGTATATATATACCACATCTTCTTTATCCATTCATCCGTCAGTGGACATTTGGGCTCTTCCATACTTTGGCTATTGTTGATAGGGCTGCTACAAACATTGGGGTGCATGTGCCCCTTCAAAACAGCACACCTATATCCCTTGGATAAATACCGAGTAGTGCAATTGCTGAGTCGTAGGATAGTTCTATTTTTAATTTTTTGAGGAACCTCCATACTGTTTTCCAGAGTGGCTACACCAGCTTGCATTCCCACCGACAGTGCAAAAGAGAACCTCTTTCTCTGTATCCTCACCAACATCTATTGTTGCCTGAGTTGTTAGTGTTAGCCATCTGACAGATGTGAGGTGGTATCTCATTGTGGTTTTGGTTTGTATTTCCCAGATGATGAGTGATGTGGAACATTTTTTCATGTGTCGGTTGGCCATCTGGATGTCTTCTTTGGAGAAGTATCTGTTCATGTCTTTGCCCATTTCTTCACTGGATTATTTGTTTTTTGGGTGTTGAGTTTGAGTAGTCCAAAATCTATAGATTTTGGATACTAACCCTTTATCTGATACGTCGTTTGCAAATATCTTCTCCCATTCTGTCAGTTGCCTTTTAGTTTTGCTGATTGTTTCCTTCACTGTGCAGAAGCTTTTTATTTTTTTTAATACATTTTTTTTCAACGTTTATTTATTTTTGGGACAGAGAGAGACAGAGCATGAACGGGGGAGGGGCAGAGAGAGAGGGAGACACAGAATCGGAAACAGGCTCCAGGCTCCGAGCCATCAGCCCAGAGCCTGACGCGGGGCTCGAACTCACGGACCGCGAGATCGTGACCTGGCTGAAGTCGGACGCTTAACCGACTGCGCCACCCAGGCGCCCCCCGGAAGCTTTTTATTTTCATGAGGTCCCAGTAGTTCATTTTTGCTTTTGTTTCCCTTGCCTCCAGAGACGTGTTGAGTAAGAAGTTGCTGCAGCCAAGATCAAAGAGGTTTTTGCCTGCTTTCTCCTCAAGGCTTTTGATGGCTTCCTGTCTTACTTTTAGGTCTTTCATCCACTTCGGGTTTATTTTTGTGTGTGGTGTAAGAAAGTGGTCTAGGTTCATTCTTCTGCATGTTGCCGTTTTCCCAGCACCACTTTCTGAAGAGACTGTCTTTATTCCATTGGATATTCTTCCCTGCTTTGTTAGAGATTAGTTGGCCATATGTTTGTGGGTCCATTTCTGGGTTCTCTATTCTGTTCCATTGATCTGAGTGTCTGTTCTTGTGCCGGTACCATACTGTCTTGATGATTACAGCTTTGTAGTATAGCTTGAAGTCTGGGATTGTGATAACTCCTGCTTTGTTTTCTTTTTCAAGATTGCTTTGGCTATTTGGGGTCTTTTCTGGTTCCGTACAAATTTTAGGATTATTTGTTCTAGCTCTGTGGAGAATGATGGTGTTGTTTTGATAGGGATTGCATTGAATACGTAGATTGTTTTGGGTAGTATCGACATTTTAACTATATTTGTTCTTCCTATCCAGGAGCATGGGATATTTTTCCATTTTTTGTGTCTTCTTCAGTTTCTTTTATTAGATTTCTATAGTTTTCAGTGCATAGATTTTTCACCTCTTTGGTCAGATTTATTCCTAGGTATTTTATGGTTTTTGGTGCAATTGTAAATGAGACCGATAGCTTGATTTCTCTTTCTGTTGCTTCATTGTTGGTGTATGGGAATGCAACCGATTTCTGTGTATTGATTTTATATCCTGCAACTTTGCTGAATTCATGGATCAGTTCTAGCAGCTTTTGGTGGAATTTTTTGGGTTTTCCATATAGAGTATCATGTCATCTGCAAAGAGTGAAAGTTTGACCTCCTCCTGGCCAATTTGGATGCCTTTTATTTCTTTGTGTTGTCTGATTGCCGTGGCTAAGAATTCCAATACTATGTTGAATAACAGTGGCAAGAGTGGACATCCTGGTCTTGTTCCTGACCTTAGGGGGAAGGCTCTTAGTTTTTCCCCATTGAGGATGATGTTAGCATTGGGTCGTTCATATATGGCTTTTAAAATCTATTTTTAATGGTAAGTAACCACCATATTTGTTGGTGATAGAGCCTCAGTTGTGAAAGCAGTATAACTGACAGTCTTTACACATGATTTAGATGATACTAAACTTTATATACTAAAAAGTCAAGCTGATGGAGACAGACTGCAAGGAGATCATTAGAATCCATGTCAAAGGATGGAGCAGAGGGAGGTGATTTTCATGCCATCAACATCAAGGCAGTGCCCTCCCGCATACAGGGTCTGGTTACAGTTATAAAATAAAAGGCTGTCTGTCACATTATTAATGATTCAGAAAAATAGTCTAGAATTCATTAAAATCATTTGCTGAAAACATGGAGCCAGTACGCTATCCTGGCTAAAAAGGAGGAACGAAATGTCATCATGAAGTGCCTGGGAAGCCCAACAGTTCTCTACATTTATGTAGAACCAGTTGACTTTCTACCAGGAATAAAATAAGTTATTCTTGTCACTGATCTTTAAGGATCCTATTAAGATTAATAACTACAACTCCTATTTCTCATGCTTTGAACCACTTCCATTTGCATTTTCACTTTAATCACCCTGTAAGGTAGATGTTGGTATGATTTCCATTTTTTGAAAGGTAGAGAAACTGAGGCATAAAGGTTGCAGAGTTAATAGGTGCAGGAACCTTCTCTCAAACTTAGGGTTTTCTGATACTGGGATCCTTCTTGTCTCTGCTATGCTGTGTGCTCCACTCTGGGGAACACATTTAATGACTGCAGCAGAAGTATGGGAATGGCAGGTGCAGTGGTCAGGAGGAGGTGGGTACGGTTCTATGAAGGCAGAATAAAAAGCCTGACCCATACTGGACACAACAGCCAAAAGTGTACCAAAGAAATATGAATGAGTCTACTGATACAAAGGTGGACTCTTAGAGGAATTTTCGTCACTTAAAGTATGTGTGACCTTGTTCACCAAACACTCAACTGCTAGGATTCAAAGCTCTATTTGAAACCCAAGGAAGGTGAGCTTAGGGCAAATGAAAGGAAGTACTCCTTCGCCCAGAAGGTATTATTCATACAGAACTTATTTCCCAGGTGTGGTACAACCAGAAAATATAACTGTGGTAAACAAAGACACTGGAAATTTCATGAATGAAAAAGACATAGTTGCTAAGAAGCTGAGATCGACCTTAGCTTCTTTTTAAGATTTTATTTTAAAATAATCACTACACCCAATGTGGGGCTTGAATTTACAACCCCGAAATCAAGAATTATATGTTCTACTGGCTAAGCCAGCAAGGCACCCACCCCCAGGGTGATCTTAGCTTTAAGACCAATGTCCTAGAGGATATGAGCCTCCTGACACAGAATTGCCTTCCAGCTCTATGCCTTTTTGGCCATAGAATCAGCCTCTAACTAATGGGTCAGTGCTACTAAGTAGGGAATGAAAATGTCAGGGCCACCTCCAGGTTAATTTCCTGATCTTTGGTACTGATATGGTGTGCCAGGATCAGCTAAGAAGGAAAACTAACCATGAGAGGTTATCTTGCAGTGGAAATATGTGTGGAACATTGCTGAAAATTAAAAATGAAATTCCAGAAGAAATGTAATTCCAGTTAAAATATAAGAATGGTAGCAAGGCTGTGGCAGAAAATCAGGAGAAAAGGGGCAAGGAATACTATAGGGAGCAAATAGGTTAATTAGGAATTAGTCTTATAACAGGGGGTATATACTGGGAACCCCCCCCCCCCCCCGGGGAAGAGGCAGGGAAGTATAGTGGTTTAGAATCCAGACTCTGGATCTAGACATCCTGTTTGAATCCAGTCTCCTCTACTTGCTAAGCATATGATGCTAGGCAAACTGCTTAACCTTTCTGAACCTTCGCCCTCTAACCTGTAGTTGTTCACCTCATGCAATGGCTGTGAAGGTGAGATGAATCAGTGTATTCAACAGCCCTTAGATAGTGCCTGTCATATTGCAAATGTGTCATAATCATTAGCCATTATTCTGAATTAGGTTGAAAGACCATATGTGTTTGGGGGCTGATGTTTATACATGTACCCATACTTCCTATTCTTGACTTGATCAAGTCAAAAAAAGAGAATATATGGATAGATTTTCAGGTCCAGTTCGTGCCTCACCATTCCCCATTCTCATGGCCATGCCAGATGATACCAAGGATTCTGCCCAACTGATCTCACCACAGTGTGTCTGCAGCCTCTTGCTTGGTCACCGATGGAGTCAGTGTGTTGGCTTGGGTGCTAATGATCCCTCCCTAGATCTGTCACTTAGAATCGGTGAGTGGACCATGTAAGGCTTCAGGAAGAATGTGTTCCTTTTCTAGAGTCATGTTACCTAGTCTCTTTGTGCCTCACCTCCCTAATCCTGGGGGTAATAATAGTACCTACCTTATAGGCTATTCAGTAGCTTAAGGAGCATGTATGTGTTTAGCTCAATGTGATAGCTGTTGTGAAAAAGAATAATAATTCTCAATTGTCCTACTTCATTTCTGGCAGATTCAGCCTGGTCTTTACATCACCCAGCATTGTGGGGACACTAGGCACTTGTGGAGCATGAACATTACAAGTTTTGTAGATGGAGTCGAGAAAAAAGGGAAAAACCTCCTGGTGCCATGAAGTATATATGATAATATAAGCCCACAGATTCGGACATGCCCCACAGAGCAGTCACCCGCACAATAAAAGGGTAGAAGGCCAGAGCAGGTGTGAGGATTGGGGCCATTGATGAATGCAAAATGGCAGACAGACTTCACCTGTTTTCTGAAAATGAGTCCTTCATGAAGAATACCTTACTCCTATTTCTCGCTGACAGCCTCTTAATGTGTGTTTTGTGTAGAGGGCCTAGAGAGGAGGGGAGGGCTTTAGAATTAAGAAAGAATATAGAGCGGGCTATAATGAAGAAAGAGAAGAAAAGCGCAAAGATGTTAGCAACTGGTCTTGTCAGTGTCTGGATCCTTCCTGTTTAAGCAGCAACATCTTATTGAAATCAAGGGACCTTGTATTCCTTTAACCCACTCTTGTTGGGACTAGATGGCCAGATCCACGATTCCCTGGGGAGGTCTGTCTGTCAGGTCATTTAGAGGTCATCTTGACCCCTATTATAATGAGCATTTACCCAAATAAGCCTGCAGAAATGGGCCCAAAGCAGTGTCGAGAGAGTCTTCAGACCCATAACTGGAAGAGAGGAAGAAGCAGATCTGATCTTCCAAGGGAGTCTGTCACGGGGAAATCACATCAGATTGCCATGTGATTTGTAGACCAGTGCGAATAGGTTAATAACTCAGTTTCACTCCTGGGCCTGTGAGTCCAAACTCTTCAAACTCCTGACAGTGTTTACTCCTGATGTAGATCTTCTGTATATCTAATTCATTAAGCTCAAATACAAGCACAGTGGTTCATGATTTCTCAGTATAAATAAACATCGCTCTGGTAGACAGCACAGTTTGGTAGAAAGAGCATTGAGCTCGGAGTCAGAAGACTGGAGTTGAGCCCTGTTATCTCCATCTCATTAGCACTAACCTTTGTGATCATCACTGTTTGGCCTTCTGACTCTACCTCTGTAGAGCCTACTGCATAGGATTGATGAATGAAAAGGGAGGGGGCCTTATAAGGGTGGGCTTTGCAAGTTGTAACGCAGTGATGATAATAAGGAATTTTTCCTGTGCTTGAGTCTTTGTAGAATTCCCTCCCACTCTCTTTTCTTAGGCTGGACAACACAGCAGAGATACCGAAGATTCGTAGCATTTTTCATCTTCAGTCTGGGGGAACCTAAGGTTTAGCTCCCAGTATGGCAAGTGCAGATCGTAGGAAGATGCCAACTAAAATCAGAGAATTTTAGAGGGAGAAGAGGCTTTAGAGGTCACTTGACACCCCCCTCCCCCTTTTCTGTAAGAGGAAATGGTTCAGAGAGAAGAGCCTAGAGAAATGCTTGTCTTGCCCACCTTTGTATGTGCAAGAAGGCAGTGCTCATGGTCAGCAAGGTGGGCTCACAGGTCTGTAGGAATGGGCCAGAAAGCTTTGCTCCCCAGGGTTGAGATGAGAAAGAAAAGTTCTGCTTAAGTTGCAATACCTCTGGCATTTATGATAACAAGCACTTAAACAGATTTCGTCTGCAGAAGAGGACTCAGTTTGCTCACAACCTCCATTTGGTCCTTGCTTCTTCCTTGACCGCAGTCACCACACCCTTGGCCCTCCAGGGGGACCTGCCTGTGTGAATTCACGAGTCTCTTGGTAAGTGCCCGACGGCAAGCTCATTTGCGCGCCGGCCTTGAATGGGCATGGATGGCATAGCCTCCCTCGGTGAGAATCTCTGTGGCTGGGTCTTAAAGCAGAGGTATGTATATAAAAGGGGGTTTTATGAGAGAGATCTAAAGAGTGTTCAGTGTGCTAACAAGCATTAGAGAAGTATACACAAATGACTTGGCCCCATTACTCACTGGACCTGAGCTCATTCCTGGACTTAGGGTTCCCAGGCTTCTGAAGATTCTTAAGCAGCTGGAGTCATCTATTTTTTTAAATTAATTTATTTTGAGAGAGAGGTTGAGAGAGAGCGAGCTCAAAGGAGGGGCAAGGAGAGAGGGAGAAGGAGAATCCCAATAGGCTCTATTCCACGACCCTGGGATCATGACCTGAGCCAAAATCAAGAGGTGGATGCTCAACTGACTGAGCCACCCAGGCGCCTCCCAGTTGGGGTCATTTAAAGGGACCGTTTGCTTAACTCTGTCAAGGATTATTAGTCACTTTTAGAATTTATGTGAGTGGCTCTAGTAATAACAACAAACCATATTAACAATGACAGTGAAGGCACTGATGTTGATCAGTGCTCATCATATGTCAGATACTGCTGAGCACTTATATTATCCTGAGGTTGAGATTTACAAAGTGAGAGAATGGGAATTGAAATAGTGGAGAGGAACAGTAGCCTTGCAGTCAAGGGGCCTAGGCATCTTTCCCCCTAATTAGTATTTACTAACTGGGTGACCTTGGTCAAGTAGATTGACTTTTCTGGAACCCCTTATCTGTAAAATGGGAATATAAATACCCACACTAAAGCGTCATTGAGGCTTAAGTTAACCCGTGAATGTTGAAAGGGCTTCTTAGCAGAGCCAACACGTAATAGACATATTACTTGTTGAGTTGAAACACAGATGATAAGAACAGAAATACAAATGGATGAGAACTAATAAGAAATGGAGCTCAATCAAGACAGTTTAGGACAAGCAGTGGGTTTGTCTCCTTATGTCATTACAGGTGATCTTTTGTCATTAACGTTTTCTCTGCCCATCCCTTTTATAAGGTGAGAACCATACAGGGGACCTCATTGAAATAGTTCAGGGTGAGAACTATCGCAAATGCTAAACTCTTTGTTAATAATGAAGGACTTAAAGGATGCGAGAGAGGATTCCGAAGGAGCAGAGCTCTCACTTGTCTGAGAAGAAGTCTCCTTGCAATCACCCTGTATCCATCTAGTGCCCTGGCTTTCTAAAACACAGGCCGCCATATTGCTTCCAATGCCACACTGCAGGGAAGTGGCCCCCAAGGACTTACAAAGCTCAAATCAGAATTCCAATCATGAACCTGCAGGCTTCAAAATGACTTATTCTCATTACAATGTATGAAATGATCCGTAAATACATATTTTAACATTACAGAGTTTAAATATTATTACACATCTTACTTGATGTCAGATTTTGTTAAATGCGTGTCGTTATCTCAATTTACAAAGGTCAGTCGGGTGGCAGTGGAGAATAGAGCTGGATATATTTAAAAATTTTCTTACCAGTACATCTGCAGCTCAGATAACCCTGCCTTTTTCAAAGAGCTTTGGGCTTTTTCCCCCCCTTTCAAATGAGACTTTAATGAGTATCATGTGGATAAACTCTTTGCAGAGGTTTGAAAAGATCCAGAGAAACACTGTAGTGGGAACAAGCAAACCATTTTGGATGAAATCATAAGCCATTTGAATGCCTCCTCATCTCTCTGGTTGTGTCAGAACCTTTTGGCTGCGTTTTTCTGCCACAGGAATGTTTTCATCTCCATGGCTAGGTAAATAGAATGTTCGTGTAGTTGCTCGATTGCTATTCATGCCGGCACAGAGTAGCAGAGAGTGACCTACTTCCAGCAGCATCCATAGAAAGCTTTGCTGCTTTCCGTCACGTCTGATTTTAAAATCTACCTTCTGTTTTTTTTGTTTCTGTTTTTGTTTTTTGTTTTTTTTGTGTGTGTTTTTGTTTTTTGCATCTTCTGCCCCGACTTGGCCCCAGAGACCCCATACCATGGACTGTCAAGAGTCTTTATTTCTTTCTTTAATCACTCTTGCTTTTTGTGTTGGTTCATTTTAGTCTATCTTAAACCTCTGTTGGAAAAGGAGATGTGGGTGGGTGGCTAGCCTTAAAGGAAGTGAGCTTTTCTGACTTGTAGAATATAGTTCTATAAGGTAGGACTGCCGAGAGAGATCAGGTTAGGTCTTCTTACTGAGACTACCCTTCTCCACATCAGCCTTTTGGAAGCATCTATATGTGGATGCTTTCTTATTGGGGACCACCGACTGGAGTTTCCAGAGGTCACTCTCATGAGTTTCTGTACAGCCAGTCCTTACTCTAGAAGTTGACAGGCTGGAGTGAGCTAGAAGCATTCCATACTCTCAAGAGGAAAGGCTGATTTGAAAAACTCCCACAGAGACTTATCCAGTTGGCATGCAGAAATATACTTAGCCTTCACCTGATTTGGGGTATAACTAGAACCAAGTGTCGCGTGTGGCTTTGTGTCATGGAATACCATGGTCACAGCTTGGGAGTCCTTAGAGACCTCCTGGTCCCATGATTTGAAGATGATAAAAAGGAGCTCCAGAGAGATTACTACAGCTTTATTCTTCCAGCTCCCCATCCAGTGCTCCATTCAACCCGCCATTCCGTTTCTCATCACTGGATCATTAATGCTTTGAGGCACTCTTGTTTTTTGAGAGCATGTGTCACCAAGGAAAGGAAATAGAAATTCAGTTATCCTTCTCCTTGTCACAAGTGGAAATTTCTATCCCAGATCTGCAAGTCAAGAAGGTTCTAGTTACTTGAAAAAGAGATTCTTGAAATCCTAATCCATTTTGCTGTGGAGGGTTTGCTTGTGTGATTCTGTGTCCATGGCTCAAGCCATGAGATGGTAAGAAACAGCCCCATGGCAGATAGTGAATTGAATAGAGGAAGCACATTGAGAGTTCCATTCACAGTAGGAGTTTGAACATCTTTACAAAAGAATTTCCTGGCTATGCTGTCTCCCATTTTGTTGTTCACTGAGCCAGGCCTCCATAGGTGCAGACTTCAGGCAAACCATCGGTGTTTCTGGCATCTGTGCTGGTTGAATTCAGGCCCAGCAGGGCACCTTATCTTATGTGTTTCTCACTCTGGGCTGTGGGATTGTATCACTTCAGAACTCCCTACCAGATGGTCCCTGTAGCGAGAGGTGTAGAGGCCCAGCCAACTCAGCCCGAGGGACATCGTTTCTCTGGCTAGCCTCCTTTTCTTACTTCTCTTGACTTTGTCCTTTCTCTCTGCATCCTTCTCCTTTGTCTGCTCTTCATCTGTCCCTTATCTTTCTTCACAGATGGCCAGGACACTAATGTGCTGCTGTCATTATGTTATGGAACAAGTTGGGGTCTTCAGAGGCTGCCGTTCCAGAGACATTAAAGACTTGGGTCACGTTTGATACCAGGGTAAAGATTTGCAGGATAATTAGCGATCCTCTGCTGTTATTAACCCCTGACTCAAGCAGGTTATTTTCTTACAAAGGTGTTGAAAGTTAATGCCACTGTTAATAGTTTCCGTTGGAAGACCATAATGAAACCATGTGGGAACTGGCACCTACCATCAATAATCTTTCAAACTCTGAAATCAGGCAGGTGGGGGTGGGGTGGGAAGAAATATCAAAAAAGAGTGGAAGAAAGGGGGGTAATTATATCACAGGCTTACCTTTGGTTACCTTAGTGATAGTCACTGATGGACAAAACCCATTTGTTACCATTCGTTTTGAACAGTTGGCTTATCCCTGCTGAAGTCCTGAGCTCAGTCTCCATCACATAGGGAAACTCAAAATGGCCACTGTGGTAGCACGGGGTGGAGAGAAGGCTAGATTCCATTTTTAGAGATGACCCTTTCCCCTGCAATTTTTTCATCAACAACATGAGGCTATTCACAATATCATAGTTAACAGAATTGAAAAACAGCCAGGCAAAACTGATAATGCATAGATTACCCCCTCCAGTCTCCTAACAGCAGGGAGTTTCGTGGTGGTGCATTTTATTTGTCTTCCAATTGATCCAGATCTTTTCTGACTCTGCGCTGGGGAGCCCCCTCAGAAGCTGTATTAGATTTGGTTAGAGGAAGAGTTTATAAGATTAACAGCAAGTTTGAAAATCCTGATCTAAACAAGGTCTTCTGATAGTCAGTAATGGTCATCAGGGGGTGGCGCCCTCAACCTTGAAAGACTGCAGGGTCAGTTCAGCAGGTGCCTCAGCGCGAGGCCTAGAATTGACAAGTTCATGCCTCCTCCTGGCTTGACCTCACCACCTGAGCAACCTCATTACTACTTAGCTGGGTTTAGCTGGAAATTCAGCCTTCTCAGGAGTGAAAAAAGGGCCCAGAAAGGCTTAGAGTGTTCTAAGCCACTCTGAGTTATTCAGTGCATTAAAGGGTCTTTGAGAATTTTCTCAGTTCAAATCCACATTTGACTTTAAATTGCCAAATTCTTTGGAAGAGGGCATCATAGATCTGGTGTTCAGTGAAGTTGTCTTTCGGGGGAAATTCTGATGCTGACATGCTATGTTGTCCTAGTGGCTCAGTTCAGGGATGCTCAGCGTGAGGGGACACCTACGGAAGGGGCACGGCACTTGGATGGTAGGAGGAAGTTGTTATGTTTGGAAAAGGAATTTTTGTAGCAAGCTTTGGGTATCCTAAGCTAACCCCACAAAAACACAGTGCTACAAGTTCACAGGGCACATGCTAACATTACAACAGTAACTAACTGAAGAGTGATTTTGGGGGTGCCTGGGTGGTTCAGTCGGTTGAGCGTCCACCTCTTGAGTTCGGCCTGGGTCATAGTCTTACCATTCGTGGGGTCGAGCTCTGCGTCAGCCTCTGTGCTGAGTGTGGTGGAGACTGCTTGGTATTCTCTCTCTCTCTCTCTCTCTCTCTCTCTCTCTCTCCTCGCTCCCTCCCTCCCTTCCCCCTACCCCCTCCCCTGCTTGCCCTTTCTCTCTTTCTCTAAAATAAAAAAATATATATAATAAAAGTGATTTTATCTCACTCTCCACTGTGCCTTTCCCCACCCCAGCTCATTCTCTAGCATGACTGCCTCTGCTTACCCATCTTCCTGCTTCTCTATTGCATATGCAGAAGCTCCAGGATTTCTTCCTTAGAAACCGCATATCTGCGTCAGCAGGAATGAGAACCTTTCTCCCCAGCCTGAGGTCCAGTCCAAAAAGGGGCCTGGCTCTTAAAGGCTCTGATGAAATCATCCCAAACCTGTCCACCCTGTGCTCTGAGGGAAAGGGGAGGTGGAATGCAGGGAAGGCCTGAGAGAAGAGTGGACATTTCTTGGCACGTGGAAATTACCATCTTTCTAGGCGGTCATGTGAAGCACCCTGTTCTGGACTTAGAATCGTGGAATGCCAAGTTACAAAACAGTCTTGAAATTCATGTGTACAGCTCCTTCTTACGTAGATAAGGAAACTCAAAGCTAGGCAGTACGTTCAAGGCTACTCCAGACCCAGATCTCTTGAGTTCCAGCTCAGTATTTTGGTCACTGCAGAATACGGGATCAGAGTTACCATGAGATTGGGGTAGAGTCTAGTCTGTCTGCCGCTCTCTTTCTGGGTCTTCTTGATCTTTCTAAATCCTGGCCTTATTCCCTTCTCTGCTTAATGAGACCGGGGGTGACTTTCCATTAGCTCGGAACTGCTTAAACTGGCATTCACACCTTTCACACCTGACATCAATCTGCATTCCTTCCCTCGTTCTCCATGACTCCTCTGAACTAACGCTACCCTTCTGCAAACAGGCATCAGGCCGCCGTTTCTTAGTACATATTCTCTTCATATGGAGTTGCCTCCAGCGTCTCTTCCCATTATATCCCATGTCCGGCCAGATCCCACCCTCCCCCAACTCAGCATGGCTGTTACCGCTTAGAGTACTTAGTCTTGGCCATGTCTTCAGTTTCTTCCTAGACCAAAGCCTCTTTCAGGGTAGGGATCATATAGCAGTTTGCTGAATGTGGCCAATGGAGTGTGCTCCAAAAATCTTCATTGTATACAGGAACAAATGGCATCCTGGTTTCTGTGTATTCTAGGCAGTTCCAGAATTTGGGGAGGTGCTGGGAGACGTGAGGCTTGTATAGGGGAAAAATGGACACGTTAAGAGTAAGGGCACCCTTCCCTTTCTGGAGATCTCCATCCCACAGTGTGCTGTTGGCAGTGGTGCCCAGCCCACCCGTGGTATCTTGAAATGGCTGTGGAGGCTTCTGTAGGTACTTGTTTTATTCAGTCCACCATGGAGTACTGGGCTGTGCGGAGCACGCACAGAGCAGAGGCTCCGTGTGAGCCTTATCCACCGCCCTCAGGAGGCTTTGGACCAGAGTAACTGCCGCCTCCCGTATGTACCTCTTGGGAGTTTCAGGGAAGGCTTGCATTGCTAAAGCAATTTCTGAGCATTTCTTCTCCTGGAGACCCTCTGCTAACATCCAGGCCAACGTGATTACATCGATGTTCCAAGCTCTGATCTCAGCTCCATTGGTGACGAAATTCACAAGACGTTTACTGTGCCCTGTGGTTTTTCGTCGGCTGACCTAGGGCAGATTCAGCATAAGTAAATAAGTTCCTGGTTTAGCATTTTGGCCCTCCCATGTCAGATCCTGCCAGGACAGGGGAAAAGGCCAAAGAAGAAGCTATCATTCTGTAATTATCTTGAATCTTAAAAACGACAGGCACCCTCATGGGCAGGCATGGTGCTCTCCTTGCTTTACCCTTTATTTATTTATTTTTTTTTTTTGCCCTCTACCATGAGTCTGGTCTGGGCAGGATCAGGATATCACTGTCTGTGGAGATGGGCATGAATATCTCACAAAGAGGTTCAGAGGGCTGGCCTGGAAGCCAGGGTCAGAGATTCTGTGCTCTCAGCTCACCTCCCTGTGGGAGCACTTTGTCAATAACCTGTTCGTTCCCTGGTACCACCACTCCTGGGACCCTGGAGCAGAACGCCTTCCTCCTCAGAAATTGTCTTGGACCGCCAATACATATAGGTTTCTTTTTGGGCTGATGAAGATGTTCTGGAATTACAGTGGTGATGGTCTCACAACTTTGTGAATGTACGAACCACCATGGAATTGTATCCTTTGAAAGGACAGATTTTATGGTATGGGAATTCTATCTCAATTTTGAAAGAAGTCATGGAATACTTGGGGAGCCTGGGTGGCTCAGCCAGTTAAGCATCTGACTTCGGCTCGGGTCATGGTCTCACGGCTCGTGAGTTTGAGCCCCGAGTCAGGCTCTGTGCTGACAGCTTGGAGCCTGGGACCTGCTTCAGGTTCTGTGTCTCCTCTCTCTCTCTCTTTCTCTGCCCCTCCTCTGCTCACGCTCTGTCTCCCTGTCTCTCAAAAATAAATCAACATTAAAAAATGTTTCTTAATAAAATGTTATTGATAAAATGTTTTTAATTTTTTTAAATAAAGAAGTCATGGAATACTAAGACCTTGCACAACAAATAAAAATACTGCCGCTCAGAACCTGCTAGAAGACCACACACACTCCATACTCAAATGCTCTCTCTCTCTCCGTGCTTCTGCAAAAGTCATGTTGTCTGGTGTGTGTTGGCAATGGAGGGGATCTGATAGGACTACTTCTGTTTTAGCTCCTGTTCTGTGTCAGGCTGGCATGACCTTGATCTGGGTGTTTACTTGTCCTTGCTTCCACAGTAAAAATGGAGGTAATGAGCCTGGCCTAGTTGATGAGAGTCTCCTGGGAAAGAAAAATCCATTTTAAGCGCTTTGGAGGTATGAGGTGCTAGAT
Organism: Felis catus; assembly: GCF_018350175.1. Classification (NCBI taxonomy): domain Eukaryota; kingdom Metazoa; phylum Chordata; class Mammalia; order Carnivora; family Felidae; genus Felis; species Felis catus. Next base: position 18,774,166 of record NC_058384.1, on the reverse strand, counting down.
TCCTTCTAAAGAGTTACAGGAAGGCCTGAAGTGGCACCCAACATGTATGGAATTAATCCCAGGCTGGCTTAGAGCCGGTGTGGGTAGGAGGCTGAAAGCGTGTTGCTCTGAGTGATTGAATTATGGTGTTGGGTGTTCTATTATAAGCTGTTAGTGCTTGTGAGTTTTGTCCATGCTGCGGAGACTGGTCTCTTCCTGCAGCGGCAGGGAAGGCACTTGGGGGAGGGATGTGCTTCCCAGGAGGAATCTTCCTGGGGCTTGACCCATGGTTGGGAAGTAGCTTGTGATTGGGGCACTTGTAGTGACATGTCGTGTGGCTGCTGCTGGGAGGCATGCCCAAGGGTTTCTCTTCACCTGGAAGTCTGGAAGGCCACCTTAGAGGAAAAGTGAACTCAGGAGTCCTGTGTCACTCACTGCCTCACTTAACAAATGGGGCTGTGCCTGCGGAAAACCAAGACCCGGATGCAGGGGATCTTCCATTCTTACACCCTGTGCAGCTTCTTGGCTGCTTGAGCTGGTCACTTCCAGAGCACGGACAGCTCGCCATCCCGGTGGGATGCTTGGGCACCAGGCGAGTGGGCGAGGGGCTGAGGATGAAGGGGGGCTCTGATCGTCCCGTCTTTGCTGTCCCCTCATCGCCCGTCACACACCCATTTACTCTTCTCCCCGGTCTGGAGGGTATTAGGAAGAGGTAGGGAATACTATCTGTGTCTTTTAGGGATAGGCTAATGACCTGTGGCTCCTGTGAATTCTTTTCACCAACCTACCCTGAGAGGACCAGCCAGTATTCTTCTTCCTCGTCCTCCCTCTTAATTCTCCTGTCAGTGTCTGCGTGTCCCCTTTCCACATCTCTACCTGTTAAAAGGATAGCCACCACCCTTTAGGACCCAAGGCCACTACCATCTTCTTCCAGATTTCCTCCCCTTCTTCCACCCTCAACCCGGGCAAGCCTACTCTTAAATTGTACGTTTTCACATGGTGTCATTATATACATGGTGCAACACCTCCCACATTCACATTCACCCAAGGGTGGATTGCTTTGGAGAACTTGTTGAGGGCCTCATTTAGATTAGTATCACAGTGCCTAGAACAGTGCCTGGTGCACAGTGCATGCTCAATGTATATGTTAAGTCAATTAATGAATAAATACGTAAGTAAATAAATAAAGCAGAACATCCTTTGTGCCCTCCTACAAATAGTGAAAGATATTTATAAACTCCATAAATACTCAAAATTGCTTCCCTCTTTATGGTGTGGTACTTGATGAGAATACTATTCTAAATGTGTCTTATTAAATCTTTTTTATGTCCGTGGAATTATTATTTTTTTTGGTCAAAGGTGATAAATTTTGGGAGAAGAAGCCATGCCTTTTAAAAAATGAACTTTTATAAAGCAATGCATTGCCAAAGTGTGCTCAGCGGAATATTAGTTCCCTAGGGTGGTAATAGTTGTTAAGGAAGAAATGATTTTGAGGCCAAATGAAGTTTAGGAAAGGCTGGGCTAATCAGGTCTCTCTGTTGTGAATTATCTCATAGCTTCGATGTGATCTTGCTTAGGAATATTAGCAGGAGAGACCCATAGTAGCATACTTCTGTACTAGTAGCTTAGCACCTGCAGTGTGAAATGCATAGTAGGTTTTTGGTATTTCGTTGTTAATTGTTGATGAGAGTCCGGTGCCTCCATCTCGAGCCTTGAGAGCAGGTGAGTGCTTGTGTCTGTGCTAAGGGCCCAGGTTTTCAGCACCCCCTCTGTGTGTACCAGCTCTGCTCTGCAAAAATGAAGAGAAAAATTAAAGGGAATTAAAACATCCCTGCCACGGCGAGTATTACACATCTCCAGTGGGCTATGCAGCAAATGATTGTGGTTTTAGAAATATTCTGTCAGCCCCAGTTGCTCTGCAGCAACCTCCCAGGACTGTTCCAGACGTGCCAGTCCTCTGCACAGTAATTACCAGCTCTTTCCTTGGTAGATTCACTGGTGTCTAGGAGTAATTGCTAGGGAACTCACATTTTCAAATTTACAAGAGGCAAACAACCTTCTATTTACCTCCGGGGTTATCAGGGTATTCAAACAGTGCTGGGTAAAGGATGCTATCGATCATAGAAATATGGGGAAGAGCTCGAATTTTCACCTTGGTGTTTTTCTCAATGGGTGAGAGTCTGGCTCGCTCGATTATGGAGCAAAGATCTAGGGAGTGGATAAGTCTCTTCTTCTCGGGGCCTCTTCCCTTCCTGGAGATTTGAAACCTGACCTAACCATAGCTGGAACCCTTTGTCGTCTTTAGCTGACACCGGCTGATTGGTACCATTGCCTAGGAAGAAGATGAATAAGAAGATCCAGATTGGGCCGGTCCGAATTCTGACCTGTGCTTTGGTGTTTGTCCTCTAGAGATCTCAGGAAACACAGAGGACATCCCTCTGGTGCGCTGGAGGCAGCAGTGGCTGGAGAATGGCACTCTGCTCTTTCACATTCATCACCAAGATGGTGCTCCCAGCCTCCCTGGACAAGACCCAACTGAAGAACCCCAGCATGAGTCAGCAGAAGAGGAATTGAGGATCCTGCACATCTCAGTCATGGTAGGAGCAGCGTGGCTTTAACCTCTCAGGCCGTAGCTTATGTTATCTTGACTTTAAGAGCCTTGGCGCCGTGAACGTAGCTCTACGAAACCCACTCCACAACGATCATTGATCACGTTAATAAGTAAATTTCCCATTTGTGGGAAGTGTCTCCACCTGGGGTGAAATATAAGTGGTAGTTATTTCTATACCACCGTTACCCACCTGTTCTCTTTGGGAGCATGCCTCGACATGGAGTAACTTTTACAAACAAGAGAATATCAGATGGTGGCAGTGGATTGTCTTCTAAAGGCGTTCTTCAACAAGTAGATCAGAATATCTTGTAGTAGTTGCTCCATAAATGTTTGCTGAATGACTGAATTGCCAAGCTGCTTGCTGCTACCAAGCCCTCTCTCTCCTCTTCCAGCCAGGAGAAAGTCAACATTTGGCTTTCTGTCCTCTTACAACAAAGGGCATGTCAATAGATACTTGCCCCTCCCTGTAGCCTAGCTCAGAACTGTCACCATCAGCCTCCCTTCTCCTCTTCAGAAATTTGAGGCCTCAAAAAAAATGAGAAGATTCTTCCTAAAATTCTAGGAATTTGTGTCCTAGAATCTCACTCAAAAGTAGGTGGTACAGTGACAGGCAGGGGTTTTGTCTGGTGGTGTTTTGTTCACTGTTGTGTTCTTAGCACTCAGAACAATGCAAGGACACAGTTAACGCTTAATAAATATTTGTGGAAGAAATGAATGAATTTCCCAGTGGACATAGACAATGTCTGCTTCCCTTGGCATCTTACATATTAGTATTGTATTGGTAAAACCAACATATCGTCTGTTTCTAGGGAAGCCTAAGAGCAGGTTGAGGCCGGACTGATTATTCATGAGCCATATATACAGAAGGCATGGGCTCTTTCATGTTTACGAAACTGCAGAAAACCAATCTAGGTCTTGATCTAAACTTTATCTGTTACTCTGATACCAACACTACGTGCTGTTTGGTTTTGTTTATCAAATTGGGAGAAATTGAGCACATTTCAGATACATAAAAATTCCCATTATCCAAATATTTGACATTGAAACTCTTTCCATAAAATCTCTGATGAAATCTCAGAATGTAAGTCTTCCGCCGATCTCTGCACGAATAACTAGCTTGATAGATTACCTGCGTATACACAAGCTACTTTATTTAAACTATATGGTCAAGAAAAGAGTCCTTAAGAGCAAATGGTAAACCTCAGTGTTTAGATGTGCTGGAAGGCAGGCAGGTAAATGAGATTGCCATGCCTCACATTTACAAATGTATTGAGGTTTCTAATATGGCAGTTATGGTACTTGTACGTCCTTAATTAAAGGCTAGCATTTCCTCTCTCAGGGAAGATTGTCTTCTGTCATGTAGCTTGTAGTTCCCAGAGAGCGGTGAGATCGGGCAGATCAGCCGAATCAACCCTGGCATTGACTGGAGTGACAGATGTAGAGGCCACGTTGCCTTCACATTTATGATACGGTCTCACTGAAAAGAAGGGCACAATGGTGGATTTCCCCCAGCCATTCACATCTTCCCATCAATGTGAAAAGCAGTCGTCATTGTTCTGGATGGGTTTTGTTTTGTTTTGTTTTGTTTTGTTTCTTTTGGTCTGAGACCATTTCAAAGAACCAGTCATCACGCCAAGGAAATGTTTAGGGTGAAAGGAAGTGGATGGAGATTCTTAAGGACTAATGCTGGGTGTGATTGTATCTGAAAGGCCCTGAATATAGATGGTCAAGACAGGCAACGTATCAGAAGGTGTGTTTGGTGTGGGGCTTGAGGGAGTAGTGGGAGGATCCATGGAAAGACGGTCCACTGCTGGTCCTCGTTGCTGCATCACGAATCTTAGTGTAGCAAGGATCCTGTCTTCAAGTATCCTGTCCTTTCCATCCTCAGAATGATGTGCTCCAATAAGTTCTCTAGAGAAGTACATGCGTGGGTATTGTGTGTGTGCGCATGCATGTGTATGCGCACACATAGGTGCATGTTTGTGGGGGTGGGTGACCGTGGAGACGGAAATGTGCAGGTCAAGGATGCCAAAGGATTTGAGGAAATAGTTTGCGCCCTTAAAATATAACAGTCCCTATGAGAAGCCCTCCGTTACTAATGCTTTGTTTTTTGAGGCCTCCCCCCACCGAGCGGGGATTAATGGACCGTGGGCACTGAAATGGAAAGAGAACAAAAGTCAGCCTTCAACCTGTGTCTGAAATTTTTCCTTCATATGCTACTGGTCACCCATAGACCAACGATGACATTCTGTCTTCCAAATAAAATGGAAGAGATTCTTCCTTCAGCCTTACTTTGGTTTATTCTACGTTACTCTTCACTATGTCATTATTCATTAACCTTGCTGGAGGGGGCAAAGGTTAAAAGAGCATGGGCAGGGGGTGAGGGCAGGCAAGTCTTGTGTTTGACCTCTTGCATGTGGATAGGCCCCTGTCTCCATGAAAAATTCAGGAAAGCCTTTGGCCTGTGCAAGCAAACAGGGACCCCAAGGTGAGGTGAAGATGTAAGGACTCCCTCCCGTCCTTGGCAAAGACGCGGTGGTCAGGGGAGTCTTCCTGAGCCCAGCTTGCTATCTTACCTTGCCCTACTCCCATTCCATGCCATACGCTCTCGCGCACTGCCTCTCCTGTCCTTAACATTCCATTCTAGACGCAGTTTCAAAGTCTAAAGTTGTGTATCTGCCCTCAGCTTAGAAATCAAGCCTGAGGGTATCCTGTTTGAAGATACCGTTCCTAGAATCTCTGATGGCTTCTTCTTAAGAGACTCGGGGACTGGTAGACTTCATCTGATATGCTTTATACCACATCCTTCGGAGGTGAAGTAGGCAGCCATTTGAGGCATCTGGAAAGAGAGCATTATAAATGTCAGAAGATTTTGCAGGCCTTTGACTAGTAACACTGTTGGACAGCAAAATGCACTTACATGAAATTTTATTACCCAAGCCCTGTTGGTTATGAAATAACAATAGCAGAGCTATTTTTCATTAACTGTAACGATCAATACCGATGTGGTTTTCAGTTTGGATCCAAATAGCATAATTTGAAAAAGAGAAAAGTTAAGGTGATTATCAAAATATGAATACACCCAACCTTTTCTCTCTTGTTAAGAAAATGTATATTTAAAAGCTTAACTGGCAATTCTAAATATTTCCAATATGTGCAGAGGGAATTAATGGTTCTGTGAAAACCTTCAAGTTTACATTTCTCTGATTTTGTGTTTACCCTTTTCCCATCCATACTGCCTCAATGCAGGGACCACTGTTTATTTTTATATTTTGCATTTACTGTGTTTAGTTTTAAGCACAAAGTATAAGTAATGAGAGGCTGAAAGGCCAAGGAATACCTTTTTTGTATCCTAATGACACTCTGTGAATGAGAATTGGTGAGTCCTTGTTTCCACTGCGCCCAGTGTAAATATACCATCGGCAAAATGGTGGGCTTGAGGGAAACCAGTACCTCAGCTGGGGACTTGGCAATTGAAAACTTTGAAAACCCTTTTGCTTTACTTATTGTTCAATCACATCCTAAAATTTTTGAATTATTTTTTCCAAAGAGGTACTCTTTCCCTCCTGACATCTTAGATTGCCGCGTTGAGGGTCAAACAATGTATTGTAACCTCCAGCATGATTCAAACTGGGCGGAAGAGATTTATTGTGAATCTTGCAAGGTAATTGACATTTAAAACTACTGAAGCACACAGGGATACTCTTGATACTCTTTTGCAAACTCTTGAACAAGTGAAAGCCAAGTCATCGAATGGAAATCAGTTGTGTGAATTTAAATCCATAAATCAGAGAATTGTTCAGTTATAAGCACATCCTTTACTCCACAGCATAGAAGGTCAGGTTTTAATATGACTTTGTTTTTTTTAATGTTTACTTATATTTAAGAGAGAGAGGGGGGCGCCTGGGTGGCGCAGTCGGTTAAGCGTCTGACTTCAGCCAGGTCACGATCTCACAGTCCGTGAGTTTGAGCCCCGCGTCAGGCTCTGGGCTGATGGCTCAGAGCCTGGAGCCTGTTTCGATTCTGTGTCTCCCTCTCTCTCTGCCCCTCCCCCGTTCATGCTCTGTCTCTCTCTGTCCCAAAAATAAATAAACATTGAAAAGAGAGAGAGAGAGAGAGAGAGAGAGAGAGAGAGAGAGCGAGCGCGTGTGCTGCGAGTGGGGGAGGGGCAGAGAGCGAGGGAGACGCAGACTCCAAAACAGCTCCAGGCTCCGAGCGGTCAGCATAGAGCCCGACTTGGGGCTCAAACCCACAAACCATGAGATCACCACCTGAGCTGAAGTCAGGGGCTCAACCAGCTGAGCCACCCAGGCGCCCTTAACATGACTTGACTTTAGATATTCAGACTCTGTGGGTTTAAATTTCCATGTTGTACTTTTGCTAATTTGCCATATGATCTACATTTTTCTTCTTACGGTATGCAAAAGAATTGAATGGTGCATAATAGCACTTTAATGTATTATCTATATATTTCATCTTTGTGATTAAAGATGGCAGTGGTAATAGACTTCCTATATGCATATAGGTTGGTTAAATACAGTGTTCTCAGCAAGTAACCTTTCAAAAATCCTTCAGTTTGGTATATATATTTTGCAGTCATAACTCCTGCTGGTAGGTAAGCTTTCATAGTTCAGCCCTCGTAGGCACAATTCACAGTTGTGTGGAAAAAAATAATGTTTGAGCGTTTGTCTATCTCCCTGGGGATTTGGGGACTGGAGCCCATCAGTGAAGCCTGGGTCTGCTCAAGACCACTAGTCCCATCTGTGTGGGGCCCATTGGCCAGTGTCTGCAGGTCCGTGTGGCCCTCAACTGCTGGCTCCTCAGGTGTCTCCAAGCACCTTGTCTCTGGGAGCTCCAGGTGAGCCCTAGACACGTGGTTTTCTTTTGGGAGAAACAGCATAAAGAACCAGGTTCAGGGACAAAGGAGGCCACAGGTGTTACTGTGGAGTCCCAGCATCTAGGAAATAGAATGGACACTTTAGAGAAGTTGTATCCTGGGGAAGTAATGGCTGGGCCGAGTTAGTACAAAGCCTACGGAACATACCTATGGGAGCTTCCAGGACTGTGTTTCCATGACCGTCGCCAACTTTGTGCCAGAGGACCCATCCTTGCTCTCACTTGCTCTTCCTTGTGCATCCTCGCTCGAGTTCAGTTCAGCTGCCTACACATCGTGTGTTACTTTGCTTGAAGCTGTCTTCACTGCACTTGTAAAGCTCAGCCACATCTAAGGGCAGGGAAGAGCATTTCTAAGTGTGGTCATTGCTATGTGCCATCAAGGCCATCGGTTTATTATTGAGTGTCTGTGGGCATAGGAGAGCTAGATGCTTTTTCTGTCAGTCCCTTTTGCCTTCAGCTAATCGGTTACAAAAATTCATTAGCAAATTCATTAATCAGGGTCACTTTTACATCTTCATTGTCAATGTATATTGTTTGCTTAGTTCAACTGAGGATGCCCTATCCTTCTTTTTGATCTTTAGAAAGAAATGGAAGGGCACCTGGGTGGGTCAGTCAGTAGAGCGTCCGACTTCGGCTCAGGCCATGATCACACAGTTTGTGGGTTCAAGCCCTGTGTTGACAACTCAGAGCCTGGAGCCTGCTTCAGATTCTGTGTCTCCCTCTCTCTCTCTGCCCCTCCCCCACTCATGTGCGTGCATGTGCTCTCTCTCTCTCTCTCTCAAAAATAAATATTAAAAAAAAATTTTTTTAGAAAGAAATGGAGGAGTTTAGTCATGTCTTGTGTTACCACAAAAGATAGAACTAGAGTGATAACAGATTCAGTCCAAAGAACTTTTCTAGCAATTCAAGCCATCCATTATGGGGCAGGACTGACTTACTGGCCATACCGTCCCCTTGCCAAAGCCATTGTCTTGTACTTGGCCTCCTACTAAGAAAATGGTGGGCAGTTCGTAAAATAATAGCAAGATCCCTACAGACAAAACCTCCTCGCACTTGGGTTGTCACTGGCAGACTGATGTGCAAAAGAGGACATGCCAGGGCCCATTTGGGGGCTCTCCCAAGTGCCAAGGGAAGGTTGGTTTCTAAACCTCCCCACTTGGCACCATGGTTTGGCTGTGCCTGTCTTGCCAAGGCACATCAGGTGCAGGTACATGGGAGTCCATTAGCCGTTTCAGTTGTTGAGCTATTCCAAGTGCTGGCCGTGCTCCCATATTCACACGGGTGTGTGTGGAGGGCTAGGATGTGTGGGAAAGAAACGCTGGGTTTAGGGTTGGAAGGTAAGCTTCAGAGCCTGGCTTTATACGACGTCGGGTAATCTGCTGACCTTTTGGGAAGCTTCTCACCTCAACTCTGAAATGGATACATTCACTGCTGAGGCTTTTTAGTTTCCAAAAAATGGAGATCCACTCAGGTCTTCTCTGTAAGGGAGTTTGACTATAGTAACTCACATGGAGGTAAGTAGACACGAATCTTCTCTTTTTTTTAACGTTTATTTATTTTTGAGAGAGAGACAGAGCACGAGCGGGGGAGGGGCAGAGAGAGAAGGAGACACAGAATCGGAAGCAGGCTCCAGGCTCCGAGCTGTCAGCGCAGAGCCCCACACAGGGCGTGAACCCACGAATCATAAGATCATGACCTGAGTCGAAATCGGATGCTTAACCGACTGAGCCACCCAGGCGCCCAGCAGGAATCTTGTAATTAAAAAAAAAAAAATCCCCAAAGCAGAATTTCATGAACTCTGGAGCTGAAAGGTTGTGCAGGATCTGGGAGTCACCCTGTCAGCCCCCAGCATCCACGGCTCGTTTGTGGTTTGGCTCTTCGACGCGTTCCCATTGCCATAAATTAGCTCCTTTGTCCAGCGTACTCTGTAAATCTCATCCCCATTTTGATGCTTTTCAGTGTTTGTACTATCCATTTATTCATCAAGTCACTTCACTTGTGACCCCTCGGGACTTCTTGCACCTTGTCCCTGTCCCTGTGGCTGCCAGATTCCCTGCTTTTCCCCACCTCCCCTGACTCCTTAGGGAGACAAGCAGAGGGAAGCTAGTTACCGTAGTTCTTGTTTGTTGACAGCTTTTTTCCTCTCAGATCACCCCGTGGGAGGCTATAACCCTAACCTTCTCCCATTGGCTGTGGTTACAGGAAGGTTGGCTTAGGTGGCACAGAACACGACTAGTCCTGTTCCAGGCCCAGCTCGGAACCACTTTCTTTAGCAGAGGAGAGAAGCCATGATCCCATGATTTGCTTGTTCAATGCGACGGGCGTGCTGCAGGGGAGCCTGGGTGGCTCAGTTGCTTAAGTGCCCCACACTTTTTTTGGCTCAGTTCATGATACCAGGGTCATGGGATCAAGCCCTGCATCGGGCTTCATGCTGGGTGTGGAGCCTGCTTAGGATTCTCTCTTTCTCCCTCTGCCTCGCGCCCCACCAAAAATCCCCCGAAAAAGCACTACTCTAAGTACTTGCAGTATATATTACCGTATGTTTTATTCTCATCACAACACCATGAGGTAGGGATAATTATCATCCCATTTTACAAATGAAGGGACCAAGGGCCAGAGAAGTGGAGTAACATACCTAAACTCAAACAGCTGTTAGGTTACACAGCCAGGATTTAAGTCGAAGCAGTTGGCAGAGTCCAGACTCTGTTCTCTAAGAAGCACCAGCTCATATTCTGGCCAATCATGGGTGCCCAGTAAGTATTTCTTACATGTCCGTTCATTGGTTTTTGTTGTTTTGTCCACTGTTGACTGCTGAGCCTCATCTGATGCTTTTCCCCCATTGTTGCTTCAAAACCAGTAACTCTGTGAGCACTAGGACCCACAAGCAAGGTGGAATATAGATCTTTCTTCCTGTGGCTACACCAGACAGCTAACCCCAAAAGCTCAGATTCCGTTCAGCTTGGCTACACCCACCTGCTAACCTTGGCTTCAGCCACACCGCCTCACAGCTGGCTGCGGGCTTATTGGCAGGGAAGGGAAGAGGGCAGTTAGGGACTTTTCACTCTAAAATTGTGAAAGTCATATAACAATAAATTTAGGCTTTTTCAGGTACATTCTTTCACATCTTTGCAGTTTTTAAAAACAAAAAAAACATTTTAAAAGCATTATTGACCTATCGTTGATTTAAAAGAAATCATTGACTCATTCATTCATTTAGATATGGATTCTTTACCAGTATCTGTCAGGCCAAGGAGGTAGGAAATTAATAAGACAACCTTTTGCTTTCAAGGAACATTTAATGATATTATTAACACTTAATATTTGAGGATGGCCTTTGGCAGAACTGGGAGGCAGGTAGAGTGTCTACCTTCTTTTCCATTTCTTTATATTTTTTACATCCTTTTTACAGTTTTGTTCTTCTCTTTCCTGAAGCTCATGGAGACCTTAAGTTGCCCCCATTTCTCCAGACAGCAAGGAGAACAGCTAAGAGGCCACATTTTCATGATACTATTTTTTAACAACATGATGTAATACTCTGTTCAGCAATTTAGCTCACTTGATATAGAAGCCAACAAATTTTAAGTGCTTAGTTCCAAAAATCTCTGAAGATCCTTTTGAAAGCGGGAGTCATAATCTCTGTGGGGTTTAAATCGATAACAAGAACTGGTGATACTCATAGTAATGAAGCTAACATTTTTACTCGCTGGGTCCCAGGCGATGTATGGGATCACTTTCATGCATAGTATCAGTCGACTCTCTAAAAATCTAGTGAAATAGATGGTAATTCTCCCACTTTTCAGATACGAACACTGAGACTTGAGAAAGTACATCACAGATCCGAGGTCTTATAGGTGGAGCCAGGATTCAAGGCAAACGCATCCGACTCCAGACTTCATTCTGCCGTGACGGTGCCGCTTGCTGGCTTCAGGGTCAGCCGGTTTGTTCATTTTTCCAGGCTGTGGGATAATTTTGCTTCCTCTGGCTAGCACAGTAGAGACCCTTCACTTGATGAACATTGGGAAAGCTTGTAGAGAACTGGGCAAGGAAGGTGCTATCATGATGGAGTCTCTGAGCTACATCAAAAGGTGAAGATCTGCACTGAGCAAACGGATAAAGCATCGCAGAGAAGCCTGGGGTTGACTCTGGACAGAGGTCATCGAGAAGCCAAGACTCCAGAGAAGACTATACATTCCGTATATTGAACTTCAGGGCGGGAGTTTATAGCAAGGCTTTGTTATCAGAGAGACCAGTTTAAATCCCTGTTCTACCCCTTACTATGTTTTCTAGTGTCCTTGGGCCAGTTGCTTAAAACTCTCTGAACTCACTTTCCTCATTTATGAAATGGGAATGATAATAGATTCTGCTTCTTAAAGCTGTTTTGAGGATTACATGAGATGATTCTTACTAAGCACTTCCTACAGTGCCTGGCCCGTGGGAGGTGCCCAGTAAATACGAACCAGGTAAACCCTTGGGGTGCCGGGCAAGCTGCCTGTAACCATTCCTTGCGTCGTGTGTTACTCCAGGGCCCCCTACCTTAGGGAGCCAGAAAAGCAGCTGGGATCATGGCAGCCCCTTGCAGGAGTCCTGGAGGAGTTGTGCTCGGGGGCAAGACTGAGGCAATTAAGGTCATCAGGGCAACAGAACGGGCCCCTTGTGAAGCCGGGATGTGGCCGTGTACATCTAGGGCATTGTTAAGCCACTTCTGTTTTCACTGTTTACAGGGTTTCCTAGCAGCTATCCTATGGTTTGGGAGGACGATTCCAGCTCCAAATTCCCTGGAAGAACTTCACTAATTTATTTATTTATTTTACCAAACCAAATGATGTCATTATGGGAATTTCTGTTCTGCTGAGGTATCTAAGAGTGTTGTTACTCACGTTCACGACGGGAGACGTTTGTGGCCAGCACTGGTGAAAAGGCTCAGGGTTCTTTGTTGTTTTTAAAATTTTTTTTAACATTTATTTATTTTTGAGAGACAGAGAGAGACAGAGCATGAGCAGGGGAGGGGCAGAGAGAGAGGGAGACACAGAATCCAAAGCAGGCTCTGAGCTGTCAGCACAGAGCCTGATGCGGGGCTCGAACTCGCAAACCGCGAGTTCATGACCTGAGTCGAAGTCGGACGCTTAACCGACTGAGCCACCCAGGCTCCCCAAGACTCAGGGTTCTTAATCTGAAGGCTGTCATCTTTCCTCCAGCTCATGCTGCCTTCTTCTTGCCTTCTGCCCATGTCTAAAGTTTTGTGATTCTTTCACTGACCCGAAATTTGCCTTTAAATCTGACCTCAAGCCTACACTCAATGGGTGGTTGGTGGGGACAGAGTAGCTTTGGGTATAGTGGATGTAGGCAGCCGTGTGCCCAGAGACAGAAGCCTGCGTGGGCAATGGCAGGAAATCAGGCCACGGGTCTGTAAAGTGCCAGATGATAAACACTTTCAGCTTTGCAGGCTGTTTGAACTCTGGTACAACTACCCAACTCTTGCCATTTTATAGTGCCAAAGTAGCCATATGCAATAAGTAAATGGATAAATGTGGCTGTGTTCTAATAAAGCTTTATTTACCAAATAGGCAGCGGGCACCCTTTGGCCTAGAGGCCATAGTCGGCTGGTCCCCATCTAGTACATTCTCTCTTGTCTACAGCGCATAAACAGAGACTGAAATCTTAACAACTTAGTGGAAGTGTTAGGGTACCATTTGCAGAGTGAAAGATAATAGTTTGCTCATTTTAGTCAGACTCCTATAGATTGATTATAATTGTCACTTAAGGCAGACATTGACAGAGATCGTTCTTGCTACAAATTCCAGGCACAAATTCAGGTGAGATACAAGCATATTAGCCTCTCCTGAGAGGTATTGATGGGTTTAGCGAAGACAAAGTTGATGAAAACAAAATATGCTTAGACTTGACAAGGGAATTATCAACAAGGTATGGGTTAGGAAATATGCAATTTTTTTTCCTTCCCTGTGAGGCTGATGGCTCCTGCTTGGTTTCGATTTTGACATACACAACAGACTTTTGTGAAATGTTTAGATAGGTTACAACAGCCCCTTATACAGAAACACCTAATGTTGGTGGACATGCACGCAGAGAAGTATATTACGCTTCCAGACAGGTCATGATACATTTGGTCTGTGATACGTAAGGACTTTACATTTATTTATTTTTGAGAAACGGAGTGAAACAAAGCGTGAGTGGTGGAGGGGCAGAGAGAGGAGACACAGAATCTGAAGCAGGCTCCAGGCTCTGAGCAAGCGGTCAGCACGGAGCCTGATGCGGGGCTCGAACCCACAAACTGTGAGATCATGACCTGAGCCGAAGTCGGATGCTCAACCGACTGAGCCACCCAGGTGCCCCGATACTTAAGGACTTTAAGAGTTAGTGGTGGCTGTCTGCCTTGCTTATAAATAAGGCTGAAGGTGGACGAGGCATTTTGAGAGACCTCACCTCATAAAACCGCCTTATCGCATACCCTGTGAAGTATGAGCCCAGGTTCATTGGAAGTCTTGCCTGCATGAGAGGCTGATGTCAGTAGCTCTCCTCCAGATTGCACAGGAGTCTCCGTGGTACATCCGAGGAGGTCGGGAGCTTCCTGCTGCTGCCTTGCTATTTATGATTCTCCTGATACCTCTGTCACTGCTGCTGACATCCATGAATAGCAAGAGATGAGTCAAATAGCCTTCTAACTTGGGCGAATCAGATGCTCAGTTAATTGATATATTGAACTGTGGCTGACAGCAGTGAGTGCCTCATGGAGAAGTATCTGGGCCTTCTGGGCTTGGCTCCCAGTCCCGAAGTTTGCTTAAGGTGAACTTAAGGGGACTTCTGCAGCCCCCTAAAGCACCATGGCCATAGGAGATCCCTAGGAGATCAGACAGCAGGTGTTTGTTAAAGGGCTCAGGCTTTTGTTTCCTCCCTTCCTATATTCTGTCTGAGCAAGATGGTGGAAGAATTTGGGACTGAGACGCATAAGCATTTGGGACGTAGAGGAGTGAGTGTGTCAGAACTTGACCTGTCTGGGCCTCAGACACATTCTTATGAAGGAAGGTAAGCCGCCCTACAAACAAACGCAGGAGGGCTCTGCCTCCCAACGGTGATGTTGAAGCATCCCAGTTTGATTCTTTTTATTCCCTAAACGATGTGGCGTGTACACGCGCAGGTCACCATCCCTGGGCTTTCAGCTGGCCGCCTCGGGGGCTCTGCTGACCAGAGCAGGCGGCCTCGGCACCTGAGAGTTCCAACCTGTCCAGGACACAGCCACCATCCTTGGGCCCCGCCTGCGGTTGGAACGGGCAGCACCAACGTGTCCCCGCTGGGGCTCTGCCCGGAACTCCCAGAACAGAGTGACGCCACCAGGCTGTGCTCCCCTAGGTGGCATTTTCTCTTCTTCCCTCAACAGTGATACATGCTGGGCCGGGGAGACCAGGGGACCATTGAATTAGAAATCAGGAGGCTTTGCTTATGGGCCTTTTCCCCACAAAAGTCTGTGAAACTGCAGGCATATGTCTTCACCTGTCAGAAGCCTGTTCTTATCTGCACATGAGTGTTCTTAAAACTTTAGGCATTCGGATTGTGCCATGGTTGGTTGTTGTTTTTTTTTTTTTTTAATCTGCCTTGGTATTTTCTGAATATTTTTATTTACATTGACTGGCTTTTCCGGTTTGAACTTATTTTTGCCTTAGATGAAAAGGCCAACACGGGGCGCCTGGGTGGCGCAGTCGGTTAAGCGTCTGACTTCAGCCAGGTCGTGATCTCGCGGTCCGTGAGTTCGAGACCCGCGTCAGGCTCTGGGCTGATGGCTCAGAGCCTGGAGCCTGTTTCCGATTCTGTGTCTCCCTCTCTCTCTGCCCCTCCCCCGTTCATGCTCTGTCTCTCTCTGTCCCAAAAAATAAACGTTGAAAAAAAAATTAAAAAAAAAAAAAAAGGCCAACAAAACCAGGGGTTTGATGTTATCGTTAATGATATCGGTACAGGTTAGGAAAAATATTACTTTATAAAAGAATGAAATGGAAACATCCCCTACTTTTGCCAGCCATTGGCATGGCACCAACTAGGAGCACATGGATGGGCTGTGGGCACTCTGCCTTGGGAATCCCAAACTGGATGACCTTGTAAGTTGCTTCCAGCTCTGGTATTCCAGGAGTATGAAAGTGAAGGGCATATGGGACACTAGCAACCCCAGTTAAAACAGACTTCAGAGTAACATACAGAGAAACTGTATTCTGCTCCCTGCAGCAACTCTGTTTTTCTTTTTCCCATTTACGAACGTGGGATGATGGTCTATGGGGAAAATGGCGGGCTTGTCTGCCTGTAGGTTGGGTTGAATGGAAGTGGTTCTGCCCAGGGAGAGAGCTGTCACTTCCTGCTGTGCTGACCTGTCAAAAGGAGTTTGGTGGCTGGGAGCCTTTTCCCATGGCCCGGTGGGGCCTGTCCTCAAGATTTGCTGAGCTGCTAGCCCAGGGCCTCTTGTGCTCAGCCAGCCGTCCTCACAGTCTCCCACGGAGCCTGCCTGGACACGCCCCCACCTTTGCCTCAGGGAGTACACTGGGAGCCTCCTGGGGTCGGCCTCAGAGTGGAGTGGCTCCTGGACCATGGGACCATGGGAGGGAGCACATTGTGGGAAATAAAAGACCACAACCTTCTGCTTGGGGGATTTGGTGCATCTTGGAGTCACCTCCGGAGCACTTGGAGTCCTCAAAGAGGACATTTCTCCTTGTACCCAGAATGACTGTGATGAAACCAGAGGCGGAGTGATTGTGGCAAGCACAACCGAGCCGGTGGTTTTATATTTCTTACTCCCCTGACGGCCTCAGTGGCCCTGTGTGCTCTCTTCTCAGGACAGCACTTGTAAGTCTGCTTTGGAAGGAAAATTCCTGATAGGATAGTGGGTTCTGCCTTGCCAAATAACAGGACACCTCCCAGACTTCCCTTCCGGGAGAGCTCTCCTGGCTCTCAGGACTGCATCTGGACAAGGTCGAGGACAAGTCAGTGCCACCTCTCTCAGTAATGACAGGCCGTCTTCGGTCTCTAAGGCACTGGAGACCCTGCTGTCTTTCTCTTCCCTGCCTCCTCTTCCACATGCCCTTTGTGAGTTCCTTTGCCTCTTTGATCAAACTTGCATCTGATGTTCATTTTCACCTGATTTCATCTAATGAAAAAAATTGAAGTGGGAAGTGGGCCGTGTAACCATTCCTGTGTGGGACTGTGAGTGTGTTCAAAGGGCTGTGTTTGCCTCCAGAATTTTTTACCAGCGTCTATGTCAAAGGCTGCCTTATCCAGTTAATATCCTTCCACGTCACTAGGGTCGCAGAGAAAGAAGAGTGAAAAGGAGAAAAGTAGTTCTTTCGCTTGAGAATCATCTACACAAATAGTGCATTTTATTATTTGGGGAGAGGGATCTGTCTTCCTACTCATTTTTATTGCCCAGGGTGCCCTTTTCTGTCCCCTCTTACTCACTGCTGCTGCACCTGCCATGGCTGTGTCTTCCTGGGTCCCTCCTTCCCCTCCATGTGTATGCGTTCAAATCCTACCTCTCTTTCGGGCCCCATTTCAAATGTGTCCACCTGGCCACCTCTCTGCATCATTCAGCTGGAGACCATTCCTCCCTCTTGGTCTATGGCCGGGCGAACAGGAAAGGCTTCTTTGAGCCTTTCTTATGGCTGGTGTCTGTTTCCATCCAAAGGCAATTTTGATGAATCTTGTCTTCCCTACCAGACTGCAGGATCCTAAATGGCAGGATCTGGTTTTGAGTCTGATTCATCTTTATATTTCTTACAGCTACCAACCCGACGCTTCACACAAGGAATGTCCCCAGTTGGTGTTTGTGAAATGAGTGGAATTTGTTTGTATCATGTTTTTTTTTTTTTTTCACTTGGTCCTTATAACTGCCTCTGTCTCCAGCCTTGGCCTCTCCTACCAGCTTCTGACTTACATATCTGCTTGGGTGTCCCACATGCATTGTGAACAATGTTTCCCCACCCACCTGTCCTCCTCATGTGCCTCCTGTGGTGACAGGACCACCAACACCGTCACCCAGGCTAGACCCCCTTTCCTCCCCCTCCTCATTCATTCACTCCAGCACCACATTCTGCTCATTTATTTTAGTTTCCAGATGCCACTGGAATCCTTCTGTACTTGTCCCCTCTACTGCCGCTGGTAGGACAGCCTCCCTCCCCAAATCCCCCCCTGCCCCGCCCCCTCCTCTCACCAGATTGCTACAGGCGATTCCCACCTGTTCACACTGCCTTCTGACTTGCTCCCCTCAAAAACTTCCCTCTTTCGGGGCTCCTGGTTGGCTCAGTCAGTTAAGCATCCAATTCTTGGTTTCGGCTCAGGTCATGATCTCATGGTTCATGAGTTAGAGCCCCACATCGGGCTGTGTGCTCACAGTGCAGAGACTGCTTGGAATTCTCTCTCTCTCTCTCTCTCTCTCTCTCTCTC
Organism: Felis catus; assembly: GCF_018350175.1. NCBI lineage: Eukaryota > Metazoa > Chordata > Mammalia > Carnivora > Felidae > Felis > Felis catus. The sequence goes on along the minus strand of NC_058384.1, from coordinate 18,756,246 downwards.
TCTCTCTCTCTCTCTCTGCCCCTCGCCCACTGTCCCTCAAAATAAATAAATAAACGTAAACAAAAAACTCCCCTCCCATTGCCACCAGGCTGTTCTTAGCAAAGTGCGGCTTGCACGGTATCATCTTGCTCACAGAACACCTGAAGTAATTCCCTTTGCTCTGAAAGGTCACTTCCCAGCTAACCTTTTCATGGCCTGACCCTCATCTCGTCTCCTCGGTTTCCACTCTGTCCTAGCCACACTGACCAACCCGGTCATGGTGCCTGGAAGTCCCTTGCTGTGTCATACTTCTGTGATTTCACGTGTGTTTTACTTTCGGCTTACAGTGTCTTTCCTCTCCTCTGAGTGGGGTTGCTTCTAACTACTGGCTTTAAAATTCGCCCGGGAGTTCCCTGGAAAATGCCCTGACCCCTTTCCCTCTAGGCATGGTTGAGTCATGCTCTGCAGTCCCCGACACGCCTTCCTGCCACGGACCTCATCGTCATCTGTGCGTGCGGCTGTCTCCCTGAGCATGAACTTCTTGCTTGGGGGCGGGGAGGGGGTGAAGGTGAGGAGTTCCGCTTCTCTGCGTCCTAGCGGAGCTTCTGGTCTTTGCTAGGAGGCCAAGAGGGACTTTGGGAATGAACGGCCAACCCCATGAAGAAGGCTGAGCAAATCTGACAGACAGACAGCTGAGGCTCAAAGGTCCGAGGGCTGAATGACCGGTAAGTGGTGCCATTGGGCACAGAAGCTGGTTGCTGGTCAGCTGGCCTTCCCTCGTCTTGCAAGACCTTTGGTGGAATGTTCTACTCAGGTCTCCTCTCTGATGGTTGTGGCTCCCTCCTCTCCCCTAACCGTCACCTCCCCTCTTCCCTTCACGTAATCATGGAACAGGAAGCCCAGGGAAGACTACCGTACCCACCAGAGCTGGCTAGTCACAAGGCCATCTCTATTCATCTATTCGTCCGTCATCTATGGAATGTTTTAAAATTGTTTTTTAATTGATACTGAGCAAAATCACTGTGAGATATTTTCAGAGTGAAGACTTCGGTTTTGAGTGTTCCAGGGCATGGGTGAAGGACTGGGGTAGTACCCACTAGTGTTATAAATTTAGAGGGCCCCTCCCAGGACCTGAAGACAGGACAGTCCCTGACCCAGCCTCTGGACAAAGCAAACGGCTCGCCTTTCATATCCTCGGTGGCTGCGTTCACACCTCTGCAGTTCTCGGCCACGGTGCCGGGTCCCCATCAGTTGTGAACTGTGGCAGCTGAATCTGATGCTGATAATAGTCACAGTGTCAGGATTTGTAAGTGGTTTCCTTTTCTCCATTAGAATAGAGTCTGCATTATAAGTGCCCGATAAAAAAAAGTCGTTCTCACTCAGCTTGCCTTCTGGTCTGGTTTCTTGACCCAGAGGAAACTTCGCTGGGGTTACAGCCGGCACTGGGTGTGCCTGTGGGGTCTACCCAGTTTGTAGCCCGCATTTGTCATGGTGTGGTGGCGGAGAAGACCGTTGAGAACGGCTGTTCCTGACAGTGTGTGGCCCTCTGCTAAGGCAGATGCAGTTTCTGCACTACAGAACGGAGTTAGCGAGAACTCCTACATCCTACCTGCAGTCACTCTCTAGAAGCGGAAAGATAAATGCAAATATATGTGCATACGTAAATACAGATAATGCATATATTAATGAAAACAAAAAGTAAAGCGTTGGTTTCCAGGAGAGAGGACTTTCTTCACACCCTTCCCTTTGTAAAGCACGTAGCAGAGGTTTTCCTATAATTAGGTGCTGATAGATGTCTTATAACTGCACTTAATGTGCTGATCATTTTGCAGTATATACAAATATCAGATCATCATGTTGTACACCTGGAACTAACGTAATGTCATATGTCAGTTATATCTCAATCATAAGAAAAAATGTGGTGACAAATTTCTTTAACCTCTCTGGTGACGAGACGCGATTCACGCGGAGTTTTGTGGAGTACAGCAAGTACAGGCCAGTTAGTTTTTCTAGAGAAAAAATGGCTGTCGGTTTACGTGAGGCCCCTGCCATCTCACAGCAGCTTTGCTGATGGCACAAAAAGGTACAAGTCAGAACAAGGCTGGATAAATGGAAGCCATCGTGCTTTCTGGAAGCACAGCTAACGTCTTCTGGATGACGCGTCTGTAGCATGGACCTCCAATCTGAACCACCCACCCTCGTGGGTGAGGATGCTGACGTCCTACAGGAGCTGACTTCTTCCTGGGTGGCTCTGCGCTGAGGGGACCTCTCAGCACTGGCCAGGGAGCCAGCAGAGAGGAGTGAAGATGGGCTCCCCGATGGAGGCCTTAAGTCTGAGTTGACAGACGGCAGGAAAGTCATGTTCTGTGTGCTGTATCAACCTGGCCAAGCCAGCCTCACTTTAATTAATCAAGCAGTGCACTGTCCATGCTGAGAATGGGGCTGTGGAAAGTTTTTAAAGTGGGGTCTCTGCCTGCATGTGTAGTCAGAGCTATGATACGGGACATAGCAGAATTAGGGATTAAAGATTAATTAAGAAATGCCCACATATGCTTTCAGAGTGGGGACAAAACATGTCCTAGGATCGTAGAAATCAAACTCATTTTTGGGAAGGAGAGAAACTTCTGGTGGGGGCCGTGGCGGGGGTAAGGGGCTTAGGCAAAGGGAAGGTGAGGGAGGGCAGGTCAGGGGAGGGAGAGGGCAAAGGCTCTGGGATAGGCAATAGGCATGGGCGTGTGTCCTCTCTCTCCCTCCCTCTCCCACTTACTCCTTTCAACCCACCTTTCTCTCTCCCTCCCTCCCTCTCCCTTACAATAACACTGAATCTTAAAAATAGAAAAAATAAATCACCTCTATTAAAAAGTAGAAAAATAAAATCCCATGAACGCGGTGATCTGAATTAAATCATAATGGTGCCACTGGTTGGCTGGGAATGGCCCTCCTGGGGTCAGCAGCACATGCCCGCCCCAGGTACAGAATAATGTCTTGTCTGGAAAGATGATGTCTGTCTCGTCAGTTGCCTTGGAAGCAAGAACCCCTGACTATCTTTGTATCATGAGAGTGTCTCTGGCCAGAGCAGGCTGACCTGTGGATTCACACTACATGATTTAGCCACTGATCAGTAAATCAAAACTATAGCAGAGTTGGGCCTTTTGTCACTTTCCACGGGGCTGGGGTGGGGGGGGGGCGGGCAGAGGGGTGAGCTGGGACTCAGCTTCCAGCTTCCCTCTGCTTGGGCCCATCTTTGGCTGGTGAACACTGGGCCTGTGCCCAACGACCTGGTAGAGGTGACTAGTTCCCACCCAGGGACAAAGTGAGCCACGGACCAGCTAGTGAAGAAATCGAGTTACAGGTGTCCAGTTCTGTACTCAGCCTCATCACCTCCCCGTCAGAAGCCAAATATAAGAGAGAAATCCTGGAAAACCAGAGGAACAAAGCTGACATCACGCGGCGATGGGTGGGAGGGATGCCAGGGAGGGAGGAGGCAGAGCAGGGCAAATTTTTTTTTTTTTAATTAACAATGGGGAGGATTTGAAGACTTGACAATGGCTTTACCTGCAAAAATATAATTAGCCAAAGACCATGTGCTGCTGATGTTGGAGGTGGTAGTTGAAGGAAGCCTGCCCTAACGAGGATGTCAGTGCCTCACTCAGAGATTGTCTTCCCAAACCAGGCCTCTTCTCCAGATTCTGTGCTTGATTAGTTCCAGAGAAAAATTGAATTATAATAATTTTTTAAGAGGCAGAAATAAGGCCACAGCACTTAGCGCATGGCCCAAGAGGAGACTCTTTTGACTGTCAGTCTTCCCTCTCCCTCCCCTCTTTGATATCAGACAAAGCTTGTTGGCAAGAGCGAAGGGCTTGGAAGATATCTTGGCATAGGATACGCTAACTGCGTTTGTACGTCAGCATCTCTGCTGTCCTTAATTCCTTCGCCTGCTCCCTTTGCTACAGTTCTTCAGCTTTAATATGCATCTTACTTGGATGCCAAGATTGAGTCACAGCTGGAGTGTTACAAGAGCTGTGGCCACGAGTGCCCGTTGTTCTCATCAGCCTTGTGGGTGAAGTACGTTACAAGTGAGAGATCCTTTATGAGCAGAAAGCTGTGTGTGAGAGTTTTGCTGACTTCTGTATTTGACTAGCTTTGAATGACTTGCATTGGGAGTGACCGTTCTCATCCTTTGAGTTTTAATGCAAGACATGTCCTGCAGGGCTTTCTCTTACCTTCTCTAGGTCTGTTGGCCAGCCAACTTGTAGGTGACCCGACTGCGATGCTGCTCCTGGCTTCCTTGAAAGTGTTCAAGTCTGACACTTTCTTCCAAGTCTGTTTTCTACGTGTGCTGTTATATTATGGATAACATCCACTGCTCCTCTTAGGTCTCTGATCCCAGACTAAGGGCTTCAGGTGACAGAGGGACCTAAGTCTGTGTGCACGTATGGCAGACTGTTCTCAAGGAAATGCTGGAACATCTGTACCTTGCAACCCTTAAGACGGCTGATTTCACTTAGAAAATATCCACCCAAGGGGCACCTGGGTGGTTTAGTCGGTTAAGTGTCTGACTTCGGCCTAGGTCACAATCTCTCTATTCGTGAGTTCGAGCCCCACGTCGGGCTCTGTGCTGACAGCTCAGAGCCTGGAGCCTGATTCGGATTCTGTGTCTCCCTCTCTCTCTCTGCCCCTCCCCTGCTCATGCTCTCTCTCTGTCTCTCAAAAATAAATAAATGTTAAAAAAAATTAAAAAGAAAGAAAACATTCACCCAAGAACAGGTATCTCCAATAGATTTCCCTTGCCTGTGTCAGAATGACACAATAGATGATCACAGTAGATGATCACAATAGATTTCCCTTGCCTGGTAAATACGGCCACCGTTGGCACAATTAAATAACTGCTTGAAATGATGCATTTGGTTAACCCTGTGATCAAGCTTAACTGAAGAAGATTGGGGCGTCCAGGACATCTACCACAATGCAGACATTTGGGAATCCTTACTTGTATAATCCTAAGAGTTATGTGTAGGTGCAAGGCCATTCAGGGCTTAATTTAGAAAAGATGGAGGTTAGGGAATTGGGGCCCTGGCCCAGGCCCAGATGGTGGGCCCCTTTCTACTCAGCCAGGTCATAGAACATCATTAAGACCAGTGGTTGAGTCTTGATTTGGCTTTGTACTAACTACCACACGAACCTGAGCAGGTGACTTAACCCCTCTAATCTGTTTTGTCATCTAAGAATGGAAACAGTAATTTCGGCTACTTACATTTATTGGTAGGATTAAATAAAATAATGAATGTAATTCACCGTGTGCTGTGTTTGGCATACGGTAAATACTTTACACATGGTAGTTATTATTCCTTCTTCATTGCTTCGATACCGTAGGAATAAGGCAGTGTGTCCATAGAATTACAAAATAAGACAGGAATTTAGTAGGGGGGGCGTGGATTAAGCATGTGTAATGGGATTGCTGTAGATGCCGAGAAATGCTTTCATAGTGATTTGTAGCCTTTGAGATCTTCACAAAACTAACCCTCAGCTTGGTAGGTTTGTCACCTCTCCTAATATGGACACTGCACCATTGGAGATTCCACTGAGAGGAATCTCCTGGGCAGAGCTCCTGAGTATCTGACTAGACCCTAGCACACCAGACCTCACGGCAATTATGATCAAGTTGTACCTTCCTGCGTGGGACAGGAATATGATCAAGGCCCACACCCTATGTGTTGGGTCTTCCACCTAGCCCGTGACTAGCAGGTATCTCTGAAGAGCACAGCCTTTAACGATCCATCTCGGCGTGTTTTTTGTTTTTTGTTTGTTTGTTTGTTTGTTTCCCGGAGAGGAAACAGAGCTTGTAAGTCTTCACTGGTTCAGAAAGTGATATGTACCAAATTCAGGGAAATCTTGCCATCTCGATTCTCTCCACCCTGCCATACCCCACTTTTTTTTTTCAGCTGAAGTCATTGGAGTCTTGACAGGTACCTTGCATACGGTCTGCCCTCAGTGACTAGTCATTAATGTTGTTCATTTGCCCACCCCCAGCTGCTGCCCACAGAGCTATTAGGTCTTTGAGACCTCTCACCTCCCTTTGGGCTGGGCTGCCTGACTTTTGGGAGATGAGAGGAAGAGGGGTTTAACAACTCCATTATGTTTAGAGAGAAAGAGGGTTAAAGTCTAATGGTCATTAGCATATCCTGTGCCAGCTGCCTCTTCTGTTACTTGTTCAATAATTCCCTTAATGTTTGGTCCTAATGGAGCAGATTATTGTTATTATTTTATTTCATCAAGATCACCTACTGCATAAAAACAAAGAGGAAAGGAGGAAAGGAACGTGGCCAAGAATAAGCATTGAGCATTATCCAGCTGGAGATATTTATTTATTGGCTTCATGCTTGGCTTGTGAAGTTTTGAAGGGCTGGTGCACATAGCCCGTGGAGGGAGCCTGTCTCACGCAGCTCTGCCCACGGGTTGCTGAGACAGCGACCTGGAGTGCTTTTGCTTCTCTCTGGACCCTTTTATCTCCCAGCCTGCCTCTCGTGCACAGTACACGCATTTGTGCACGTGCACGCACGCACATACCCACATACACGGGTTACATGTGGGGCCAGCCTCTTAACACAACACTGATTGGGGGGTCCCATCCACAGTGTCTGACAAGGCAGCGTCACCTCTTAGAATATTGCCCCGTCTGCATCTAGAGGGACGGGAGGACCTCGGCTTTGCCCGGTGTCCTGATTCCTCCATGCTCTCCCACTCTGCTGAGATCTAGGCAGGTCTTTGGAGTTAGGGGACCCGTTAGGCTAGCCTTGGACCGGGAACACCCTGCATACAGCAAGCTGCTTCTGCCCCCCCGCCGCTGCCTCACCCGGCTGCACCTGGCTTTGGCATTCTCATTAAGGCAAACAACAGGCGCCTGGTGCCGCTGAAGATCCGAGAGCTCTGAGCTCCTCATGAACAAATGCACTCCTTCGTTTGCTTTGGGACAGCAAAGTTAAGGTTCTGAGGCAAGAAAAAATCCCAAGAACCAAAAAAGCAGCTCTATAAAAAGAACCTGAAAGAGGACAACTTGAAATAGCCCGGGCTGACTCCAGCACGCTAGCCTCCAGCCACTTTCCCTAGAGGGCTTCAGGCTCTCATTAATGAACCTCCTGAAGGCTCATAAAGAAATGGATGACAAACTTCCTGGATTAAAGAAGAAGAATAGTGAGCAAATCTAACCGAATTAAAACTTTGGACCTGGGAAAAGCCAACAAATAAAAAATAAAAAGCTAGCAAGCTGAGTCTCCTCCGGAGAAGAACTTCATTCACAATGTCTTCAGATTGGAAGAGCCTTCAGATGTCAACCTGCCTAAGCTGGAAGACTCTTAGTCTTAGGGATTGTCTCTTGCTTATGGAAGGCTGTCTGTTTGGTCCCCGTCTCTACCTCCCCAAATGGCGTTTTAATGAGGGAAGGTCTTGGAAGGCCTTCTATTTCTTCCCTTAGCTTTGGGTTCTTGCACCCAGAAGCATGGGGAAGGGGTCCTAAAGCATTTGATGGCAGCCAGCTAACATAGTATCCTGCCCCAGTGAGAGGCTAACCAGGCAGGGCAGCTCTGTCCCCCACGTGGGATGTGCCATTCACGTCAGAAGCCCCAGAGGACATATTGAGGCCTCTTAATTAACGTGGTGGCCCGTGGCAACTGGAAAGCATTTCCACACGATTAAAGACTTCGGAAAACCCCCAAGGGGAGGTAATGTTCCTAATAATTTATAAATTGAACTCACTACTTAATATGCTTAACATGTTTCTCTCGTCTTCCATTTGGGAAAGAGATGGGCAGGGGATAATGGATTTCTGTTTGCCAGCCACCACAGGAAAGAGAATCTTCAAGAACAAACCAAGAGGCTTTCTCTTCTAGTTTAGGTGACTCCTTCTGGCAGTAAAGGGATCCTCGAGGTCAACAACATGTTACCACAATTTTGATGACATCATCTAATTTCCAAAGGCCTTATTGTGCCTTTGGGGCTTCCTATCAGGGGCTCCATTGGGCTAGCTAGAGTTGATAGCCCACCTCTGAAGGATCAGTTCCATTCTTGCTGTGGTCTGTAGTTACTGGCTTTCCTGCGCAGGAAGAGCTCAAAGACATTTTCTCCACCAGTTTAGAGCTATTTCCAGTTTGACAGGGATCAGTGTTAACAATCAGGAAGTTTTCAAGTTGGAAGAGTCCATTCATTTCTGTCAGTCGCTTCATTTGCTAGATGAAAGCCTGGGGAGGGTGCAGAGGAGTTAACACAGCTTGCCCAGAGCCCTTCTGGTGGTTGGCCCTGCGGTTTTACTGGTGACCTCCGTGTTCTCAGTAAATGAGGTCCAGTTTTGCTCAGAAGCACAGGGTCAGACAAGACCTTGAAAAGTCATCTCTGTACCTCATCTGTTTGCTGCCCCTGGAACATTTGGATCTAGATTCGAGTACGGCCGGCGATGCCATGCAGACTTCCACAGTTTTCTCCTGTTGGTCTGCCTCCTTTGAAAGCCAGAGATAGATGTAAGTGATCACTGTCATATATGAGAGAGGCCCTTTGCCCCAACAACCCTTGGGCATTGTTAGTGGGAGAAAATAAGAGACATGGACCACCAAACTTGTCTATTTCATTCTGATTTTCTAACCACCATTTAATTCCTTTAGGAATATAATTTGAATTCCGCGTGTCCAGTTGCCTTGAGGGACAATTAATTATGTCTCAGACTCACTCTTGTGGTTACTCCTAGGGTGAAACGGAGCTTTGAAATGTGAGTTGATTGATTGGCTGCAGTCCCTTGACAGATGGTAGCTGGACACATAATCTCAGCTTTTCCATTTCTCTGCCAAGGGTTCACAAAACCCGAGTGACTCCTAAACTTTAGTGACATTTGATAGATGGGAGATTCTTTATTCTGGGATTTACTGATCATATGACATTGATACCAGATAAGGGAAGGACTCCACTGGCCCCTGACGTGTTCCCTAGGGTACTTCCTCCAGTCCGAGATATCTCTACCTACCCCAGTTTCTTCTGTTAGGAGGAGCAGTGACATTTCGCAGCCCTGGTGAGCTGTTCTCATCTTCCTTTTGTGCCTGAGTTTACCTTTAAAAGCCAAATTATAGGGACTGTTTCCTGTAACTTGAATGTGAAGCCCACGAGCTCAGGAACTATACCTGTATTTTTCACTGCAGTATCTCCATCCCTGTGACCAGTAGACAAATGCCTCACTGAAGTAAGTAGAAACTTGTTGAATGATTGAGTAATGAAATGAATGGGTGAGTTACATAGCAATTGTATAAAGCTTTGCTTGCAAGCACATAGAAGATGTCTATATTGAAATACATGCACAGTTGACCTCTCCTCCCTCCCTCCCTCCCTCCCTTCCTTCCTTCTTTAGTTATTGAACACCTTTGTGCCATGCACTGTGCTTGGCCCCAGAGCTTAGTGGCCCCTGCTCATGAAGTCTGTACTCTAGTAGATGAGCTGGACAGGAAAACCAAAGGAAAGATGCTTGTGGTCAGAGTTATGTGGAGGCTTCCGTGGGCGGTTTAGTGAGACTAGGGAAGAATTGGCTGAGGCTGTGTCACTGAAATGACTCGGAAGGGCAAGTAGGAGTGAGCTCAGGGCGGGAGGTGCGACGTAGACCCAGGATGAACACACAGGTCAGATAATGAGACAGTCTGGGGTTAGCCTGCATGATTGGGATGAGCATAAACGGAGATCTGCCTAGAACGTTCTGTCCCTGGGCAATCATCATCAGTGTTATGTACAACGTTGTTACACAAAGGTTTCAAAATCTGTAAGGGATCTGACCAACATCATACTATTCTCTCAGGTAAGTGCTGAAAAATGTCAGTGTCATAATAAAATAAAAGCTGGTTTCATTTTTTTGATCTCTATTAAAGCCAGGAGAAATGATTTATTGATTTCTAAAGAAAACATATTTTTAAATGCCACTTTTTTTGCATGCAACTTGTTAACGGATGTGGAGTTCTCATCTACCCCAAACGTGCTTCTGGTTATAAAATGTTAATAGTTTTGAGAAAAATCAATAGAATAATCAGAAAACTCATGAAAAGATGAATAAAGAGCAAAACAATTTCATATCTTGCAGTAATTGTTATTTTTTCTCGAATGTTCAGAGTTTGCAACTTGTTACCTGTCATTGGGTCCAGATGTACCTTAATGCTTTTGCCTTGTTTTGCTTCGTTTTGCATACCATGAAAATTGAAGCTAACACACATAAATGAAGAATACCCTCTGAGCACAGCTAAGGTGATACAGAAATGCAAAGCCAGGAGCTCATGTGTGAATTCCTGCATGCCTTCTGTAAAGCCTCGTGTGATGACGTCGCCATTATGACGTCTTGTCTGGGATCAAATGCATGGAGGAAGTTTGTTCCTCCCACTGAATTTTATCATCAGACAAGATGTGTGCAGCTTGCCTTTCCCTTTTTGGCTTGGTTACCAGGAAGCTCCTCGCTGTAGCTCCTGGTTCAGGCACTCTTTCCATTTCATCTGCCACCTCTTTGTTCTGTTAGATCCCTTGAAAGAAAAATTTTAGGGCAGCTCCGACTTAAATCGAAAATGCTTAAAATTCTCTGTGGAAATTGGTTGAAAATAATGCTAAAAGCAAAAACTATGGTTTGTCACAGGAATGCAAAAACGATCGAACGCGAGCACTGGATTTCCATGTCATCACTGTAGAAGGGAAGTTATCAAGGTGGCTATATCCATGGCTTCTCCTAGTATAGTGGAGGGTCTCTACATTTTTCCCTACCCAGGACCTTCTTACTGGATAGAGCAGATGAGCAGTTCAGAGGAATTTGTGTAGAGTGACTTTACAAATTATTATTATGGCAAAATGTTTTTATTATATATTCATAGCACGTAACATTATTTTTGTGATTATTTATGTATGAATCCACGATTAGTAAGTCCTTGCTAAGGGTTGTGACATCTGCCACCAATTTGGGTTGTAGAAGCAGAGCAACCTTACCACAACTTGAATACCTACGTCGACAGTCCCTTTTCACGTCTATGCCGAGCCTCACCTAGTGGCTGGCGCCCATTACTAATAACCGATTAAGAAAAACCCAAGGTTGTTAGGATCACTGACTCCAAGCAGGGGAAACATTTCAATAAAGCAAGGTTAGATATGCTAAATACACTGGCTTAGCCAATCAGAAACTTGTGTTCTAGCTCCCTATAAGTTATTATTTAAAATAAATAAATACTACTTGGCAGTGAGAAAGAATGAAATCCTGCCGTGTGCAGCAACGTGTATGGAACTGGAGGGTATTATGCTAAACGAAGTAAGTCAGAGAAAGGCAGATATCATGCTTGCCTCATATGTGGAACTTGAGAAACTTACCAGAAGACCATGGGGGAAAGGAAGGGAAAAAAATAGTTACAAACAGAGAGGGAGGAAGGCAAACCATAAGAGACTCTTAGACACAGAGAACAAACTGAAGGTTGATGGGGGGAAGGTTGATGGGGTGGGGGGGAGAGGGCAAAATGGGTGATGGGCCTTGAGGAGGGCACTTGAGCACTGGGTGTTGTATGTAAGCGATGAATCACGGGAATCTACCCCCAAAACCAAGAGCACACTGTATACATTGTATGTTAGCCAACTTGACAGTAAATTGTATTTAAAAAATAAAAACAAATAAAAAATACTTAAAAAATAAAAAAGTGTATGCATTATATTTAATTAAATAAGTAAGTAAATATAAAATATTCCAAATGGAGTGTCTAGAACCACACCTGGTAAAAGGAATGTTATTTGTTTATTTGTTTTTATTTTAATTTTTTTTTTCAACGTTTATTTATTTTTGGGACAGAGAGAGACAGAGCATGAACGGGGGAGGGGCAGAGAGAGAGGGAGACGCAGAATCGGAAACAGGCTCCAGGCTCTGAGCCATCAGCCCAGAGCCCGACGCGGGGCTCGAACTCACGGACCGCGAGATCGTGACCTGGCTGAAGTCGGACGCTTAACCGACTGCGCCACCCAGGCGCCCCTATTTTTATTTTAGAGACAAAACGTGAGCAGGGGAGAGGGGCAGAGGGAGAGAGAGAGAGAGAAAGAGAGAATCGCAAGCAGGCTCCATGCACAGCCCCGACACGGGGCTCGATCTCACGACCCTGGGATCATAACCTCAGCCACAGTCAGGAGTCAGAAGCTCAACCAACTGAGCCACCCGGGTGCCCCTGGGGAATTTTAGATGAACCTAACAGAGCGGTGCCATGAGAAAGGATCAGGTCTGGAACCACTTTGGAGCTGTCAGGTTTTATAGCTTCTCTGGGCATTAGTTTCTTCATCAGAAAAGGAGGGGCTGAACCTAGAGGTTTTCAGTGGGCCTCACAGTTGAAAGAGAAAACAAATTCTTCGTGGAAATTTAACTAAATTGAGACCTAATGATATCCTCCAGGCTTGTGGTGATGTGTGAGGCGCGCTGTCTTATTTTCGCACAGAACTCTTGAAACGTGAGGGTTGGGTTAATTAATTAATTAATCTTGGGCTTGGACGCTTAGTGGGCGCCCCGTGAAAGGTCCTTTGTTTATGACGATGCCTCTTTGGACCCGCTGTCAGCTACATGTGCACTTTGAATAGTTTCTGTGTTTTGTTCGAGAAGGGAGGGTAGATCTAAGTTGGATTATCCACACTCCCCCCACCCCACCCGCTTACGATTTGTGAGACAGAAGCCAGGGTGTGTGTGTTTCCAGTGAGCAACCCCGTACAGCATCACTGGAGCCTGGTGGTTAAGAACAGAGGCTCTGCCATGGGAGGGGAGGCCTCTGGTTCCCATTCCAGAACTGTTTCTTTGCTGTGTGCCCTTGGACAAGTTACTTAACCTCTGTGCCTCAGGCTTTTCAGATGTAAAATGGAGAAATAGTTGACCCTGCCTCCAGCAGCAGTTAGAAGTCAGAGCATTTAGAACAAACGTCTGATACACGGGAACAGCCCCAGAATGGACAACTGTTCTTGCTTGATAACTGCATAATCCGGGGGATGAACCTTCGGCCTGCCTTCGATCAAAACCGGGAGAAACTGAGGGGAAGCACGGAGGGGCCCCCCGAATACCTCAACGTGAGCGGGAAAGACGGTGTTTCAGCCCTTCCTGGGAGATTGATGTTTATATTGCTCTCACAGCTCTTTAGGGAATAAAATTACCTCTCGTTTTCACTAGTCTAATTCAATGTCTGACAACTCCTCTCACTCGGGAAGTTATTCTTTCTGTGTGGCTTAATTGCCCATTGTTGCGGTTTCAATTTGGGGTGAAGGAAAGGATGGCGGGTCTGACTCCCAGATAAAGGGCCTGCTGAAAAAACTAGCGGGTGGGACTCCAGCAAATGGGGGGCGGGCTCTGGTTTGTTTGCGGCCCCCTGGGCGTGCTGCCCCCCTGGGCGTGCTGCCCCCTGGATGTGTCTGCAGGGCTGGCGGGCTGCAGGGAGGTGGTGGTCAGCAAGGACCCAGAATACTTGTGTCAGGACCCCCACCCACGCAGCAGCCCAGGCAGCTTCATATTTACGCTTTCTGTGTACTTGCCTGAGAGATTTCACCAGGAGAAAGGGTTCCAACAGAGAAAAGAAAAGTCTGAAGAACCTGGCGGCCAGTGTCTGTCCCCAACAAGCCGCCTGACGTGACTTGTCTGTCACGTGGCAGCTGACTCTGTTGCTTCCTGTGTCAGCTGCTCTGTGCCTGAGCACACGGTGTGTGTACGCACGGGGAAGTGTGCTCCTTTGCTCCAGGTGATGGTCAGGGAGGGAGGGTAAATGGGAAGATGTATGGGGAGAGGAACTTTATAAATTCAAGGTAGAGTTATCACGCGACTGGAAAAGGCTGCTGTTGGTGCATTTGAAGGAATGATCTTGACCCAGCCTGGGGTGGGTGGGCCACTGGGAATTAATAGGGGGTTTTCATCTCTAGCCTATGTGACGGGGTGGCAGTGACCAAAGCCCGAGTCGAGGGCAGAGCCATCTGGCACGCCCCCACCTAGTGAAATAGGTTTGGAGGGATATTGACCAAAATCAAGGGACTGAATACAGATCGTGCACGGGAAGGTTTATGCCCGCCGAGCCCCCGTGGATGTCGAGGTCAGGTGTTCTTTGTCGCCGAGCATGGCGTGTTGGCCACTGCTAGACAACCGAGTGGAGTCCTGGTGTTTAAGGAGAGGCCTCAGAGGATGGCCTGGGAGCATAAGAAGGTTGCGAAGGAAACGCCTTTGCGAGCCTGGCCCTAGGACACGGGTCTCGGTCCCTCCCTCGAACTGTAGAAGAATGAGAGATCACTCAAGGCCGCGTGTGTGGGAGCAAGCTGTCCCCTAAAGCCGTAGGGATCCAAAACGTCACGTGCAAATGGTGAGGGTCCTCCGCACGCTTGCTTGTGCATGCCTAAGGGACATAAACGTAGCTTTGGATTGGTCGATGGCCTTCCCCTACTCCAATGGAAACATTTCAGGTTAGGCTGAGGATAGCCCGGATTCCATGTGACGCGCTCTGTTAGGCACCGCGCACAGTTCCCTAACTCAGTCCTCAGCACCCCTTTCCCAGACAAGGAATCTGAGGGGACTTGCTGGTCATTGATGTCGCCAGAGTTAGGACCTATACATGGCTGATTTTAAGATGCGAGACAGGAAGAAATGAGATGCCATCCTGCTGCTAAAAGTTGGCTGGAAACCAGCTTTATGTGTAACAGATTTGCCTTAACAAACTAACCCCCTCCCCTGTTTCTACAGCTGAAGTGATACACGCACGCACACACACACACACACACACACACACACACACACACATCGAAAGACTTCTCTTTCAAATTGTTTGCTAAGCCAGAAGCAACTGTGGATCACTTAAATGAAGCAGCGGTCATCGCAATCCCATTTTTCTCCATTTTCCTTAAGCACCCATCACGGCAGACTGCCCCTGTGCCGCTGAGCGAGGCTCAACTCTAAGTGCCTCCTGCATCTGAATGAATGAAGGAGTGAGTGAGTGAGTGAGTGATGGACGGTGGTAGGGGGAGGGCCGGTGCCTCTCCGGGGGACGAGCTCGCCCATCTTCCCACGTCTGTCTGCTGTCTCTTCCCAGGGTGGCATGATCGCTCTCCTGCTGTCCATCTTGTGCCTGGTGATGATCCTGTACACGCGTCGACGCTGGTGTAAACGTCGCCGGGTGCCCCAGCCCCAGAAGAGTGCCAGCGCTGAGGCAGCCAACGAGATTCACTACATTCCCTCCGTGCTGATCGGCGGGCACGGGCGGGAGAGCCTGCGCAACGCCCGCGTGCAGGGCCACAACTCCAGCGGCACCCTGAGCATCCGGGAGACACCCATCCTGGACGGTTATGAGTACGACATCACGGACTTGCGCCACCACCTGCAGAGGGAGTGCATGAACGGAGGGGAGGACTTTGCCAGCCAGGTCACCCGCACCCTGGACTCCCTGCAGGGCTGCAACGAGAAGGCGGGGATGGACCTCACACCAGGTGCGCCAGTGGGTCCTCGTCCCGGGGAGCTCGCGAGTGAGCCGGGAACAGCAGTTTTCCAATCTTGGTGGCTGGTTGTCGTCCATAATGGCAGACGTGTGCCCCTTTCCCCGGGGTGGGGGGGGGGGCAAGAAGAGCCAGCTTTTCTGTGAGACGATGGGAGCTGTTTTCTAATGTGGGGAATCAGAAGAACAAGTATAAACTGAATCCCCCTCCACTTCCGCTTGGCATTGGGAGCACAGCTACCTTTACATCCAACAGAAGAGTGGGTCTAGATAGAGCCCTTTTCATATCTGATAGAGCAGCCCCCAGGGGAGGAAGAAGCTAGCGAAGAAAGATCAACATGTGTGTGTGACAGTTTTGTATGTGACACGTTTGCTTCGGCAATTTATTTTGCCACGGAGGTGGAAGGGACAGGGGTCTCTGTACTTTTCTGTGACTCTCGAGACTTTGCCTGGGGTGGGGGTGGTGAGATGTGTTGTCTTGCCCATGGCTCTGTGGTCTTTACAAGGGTCTTCAGATAAGGTGCAGTCAAGCTGTCCGACCTTAGGTGCCTTGGGTTTCTACGAGACGCTGGGTGGAAAGGACTTGGACCTGATCAGGCTGAACCAAATCGGGGTCAACAAGGTGCAGGGAGGAAACGACTGTACTTTTCCTTTACGGTAGCTCTCCCGTCTCTCTCTAAAACTCCATAAGTAAGCCACGCCTCATAGATAAAACCCCAAGAACGTGATCCCTCAAAAATTGGCTCAGTTATCTTTAAAGAAGACATTTTTGGTCCTGAACATTGCTTAAGATACCTGGACTTTCAGGCGGGCTTGAAGAGAGGGAAATCACATCATAAAAGTTTTCATTCTGCTTGGTATCTAGAAGAGATCCTCCTGTATGAATAGCCACTTCTAAGTAAGATTTAAAGTCAGGGAACTCCTTGAGGATAGGAGACATGTCGTCAATGTCTCACGTCCCCCGTAGCACCTGGCATGGTGCTGAGCCCCAAGTAGCCATGTGTGACTCAGGGGTTACAAACCCCAGTGCATTCAGGAAGCGGCAGTTAGCCCAGACATGTGCAGTAGTTAGGTGTCAGACAATAGGGAAAGGTGTAGACTGGGGTGGAGTGGAGGGGCGAGGGGGTGTGTTCTGCCTGATTGCCCTCCAATTCGGCTTCTTTTAAAACTCTGTGTCGACCAAAAGAAAGGAATCCGCAGCCGGTATCTAGCCAGAGGGCCACAGGTGGTGACCGTAACCGATAGCAGAATCAGTTGACTCGGATTTTCAGTTGTAATCGTTCTTTTTCTCCCCTCTCTCAGTTTTGTCGGCCTCCAGAAATCAGAGAGGAGTGTTTCAGTCTCTGACAATCTCTCACTTCAAAGGTTCCTTATTTCAATTCTGTGAAACTCCGTTTACTTGGTTCATGCAGATTTCGTGGCTCTCGCTTCCTTTTGGCCTTTTCTCTGAAAGATTTCGCCTTGACTCTCCCTTACGCAGGAAGTGACAATGCCAAGCTGTCGCTGATGAATAAGTACAAAGATAACATCATCGCCACCAGCCCCGTGGATTCCAATCACCAGCAGGCCACCCTGCTCTCGCACACCTCCAGTAGCCAGAGAAAGCGGATCAACAACAAGGCAAGAGGTATCAGTGTCTGATGTTAGGGCTTGGAGGCGGATTATGCGTAGAGGCAGAACCATTAATATCCTGGACCCCCCACTCCCAGGCACGGCTGGGTGGGGGGGGGGGGGGTGTGTGTTTTTGGCCCAGTCTTTCTGGAGGCCTGTTAAGTGTTACTTACCCAAAAAATATATCAACCCTTTGACCAAGCGATTTCATAAACAAGAATTTATCCTCAGGAAATAATTGGACAAGTGCGCAAAGATGTGTGTAAAAGGCTGTTCATCACCACATTGTTTAAAAGAGCGAAAAATTGGAAATAGCTTAAGTGTCCATCAATAGGGAATCCGTTAACTACCTGCACATCTGTCTGCTGTCCAGCGGCTTGCCATGCAGCCATTTAAGGTGATAATATAGATCCATATTTGTTAATATGGAAAGTTGCCCGCCCATTTATTAAATGGAAAAAAACCCCGAGGCTATAAAATTGAAGGTACAGCGAAATGCCATTTTTAAGGGGACATTAAGAAACCTTTATCTGTTTCTGTATCAGAAAAAGAGAGCATACACGTCGAATGTTGACAGTTTTTCTCTGATTGCCAGGGTTTAGAGGACACTGGTTTGTTCCCTTTACACAGTTCTGTGTATTTTATTACTTCCTCTTTTTCACGTGGAATGTACATGAACCCTAGAAAAAAAAGCAAAAACAGAATGTCTTCGCTTTTGAGGAGGGCAGTTTCCCTTCCTTACTTTCCCAGCCTCCATCCATGAAGGTCCTCTCTGGCAGTGCGGCTCTCTGTCCCTCCTTGCGGGGAGCACGGGCAGGGCGGAGAAGGTGCTAGTGAGTGCCGTCGCGAAAAGGTCCACTTCTCCAATAAATCGGCATATCAGGAAGCTCCAGTGTCCGTGGCTACCCCTCCCAGATTGTCAGTCAACCCGCACTTGTTTCTATCGATTTTTCTCTCGAGCTTGCCCTGTGATTGGGTGTCATGAAGGAAAAACTGAAGATGTCGACTTTGCTGTGTTGCTTTTCATTACAGCTGGTTCCGCCTTCCTGAACCCTGAAGGAGACTCTGGCACAGAGACAGAAAACGACCCCCAGCTGACTTTCTACACCGACCCCTCCAGGAGCCGGAGGCGCAGCAGAGGTGGGAAGGATGGAGGGGCACAGCGGGTGACGGGGCTCTGGGGAGAGGAGGCAGGTTGCTGCAGAGGTTCTGGGTCGGGTTGGGGGCCGTGTGGACCAAGGCCAGTTTCTGCAGGAAGCGTTCTTGGATCACGACCGGTGTTTCCTCCTAAGGAAGAAAGAAGAGCCTAGAGTGGAAAATTTCGGAGAATCATCTCTCCCAGATAATGGCACTCTCAAACAAGTTTTGAAGTTGTTTGAAAGGCTATTTCTTGGTCAGAAGACTCTCAATTCCTTCTGGAAGCCTCAGGAGTCCTCTTTTGGTGTTTAGACACAGGAAATAAAGTTGATAAAGTGCATTATATGTGAAAAAGCGGACAGTGCCTGGACTCCTGCTTACCCAGCCACACCAGCCTGGGGACTGGGCGAGGCGGCGGCTGTGGGATGGCGTGCTTGAGGAATGATCTGTGGCCTGACATACGTGTGTTGTGGGATTTGACCTTTTATCCTCTATCTGGAAGAACCGCAGGACCCCAAGCCTCCCAAGTCACCCCCTCTCTCCCGACAGGGCCCCCGGTTATTTCCTTCACTCCCCTCACCACTGACAGAGTTGTTATTCCGCACAGCCGGTATCTGTTCCAGGCCACCCGATGTTCAAGTATGGCTGTTGTAGATACGTTGTAGATATCGCCACCGCCTATATGCCCTTGCTGGTACCACTGTTGTCACCGAGGGAGGTCTGGGTTCCACAGGCTTCACCATTGACTTGTTGTGGGATGTTGGATAAGGACAACAACTTCTCTGAGCCTCCCGTTTCCCCACGTTAAGCGTGTTTAACAATGCATCATGCACAGGGCTACTGTCGGGATTAAATTGTATTAAAATGTGCCCTTTTTGGCGACCGCCAGAGTGCTGTGCAGTCCCATTGTTGTGGCTCCTAGACCTCTCCACGGTGTGGCCTCGGGCTTGTACAGCACCCCATCTTAAAGAATCTTGGACAGGGGCCCCTTGGGATACAGTGGAAGATATTTGAGTGGCGTCCCTCCTGTTACGCTCCATAGCATTTCCCCCAACCAATGATCGACCAGTGCCCCCCAAAAGACATTCTCATTTGGCTCTCTCCTACCTCCACGTGAGTTTCCTCCATGCTGAGGGCCTTCTCCCCAGGGATTGGAAGCAGCCCTTTTAATTCCTCATTTCCAGTTTCTGTAAGCTTTGCTAATATCGGGACAAAAATCCTTCCCACCGTTTTTCACAAGAGATGAGTGGGGCTCTGGGCCTAACGTCTGATGCCCCAGTATCCCTGAGGGTGAGAGTGTGGATCCCTTGATCCTCTTTACATATTTATACACAGCAGATAGTCAACCTAGGCCCATCCAACCCAGAGCAGGGTGTGTTCTTCTTTAAGAAAATCCCGTTTTAGGAAAATCCGTAGTAATGAATTCGAATGAGTTTCTTTGCAGCATAAAACTGTTCCTTTAAAATACCGAGCTCTCCGAGTACATCAACTGTTTATTGCTATTAACTAGACTGTAAGCTTCTTAGGGATGGGCATGTCTAATTTATTTTTCCAAAGTGCCTTGTGAAGGATTTTGCCTATAATAGATGCTTGTAAGTGTTTGTTGAATTGAACAGAATACATCAATCAGGCCAGGAAGAAATTTTATAACGCACCTGCCATAGGTCAGGCTTTGTGATAGGAGGTAGAAACGTGAAAACATGGCACAGTGATAAGGCTTAATTTCGTATTATAAATAAGGTAAAGTGAGTTCTCAGAAGACAGAACAGGTCATTCTACCTGGCAGCAATAGGAGGCAAAGAAAGAGAAAATAAGGAGACCTGGGTTATGTACAATGTATAGAATGCCTTGAAAAAGGAGGCTCTGGGATAAGGGCGTTCTAGTAAGGAAAATGGCATATGTGAAGCCTTGAAGGCACAAAAGAGCCTGGTATTTTAAAGCAAGGGAGAGTAGTTCAATATGGCAGCTATAATCCGGGGTGTCAGTATATGGGCACACGGGACAGTAGGGATGGGGCAGGATAACAGGCCAGCTACCAAAGGATCATATGTGTGCCATGAGTTTGCACTTGGTTCTGTAGGTCACAGAGAACGACTGGAAATTTTGAAGCCAGGTAGAGACGCTGGATGATGGGTTGACGACGCAGAAGGACCAGAGAGACGGGAAGAGGAGTAGCAAATTATTGCAGTCCCATGAGTAAACAGTGACAACGCTGTGTGATAAAAGCTATAACAGCAGGGTGCACCCAGGGCTAAAGGAACAGCCCGGAATGAGTGAGAATCTGCTCTTAAAGGTTTCAGGGAAGTG
Source organism: Felis catus (assembly GCF_018350175.1). NCBI lineage: Eukaryota > Metazoa > Chordata > Mammalia > Carnivora > Felidae > Felis > Felis catus. The sequence goes on along the minus strand of NC_058384.1, from coordinate 18,735,742 downwards.
TTTACAAGGAGATGTTGTTTGAGCTGAGACTTGAAGAGTAGGTGTATGCCAGGCTGACAAGGTGACGAAGTGGCATTCTGCGGAGGAGGAGATGATATGTGCAAAGTCACAGAGACATAAACGATAATGGTCTAGTCAGAGAGTGGTAAAGAGTTTACTAGAATGAAGCTTATCGTGCAGGCTTGAGGTTTGCTAGGAACTAAGGCTGGAAGATCACACGCCTCGACTGGAGGACTTGAACCTAGCACTTCAGGTGGCATCGCAGAAGGCGTTTAAAGAGCACGGCCCTGGTCTGCTCTGCTTCGTGAAGTGTGCCTCTGGGCCGGGGCGGAGGGTAGGCGAGGGTGGGGGAGGTTGAGGCAGGGAGACCGGGCAGATGGCTGTTGCCGCGGTCCGGGTGTGCGATGCTGGGCGTGGGTAGGGATGGAGAGAATGTAGGCAAGAGGAACTTTGGACACCAGTGGAGAAAAGATTTAATGGCACTGGAGGTGGTGGAGGGTGTGGCTTCTGGAACAGAGGATGGAGTTTTCCCACTTGAGAAACCCGAGTCGCCGAGGGTGCCGTTCTCCAGGTGATAGAAATCGGAGGAAGAGGGAGAGTCCAGTCTCGCGTCCGAGCGCCTGGGGGATATGCTGGAGGTAGATGTGCTCAGGCCCGGTGTGGGCCTCAGTGGCCCAGGGAGATTTGTAGGTGTGGGAAAACAGACCCCTCGTTGAAAGGCCGCTAACATGAATAGAATGTCTCCAGGTAGCAAGGGACCGAGGACCCAGAGTCTGCCTGCCACCCTGGAGTCTGTCATCCCAGCTACTGCCGGCTCGCCCGCTCAGGGAACGTGCTGCCGTAAAGGGTGGGTGCAGCCGTGGACCCAAACCTTCCCTGTGGCCCTGAGAACAGCGGTTCCCAAGACTCCCCTGGCCCCCAGAGATTGAGCAGTGCCTCGTCTGGGGGCGAGGACCTGTTCCTTAGTAGCTGCTTGACCCTGGACGTGCCCCGTCGCCTCTCTGATTGTCCCTCTGTGGGGGCTGCCTCCTCACATTGTGGTCACTTTAAATGGTACGAGCCACATAAAGCCTGGGCACTGGGGCCTGACATAATTACGCTTCATGAGTTTTAACTATTGCTGTGAGGTTAATCTCTTTGAGACTTATTCTCCTTACCTGTGAAGTGGGTAGTTACTGTACAGACTCACAGATTCATCCTAAGGAAGCAAATAATAAAAACAAAACAATGTATGCAACGCACTTAGCACACTGTCTGACATAATAGATGCATTTTATTTCTAGCACTAATAAATGCCAACGCAGATCAGATGATGAGAAAATTACAAAGGACACATATTTGTTGGCAACTTGCTTTCTTTCCCACATCTGTTCTGCCTCCAGGTGAAAGGTCCCTCTTGTTACTACCATTTATCGTCTCCACGAAACCAGCAAAAACACACCAAGAAAACCTTCCTTCCCGTTCCTGTCCACACCTGCCTGGGAAGGTGTCTTCTTCTCAGCATTATTATGTTCTCACTAGGCTGCCATTTATAACCTTACCCCAGTGACTGCAGGACTAGGGACACCCTTCTGGCATGACAACATCCTCTGCTCATACAGAGAGACTTTCCTCTTTCCAGGCCCTAGAGAGGAAGAGTCACCCAAGAGGTTGGAGCTCAGCGGAGGGAGTGGAAGGGGAGAATGCCCTCCTGTCTATCTATGATTTCTTTGTGAACCTGCCCCAGGACGAGTGCAGAGAACGTGCACATGATTGGCCATTGTTCACCCTGAGGGCCACCAGTAGGCTAGGCCCCTGTGACTCCAGCTGACGACATGGTGTTGTTCCAGGATGAAGCTCACTGGGGTCGTGAGCTGAAACATTTCCCGCCTGGGCTAGGTTTGCCCACTGCCTCCCCCGTTTGCTGGGTCGGGCAGCAACAGGCCAAATTGTCCTCCCTCTGCCAAGATTCTTACCGCCACGTGTCTTGCTTGTATCTTGCTTCCAGTGGGCTCCCCCCGAAGTCCTGTGAATAAGACCACCTTGACGCTGATCAGCATCACCAGCTGTGTAATCGGTCTCGTGTGCTCGTCCCACGTCAGCTGCCCCCTCGTTGTCAAAATCACCCTGCACGTCCCCGAGCACCTGATCGCCGATGGTGAGCTCACTTCCGAGGATGTGGCTTCCTCCCCAAAGGAGAAGTTTTTGAATTGGACAGGGAAGATAGGGAAGCCGGGGGTCACTGTTACCTGTTACTGTAAGCGAGGGGAAAATAAACCCAGAAAAGTGAGGCTTAGGACAAATTTGGATTGTCCGCAGATGAGGACAGAAAGCAGGTTAAAAAAGAAACAACCATAAAACTGAACAGATTACCTCCTCCTCTCTGTACCCACTCCAGTTTCTCATTTCTCTTTGTTTTAAAATAAGCCCCTGTCTTTGTAGAGAAATACAGAGCATGCTGGATACAGGTAGATCAACACTGAGATTCCCGGCTTTTGGGAAGGGAGAGGCTAAGCGGAGGAGAGGAGGTGATTACGAACCAGCCATGCTTCGGTCTGGGTATGCCCGGGTGAGAAACTCCTAATTGCAGTAACTTGCTAAAGCCTAGAACACTGAAGCGATAATTTACTTTCATCCAGGGGGACCCCAATATAATGAGGGAGTGAAACAGGTTCTGAGAGGCCCTGAATTTGTTAAGCCCAGAGCACCAAATTGACTTGTATAATGTCTGTTCTCTCTGCTGCTCTAAGGCTGAAGACAGGTGGGGACTGTCCCTGGTGTGAGAGGGCCTGCTATTTCGTGGCATGTGGAGGAGATAAGGCAGTGGGTCCCTGTTCCTTGGGCGAGCGCCAGTGCCTGTAGCTGGGTCTGATGGAGCCATGCCATGGCCATCACAGAGCCGCTGTGTCCCAGGATTCCCTCCGTCCACCCTGACCGAGACGGGACGGGGCAAGGCACCAGGGGGCGGTGTGGCAGGAGGCCCAGGTGGCGGCCGAGCCTCCATCTGCTGATCCCTTGCTCGGGGGCTCATGACAGGCCGGGGCTGGTAGGAGTAGTGATCTCGGCTTGGGGTATTCTGCAGAGCGTCCCTTACTCTGCCTTCAGTGGCGTGTGTGTGTGTGCACACGTGTGCGCATTGTATGCACACACAGGCACACCTCCTCTCTCTCTCCTGCAGGGAGCCGCTTCATCTTGCTGGAGGGGAGCCAGCTGGATGCCAGTGACTGGCTGAACCCAGCCCAAGTGGTGCTCTTCTCTCAGCAGAACTCCAGTGGGCCCTGGGCCATGGACCTCTGTGCCCGGCGGCTCCTGGACCCCTGTGAACACCAGTGCGACCCCGAAACTGGTAGGCGGGAGCACCGGGCAGCGGGTAACTGTCAGAGTTCATGCCTCTTGCGATCACTCCCCTGGAAACCCAGACCGTCTCTCCCAATTTTTCCATTGCCTTTGGGAGTCTAGACCATGCAAGCTGCCGGTGTAGTGTTGGGCCCCCGAGCATGTGGGCTTCAAATGTGTCATCTTCTGGCAGAAGCCTTGGAAGTATCTTTTCTGGGACCCCCCACTCTGTATGGACCCGTTTAAGATGACCTCCACACCCATTTGCCATCCATCCATTGGATGTCAGCTACTGGGGCCAGACTCTTTATGCATGTTTATCGCAGAAAATTTGGAAAAGTTAGGAAAGCTCACTGAAGAAAATGATAATTATCTATAATTCTATCTTCTGGAGAAATCATTTTAAAATCGTAACGTCCCTTCCGATCTTTATCTGTGCATGATTTTCAGAGACTCATAAGCACACGAAGTCCAATAGCATTTCCCTGATTTTTTTCACTTTAACATTTTATCATGAAAATTTTCCAGAACCATTAAATAATCGTCAATAACACAATTTTAATGGCTATTTGGTATTCCATTGTACGTCTATATCATAGCTCACTTAAATAGTTCCCTATTATTTGACATTTAGGATGCTTTAAATTTTTAATTTTTACAAACACTACCAAAATGAATATCTTTCCACATAAACGCAGGGCACATCTGAAGTTATAGTCTTCAGATGAATCTTAGGAGAGGGGTTACTGGGGCAAAGGAGAGAGACGTCTTCCAGGCTGTCATGTTACCAGATGGGGTGGGGCTTCCCTGAGAGGGTCCGTATTCATGCACGGCTCTGAGAGCTTTGTGAGCTCCAGGAAACTGAGGAGTGTGGGCCTCTGCTTCCAGGTTGCTGTGCGCTTTTCTTGCAGAAAGGGTTCATCTCCAGCAGTCGTTATAAAGACCTGGTTCCAGTAGATTCAGTTCTACAGATAGATCCTTCCCAGAGAAATAGTATGATGCCTTAGAACAAAGGAAGGGGTGCAATGATAGTTAAGACCCCCAAGGGAAATGTGGGGAGTTAGGGGCCAACTGCTCCCACTCTCCGTACCTCACGTACAGCCCCTCACCTCCACTACACATACCACACATATATGCCTGTGTATGTGCACACACATACACATATACATATGCATCACACATTCACACACACGTACATATGCATGCACGCGCATACACACACGTGTACACGTACATGTGCACACATACACACACACCGTACACACACGCGCACATATGCATGCATGCATGTGCACACACGTACACTGACACACACGTGTGCGCACATGGTTACATATATACATGCACATGCACGTGCACATACAAGTACACACACACATACACAGGCACACACATATACAAACGTACACACATGCATATACATACACAGGCACACATAAATACATACATACACGTGCTCACGTACACACCGCCCCCCCCCCCACGGGTGTATCTTCTTCAGGTGCTGGGGTGGAGGGATATTAGTAGAGGTTGAGTCCAGGAGATATAGCCTTACTTCTGTCACAACCATTGCTGGATGTCTTTGGGAGAGTAACAGGTGGCGACAATGGCTAAAGTTCACCTTCTTAGGTCTAAGAGTTTTCACCTGGGCCCATCACAGGTCTTCCAGGCCCGCGTGTGGAAGAGAAAGTACAGCATTTTGAACATCTGATGTCTAAGACTGTGCCTACTTACTGCTCCTCCCACGCTGTCAGGCAAACACCAAATCAAACAGATGGGCTGTGCACCCTGCCCGAAAGCCAGTGTGCTCGGGAGAACGGAAAAGCGGCTCATGTCCAAGACGGGGCCTCTCTGTGCAGCAGGTCTCTGGTCCCCACCACTGACTTGGATTGGGAGATCCTGGGACAAGCTGAGCTGTTAAATTCACTTCTGAGAGAACCATGATCCCCAGAGGGCCTTGGAAGGCGCCACTGAGGTGTTATTTATTTATTTTTTCATGAATATAATTTATTGTCAAATTGGCTCACATACAACACCCAGTGCTCATCCCAAGTGCCCTCCTCAACACCCATCACCCATTTTCCCTTCTCCCCCACCTTCCCATCCACCCTCAGTTTGTTCTCTGTATTTAAGAGTCTCTTACGGTTTGCCTCCCTCCCTCTCTGTTTGTATCTATTTTTTCCCCTCCCTTCCCCCATGGTCTTCTGTTAAGTTTCTCGAGATCCACATATGAGTGAAAACATGATGTCTGTTCTTCTCTACTGAGGTTTTAAAGAGCAGAAAGCACTTTTAATTACATGTGGGGAGAAGGGATTGGTGTTTTATGCATGGAGGGGTCTTAGAGAGAAACGACCTTCTTACTTTAGATCGATGTGTGAATTCCCCGAGAAGGTGCATAACTCACTCAAAGCCTCCACGGCTTCCTAAGGCGTAAGTCTGTGTTCCATCCATCATGAAGTCAGAGCAGAGGTGGGATTATCAAGGGTTGCTTGATTTCCCCAGACATGTCAGATCCAGCATATCTGTCACTGAAAACTATGCAAACAACCATCATTATACTGAGCATGCTCCCCAAGCTGGGAACCGGGCGCCTGCTTGTCCACAGCGAAGTTCCTATCACCTCCCTCTTCAGTCTTCCTAGACGTCTCATTGCTAATCCTTGCTGAAGATGACTTTGGGAAGCCCTCCTCTGCCAGTGGCTTCCCCGTATCTGTGACAATTAATGAATATCCAACTGGAAAGCCATGCGGGAGACTGCAGAGAGGAACCCAAACCCCACAGCAGAGCTAAGGTGCATCGTCTTCATTTGGGGTAGCAGCTGAGAAGTGCTGCTTCGGAGACTTTTGTTTTCATTAATGCTGGAATTGGAAACCCTCCCCCTCCCTGCCCTGCTTCTTCCCGCACGTGGGACGATGTGGTCATCCCACACGCTCATCAGTAAGAAACTTTATCGCCTCCCACACTCCGTCCTAGAGCCTTTCTCCAAAGAGCTGAGTGTGGGAATTGGCTGCAAGTCAAGCCGACGTTATTTTTGCAATCCTCCAGCTAACTCACTTGGAAATGTCACCGTGTTGGGACGTGTGCTTTCCCAGCCATGCCGAGGGGTCTGCCCATATGGAGATGTGGAACAGTGCAAGTGCACGTGTGTACTTGTTCACACACGCACACGCACGAACACACAAACACGCACGCTCAGTCACTGCAAAGGAGCATCCTCTGGGGCCTGGAGCTCTCCTTAGGCAACCTTCCAGAACGTTCCAAAGTTAAGCATGCCTTTACGCATCACCTGCACCGTGGTCCAGGATAGCAGCTGTGGAAGGCAGAATATCCCCCAAGGATGTTGTCCCCCTTCTTCCCCAGAACCTGTGAGTGAGTTACGTTACGTGGCAAAGATGAATCCGGGTGGCTAAACAACAGGCTTTAGAATGAGAATATTCTGGCTCAACCAGGTGGGCCTAGTAAAATCACTAGGGTCCTTAAAAAGTGGAAGAGGGACACAGAAGAGGAGGCCAGGATGATACGACACGAGAAGGACCCCAGCAGCCACTGCTGGCTTTGTAGCTGGAGGAAAGGGGCACGAGGCAAGCAATGTGGTCGACCTCCAGAAGGTGGAAAAGGCAGGGAAACAGATTTCTCCTCTCCAGGCTCCAAAAAAGAATGTGGGCCTGCAGACACCTTGTTTGTAGCCCCCTGAGACTTATGTCAGGCTTCTGATCTACAGAACTGTAAGATAATAAACCAGTGTTGTTTAAGCCGTGAAGTTTGTGGTCATTTTTACGGCACCTGTAGAAACAGAAGGAGGCAAAGGGCAGAGAGAGAACGAGCATCGCTAACGTTACCCTTTGTAGCTCCCAGCCCAGTTCCTAGAGGTGGCTCCACGGATCTTCTAAACATGCATCAGGGGTCTCCGGAAGAATGAGCTGGAGGAAGCCTGCTGATCTGTTTTCCACGTCAGCCTCCCTCCTACGTTGTAGCAGCACGCTCTTTGGGAGAGATGTCGCGTACCTGGAGCTCTTAGCCCGGTGCCTGGAAGCCCTCGGCCAAGTGCACGCTGACATTCTCCCCCAGATCTGCCCAGGTTTGGAACCGTAGGTGTGTCTCAGGTCCGGGTGGGCTAACGGCAAACCCCTGAGGTTGAATGGCTTAGTGCTCTGGTTGGATCCAGCCAGAGGTTGACTTTTGCTGTACTTTCTAAGGGTTTTTGTTTACAGTTGTACGTTTGCCCGATGGCTTGTTTTCTGATGGAAACACAGACTAGCTGGATTCAGCAACTTCTCTCACTGCTCCATCCGTGGACTTTGTTCTGCCAGTTGGGCAGCTGTGGAGGCATCACACACACTTGCTTGATTTCACAGCCCCCGTCAGTCCTGGCCACAGACGCTGACTGCCCTTTGCAAGATATGTAGCTTTTATGGGTCTACAAGCAGCACGGGCATCCAAGCTAAATCAGATTTTACTGGCTATCCAAGATTGCCATTCGCCAAAATTCTTTCTACCCCAGATCTTTCTAGAGGCCAGTGCTAACCATAGAGAAACGTGTAAAACCTGGCGAGGGCCATTGGTCCAGTTTCCCAGACTCAGTGGAGCCCTCCTCCCCTTTCCTTGATCTGAACCACTGCCTCTCTCTCTTGAACTCAGTTTGGCAGAGTAGCATGGCTTTCAATTTTGTTCTTGCCACCTGGATCACCCACTCATTCCAAACTCCATTAAAACCCCTTCCTTCAGGATGTGCAACTGGCGTACTTCCCTGTCTGCCCTCCCAGGGTCACATGGGACCGTTTGACTCTGGGCCCGCCTCTTGCCTGATGTCTCCACAGGGGAGGAGACCAGGAGGTTAGATGTTACCGTAGTCCAGATGTCTTACAGACATTGCCCTTTTTAGATGGAGCACACCAGCCAGTTGCATTTAATAAAAGCCAACAGCTACCTGGAGGATAGGTAAGTCAGGGCTTTTGGCCACATCAAGTCCAGCCCAGTCATGTCGGAGGAGCCCTTAAGTCAATGTTGATCCTTCGATGAGATTTGCACCTCACCCCTTCACCTACAGAATGGGGAATGAGGGAAGGCAGGGGCACCATGCGAGTTACCTCAAGGCATTTGACCTCAAGGGTAGCAAGCACACATCAAGTGTAGCCATTTCCAGGCCTTGCCTGGATCACCTCTTGGTGGGTTTCTACTCTCTGGCAGTGTGGTGGCCTGTGCGTGCCTCCTGCAGGGCACAATCCATCCCGGTTGGGCACCTCTCCGTGGCCGTGACACGTCTCTCCATTGGATTCCTGTGAACACCACCACAGAGCCGGCACGTCATGTGTTCCCCGCCATCTGTCACAGCAGATGCAGAGACTGTAACACTTCGAGCTTAGGAGGGCATCCAACACCCTTGTGGGGTCTTTAAAATTCACAGCTAACAGTCGGAGCTTGTGCTCGCATGAAACCCCTCTTAAAGTCAAGATTTAGCATTTGGTTGCCATAGCAACTTCCCTCATCAAGTCTGAACTCCTTTTCCGTGTAGATGGCCCAACTGGTTTTGAGGAGGAATACAGAAGGGGGGAGTTTGGTGGGTTCCGGAAATGAGGATCGTTTGAGAGGCAGATTTTGGATATCCTCAAACTCTAGCCTGGTATGTTTGAAAATGTCTCTGTTGATCCGGCTTTGGGCCGCATGTGACATTAGACGGAGGGAAGCTCTATCTGTTGTCGGCAGCGGGTCCCCACGTGGTAATGAGTGATGGAACCTCACAAGGAGATAATGACTGTGAAGGCAATTTGAGAAAGGTGAATGTACTCTACAAATGGTAGATACTGCCATCATTAGGAAAATCAGGCTTTGCTTGAACTCTCAGTTGTTACTGCATTTATTTTTACATGTTTTGCAGTAACTAGATCTCGAACGTGGAAAGACTTCCTTTTTGGTCAATCCTTAAGTCTAGGGCATGGCCTCCAGCCAAGACCCTTCTAAGAGTCGAAGTGATGGGCTCAGCAGCCTCATGAGGTTACTTCCTGTTTTTCAACGTCCTACCCATGCCTGATGTCCACAGGGACAGCTGGGAAATGATCTCCTGAAGGGAGAAGCCAGTCTGTGAACTAGACCCACTAGTTGCCTTTTATCTCTGCATCTTGAGAGTTGATGGTGGTCGTGTTATCTGTAAATTCAGGGCAAAATTTGAGATGATTTAATCAATTTTCCATTTTGCACTGTTTATAAAATCCCTGTTTGTGCAAATAAACAAAACAAAACAGCAACAACAAAAAAACCTAACTTTGTTCCTGCCCTTGTGTGGCTTATAGTCTAAAGTCCATGCTTTCTTTGGAATTGGTAAGATAGGAAGGCTGACCCCTTAGTAATTTTCTTCTTTTATGATCCTCTGGTACTTGTCTTCTTTATCTTCCTCTCTCCTGGAGAAACGTCATTCATCTGAAAGCTTTATTATCATTTCCCCGATTTCTAGCTTTGTTTTCCTATGTTCCACTCCTAGCTCCCTGACCATTCTTGGACACAGCTCAGCACCACTGACGCCAGTAAATTTGAGCCTATTGTGAATCTAGCCCACGTGGAAGCCTGAGTTTCCCGTACAGGAGACAAAGTACTAACCTCATACTCTGTGTGGACACCCCCTAAACTAAGAAGTGAACTAATTGTCACTCCACTCCTCAGCACCTTGAGCTAAACAGGTGTGGGGGAAGAAAATGGGTGTTACCTGGTAGTGGGGCCCTGATGGTCAGTAGCTTATAGGCCCATCTGGAAAAGAAAGATTAACCTTAGATCCTAACGACAACAACAACAACAACAACAAAAAACTGCTTCCTTTAGAACCTACCCAGTCCCTTCGCTCTAGGACGGTGGGGACCCCTCGCTTCATTTTTATTGTTTTTTATCTTGGAAAGCAGAAAATCATACTCCAAGCTATGTATATCCCTTTTTAGAGTCTCTTCCTAGAAAGATGAGGAAACCTTATGTCCCTTGTCTCTTCAAGGCATGCCACTTCTACTATTTACAAATGGTGGGAAGTCATACCCTGTCCTTCTACTACCTGTGAACTAACCAGCCAGTGACAGAGTTCACACGAGTGCTGCACTGGCTCCGGTCTCAGCAGTTTAGGGATACACAGCATTGCTTAAGGATTACTAATATAAGGGCACAGCAGCAAATGTTTCCAAGATCAGTACTAAGTGGAGCAATGATTCTTAATCCTTGGGGGTCTTGATTTTGCTTGTAAATCAGAAGAATGTTATGGAATCCTGCTGTGAGGAGATGCGCGCGCGCGCGCACACACACACACACACACACACACACACACACACACACGGTGTTGTATACAGTTCCAAAGGGGTTGTGGACCGCTTGGTATATTAACGGAGTAACTAATGGTAAGGAAGCATAGTAATGTTCTAAACAAATATAGAATTGTGGATGGTTCTTCTGTTTAAAAGCTCCAAAATAATTAGCCATTTTCATTTAAAAACGAAAACCCAGAGTTCCTAGAAAACCATAAGAAGTATAAGTGACCTCCTCTAAGTATGTCGTTGTTCTATGGGCTAATGGCCTGGCATGGTGCGAATAAAGGTCCAGAGATGGACCGTCATAAGCTCAAATATGAACTCTGCCATTTATAAGCTGTCTCCAGATCCCTCAATTTTTCTGAGCTTCAGTTTCCCCTATCAGCATAACAGAGCTAATAATACCTACTTTTCAAGTTTCTTAGAAATATTTGATGAAATACATCGCTTATGTGCTCTTTAAATACTTATTGATCACCTAATATGCACCTTGCAGTAGACTGGGCGCTGAGAAAACACGGTTGAAAAAGTTCTTTTGCTCAGAGTTCTCGTTCTTTGTGTTTACCGAGCACATATAGTAGGCTCTTTGCAAATGTTAGATTCCTCCACTAGAGAAAATTAGCACGTAGTGGAAAATGGAGAGATTGGGGGTGTGTTCATTCCGTGGGCAGTAGAGATGGGGATGTGTGACATAATGGGATTTATTGTTTCTTCCACACCATTATTAGAGTCTGAGTTTAATCTGATCATTTCACGTTCATTTTCTCAAACAGACATGTTAATCAATTCCTTCATGTTTCTTTTCCTTCTTCCTACCCTGCTTCTAAGGGGAATGCCTTTGCTACGAAGGTTACATGAAGGATCCAGTACACAAGCATCTTTGCATTCGGAATGAATGGGGCACAAACCAGGGGTAAGTGAGGGGATGGCAGATGAGCCGGTTCCCAGATGTCACCCTTCTTCATGCAGACAGGACGCGGAACAATTGCGTGTAGAGGAACGGAGCTAAGGGGTGGTTATATTCTGAATAGCGAATGGGTAAAAATGTCACCATGCATTTCCATATTTATACCATTCCAGTGACGTCCGTGTCATCTTTTTCTCCATTTACGAGTTCAGAGATGATGCCTCTGACTCGCAGCCCCACAGCCTCCAGCTGGGATCTGAAAATCAAGCTGTCCCTCTCCTCCTTTGCATTCTACCGCCAGCCACCAGGATTCCACAGGCAGAACTTAGCTGTTGATTTTGTTGGAGACACACGAAGCCACACAGACTCCCGTGGAGCTCTCCCAGAGCTCAAGGGGCTTTGTGAGACTGACATGAGGAGACACTCGTTTTCCCCACCACTGTCAGCAAGGGGGAAATGTGGGAATGCTCGGTACCAAGTAAGGGTATCTTGCCCAGATCCCCAGTAACCATTTCTTTCGGAGACCTTTGCTTTCCCCCAAGCACACGTGACTGGGATAGAAGTTATCTTGTCTTGGATTTTTCTTTTATTTTTTTTTTTACATTAAAAAAATTATTGTGATGAAATACACATCTCATAAAACTTAACCATTTTCATCATTTTTAAGTGTACCATTCAGCGGCATTAAGGACATTCACATTGTTGTGCAACCGTCACCACTGTGCGTCTTCTCTTGCTTTTTAGAAGCAACTTTCTACTTTGTCTTGGGTGCTGAGAGCTTGCTTTCTGTGTTGGCTCCCCCATGGAGCAGAGTGGATAGAGAAAGGGGTCGATAAACACTAACTAATAATACCAGTCGATGGAACAGGGAAAACTAGAAAGAGATCAAGGCAAAAGCCATCTGAGAGTGATTGCTTTTCTGCAGATTAGAAATGTGTTTGCAGCCTGACAAGGTGGAAAAAGGAACCACCATCATTTCGCACATTGCATGGAGGACTCATATCCCCGGGGTTGACGATCAGCCCCTTCTGTGTGATTCTGAAGAGACCAAGCCTAGAATATTGAATGTAGTTCTGGACTCTCAAAGCAATAAATATGGAGACAAATGGGTGAGAGTTTGGAGAAGAGCAATAAAAATGATTGAAGAGCCCAAGGGAGTGATTTATGACGAAGGGTAGAAGAACTCAACTCAGAGAACTGGCCAGCTGATGACTAAGTCAAGGCGTGATAGATGCCCATCGACGTTAGAAGAGGGCAAATGTTCTGGAACGGGTTGAGGTTGAGGAATAAGGACAAGAGGGAATGAAGTTAGGGAAAGGAAATCTGAGTCACAGGTCAGAAAACTTGAGGAAGTCAAAATGCCATGAAATTTTTCTGTTAGTGAAAATGAAGGATTGCTCTGTTTCCACTGAACCTGAGATCGCATCGGAGAGGCTGCCCCCCGCGATTTGGAGGAAGGTGTTAGTAGAAGGGTAAATGCACATGAGGTAGCGTCTTGTTGAAAGATGGGTGGGGAGGACAGAAGGCTTGGCTGATAGATGTCAAGCGGCGTATGAATAAAGGAGTGCCACTCGCTGTTTAAAGTCCCTTTGGTCCCCTCACTCCCTGACCCCTGACACGTTTGCATAGCGGATGGGGAGCCAGGATATTAGCTTCTGTGGTGGCTGAGCCTCTCGGTTGGCTAGGATTCTTACTGAGTAAAATGTTGTAAAGGGTGATGGATAACCAGCTCTCTATCTCTTAGCCTGCAAACTTGCTGCTGAAGAAAACGACAAAATATCATTTCGCTTTTTGCCCTGAATGATCCAGGCTGGCCCTCTGCAGTGATTGGATTTGGTGGCTAATCGCTCAAGCCTCCACATCCCTCGCCTTGCAGACAGATCATGCGAGGACGGGCCTGGCCTTACTTGGTAATTGCACAGGGTTTGTCGTTCCCTCTGGCTGCGTGTAGAGGCAGTCTTAGGATGTAGACGAGAGCCTCCAGGGACTTGGTGGAGGCCCCGCGTTGGTGTCATTTAAAATAAGACAGGCTAAAGCATCGAGTCGCAGACTGACAGGAACATTAGCCCCAGGAAACAGACAAGGAGACCTAATCTGTCATTTCCATCTCTAATTTCCATTATTCTCTGATCATCACTGTCTGCGAGGTCTCGTTTTGGACACTAATAAAATAATGGAGCAACTGTTAGGAGGGAAAAAAGTGACTGTCTTGGGGATAATGGAGCCAGGAGTGATAAGCAGCATGGGTTTATATGTATATAAAAAAGTGCCAGACAAATGGCTGCATTTTCCTCGTAAAATGACAAGATGAATGAAAAGTGGAGGATGCCATACATCTTGATTTAAATCAGGGCTCTGAAGCCACGTTTCTCTGAATGATTCTCGCAAAATTAATCGAAATTGATTTGAACGTGAAGTCTGTCACTTGAGTTGAAACCTGCCTGACAGATTGCCAACTAATGATACGTATTGGGGTATTATGGAAAACTCGATGGTGGGCCTCATTTTCCTGAATATTTAATGTTCCGGAAGGTGGAGATACGCAGCGTGTGTGGGTATTTATGTTTTTCACCTAGGATCCTTGTATTGCGTGTATAAAAATGGCTGAACGTTCTTTTGAATTAGAACAAGCAAATCCCAGGCCGGTCATCTTTAAAATGAATCCCCTTGTGAAAAATCTAGGCTAATGTAGAAGGGAAAAAGTAGCGATAAGCATCCGTTATTTCAGGCAAGGAACAAAATGGATTAAGGACACAAATGCAGAAAATTACAAACGGATGATTTGGTGAGGCAGAGAAGTTAACACCTGTGACTTCACCCAGCCTCTGCCTTGTGCTTTGGTTTACCTAGACCCATGTGTGTCTGCGCGTGCACCTACGTGCACGTGTGTGTGGTGAATGTGTGTGCGTGGTGTGTGAATGTGTGGCGTGCGCGTGTGCATGTGGGTGAGTGAGCGGATTAGTTTATAGAAATCCTCTCACTACTGTGCACCATCGTTCATGGTTTCAACAAATATCCCCTCCATTACCTATTGTACCAGGATGAGCTAGATTGCTAATTATAAGAAGATGTGGTCTCTGCTCTGGAAGAACTAATAGTCTAGATGGATAATGGGCACATAATGAAAAAATTACATTCAATTCTAAGACCTATTAAAATAAAGGTGTGAGCAAAGGTCAATGTGATTACAGTTTAAGGGGTGACTTATGTGACACCTGAGAACCGAGAATAGGATTTCGTGGAGAAGTTAGATTTTGAGCTGTTCAATTTAGCAGCTAACATAGGTAATTCCGAGCAAAGGAAACAGCATATGCCAAGGCGTGGAGATCCAAGAAGCATGGCTTTTCCAGGAGTAGCAAATAAATAGCCCAGGGTAGCTTAAGAATGCAGTTAACAGAGACAGGAGAAGAGGCTGATACAGTAAGGAAAGATTCGTTCTTGAAGAGCTCTTGCTTTCTAAGGTTTGGGACACGAAACTTCCGTATACGTGCCCTTAAAATTGTTAGCAGGAGGGAGAAATTCCAAGGTGTCTGTATATTTGGTGGGATATTCCCTCATTATACATTATCATTCTGAGTCCTTCAAAATAAATTAAAATAACCCTAAAAAGAAAACAAAACAACACACACACGCACATGCACGTGCACACAAAACGGAACAAACCCACACATATCCTCTTGAGACTATCTAAATGTGTATTTATTTATCTGGATTCTGCACGTAGAACATAGTCCTAAAATTATTCTGTAGATAAAGTTGTCAGGATCAAACAGCAAAGAAGGACAGAATAGGGCACCATATATATAAGGCACGTGAGTCAAAGGGGTTGCCAACAACCATTTTTTGGTGACTTTGGTTCTACCGAAAATGCCCAAGGAGAAGTGAGGCAGGTTGAGAAATGTGTGAGTGGATCCGGGTGGTGAATCTAGTCACCGTAGTGCACCCAGGTGACAGGATCAGGTCACAAGTTGTAAAATTGTTGAACTCATTACACAAGAGGCTCCTGTTCAATAGAAGTAAAAATAGCTTCAAAAAGATATAAACGAAGTCATGGATGACAGATTTCTAATGAGTTACTAAAAGAACATGGGATGTTTGAGGTTACATTTTTGGTCTTCGAGGTTGGCAACAAAAATCAATCATTTCCTGCCACAGCATCCCGGTGACAGGTTGTCCAGCAGAGGACCCAGGATGAAAGGGTCTTACCCCCAGCGTGAGGCTTTACCATGTCTTCTGTCTAACCTGTATGAATTCACTAAAAAACCCTCAGCCTCCTATCCCTGTGGCTTTATAGATACAGCCAGAGACTATTGGAGTATGTATTTAGTATTTGTTTGCTAGGACAACAAGGACAAATGGAAAATTTTCACAGACAAGAAATGAAACCAATAAATGAGGCTGGAGGAGGCAAGAGAGATTGATTTACATGAACACATTAGAGGAGGGAAAAAAAAAACAAATTTATTTAGCTACTTTGGAGATTATTAAGAAAGGCTATCAATAGTTTTTTGTTGTTGTTAAATCAAAAGTGTGCCCAAGGGCTTCTAGATACATTTTTCAGGACACCACATTAGATAAAATTCATGCATTTGAAGATTCCCTGTAAATAATAGCCTGACTTCTTATTCTGGCATCTCAGACACAGAGGGCAACACCAAGGAGATTTCCCACTAAAGAACCATCACAGATCACTAGATTTCAATGCTGAAGGGTTGTGATCGGGTGATAATTCATGAGAGGGGAAGAGCCGGCAGTAGGAAACGAACAGGTGTTTCTCTCAGGCTGTAGAAGCCATCGTCAGGAATGGCCCTGCTCATCAGAACCTTCTTTCACTGGCTGCTCAAGAGGCAACACGTTCACCATGGCATCCCCAGATAAGAACACATGTGTGCGTGCACATGCACACGCGCGCTCGCTCTCTCAAACAGCCCACGCTGCCTTAATCTGGCCTTCCCATTGTGCCAGGTGCTTACTGTTCTCTCCTTCTATTTCTACCACGTCTGCCTGCTGCACCCTCCCAAGAGTGACTGCCTGGGGATTCTAAATCCATATAAGGAGCAAATGTCCCACCCTGTAGAATCCAGTTTCCTTTTCAAGCCAAGAATGAGGACGGTGTCGGTCATGGTTAGCTTCAGTCCCTCTTTCCGGCTCAAAATACATCCTCGATGGCAGTAAATGGGAGGGGGGCTGCCCAAACGATGCCATCGGTAACATTTGTCTGGAGACAACTCTCAGTACCATGACCGGAGCTCAGTGGAAAGGATGCCTCTGCCTCTGGGTTCTAGGTATCGAGCAGAGACCAGGCTCCCCCGATTACTCAAAATGATCCCAAACCCACTCTCACCTCCTGACCACCTAGAACTGAGCAAAGACCTCCTCACAGCTGTCTGGCAGAGGGCCACTGCTCGCCCATTGGACGGCAGCATCTGGGATGCCGGCGTGCCTCTCTGATCCCAAGTCCCGGTCTTGGGCGGTGTTTGGCCTACGTTGACCTGCCCAAAGTCTCTTCAGAAGTGACTCAGACAGAGTCAGACAGTCCTGGGTGACATACAACATTTCCTGACTTCCCTTTGTCCATTTCTAGCTCACTGTCTGGCTTTTATTTCCCCACCCACGTGTCACTGATTTCTGTGTCACCGATGCCCCATTCACCTTCCCCCACCCCCTCAGACAAGATTTGCAAGCCAGCCTGGTACTGCTCTCTGTATCTCTGGGTGCGCTCCCCCCCCCGCCCCGCCCTCCCGACCGCACTGTCTGTGCCAGCTCCTGTCACTGCCATGCCATGCACAAATGGGATTATCTCCCCATTAGCTCTCTTTTTGTTCTCCTTTTCTCTGTTTCTCTGTGTGTGTGTTGTATGTGACTCTTTCTAATTATACCTAACTTATCCACATATTCCTAACAAGGGTTCCCAGTGTTTGGACCCTTATTTCTCATTCTTCTTTTCTTCCCTCCTTTTTTCTTTGCTTCTGTCTCCCCTACTTCCCCCAGGAGTCGATGGAAACGTGGCTGTCCTTTCTCCCACCCATTTCAATGTCAAACAGATCTTCATCTTAGCTCGTAGAATTCAATCTAAAGCTCCTAGTTTCCTCTCTCTTTAGAAGCCTCGCTGTAACCTGATTCCAGCTGAAATATTGTCCGTGGGAGGAGAACCAACCCCTCCCTGGACAAGCAGGCGGGAACTGAGCAATTGAACGCAGATCTCCACCCGCCAGGACCCCCTCAGTCAGGTGTAATGGGATCGGTTCCCCCACTCGGCTTGGGAAACTGCACCTCGTTCTCGGGGATTTTCTCAAGTGAAAACATGTTTGACTTGACCCATTTTCACAAAAAGCGTGCGGTCAGCCCGCTGAGTACAGTGCTAGACCTTGTACTTTGCAGATAGACATCTGGCTAGGAGAGCAACCGAAGCCTGAAACCTAGCCCGTGTTCACCGAGGCAAGCAAACCCTGAGACAAAGGCAATGTTTGTCCAGATGGGCACCTTTTTCTAATTTGCACGGAGGCGCTTAATGAGCTGCGCTGAGCCTGGCTGTGGTCATTTTAGGTGGTGCCCTTTGCTCCCCTCTTAGAGGCAACGGTAACCTTCTTGGTTACTTAGGATGATACGGAAGCAAAATGCGTCATTAGTAATTGACTCCCCAGTGCATCTGGGCAGCTTATTTAAAATACGGATTTCTGATTTCTGCCCCTAGAGATTTTCATTTCACAGGTCCGGGAGAGAGTCCAGAATCTGTACCTACAAAAAGTTTCCCCAAATGCTTCTGAAGCACAGCCAGAAGCAGTTCTTAATGCTTAAGTCTTAAGACTTAAGAACCCTTCCTGAGCTGGGGCGCCTGGGTGGCGCAGTCGGTTAAGCGTCCGACTTCAGCCAGGTCACGATCTTGCAGTCCGTGAGTTCGAGCCCCGCGTCGGGCTCTGGGCTGATGGCTCGGAGCCTGGAGCCTGTTTCCGATTCTGTGTCCCCCTCTCTCTCTGCCCCTCCCCCGTTCATGCTTTGTCTCTCTCTGTCGCAAAAATAAATAAACGTTGAAAAAAAAATTTAAAAAAAAAAAAAAAAGAACCCTTCCTGAGCTGGAAGTGGAGTCTCCAGACCCCTTGGGAGGGCACCTTCTTGCCACTGTACCCACCCCCTGCAATGCAAGTAACGGATTTGTAGACTGTGGCTGAGTGCATCCTAAAGGATCCTTGAATTTTACTGATTGGGAAATAGAGAGCCAGAGAGGTGAAGAAACTTGCTTAAGGTTACAGAGCCGGTGGCCACGCTTGACAGTGATGGGTGGGTATTGGAGCTAAGTCAGTCAGGTAAATACAGGTTTCAAAGGGAGTGCAATGTGAATCGCATAGAACACCCTGAAGGTCAGTTACCAGCTGTAGATGAGAGGTGGACGTTCTGTGCTCTCCACCAGCTTCTCCGAACCCTCCTCCCCCTGGGACAGAGGGGCCTCACTGTGCCATCCTTGCCTGAGTGACGAGCGTCTGCAGTCGCCCCCTGCTATACTGCCAACCCCCTGGAGGAGGGTGTAGCTATCACAGTGTTCTCTCTGACTAGTCCAGTCACGGCACCAAGAGACTTATTTTAAACAGTGCCGGAGGCGGGAACACTCATATTTCCTCCAACATGACCACCAGGGTGAAAAAAAAATCAACCTCAATTTACCCTCCCATCTGCTCAAGAATGGAAGATAAATTGTTTCAATTTTATAGAAATGAATGTTTTATGTCTTGCCCATGCTTTCCAGATAGTGTCCTGAATTTATATATTCTACTGAATGCATGGCTATTTTCCACTAGGAATGCTCACTGGACCTTCAGCTTCCTTGGGTTTTGGTCTAAGAATACTAGGTTTGAGAGTGCTGTCATTTTCCCTGGCTTTGGAGGTCTTGGCTATGTATCTTTTTTTTTCCCCTCTAAAAGAAATAGAAAAAAAAATCCACTCATTATCCCATGCTCAGAGAAAACTACCATTACCACTTTGCCACATTTCCTCCCAATTTCTTTTGCTATGCCTCAAAAGTTTTGCTTCCCACTGCCCCCCTCGATTCTGTATATATTTTTGTTCTCTTTCATAATTTAACAATAAGCATGTATTACTCTTATAATCACAGAATTTGTAGGAAAAAGATAAGGAAGCTTTCAAAGTATCTTTGTGGTACATTACTATTGTCAGGACTTTTTCCACGAGAAAGTTATTATTATTATTTTTTTAATCAGAGAGCGCGGCATAGGGGAGGGGGGCAGAGGGAGAGAGTGAGAGTCTCAGGCAGGCTCCGTGCGCATCATGCAGCCCGACACAGGGCTTGATCCCATGACCCTGGACTCATGACCTGAGCTGAAATCAAGAGTCGGATGCTCAACCAAGCCACCCAGGCGCCCCCATGAGGAAGTTACTCTTAATGGCTAAACCTTCCATTTTAACCTGATTTTAGAGGAAAGGAGAAAGTGGTTCAGGGTCTGGCATTCTGGTCAAACTCTAATAAAACATTTCTGTAGGTCTGGATAGCAAAGGGCTGGATGAACCCCAAGCAGTGAGCCTCACATTCAGCACAGTGTTTAATGCAGTACAACTTCAATGTCACTGAAGACGTTGAGCCCTCGCATAATGCTGATTAGTAGCTGTGATAATGGTGGACTCAGTGTTTGTTTTTTAATATCCTAACCTTGATAAAAATCCTACAAACTGGTTAAGAGGTGAGTAGTTAGCAGTGGTTATTCCACCTACAATTTCTGTGAAAACAATTTTAGTAAAAATAATCGTAAGGTTTATTCTTCCTAGAGAAGTATTTTTGGGTTCTTATTCAGACGTTCATCCTGTAATGATCTTTTTGAAATTTTATTTCATGTAATTTCAGAAACTGGAGAGCAAACATTTTGTCTCTACGTATTTGTTTTTTGCCTTTCTTTTTAAAAAGGGATGCATGTAACTGGTAGAAAAATTAGGGAAAACACACACACACACACACACACACACCAGTAAAAAGAAGAAAATCCAAACCACCTGAAGTACCATTCCCTGGAGGGAACTCATTGTGACCTTTTGTTTGTTTAGGTATATTTTTTTAACAAAAATTGCATCATATTGTTATAGGTCTTGCTTTGTTTTACACACACACACGCACACACACACACACACACACACACACACACACACACACGTATGTATAATGCAAACGGTGCCTAGTGTTATTTGAGACTCAATAGTATGATGACCAGAATCACAGAGTGGTGAACAGAACTGTCTGATGCCAACATCTGGGCTCTTACTAAACCATGATGTAGCTTAACAATTGGGATAATCTTTTTCCTCCTTATAGGCTCCTTTCCATCAAGCTTATTAACCATTCCACAAGGTTTTCCACACCAAGAGTAGCATTATTTGCTTGAGGAGATACAGCCCAAATCAGGCTTTCCAGTCAAGGTTGCCCTTTGGATCCAAGACCCTCAGATGTAGAGGGCCCCAAATTTCAGTTGTGCAGGACCTTGGACAGCTGCTCAGAGCCCCAGTGCAGCACTAGCCTAGTTAGTCCGGGAGGTGGATGATCCCATCGGCTGCCCAGACCACAGTTCTCAGCATGGACTTCCTCCCATCCTGACGTACAACAGGGACTCCTTCGTTTGTAGCCACAGGAAAAGGGTGACTTTAAATGGAGTGAGGTCTTGCCATTGTGGGATGGTCATAAATGGGAACACAGTCTACACTGAAAGCAGCCCATGTGGAGTAGAATTAACATCAGTGCCAGGGAGCCATAATACTTTGCATGCCTGGTTTTCTAGTACTCCCCCCACACTCTGCCCTTCAAGTGCTATCGTAATAGAATTGATATTAATATTAGTAATAATAATAGCTGACACTTCTAGTCCTTGCGATGCACCAGCCACTCTTCTCCATATTTTTCTTGTACCAACACATGTGGTTCTCATCTCAATGCTATGAAGTAACTACTGTTGTCACCATTCTATAGGTGAACCTCTTGAATATTGCAGCAATATTGAGAGTCTCATAAGCCAAAAAAATGAAAAGAAAAAGAATCTTGGTCCCTAGAGAGAATTTTCTTGCGTCTAATCCCTCAAGAGCTAGAGTCTGGAAATGAAATGAAAGCCAGAGAAAAGCCGCAGTTCAGCCTTGGGGCTCTAGGGGCAGGGGATCCATGAGTTGACGTCTGGATTAAAACAATGGCAAGTGTGTGGTCTGTAGTTAAGCATCTCTTTCAAAATGATGTAGAGTCCCAGGGAAAGCCACAAGTCACTAGAGGGACCTTACTGGAGACCTAATAAACACAGTAAATGTCATTGGCTTCTTGCCCAATCCAGGTTTGAAAAAGCACTCAGACACATCCTGGGGGCCCCAGGCTGGTAACTGTCTGTCAGGGGCAGGCATCTGCTACTGACTAGCTCTGTGCTGTGGCCAGTGTGGAACCACGGCCATGTGTTCAAGTCAAGATGGCCCATTACTATAGCAGGGGACATGGCAGAGCCTGTATGGATCACATTTACTCATTTACCAGCACCATCGAGGGAAAATAAAACACCTACTCAGGTCCTTGTTTTTCACAAAGATTTCAGAGCTCTTGCCCAATAGGTCAGGAGTGGTATCTTCATGTTTGAGCCATCCATCCATCTTCCCCAAGCTACTTGGCCTAGCAGAAAGGTTGTCTGGAATATGCTCAGAGGTTTTTCCTTCCAGGGATAGGCTTGGGTATCGTTAACTAAACTTCACTTAATAGCCTTGATAAAACCATTTCATCCGTGCAGGGAGGCTGTGGGTTCCTCACTTCCAAGAGGATTAGTGTTCACCTGCTTACATTTTCAACTGTAAGGGAGGCAGCAGAGCATAATGGTAAGAGCATAGAGTTGGACTCAGACACATTTGGGCTCAAATCTCATTTCTTTTATTTAAAAGCACTGCATTTGGGGCTGAATTCGTAACAGTTTTGAGTCTCAGCTTCCTCAGTAAAAATAAGGATAGTAAGTATCGACTTCATAGAGTTGTTATAAGGTTTATGAGGAAAACAGAAATATGTTGTACTCAATAATGCTAAAGAAAATATGGAAGCTCTCAATAAGTGATGGCATTGAGTTTTGCACTGGCATGGCCTCATTTATGTTCTTTGGCCTGCCACCAAATGATGTGATCTTAACATCAGTTTGGCAAGTTGGGTTTAGAATAACCTACCGCTAGAATTTAAACTTCACCAGGGCATGAACAATGCCTCGAATTTCACTGCATTGTCACATCCTAACACACTATTATCTCTTACCTCCTGTAAATAATAATGGGTAATACTCACAGGGTGCTTTCTACATGAAGGCATTATTTGTAAATGCTCTGAGAATGTTCCTATTGTTTCCTCTTCACATTGTGCAGATGAGGAAGCCATGACATAGAGGGTCCAATAATGTGCTCAAGGGCACACTGTACCAATGGCAGGAGATGGAATGTCCCCAGCAGTCTGACCCTGTGTCTAGGCTCTCAGTGTGATGGATGAGGACAAGTATGGCCACCATGTGGCCTCTCAGGGTAAGGCCCTCCCAGCACCCAAGGCCCCAGCACTTGTTTCCAGCCTGATTGAACTGCTTGCTTCCTGACCATACTTACTTTTTACTTCACCCCCTCCCCACTTTTCCTCAGGACATGTCTTCCCTTCCAAGTACTCCCCCCTTATCCTCTCAGTTAATTCTATCCATTTGCCAAGGTCCTGCCCAAATACCTGCTCCTCCATAAAATCTTCCCTCCTTCACCAGTTGGAATTCATCTCTTCCTCCTTTGGGCTGCCTCAGGCCTTGTGGCAGTTGCTACATTATGCCTTGGTATTTCTATTCCTATACTGGTCTTGACTCCTTGTAGACCATAAGACCTTTGGAGCAAGAGCGTAATTTTGAGTCTCATTCTCAAGCACATACTGTGAGGCATAGAATATGTGCTCAATAAAAATCGAATAATTGGTGAGATTTCAAGCATTATGAGAAATAGACTATCAGGGAAGACATTTATGTCAGGGGCAGGAAGGATGGAAGGTCGTGATACCACTCACAGCACATCACTTCCACGGAGGACTTCCTGTGTACCAAACACCCTATTCAATCTTCACGGTAGTCCTGTAAGGTCCAGTCCATTAGGAACTTAAATAAGTGAAGAACTGAGTTCGTACAGAATATTGGTTAGGACTGTACAAGCAAACCCCTTGAGTCCAAATCCTGGTTCTACCACTTACTGGCTCTACCCACTTCCCTCGAGCAGATTACTTAAGCTCTCTGTGCTGTAACTTCCTCTCCTGTGAATGGGGATAATAATAATAACACCCACCTCATAAGGTAGGTAAATGAGAATCGTGGAAAGTGAGAGTATCTAATGCATGGGAGTTAGCATCAGGCATCATAATACCTGCCAGGCGGATGGTTTTCAGGAGGGAGGACTTGCTTCCGTTATTTAAAATCTCTCAATTTTGACCATTGATCAGCAGTTCCTGCCCAGGCTGGGGTTGTTGTTGTTGTTGTTGTTTGGTTGGTTGGTTTGGTTTTAACTTTTTTTCCTCTCTGTCAGCATCAAAGCTGTCATCCTGAAGAAACACCCCTGCTCTTCAAAAGCTTCGTCTCTCCCTTCGCCAAATTGTTTCCTAACAGGCAGAGGAGGGTGCTGTTGGACGTACAAGCCTAAACTCAAACCTTCTTCCTAATTACACCGCAGTCAGATTTTCCACGCAAGCCCCTAGCGTGGCAGGATGCCCTCTTTGAAGTCATTAGTCTCCACAGCAGGGAGAACACATCATCAAAGGCTCCGTTTCCCAGCAACCCCTGCTGTGCCCTTGTGCACCAGAGGAAGACTCCCGTTTCCCAGCAACCCCTGCTGTGCCCTTGTGCACCAGAGGATTGCAGAGGGAGAGAGCAGAGCCTACAAGTGCATTAAGTCTGTTCTTCTCTCCTCTGGCCCTGAACCGCGATTCCTTTGAACTGAAGCCCAGGGACAGGGCCGGTGATGCTATCGCAAAACCTCTCCCCATTCTTTCAGTTTCAGCCAATTTAGCGATTAAACTTGCTAGGGCCAGGGATGGGGGATGTGGGGCATGGTTAAGGTTCCAGTTGGTAATCTAAGACGCTGAAGAGTTGGGAGCTGGGAAGGGAGGCGGTGGTTCTGAGGCTCCAGATACTGAAAATGTAGTTGGTAATGACTATGGGGAATCTGCAGTGAAGTTAAAATTCTGTGTGTGTGTTGGGGGGGGGGGGAGGGGTCCCTACACTTCAACCAGACAAACCTGGATTAAAAAAAAAATTTTTAATGTTTATTCATTTTTGAGAGAGAGAGAAACAGAATGCAAGCAGGCGAGGGACAGAGAGAGAAGGGGACACAGAATCCGAAGCAGGCTCCAGGCACTGAGCTGTCAGCACGGAGCTCGACGCGGGCCTCGAACCCGCGAGCCATGAGATCGTGACCTGAGCCGAAGTCGGATGTTCAACCGACTGAGCCGCCCTACCCGCCCAGACCTGGATTTTTATCCTGGCCTTACCTCTTACTTGCCTCTTCGTTTCTGACTTTCAGTTTCTTGATCCCTTCAGAGTTCAGTGGCTACTGTGAATGAAATGTTTAACAGAAACATTTACTTAGGCCTAGGTCTTCGCTTTCAGCAGGAACCTGGGCCTTATTTCAGCCCTGATGTCTGAGGTCTCTGCCCTATCACTGCAGTCACTCCTTGCCTGCACTGTTATGTCCCAGTGACACTGAATCTGTTGTCCAGCCTGTGTGTCCTTGCTTACCATGTGGGCGCCTGGTTGTGGGGTGTTCTGTGCCCACAGTGGTTTTTCCTAAACCCTTCCCTAGCCCACTGCCAAACTTTTCTTGCTATTCCCAACTTAGCATAGAAGTCTGCATCCGGATAACCCCCTCCGAGACACCTAACTGATGCTACCCAGTGTTCTTCTCTGGTCCTGTGACTCCCCATACCTATCTCTGCCACTATTTTCACACCATAAGATAACGATCGGATAATTCTCATCATCTGTTCACTAATCTGCCTCTGCTATTCCACCTTGCAAGTTCCTCAAGTTCAGGACCATGTCTTACTCATCTTTGCAACTCTATGGCATTTCCTGTCACATTCGGTATTAAGCGCTGAGTGCACGTTTGTTGAATGAATAAGTGATTGGTTGCCTGTAAGGGTATGCCTGTAAACCTTTCCATGGTTTTCCCAGTGCATTTCCTGGTGCTTAGGTCTCCTTAGCCACAAAAGAGAACTCAGCTTATTTTTATTTAGTATTTGGCATGGTGTTCCTTTCCGAGTTAACTCGTTTGTCTTCCAAGGGCCACTAAAGCAGTGCACTTTCATGATTCATTCACTTGAAAAACATTTAGCGATGACCTTCCACGTCTCAGGGATTGTGTTAGGTGTTCCTGAAAAGAAAAGATGAATGATATTAGCCAACAGTCATGTAGGGTTTAGTATATGCTGGGCACTGTCCAAAGCACTTCACGTTAACTCAGTCTTCACAACAACTTTATGAAGAAGGTACTGTCACCATCTCCCCTCATTTTGCGATCGATGACATTGAAGAACGTAGACTGTCCTAGCCCGAGTAGTCTAGAAACAAAACCTAGATGTTACGGCTTTCTAGGAAGGAACGATCCCACGGGAGCAGAGTGGGGGGAAGAGATGACTGAGACAGGACGGGGCTACATTGGCAAGCTGGCGACAGCTTTACAAGAGGTCAGTTTTTGGACACATAGGACAGTAGCATAGGTAGGCCTTGTGGAAATGTGTACCTCTGATCAGTCCGTGAGGGTGGAGGGTAGACAGGAAGAGGGTGCAATTTATCTGCTGATTCTTTCCAGTCTCCTAGTTCTCCCGGGGGATGCTAACTTCTGTGGACATAACACAGCGTTGGAGTGAATGGATCCCATTCTGTTCACTTCCTTCTCACGCCCACCCCCGCCACACACACGTTACCGCCCAGCTGAGGCTTGGATGAGGGTCAGCCTCAAGTGAGGAAGTGAGGGATCTCGTTAGAATTACAAAACTTCACCCTTGGCCTAAGGTAATATACAAAGTGCAGGAAGTACAGGATGAAGAGATTCAAATATAGGAAAGTTGGAGGCTGTAAGTACAGTCCGAGGAATGAATGAATGAATAAACGAATGAATGAATGGGTAAGTTGAGATGAATCGAAGAATGAGAAGGAAGCATCCTGCGGACTGAGGTACGTAGGTGCGGCAGTGGCTCCACTGATAACCCGAGTGCTAATGTGAGTCGCCACAGCAAGGTGACAAGCTGACAGAGTCCCGACTGACCTAGGCTAGGCCACCTAGAGTGTACTTGCGAGACAGATGCAGCCAGACTTTAGAGCAGTTGGTTCTCCGGAAGGAGAGTGTTTCTGGGAGAGCTCCTAGACGCTTTTGGCAGTGGGGATGGGTAGTGTCCAAGGATAAATACTCTGTTCCCACGTACCCCTAAGAACTGGTCCGAAAACCCATCTCAGAACGCTCCTGCTTTTGCTCTGCTCCTAGCTCCTGCCACAGCAGATTTAAAAGGCTCTTCCCTGGGGTTTCCTCGCACCTGGTGTAGGCAAATGGGAGAATAATTCGGTGCTATACTGGCATTCTTGTCTCTTTCCCCACTGGACTGGACAGTGGTGGAAAACTCCTTGAAGACACAGACTGTTTATTGGCTCTGTTTCTGCCTTGTTGTGTTTGCGACGCCTAGACCTCTCAGTCGTACAGTAGGTGTTCAATAAACATTAAATCAATGGCTGAATTAATGAACAAATAGTGCCAGGTGGCTGAGAGATCTACCGTAGGCCTTTTTCAAAAAGCAAAAGTAGCAAATTTTTCTCGCCTCTCTCTTTTTCTGTACCCGCCACCCAAAGTAATACCTGATGGTAGAGATTGCAAGAAAGGTCATCTTAGGAGAGATACTAAATCTTATTGGAAAGAGGAAGAGAGACAAGGTTTTCTTTTGCCATTTCATTCTAGACAGGTGAGAAGGATCCTTTCTGATCCTCATCTAGTCTGCCTTTTCTTGACAGGGGCCGCAGGGGCCCAGCCACAGGTCCTTAATGAGTTTGGATGCAGAATTCTCATTCTCTAAGCTTGTCTTTGTGGCTCTCATTCACGGTGTTCAGAGCATATGTTTTTCCTTGAAGGGGGGTTCAACCCAGGAGGTCACTTCTCCGGTTATCTTTCAGCTCCTCAGAACCGGTATTTAACAGTGTGGAGAAGCAAACGATTCTGGTTGGGATCTGTTTCAGTTCACTCCTGTGGGTGCAGGTTAGACGCTGAGGTAGTGATCTGATTGTCACTTCTCTCTGCCTGTCGAGGGTTTTACCTGCGCTTTACTTCCTTGGTTCCCCGAGGACACACGGAGGGACGTGGTGTGCCACAGCAATCTTACAGGGGCTCCGTGAGCAGAAACAGGGATAGCTGTCAGATACCCTACTTTCTACCTTCAATTTAGAAATTTAGAATTTAGTATTTTGTTTTCAAGTGACCGCTGAATTGTTAGGAGGTCAATAATACTAATACTTAAATTGTTTGGACCTAACTACTTAATAAATGAAACTGGTAGATACTTCTTTGGACCTGGAAGAGCTGTGAAAATTATTTTGTCATTTGGGGCACGGGGAGTGCGGCAAGTCCGGGAACGTCTCCTTACTTATGCGGTGACCCCAGTAAGGTGGGCATTATTTTCTCAAGTTTATCTCTGAGGAGACTAACAATCAGAGGAATCTGAAAGGCGTGTCAGCGGTACAGCCGAGGTTTGAACCCAAGTCCACCAGCCCCCGAAGTCCAGGTGCCTTCACGGTCTCTCTACTACCGAGTTAATGAAGACCCGATCTTAGACTGTCCGAGTTAATATGGGCTATGGCAGGAATTCAGCCCAACTTACAACCTGCCCATGCCACACCCCTGATGAGCGGGAGGAGTTAGCTTAGAGATCTTGTCTCCTGAGTCTCAGTTCTGTATTATTTCCTCTCCACTACATACACTTCTGTCTCTTCCCAGCCTTGGGCAGCCACCCATTATTGCACTCCATTTTCCGTGATTGAAATGATGAAGGTGTTTTATTACCTGAAGCACAGAGAAGTGAGGTGCTCTGGGGAACAGCACCACAACTAATTATGGCGGTGAAGGGTGTAGTTTACAGGGAGAGATGAAAAGAACAATCACGCAATGTGTAATTTGGCTAAAGCAAGTGCAAATGGGATGTGGCGTCATCTGTTAATATCTAAGTGGTATAAATGTCAGAGGAAAGGGCAGGGAAGTTATTTAGGGGACATAGGTAGGAAACGTGATAAGGAGAAAGAAGCGAGGCTGAAAATGCAATGTTGATATTTATGTATTGGCCGGTGCAGGGAGGGTCAGCTTTCTCTAAATTTGGATCGGGTGGAGCTTTCTGGAGGTACCTCATGACACTGACCCCCGAGGAATTATCTAGATAGTTTTCTCTATTTGGGATTTTCACGGTTCCTTAACGACTTCAGTTCTGCATTGGTCCTCGACTGTGTCCTCTGCCCTTCCTCGGTTTCCTTCCTGTTCATTTATATCCATTCCAGGCTCTTCTTCCCTTTTTTTTTTTTTTTCTGCTTTTTCCCTTTTGCTGCTTTTTGTCCCCTCATCCTCACAGTCACTTTTGATTTGCCTGCTTTCCCCTCTGGTATTCTCGCCCGCCCATCCCCCTCCTCGTCTTTCTCTGATACCTGGCGCAGTCCAGGTTTCCGGGCCTTTGCTCTTCCTCTCTCTTCTTCCAAAGTAGAAGACGAAATTTGCCACTCCGACAAAGAGAACAAAAGCTGCGAGTCCCTGCCCAAGTTACAAGGACAGCATTTTCTCTTTTTAGGGTTTTTAATTTTAAAAGGAAAAAAAAATTGCAGCTTCTTCTCCCTCCTCCTGCTGTGCGTTCACTGCCTTCTGGGCTGGGAGCGTCAGCTGAGGGACAGCCCGATAAAAAGCTACTCCTTGGTTCTGATCATCTCTGCTCTCGTGTTTCCTTCCAGCCTCAGCTCCTTTATGCTGCATTTTTCGGAAATCCAGGCAGAGAATGGTAGCATTAGCATTTTTAATAAAGGAAGCTGGAAGAAGAGAGAGGCGGCTCAAGGAAGCTGAGGGAGGGGACGAAGCCCAAAGGCACTGACAGTCAAAACTGCCTTTTGGAGCCAGGGCGCTGTGGATGGGGGCAGGGGGAGGCGGACAAGAGAAGGGGCCGTCTTAGGAGAAGCATTCAGGCTGATATAATTGGAGCTTTGAGCACGAGCAGTCACAGTTGGGAGGTGGGAAATCGCTGTGCCGGACTGAGTTTGGCTCAACTTGATGCTGAGGCCTGGCATTGTGAAATGTTTTCTAATTTAGCTCATTTTCCCTGTCTTCCTGGAATGAGCCATTATTCGTCCATTACTGGTGAAAATCATGGTCCTGGCTAACCCCTTCTCTTCTTTTCTCTTCTTCCTCCTCCCCCTGTGCTCTGTAGGAAGGGAGAAGAAATAAACAGGAGGGAAGGGGCCACACCTATTCTTGCTTTAGAAACAGCGAGTGAACCTTGGAGACCCGGAGTGGCTGACATCATCTTTGCCTATTTCATTTTTCCAGGGATACGAATGCAAAAGTTTAATGGAGTTGCTAGGTTTATGTTTTGTCTGTGAGGCCATTGTACCTCTGCAGGATGAAGCTTAATTGGCTCTTTTGCCACCACTGAAAAGGAGAAAAAATTTCTCCTTGCAGAGTTTACTGTTCTGTAAAGAAAGTGCCAGTGATTAGATCTAATGCTTTTGACAGCTGGATAAAAAGTTGCTAAGTAAGAGTAGATTGAATGCATAAACCTGGAGTCAATCAGAAGGTAATACAAATCCCCAACACCAAAAATGAGCGGTCTTACTCCAGTGTTCTTCCCTGTCACGCTTACAACCCTATGCGAGGACAGCAGCGGCCCACGTATTTTCCCAAATCCGATTCCGTGGAAGGCCAAGACGAAGCCACAATTGGGCAGTACCTCTTTGTACTCCTGCGTTTCAGCCTAGAAAGTGCTTAAGACTTCTCGGTTGGTGAAACGTCAACCTTGGTAATTGTAGACATTGCATACATCCCATTGTTCGAAGCCTTGCGGTTTTAACAAAAGAGTGACTATCACAGCCAATGTTCCTTATACATAAAATCAATCACTGTAGCCTCCTCTGAACAGACAAAAGAATGTGTGTGTTTGTGTAAACAGCGAGTCGCATCTGGGCCCTGCCTCATGAGGCTGCAGCTTGTTTTCCTTCATCAGTGAGTTACTCCTCTCGCCCCCTATGTTTAGCCACGACGGTGGTACCAGACATATGAAGGTACATGTAATTATTAACTAACTCTGAAAACTTTCCAAGATCTTCATACCAGAATATCTTTGAAGAGTGCAGAGAGGCGAATAAAATTATATTTCTTAGATCCCTTCAAGGAATAAATGCTGCTTCCGATCTTCAGATCCAAGGGTAGAATTAATATCAGTTGGAGACTCTCAAAAACATTTAGATTTGGATAGAATGTAGGTTTATACCCAGAGCCAAGTTTTCTTGAAGGAGTCAGGAATTAATTTGGAAATTGCTTTGTTATTATACCTAGGGAAAAGAGGGTTGTTTTTTTTTTTAATGTCTCTTAATTTGCAAATAACCTCAAGTGAGACCATGGTCTTTAGCTTTCCCCACATTAAAAGTGTCCTGGACAAAGGTCAAACCTTTAAGCATCTGAAAAGAAAGTTGTTGTGTTTTTTTCCCAATAGCACCCTCTGCAATCCCTACCCCTGCATGGAGGTTTTGGCAGGGTCCTCGATTCCCTTCTGTTACTAGACTGCCTGTTTTCCCGGGGTGATCTGCCCCTC
Organism: Felis catus; assembly: GCF_018350175.1. Lineage (NCBI taxonomy): Eukaryota > Metazoa > Chordata > Mammalia > Carnivora > Felidae > Felis > Felis catus. The sequence continues at coordinate 18,704,415 of NC_058384.1, read as the reverse complement.
TCCCAGAGAATCAAACGTGATCTGTACGCTTGTGTTTTCTAAATCTGTATCTCTAGCACGAATCTCTTTCCTTGGTTTCAGGCTCCATTTCCAACTGCCTTCTGGATATTTGCTCATGGATTTCCTACAAGTATCTCAAATTAACTTGTCCAGAATGGAACATGAAGCCCACACCTGCCCTGATCCCTGCTCTAACTCCTACAATTCTCGTGTGAAGAATTGTAGAAATAGCATCAACAATCACTTGGTCTCCCAGATGAGAAACTTGGGGGTCATTCTCCATGACCCACCTCCCACAATTACCTTCTGCTTTCTCTCTTTCACACACACCCTGTTAGCCCCCAGATCCCCTTTGTTCTTCTCAGAAATCTCTCTCACACCCAGCTGTTCCTCTCTACTCCCAAAGCTACAGCCTTCCTCTAGGACAATCCGTTACCTTTGACAATTGCCAACGTCTTTCCAACCACTGCCATTGCCATTAGGCACCTGTTGAGAAGGAGGGCGGATGAGAAGGAAAGAACCTGCAAATAAGAGGAATTTCATGATAGGCAAGTTCACATGGGCAGATTGTGAGGAGAGGGGGCAGAAATGCCCATGGCCTGTTCGGGAAGTAGAGTGATAGGCAGTGGATCTGATAGGACAGGCATAGAGGAAAAGTGTGAAAGGTGGGCGGGCAGTGACCAGAAGGCTTTGAATTTCAAACAAGGAGTCTGGATTTCCCCTAGTAGAAAATGGGAAGCCACAGAATATATTTTGAGCAGGGCATGGGATGATGGAAATGGTATTTTGGGAAGGCGTAAGAGGCATTAATGCAGGGATCTGCGAACTGTCATCCTCAAGCCAAAGCTGGCCTGCCACCTGTTTTTGTAAATAAAGTTTTATTGGAACCCAGCTGTGCTCATTTGGTTGTATATTGTCCATGGCTGCTTTCCTGCTATGAAGGCAGAATTGAGTACAAATGCAACAGGGACCATATGGCTGCAAAGCCGAAAATATTTATTATCTGGCCCTTCACAGAAAAAGTTTGATGACTCCTGCAGACGATCGGGGCTTCTCAAACTTAGCACTTCCTGACATTTTAGGTTGGCAATTCCTTGTGGGGCTGGGAGCTGTCTTGTGTGTTGTAGGGTGTCTAATGATGTCCCCGACCTGCAGACATTGCCCAGGCAAGAGAGAAGGTGCGCACGGCCCCCCGCTAGATGATGGTACAGCCAGCAATGTAGGAGGCAATTTAGGCCAGTCCAGCAGGTAAGGGTGATGCCAGTAAACATTTTCAGCGTGCCTAGCACGTGTCTGCCACTAGAAGGCCTTTACATTTATCAATTCCCTTAATCTTTCAGCAGTCCTGGGAGGTGGGTACCGTTTTACCATTAGTATCCCGTAAGGTGACTATGGTTATTATCATTGTTTTACAGGGAAGGGAAGGAGACCCAAAGGTAAAGCGACTTCCCTAAGGGCATCCAGGTGATAAGGGGCAGAGCCACGTTTTGAACTTTTGAACTCACGTCATCTGGCTTCTGAACTCCTTAACCATGAGATTGCCCCGAGTGACACGAACCAAAAGACCTGATGCGTCCTGGTAGCCTCGAGAATACAGGCATGGTCAGAAAATAAGTAAATAAATATTTTGAGCTATCTCTTTCTGTCCACTTCCAAAGCATTTACTTCGCTCTGACCCCAAAGAGCTAGAGAAGGTCTCCAGGTGTCTCTGCACGGTGAAGGTACCGCACCCTCCTATTCCTCACCCCCGTGCACCCCCCTGCCCCCCCCCCCCCACACACACAGAGCTGTATACATCGGGCATAATACACACTCACTGGGACTGTCTGCATCGTCATGGTCCCCGTTCTCGGTATTCGTGTTCTCCGTCGCTCTGCCTTGCTTTCTAACTAGTGATTTCGTATCCGTTCTTATGAAGAGATAACAACCCCTTTCCTGTGGTTTGGCATCATCTTCAGCTTTGTTTCCTGCCTGGATCTGGCAACGGTTCTGTCATCTTCCTGACTGTGCCGTCCGTAGAGAGTGCAGATGTTGTGAGGACAAATGGGCGGGAGATGAGCCCAGGAACATGAAAGAAGCTGGAAGGTGTTCATACAGGGAGACAGTCCTTCTCAGGGACAAAAGAGCAGGTTTGAGCGTCAGCTTCAGAGGCGGTGCTGGGAGCCGGATCTCGGCCGCCATCCCTGTCAACCAGTCCCCCCCGGCTCACAGGCCTGCTGAGCTTATCCGGGCTTGCTTCAAGGTGAGGGTTGGGGTTGGCCATGTCTGCAGCGAGAGGAGAAAATGCCCTGTCTTCGTCAGGCGTGTTCGGCCCTCTTTATTCAGAAGATGGAATGGATGGAAAGAAAAAAGAGAGAGAACGTGTTGGAGAGAGGGAAGCAACGAAAGAGCTCAAGATTACAATTTGGAAGTAAACGAGCCCAGCTGATGGAGACCAGGGGTCAGGTAGCTGTACCCCAAGGGACAGGACGGAGCGGCTGGTACCCATCCAAGTAGGGGGACTTTTGGCACCCAGAGCGTTGGGCAGAGGACCGAGGTGCACGGGAGGACCCGGCTTGGGGCAGGCCCCAGGGAGCGGCAGAGGGGAGTGGCGACTGCAGGAGCTCGTGCTTCGGGTCTTCTGGGCCGCTCAGCCCAGCGCAGACTCCTTACTCTTTTGTAACTGCCAGAGCGAGTGAGGGTGTGGTGGCTGTCGAGGGCAGGGATCGTACGGCAGAAGCAAGACCTGCGGTGGTCTTGAGACCTGGGAAGAGTGGGACCAAGGATCGGGGGTGGGAAGAGAAGCATGGCAAAGCAGGGCGGGCGGGGCAGCCCAGGACAGAATGGGGCAGAACAGGGACAGGACTCTCTGCAGGTTAATGGAGGTGGGAGTCGGGAGCCGGGTGGGGGGAGCGGGGAGGGGGGGCCCCTGGGTTCTCCTCGCTGAGATTTCCTTGCCCCAGGAAAAGGCATTTCATGTTATCCAGGCTTTGTTTTGCCCCTAGGAGGGGCAAGTGAGAGAGGGCCTTTGGTGTGCACAGAACGATTTCTCCAGGCCAGACAGGTGTCCCGAGGGCAGAAGTCCCCAGGTGCGAAGCAGAAGGTGAGAACTTAGGGAAGTTGCGGGCACACTGTTACTTTCCCACCACTGCACGAAAGCTGGACTCGAAGCCTGTGTGGGAGAGGAGGGCTCCCCAGGAAACTGGCCGAGGCAGGGTTTGCGTGCAGGCCGGATTCTGGGGACATTCTCCTCAGGGGCAACAACCGTGATGGACTAAGGGAAGCAGATTTAGGCAGGGGGAGATGCTTCCCTGTCAGGCAGTGACAACAGAGGCCCTGCCAGCCCTTCAGGAGCTGAGACAGCCCTTTAGAGCTGTCCCAAATGGAGAGGCCAGGGGCCTGGCCTTTTGGTCCCCACACTGGCCCGTCCCTAGATGTGAGCTGCCCTGAGACAGGGGCCTACGTAAGGCAGAGCAGCTCCCTCAGCTGAGGGCAGGGCCCGGGGGGGTGCCCAGGTGTGCTCCATCGGCAGCCACACTCCCAGTGCCTGGGTCCTGACGTGGGTATCCGGCTGGTGGCCCAGAACGTGCACAAGAGCGGGCAGAGTGGGAAGAACGTGGACGTTCCCATCCGCCTCTGACACAGGTGCCAAACTCGTGGGGGGTGTGACAGCTCTTATCTGCGCTGTGCCTAAGGTGGCCTTGCACCAGGTTGGTGGGATCAGAGTGTGCAGAAAAGGGCCGAGTGGGGCGAGAGGGTCGTCAGGAGGCTTTGTGAGTTTTGCTCTGTGGCGTGTTGGTCTGGTCAGTCACAGCCTTCAAGGTTTAGAACTGAGCCATTCAGTGACAAGCTGGACAGCGCCCAGATGAGAGCGAGTGGAGATCGGTCAGGTAAAGCTCCTGGAGGTGCTCAGTGCAGAAGGAGGAGAAGTGAAGGGAGCACATGGTAATAACTGTAGCAAGAAAGTGAGCCTTGCTCGGTTTTGCCCCAGAGAGCCAGGCCCAGGACTAATAGGTACAAATGAGAAGGAAGCAGATTTTAATTCAGATAAGAAAAGCGTTGAATGCTTAACACCGTTTCAAAATAGAACGTTCTGCTCGAGGAGGCAGCAAGCGTCCTGTCTTCTGAAATCTCTGCAGTTTGGGAGCTGAGGCTCGCAGTGGTTCAGTGGACACGTGGCGGTGGAGGTGGGTAAGGGATGTGGCCTCTCAGTACTGGGTTTTATGGTCTCCTAAAATCCAGTTTTTTTCCCAGAAGTCTGTGATCATCTCCACATCCCCAGTAAGGCTGCAGCCTGTCAGCTTTCAGCAATGATGGCAACCTCACTGCCGGGCAATGAGTCTCATTTCTGGATGGTTCTAATGGAGGTAAAGGCCTTCCATTTCCTTTTCCCCAGAGCGATGCTTACCATCCCCCATCACTTAAATTGGAGAGAGAGGAAATCAAAAGCCAAATGCTGCAGAATGGCACTTTCAAACACTCCGTTCTCCTTGCTGTCTGTGCCGAACAATTACCGAGCCTCGGCCTTTGTTCCTGGCCGCTGCACCAGCAGCGTGGAGGGAGAATAAAGGCCCCGTCTTGGAGAATGCTAAAAGACCCCAGAAATCACAGAGCTTTCACGGTATCAATGAGGCACGGAGGACAGCCCCCGTCCGCTGTTGTGTCTTTCTCTATCTTGCCTCTGGCTGGGCCGTTACAATCACTGGACTTCCTCAAGTCTCCACTGGCAGTCAGAATGGATTACGCTCTGGCTGGAACATTCTACAGTGGCACAAGCCGACAGGGGCAGGCCCAGCAGCTGTCATTTGTGTGAGTGGATCTGAGGCTGGTAGGAGATGCAGGAGGGACAGCCACGGGGATCTGAAACCTTTTGTTTAGTCCAGAGGCCCGAGGCTGCCCAACCACTGTGCCCAGGTCCAAGGTCAGAGCGAATACTTTCCAGGCTTTGAGTGCGCGTGTGAGAAAAGCTCGTGTGCGCAGCGCGGGGGCACTGAGATGCAAAATGTAGGAAACGTATCTTGCGTTGAGGAGTGAGTTGCCTTCAGCAAAACCTGGCCTAGGCAAGGAAACATGCCCAAGCCCCAAATCAGAAAAAGTTTTGGGAAAGACGAAAAATCTGTGAATTTTAACCACGTCTGTGAACATTTTTCATGGGAAAGATAAGGGGCGTGAGTGCAGAATGAGTTAATGCTGCCAAACGGATTAAGAGGAATAAAAATGGTGTTTACAAATATACCAGGGAAAAGAAGCACTTGGGAAAAATAGGTCCATAAATAAGTAAAGGGGATTGAAATCTACTGCGAGTCTAACAAGACTGAGGCACCGAATTGCTTTTTTCCTATCTGTCTTTTACATGAAAAATAGCAAGAAAAAGCAGGGGGCTGTGATGATTTTCAGGGGGAGGCTGTGACTGTGAGGTGAGGGAGAGAGCCCAGGGAGGGTACCAGGGCCACCGTGGGGAGCTCTTCAGGGGCTTCCCGAGACCCGCTGGGGGGCCCAGAGCCTCGGCCTGGCCCACGTCCTGCCTCCTGACCTGCCTCGCCTTGCGAAGGCTTCACCTTCCATGTCCTTGGCACATCAGCCACATCGGGCCACCTGCGTTTATCCAGCAAAGCGCCTTCTCAGGCTCTCTCCTGTTTCGGGACTGCAGCCACCCCCACCCGGACATCATCAAACCTCACCTGTCCTGACGTCACCACTGCTCCTTTTCCGCTTTACCACCCCGGAAGAGTCCAACCTTTCCTCTCTTCCAGTCTCCTTTCCAAATCCCACCTCCTCCTCCTCAGCTCTAGCTTTTCCCGCTTGCCCTCAGCCTCGCCCTGCACTTTTCCAAACGTCCACTGCTCACCTCCCTTTCGTTATGTAAATATATGCATATGTGTAATTCTCCCTCTAGACCTTGAACTCCTTATGACCTAGGCCAGGTCTTTGTGCTCTGTGTTCTGGGCATCTTTCACAGTGCCGGTCACAAAGCAATGCTATTGTTCTCTAGCCGGGCTGCAAATTAGAATCTCCTTGGGTGTACTGAAACATGTCCATGGCCACACCCCATATCAGACCTATTAAATCGGACGTCTCTGGGGGCAGTCGTGGGGTTGAGAGCTCCCAAGGTGATTCTGACGCCCAATGAAGCTTAACGCCCTTAGTACAGGTTCTCGGAGTGTGATTCCCAGGCCGGCAGCATCAGCTTCTCCTAAAAACTTGCTAAAATGCACGTTCTCCAGTTCATCCCAGACCTCCTGAATCAGAAACTCTGAGGTGGGGCCCAGCCATTCGAATTTCAGCAAGCCCTCCAGGGGATTCTGATGCCGCCGTGGCCGAGAACAGCTGTTGAACTAGATGCATTCAGCGGTCACTGAATGGGATTGGAGAAGTAGTCACCGTGATTCATCTGCCCTCAGTTCGCACGGCCGTGATTACTTCCTGGAATACATGCAGTTGATAAAGCCTTGGTTTTGGAACCTTGCTCTCTGCCTTCCTCCTGCTGCTTCCCCATAGAAGCCAATTAACCCACTGATTTACCTGGTTCCTTCATTAGACTACATAGGTCCTTGAGGAGGGGGCTGTGTCTTACTTGACTCCACTTCCCCAATGATGAGTGTGGTGTTTGACACATAGCAAGCCCTCAGTAGCTCTTTGCTGAATGAATGCACAAATGAAGAACCATACATGTTAATTGTCCTCCTGACTGATGTCTCAGGTCACCAGTATCTTCTGGTTCTTCTCGATTTTAGGTGATGGCCGGCAGAGCCACTGCTTGATGGCAGTGTATTTTAAAAGCATCTCACGGGGCGCCTGGGTGGCTCAGTCGGTTAAACGTCCGACTTCAGCTCAGGTCACGATCTCGCGGTCCGTGAGTTCGAGCCCCGCGTCGGGCTCTGGGCTGATGGCTCGGAGCCTGGAGCCTGTTTCCGATTCTGTGTCTCCCTCTCTCTCTCTGCCCCTCCCCCGTTCATGCTCTGTCTCAAAAATAAATAAACATTAAAAAAAAAAAAAAAGCATCTCACGATTAGGCTGTCGAACTCAAGTTCTTCACAGCCTCCCTAGCCTCTCCTTGTCCCAGTCCATCCTCCCAAATAGTCTACTCTTGGACTTCATTTTTCAGTATCCTCCCCTGTCTCTCTCCTGGCTCTGTGTGCATCCTCAGCCAGCCTAGACCTCACATGAGCCCTTTATGAAAGTACATTCACAATCACCCCCAAATCCCTACCCTTTTTTCCCACTGCCCCACCTGCCTAGCTTGCTCCAAGCTTTATAATGGCTGTTTCTGTCTGTTTCTGTGCCGTTCTGGGGCTTCCTCGAGCTGGGGAGAATCCCAAAGAAACTTGCTGATGGGTAGTCCTTCTGGAATTCTAGCCAGGGACTCAGAGCAACGTCATAGTCTCCTTACTCATCTCTCGTCATGGGCCAGAACCCTCTTCCCCGTCCTCAATCATCCAGTCCTATCCTGGCTCTGATGCTCAGCCCATAACTTCAGACCTCACTTAGCAAAGTCAGAGCCCTGTGGCCCAGGGTCCTTGCCCTCCTTGTGTCTGCGTGCGGTTTCTCCTCATCTTCGCCCTTTTGGAAAGTGGCTGTGTCCTCAGCTCGCTTTCCGTAGAGTCTCGCCCCTCAGCCGACTCTCTCTTGCATCTACTATTACGCCTGGCCACCTTCTATCCCTTATTCAAATGGTAGGTGGTCCCTTGACCCTGTTATCTTTCCATATCATTTTTCTCATTTCCTTTTCTGCCTTAAGGGAAGCATCTACGTAGTTTGTCTCTGCTCTTATCGTCAGTTGATGATGCTATTATAATTATTACCTTGAAACGTCAAACTCAGTCTGGCAGTCACTCTCTCCCCCCTCCCTCTTACACACACAGACACCACACACCTAGACCTTGCTGTTTCTAATGTCACACACTTCTGCTGATTTGTAATCACCCAAATCATTCACTCATTCTTTCCCCATGGGATGACATTCGTGCCGTATGTTAGGCTCTGCCACTGGCTGCAGAAACCTTGGGGACTCCTGCCCTCAAGGCGTGTGTACTCTGGTGGGGAAGGCACTAGGACAAGCAATAAAACAAACATGTCCCAGAATACTTACAGGCCGGGAGAAGTAGAGTGAGGGAAACAGACGGCTCATCAAGGATGGCTAACGGGAGGGAAGGGCAGGGTCACTTGAAATCTGGAGCCTTGGAGGCTGAGAGATGAGAAGGTACCGGCCAGAGCAGGAGGGAGGGGCAGAGGCTCCAGGCCTCACTCGCCCTGGATGATCCCGGCCCATTCCAGAAACCTGACTGTAGAGTAACAAGCAGGGAGGTGGAGGCTACTGATGAAGTTGGCAAGCCAGGGCTAAGCAGGGGGCCAGGTCTTGCAGGAAGGCCTTGAGGGCCAGGACAGGAATTTAACAGAGGGGAGTGGCATGATGCAATTTGTATGTAAAATTCCTCTTAGCCCAGGGCTTAACCTTCCCCTTCTCAGACAGGCTGTCCTTGACCACACACACTCAAGACCGCATTCCTTCCTTCAGAGCTTTCTCCTCAACTGTGATTATATTTATTCATGAGTATAAACTCCATGAAGCAGAACCTCACCACCTTTGCTTTTGTTCACATCTGTATCCCCGGAACACAGAGCTTGGCCCATGCCAGCCAATGAATATATATTTGCTGAATAAGTAGGTGGACGAATGAACGAATGATCTTACCTCGCTTGTCTTCCGTATGGTTTTTTGGCCATGTAACCTCTCTGAGCCTCGGTGATCTTATCACTGAAGCAGGGATGAATGGGTCTAGTGCGTGATTGATCAGGGGCCGGTGTTACCTCTATTCTGCTCCTGCCGTCTCTATTTTCGCTCCCACTCTCCATCTCTGTGCTCCCCTCTCTGGGCAAGGTCAGCCCTGCTTGTCTGGCTGCCTGCTGCACATCTTGCCCAAGCTCACGGTTGAAGGTCAGCCTTTTCAGTCTTGCCTTCTCACGTCTGCCTGGGGATGTGGACACTTGTGTGGGTTCGCCCTTGCAGCCAGTGCCGCTCAGTGCCCCCCGCCTTCTCTGGAAGCAGCAGGGTGGAGGTGATCCACTGAGGGAGGTCCTAGCAAGAGCCGGGACATCTGAGAACGCCACGCCTGAGCCCTGGCTCTGCCACGTGTTAGCTGTGAGAGTTTGGCTAACGTTATTGAACCCTCCTAAGCCTTGCTTTCCCCATCTGTGAAATGGGTTTAATAGAATGCCTATGCATTTGTATGAGAATTACATGAAGTAGCAAGCAGCAAGCACTTGGTTCATTGACTACTAGTAAATGCACAATAAACAATGGCTTTTATTTGCTCTGCCATAAAAATTGACAAACCAAACATCGTGGATTGTTTACTTGTCATTCTTCTCAGACCATGATTTGGGACAGGGACCCAGCCTTTGATCCGTGTGTCCCAGCACACCCCATTATGCCTGGCTCCTCAGAGGTGTGTAATAACTGCTCAAGGAATGACTCACTACATTGATGAAGTCCTTGATGGCAGGGAACGTGTATTAATCATTTCTGTGTCCCTTGACGGTGTTTAGCAAACTGTTTTTTACACGGCACTTGGATAATTAATATGTTTCAAGTAAATAAATAAATGACTATGTGAAGGAGAAATTGAATTTATCGTGAAACAAATTAGTAGAACTGAAAGAAACTAGGAGATAGGAAAGGACTTTGGGGAAGGGGTAAAAGCTCCATACTAAATACAGGTCCTCGATGGATATCGTTGTGATTCTTCTCTGATTCATTTACACTGTCAGTTTCTCCTGACGCAAAATCATAGGCAGATAGGAAGCTACCTTTTCTCCTAGGCCTCCTCTGCCTCTTCTCTTCTCTTTTGTGTTAATGCTGTTGGTTCCCCCCTACCTTCACACGGGAATTGAATGCAGGTATCTCTGGAGGAGGAGGGAACCCCAGGTTTGCACCCTCCTCTTTTACAGGGAGGTCACCCTCCCTTCTCTCACACAGAGATGGATTTGCACGGATCCATTACCAAGCTCGGGTCCGATTCATCTGTGAGCAAAGATGGGTGTCCGGGGACACTCGGCCCAGGCTGTGCCCATGGACAGCGGTAAGCGAGACTAACAAGCTTTCAGGAGGATTGAACTTGAAACCCCGGCTGCATTAGCCCAGGGTAAAAATCAACCAAGCCTTCGGATTCAGAGGCCAGAGAGACATGGAGGGAGAGAGCTTCCATTTGGAAAGGACAACCGTACTTCAGTCATTGTACCGAAACGGTATTTATTCATTCATTTAATCTGCTTATAGCCCTGTAAGTAACAGGCAGCTATTATTACCACCATTTCACAGTAAAAGAAAGAGGGATGTGGAAAGGTTAAATATCTGGTCAGTTTCACAGGGCTGGCAGGGACCTCAAATCTAGGCCTTGGACTCACACCGCGGTCTGCCGGACTCGAGCCACCCTCAGAAGCTGGACCGTGGGGTGACTTGTGTGAGTCATGGGAGACCCAGTGCCGGTTTCCTCTACAAGGGACCCTGCTCTCCACGGCCCCGTCCTGCACGTCGGCTTTCAGTGTCCAGAGCAGCTGCCAGGAGGTAAAGAGAGAAGGAGGAGGAGGAGGAGGAGGAGGAGGAGGAGGAGGAGGAGGAGAGCCATTGTGAGCCCTGCCAGGTGTCTGACTCTCCTTCCCCCAAAGCAATTGTTGCAGCTGGCTGTGGCCAAGCGTGAGGGTTTGTGAACGTGTGTGCATGTGGAGCATGGGCTCGTGTGTGTGTGTGTGTGTGTGTGTGTGTGTGTGTGTGTGTGTATTATGGGGGGGGGGACATCTGTCCCTATGAATGCATTTATGAATGCATGAAAATCTCAATGCTGCATACTCTTTTAATGGAAATGTTGATTCACTGAAGTCAAAATGACGTGACAGTTAAAAACAAAACAAAACAAATGTACATCTCGTGTACTCGTAATGAGATTTGGGATATCTTAATTCATCAGGAAAAGGGACAAGAAAGAACTCAACATGCTTCATCTCTCATTATTATTCAGAAATTTAAAAGCAGGTTCCAGGGAATTCTTGGGCTAGGTTGCAATTTCTGTTTTTATGGCCATTGTATTTTGCAGAATGCCGGACTGATTCGTAAAGGTTGGCTGGGGTGTGAGCGGGCACATATGAGGTCAGAGATTCTCAACCTGTTGTGTGCTTTCCAATCACCCACCTAACTTTTTAAAAATACTGACGCTTGGCTTCACCTTAGGTATGTGAAATGACAACAACTAAAGTTTGACAACTATTATCCCATATGTGGGATGAATCTGATGTACCCCAAAGTGTGAGAGCCGTTCTACTAAGTGTCATTTATAGAAGATGCAGGGAGAAAGGAGAGTCAGTAGCTGGGCCAATGAGAGAACATTTAAGAGGAAGACAGATTGGGGCGCCTGGGTGGCTCAGTTGGTTAAGCATCCGACTTCGGCTCAGGTCATGACCCCGCAGTTCGTGGGTTCGAGCCCCATGTCAGGCTTTGTGCTGACAGCTCGCAGCCTGGAGCCTGCTTCGGATTCTCTGTGTCCCTCTCTCTCTGCCCCTCCCCTTCTTGTTCTCTCTGTCTCTCTCTCAAAAGTAAATTTAAAAAAAAAGAGGAAGACAGATAAACAAGTGACTTTACCACTTGGTGTACGTCAGAATTGCCCCACACAAACATGGGAAAGAAAGCGGGGGATCCCTCCTGTGAGCTATAGATAGCACCCGCACCACCTGTCACTGCACCTGGAAGCCAGTGGTGGGCAGGCCAGACCAGCACCCAGGTAGCATCCCTGCCTGCAGACACAATGCTGTCTTTGTACGTTCTCTCCAGCATCCCTGTGCCTCTGATGGAGAGGAGGGGGAGCAAGGTGTGGGAGAAAGTGTGGGCTGTGCTGTCCGTGATAACACTCACCTGTGCCCCTTACTAGCTGTGTGACCTTGAACAACTTACTTAACCCTGCTGAACCTTCGTTTACCTTTACAACATGGGGATAGTAACTGTAGGCTGGATAGCTCTCCGGGTGGCTGTGCCTGCCTGCCATGTGACAAATGTCCAAAAAATGGCAGCTATTATTACCAGCTATTTTCTGACCTATTCAAGATTTCTTCCTCTACTTTATACCAGCCTCGATCCCAGAACATACAGGGGAACTCCAAGTCTCTGCGCCAACTTTCTCCATCTGAGGGCAGATAGACTCTGTGTCTGCCTTCTGTGATGGCCCCTGAGTTATAGAGGCAGACATGTATCTCTCCCTCCGTAAGGCAGGTGTGCAGGGTCAAGGCAATGATGTCTCCTGCCTTACTTGGGGTCCATGCTTGTGTCCCCCTGAAATGCTTTGTGTTGACAAAAAGGTTAAGCGTGGATTCTAGAGTTGTGTATGTGTGTGGGTGTGTGTTTATATGTATGCATCGGTCAGTATTCTACAGAGAAACAGAACCTAGAAGCTGCAGACACAAATATAGAAAAAAAAAAAAGATTTATTGTAAGGAACTGGATCATGTGATTATGGAGGCTGACAAGTCCCAAGATATGTAGTCAGCAAGCTGGAGACCCACGAGAGCCGATGGTATAGTTTTTGTCCGAATCCGAAGGCCTGAGATCCAGGATAATTGATGATGTAGTTCCAGTTTGAAGGCCAGCAGGCTTAAAACCCAAGAAAAGGCAATGTTTCAGTTCGAGTCGAAAGGCAGGAGAAAACTAATGTCTCAGTTCAAAGTTGATCAGGCAAGAGGCGATCTCGCTAACTCAAAGGAAGGTTTAGCTTTTTTGTTTTATTCAGGCCTTCAACTGATCAGATGAGGCCCACCCACACTAGGGAGGGCAACTTGCTTTACTCTGTCTACTGATTGTAATGTTGATCTCATCTGAAACACCTTCACAGAAACATCCAGAATAAGGATTAACCAAATATCTGAGCACCCTGCGGCCCAATCAAGGTGACACATAAAATTAACCATCATACTGTGCCTTTGTCTTTGCCTATTGCCCCTTTTTTTCAAGGCTGTATTCTTGTCTTCTAAAATTGCGGGGGGTGGGGGGGCTGGAAGTCTCAACATTTTGTTCATTATTGTCATTTTCAAAATCATTTTATATCTAAAATTTCTTCAAGAAAAACCCTTTTTGACATTTAGAACCAGCATTCCCGATAATGTGTGAAATATAAAATCCAGCATTTATTCAGAACTTACCATATATCCAAGGTCATTATGAGTAATTGGCACATATTTTAGATCATTTAATCCTGTGCAGTTGGTCAGGTGGGTACTGTTAATGTCCCATTTTATAGACAAGAAAACTGACCCACGGGGAGGCAGGAATTCTGCCGGCTTCCACTGTTTTACCTGAGTTAATTTCTGTAAAGCACACACATGCACATACACACAAAGTATAGAATAAAACTGCAGAAACCCAATTCACGTGAATGATCAAAGATTATCAATGATCACTTCTACATACTTTGTTTTATGGGATATGCTATATACCTCATGGTTTTCATTTTTCACGTAAAGACACTGAGACCGTGGGGCACACGCGTTCACTTGAAGTCATAGTAGCAGAAGGGAGTTGGGATTTGTAACCTCCACCTAGGGCTCCTTCCCTTCTGTCGCACTGCCTATAAGACGTCAGAGGGTTAGTTGCAATAGTAGCATTCTGGATGGAACACAAAGTGTTCGCGCCTAATTACTGGAAGAGGGGCCAAGCAATAGGCAAGAGGCAGGTGGGTGGGTGGATGTGGTGGGACATGCTTTTAATCTGATTGCCTCTGCTTTCTCAGCTATGTAGGAAGCGGATCATTAGCCAAGGGTAAGGATGGGGGAGGAGGGGTTGGAGGTTTTGAGGAGAAAGAAGAAGGTTTGAAATATGATCTAGAGAGTGGGAGAGTGAACAGACAAGGAAAATGTAGTGTGATGTAGGCAGTATTCAGAACCCACTTGAGGTCACTGGTGTGGGATTTAAAATGAGACCGATCAGCCTGGTTGCCAACTGCATTCATTTGCGCAGACGGGACTGGAGCCACAGGGTCGTTGAGCTGAACCAGAGTTGGAGTGTTTTAGACGAGTATGATAAAGCGGTGGAGGGGCGAGAGTGGGGCTCACATGTGATTCCAATAACGGGCCACAGAATTTAATCTAAGTGAAGAGGGGGAGAATACGTGAGGTTGGTGAGGGTCAATAAAATGGTGGTTGGATGAATGGATTTTAAGTCTCGGGAGCGTAGATAATTCTGGTGGTAGGAGGAATGATCTAGGAAGGTGGGAGGTGATGATCAAATATTGGGACTCCTGAAATTATGACCAAGGAAGGGTTGCAGACATTGGTAGTCTAGGCTTTACCATGGGAGTAGGGGTGGAGGACAGGCTCCTTTAGGAAGAAAAGTCAAGGTGCCGAGTGGTTTCAGAATTGGAAGCATCATCTTAGTGGCTGCTGAAGTCACCAAAAATTATGGCGAAGTGACAGAGAGGACAGTGAGCCAGACACTGAAATGTCGGGGAAAGATGGGGGCAGGATGGGATTGGGCATGACGGGAGCAAGTGCATGGAATGTTCTGGTGGCAGGATTTCATGACCTTAACCAAGGGCAGAGGGCTAGTCAGTGGTAGAGCCGGGTTTTAAACCTACGAATTTGGTATTTGTAAACCTACAAATATGGTATTCTGCTACATAAAAACTTCTAAATAACAGACATTAAATAATGAATAAAGTCATGTCAATATTTAATTTGTTTTTACATGAGATTTACATGCTTAAAGGTAACATGAGTTTGTAAAATATACCACGGTCATCACAGTGTTTTTTTTGTTTTGTTTTGTTTTTTGTTTTTGGAAATGTAACGTTAGAAAAAAATTAAGTAGAACGTAATGTTAGAAATGTGTGTTTATTCATCACATGGTGGTGTTGGTTATAATGACCATAGCTACTAGTCGTTGAATTTGTTCCGTGTGGCAGGCACTGTGCTAATATATACACCCTCATTTATATACGACTCCAGCTACTGTTTTCTCCACATTTTATAGATGAAGATACTGAGGCTGAGAGAAATTAAGTGCCTTGCCCGAGGCCGTGTGGCACAGTGGGACTGCGTCCTCCCAGACTCAGACCGGGTCTGGCCTCATTTGTCATGTCATCTGGCTCTTCACCGAGTGCCTGTTCTGTGATGGCGTGATGTTAGACAGTGAAGGGAGAGCAAAAATGATGGCAGGGCTCTTTGTATCTGATGAGGGCAAATAGTAACTGAATACATAATACATTAATTAGATTTATAGGTTTTCTGAAGAAAAGTGCAGGGTGTTTTATATAATAAGGGGCATGACCTAGTCTTGGAGCACCAGGGAAGATCTATTTGGGGAAGTAATTATTTTTTAATTAATTAATTTATTTCTAGGGGTGCAGAGAGAGGGAGAGAGAGAGAGAGAGAGAGAATCCCAAGCAGGCTCTGTGCTGTCAGCTCAGAGCCTGACTCGGGGCTCGATCCCATGAACCCATGAGTTCTTGACCTGATCCTAAATCAAGAGTAGGACGCTCGACTGACTGAGCCACTCAGGCGCCCCTGGGAAGTAATTTTTAAGCCAGACTTAAAAGAATAGTATAAGTTACCCACAGAAATGAGAGGGGGAGAAATTCCAGGTAAAGAAAGAAATCTGCAAGGGCCCCCAGGCCCTAAAGCATCCTATGGATACATCAAGCATCATTATCCTTATTATTTAACTTGTGACAAAGCCATGGGTTTAGCAAATAATTGAGACATCAGTCGTTCCAGTACTTACTTCTTCCAGAACTGGTACTGATTGTGAAGACAGTGGCACATAATAATCTCCCCTTCTTATCATTAGGATAAATTGAGGCATGGAATGTTTCAGCCAAAGGCATAGCTGGAAAAGTCATTTTTACCATTTTTCTCTTCACCTTTTCTCCTGTATATCTTGCAAACTACCTTCTTTCCAGAAGCATTTTTTAATGAGCCTCTCTTCTTTCTTTGTTTCACCGTTCCCTGCTTGCAAATGCATTTACCTAGCCAGGGAAAGGAACGTTTGCTCAAAAGCCTGTCATATTACATATGGGTATGATCTTCTAAACCAGAGCCCCGTAGTGTAGCTCTAGCTGGGCTGGAATTTCAGAGACTATGCTTCCACCCTAAACTTAGCTGAATGTGGGCCAGAGGCAAGCTTAAAAGGATGTGCTTTTATGTAACTATGGACACATAATTTTCATTTGTAAAATACTCTCTTTAGTGACAGGTGGAGGAAAATATAAGTTCACAGGAAGCTCCATGATATGCCTTATTTATCAATGCCTGCAGCTGAAGCATCCTCTCTCCACACTGAACTGTGTACACACACATCCCCCCCACATACGTGCATACGTACATACATACATGTATGTATTCTCTCTGCTTTCTCTATCCCCTCTGCTTAATTCCTTCCTTCCTTCCTTCCTTCCTTCCTTCCTTCCTTCCTTCCTTCCTTCCTTCCTTCCCTCCTCCCTCCCTCCTATCTATCTATCTATCTATCTATCTATCTATCTATCCCTATTCCCCCTCTCCCTCCCAGGCAATGGGTTTGGAGCTCTCCACAAGGAAGCCCATTACCAGACATGCCGACCAAAAGCTTTCAAGCTCCATTTCTAGGTGCCACTGTTAAGTGGAAGGCTGCACATGATCGAAAAGCAGAATTTGAAATCGTTTGCAACAGAAATGGTCTCTTTGTGCACTGGGAGAGCTAGTGTGAGGGCTCATCCAGTGGAGCAGACCGTGCAGAGTGGTCACTGACTCACTTAGGTCTAGGTGGTGTCATGGAAGAAACGCCCACCCAGTCAAGTCAAGACAAGGCCACAGCCAGCTTCTGGCCCAGCCCAACACCAGGACCAAAAGGAGAACCCCATGAGTACTGATGTGTCTTGGAGAAGAAGAGGAAGGGGTGAGGAGAGTAGCTGAAAGTTTGGGAGTTGCCCGGGCTTAGGAAAGGTTCTGCATAAACTGGGTACTGTGTGAGCCAGGGAGAGAGGAAGAGGCAAATAAAAGATTGCGAATAGTTCTAGCATACCAGTTTGCATTACCGTGGGGCTTGTCTGCGGCACGGACTGTGTTTCTGCTTGAGGCAATGGTTCCGGATGGTTCCCCTGCTGGCCTGTGACCCTGAATCTAGGCCGTCTATGGCTGCCCACACAGGACGACAGTCTTCGGGGTCTTGATTTGTCAGAATGAAGAAATTAACAAATCAACTCTTTCCTGACCTCTGATTCTGCTAATTTTCCCAAACTAACAAGAGGGGACTGGGTGATCCAATGCAGGACAGAGAATGTTGGAGCCCACACCTCTGAGTTGAAGTCAAGAGAGCAAAGCTTCTTTCCAACTGCAGGTTTCCACCTTCTGCCCCACATCCATCCTGATGCGGTCCGTGGGCAACTCCCCAGCCCTGTGCTCTTCCCACAAAACTCGTATTGGCTCAGTCTGCTCAGTAATGCCACCCACTTCTGAGGGAGGCAGCCCTCTTGCCCCACAAGCAGGTAGAAGCTGGGGTGGAAATGTGTTTGACATTCACCCTCCCCCCCAGCTCCAGCCCTGAAAACCCAACAGCGGTTGCCTCTGCTTAGATGCCTCTCCTTCCCTGGCCCCAGAGATTGGTCTGCTTTGCTCACGTGATTCGGGACCTGTCAAGCAGTTCCTCCGTGGATTATGTTTTCCTAATGAGGAGGGGAGACATCTCCTCTATGGCCTGACCCTGGAAAGACAGGAGTGGCAGCTGCTGGAGACCAAGTCTCCAGCATGGGTGTTGGCCTTTGAGAGAATAAAGCCTGAAAGGCGAAAAACCAAACAAAGAGAGGAGAGGGACAATTTGAGGGCCTTGGGGCCCGGTTTCCAGGCACCCCCCTCCAACGGCAACTTCCATTTAAACCTGGATAGGAGAGTCTCAGTGATGGGCCTCTTTCTGGTGAGGCCAGTTCCATTGTCTTACTTGGACTTGTACCCAGACAGCCCTGACACAGAGGCCTTCCCTCTTTCAGTTGGTCACGGATAACTCGGCCCCAAAGCGGTTTTGGGGCTTTCAGGTCCAGCTCTTCATCGTGTTACCCCCTGCCTTTTCCTGTATGCCGCCCCCACCCCCGCCGTAGCCTCTCTGCTCATGGGCACCAAGCTCCCCGCTGCTGTCATCCCATGCCCTGCCAACCCCCAGCCTTCCCAGTGGCCGGGAGGAGTGCTGGACCACTGCAGTACCACTTAGCTGGTCTCCTGTAACTCCGTCCCTCCTCCCGTTTACTCCATTCTCTTCTGTCTGGCCAGACGTGTTCCTTCAGAAAGACCGTAGATTCCTTTGAGGGCAAGAATCTCTCCCAACTCCTGTTGCCTAGTATCACAGTTACCACCCAATAGGCCCTCCATAAATATCTGCTAAATAAATCAAATAGGAAATCCCACCTCTCTGATTTCTCTCGCCATTTCACACACGCTCTCCCCCCTCTCCCTGTAGTTAATGTCAACACGGTATAGTCACTGTCCTGTGACGTGACCGCTGGGTGGGAGGTGGGGCCTTGGTGTTCCCATATTCATCATTGCCTCCTCTCCAGGCCACACGCATACATGTACAACCCGAGTTCAAGCCTGGTATTGCCACGGCATTCGCACCCTAGGGCAAGACACTCGTCCCTGTATAGAAATTTGAGAACCTTCTTATTAGAATATTTGTATTTGATTCGGGTAACTGCTAAATTTAGCTAATTTAGCCAATGCTTGTAGGACACTCACTAAATGCCAGAACACTGTTCTGAACCCTTTAGCTATATTAAATAGTTCTGCCTCATAACAACCTCGCCAAGTGGATATAATTGTTACCATCCGCCTTACTTTATAGGTGAGGAAATGGGGACACAGAATGATTAAAGGACTTGCTCAAGATCGCACAGTGATTCGTGGCTAAGCTGGAATGTGAAGTAGGCAGACTGGCTCCAGAACCCACATCCTAATTGATGCCTCTCATTGTGATCTGGGCAAGCTCTACCCTGCACATCTGCGCCCTTGGATTCTGAGTTGTCTTTCTCGACCTCCAGGCCCCTCGAGAGCAGGAAGGCTCTTTGACCTGACCTACCTAGCAACATGCTGATGTGTGCTTAATCAGTGGGCTCATTGATTTATTACCTATGGCTTGAATACAGGGTTATTTATGTTCTTCTACGCAGTTAATTGTTCACATTGTAATCAATGCCAGTCCTAAAATTTGGCTCCTCAACATATATTTTCAAACAACCTAGGACCCATGCCAAGAATTAACTCTAATTACACATCGTACCAGTTTCGAGCACTAGAGATGACTAGAAGGCAAAATGTGTGTTATTTAAAATTATCAAACTAATAGTAAATAAAATGCTATTTTGCCCAACAGAGAGATAAAGTTACGTCTCTCTCTCTCTCTCTCTCTCTCTCTCTCTCTCTCTCTCTCTCTCTTTGTATTTCCCCTTTCTAGGTGTCAAGGATCACATGGGACTTTTTCCCCTCGTGATTTCTAAACTGTTTCTTCAATTAATGCATAATTTTTAGCAGCTCATAAGCCACCACTCGCTGTTCAGCAAAAAAGAATCATATTCAAACCCCTCTCTGTGGGTTCACCTCCAATGAACAGAACAAACATGAAAGACACATGGGGGGAGAGCTGTTGATTTGATGCAGGGGTTATTCATAATACAATGTGGGGTCCTTTTTGGAGCCAACTCTAGTTGCTTCAGGGTATTTCTAAATTGAATTCCAAGAACAAAGTGTTTATAAATAGTAAGCATAAAAAAGAAGGCATTCATCCCAGCCACTTCGGTTTATAGTCCCAGGAGCTCCCCTTGCAAATACTGACTCCTTTGGCTAGTTAATTGGTTAACTAGTTGAGTTACGTTGGTGGTGTTCAACCCTGTCAGACCCAACACTCTGTTTTATGACAAATATTTTTAACCCCTTTACATGAAATAGAACAAATATTTTAACCCCTTTCATGAAATTCACAAGTAGCAAAATCTATATACGCAAGATTTCAAAAAAAAAAATGTAATGCCTTAACAGTGTTTAAAAGGGAAATAAAAAGAAAATACTTTATAATGATAGAGTAGCTTCTAATGTGTAAATGCTGTGGTACTATTGCAACAGGAGAATTTAATAAAGTTGACAGACACTTGCCCCGAATGTAGATTCACCATAATGTAATAAGTAAAGTAACATATGATGTGCGATATGTCCAAGAGCAGTATCCGCTGATCCAGATGTGCTGTATTGGTGATTCAAAGATCGTGAGCAGCATTGCAGACAATGATATGATTTTCCAAACTTATGAACACCTCTTGGTAAAATTTCTAAGTAACAATGTATAATCTTCCCTCGATTTACATCATAGTTATGCACCCAGAAAATTTGTCATAGGTTAAAGCAGTACAAGCTGCTCTGTGCTTATGTGTAAATGGAGTTAGCATCTTGGCTCAGGTCACGATAGGCAAGTTTTAACTTATGTAAATGTGTAGTGAGGCATTCTGAGGTTGTAGGACATACGGAAATGCTTTGTTGCACAGAGCTATCTTGAGCGCTGTCCGATTCTAGCCTTTCTAGCCCTGCCCTCTAAATGCCAGCAGTGTCCTCCAATCGTTGTGTCCAATCGTTATGTGGGAGAGCAACCATAAATGTCCCCAAATGCACTCTCTTGGGTGATGGCACCCACACTGACAACCACTGGGTTGGTTCCTAGCATTAGATTTAGCCCTAAATCATAATTATGTCAATTTATTCTGCTGACTTTTTCTAGTCTCCAGTAAAATCCTCAATCATTGGGTTCCGTGGGAACAAGGGCTCAGTTCATCCAGAGTGTACAATATTTAGTACCCAGCACAATTGCGGGCTTTCCTAAGTCTGCCTCAAATGAATAAATACTTTTTGGATTAGACATTTGGGTTAGTCAAAAGATATATGTACTATTTAAATAAAATAGTTTTGTTACTTTCAATTATAAGTGACAGAACCTAGAAGCTCATAAGGGAGACTTGTAGTTAAGAATCATTTAAAAAATACCATTTCAACTGTTTCTGTTTGGAGGAATGGCATTAAAATGTTTGAAAACATCTGGAACCTGTCAGCCTTCTTGTCATTTTGCGGAGGGAAGGGGAACATGTCGAGGACCCTGTATGAGCTGTGCCTTTGGCCTACGAGGTTTGCTTAATCTTCATAGTGGTCTGGAGGCACCTATTACAGACTCTATTTTTACCAAAGAGGAAATTAGACTCAACAAGGCAACTAACTTGCCCACAGTAAGCCAACAGCAGAACAGAGTTTGAACTCAGAACCGTCTGACTCCAGAGGCTTCGTCTTTCGCAAGAAGTCATGCTGACCCTCTTTTTTTAAGTGAGGCAAAGCTAAGTGTCAGTTAAATCTACATCAGAAGGACCGTGAATTACAGCTACGTGAGGTCCACCTTAATATAATTTTACTGTTTCTGTAGTTGTGGTTGTCATGTCTGTTACATTCCACTTTCCTAGTGGTTCGGTGATTTTTATGTTGATCCCGTTCTTGGTCTGGCTCCAGCATTCAGAGTCTTACGTGAGCTCCCGTCAGTGGGATCCTTGAGGGCAGGGATGAGGCCTCCGTGACTTTGGGTCTCCAGTACCCAGCATGGTGCCTGGCACGAAGTAGATGTTCAGAGAGTGTTTGTGGAGTTGACTTTAATTGAATGATGTTTCTCCTTTTAGGCCTTGGCCTTACACAATATTTCAGCGGGGCTTTGACCTGGTTTTGGGAGAACAGCCTTCTGATAAAATATTCAGGTAAGTGGCTGTCTAGGGACTTGCTTACGTATGTCTACAAGCCCCACGTCTCACTTGGCACTTAACTTTCTTCCCTAGAGATAAAGTAGAAAATGGGAAGCACATCTAGCTGTTCTGCCCTTCTCATTACAAAAGTGCTGGCCCCGGACTCAACGCCCAGTGACAGCGTGGAGAACTCTTGAGGGCAGACAGCCCTTGTTTGGGTCCTGGCTTCCTTTGCTTGCCTGCTCTGGGAGCCCCAGTAATTTACTTAACCTCTTGGAGCCTCCAGTTTCTGCGTTTGTTAAATGGGGCCGCGTTGTTTGCCTGGTTGTATTGTGGTGAGGAATGTATGAGATAATGCAGGGAAAGCCCTTGGCACAGAAACTGGCACAGAGCAGGCAATTAATGTCAGTTTCTGCCTCTCCCTTTTGCATCTAATTTGCACCTTTTTCGTCAAGTCTTATTCAGAATCTGTCCCGCCCCTGCCTCCTCCTTTTCTCAGCTCTACTTCATTATTATTTTTCTTTTATCTACCACCCTCCTAATCAAATTGGATATTTCTAGTCCCTCCCAAATTTCTACCTACATACCTGGGAATAGCACATGCTAGAAAAGTCAACCAGCAGAGGAAGAATTTGGGTGCCGCCGCGAACTATTGGATGTTCATGAAGTTTAATTCACGCCAGGCTTTAGCCGGAACACGACTTTATTTCCAAACTAAGATCTTAGCGTGCGTTTATTTTGTCAGCGTGTCCTTCATTTAATGAGTATTTGCTGACTACCGGCAGAGTACCTGAGATTGCTTGTGGCCTGGCAGTATGGATGTGAATACATGTGCCTCTACGTGCATGCCCTCTGATGGAGGAAGTAAATAGTCCTGCCAAGGATGCATTAAGCTAGTGCAGGGCTCTACCGGAGAAAAGGCGGGCCGAGTGGGGCAAATAGAAAGCTTGTTTCCTTTTTCCTGCACTCGTACAGAGTGCTGAGTCTCCACATTCTCCGCTTCCTTTCCGGTCCCTTCCCCGGACCTTTCCTGTCAGCCTGGCCTGGCCTAGGTGTTAATTTTGCTCCTGCATTTGCCCCCTAGAGCCGACTCCTCTACCCCAGCTTCTCTGGCTCCTCCTCTGTGTTGGCCCCAGATGGCCTGGGTTTGGCCCCTGCAGTGTTCTCTTAAGTTCTCTTGCTAAGTGTTCTCTTAGCAAGGGCGCACGTTTACAGAGCTGCTTCTTCACAGGGCCTCCCCTTGCCTTTTTCCCTCCTGAATGTCTCTCTCAGGGGAGGCTGGGTCACATTAATGGCATTGGCCGCAGGCTGCTTTTGAGGATTCGCGCTGCACAAGATGTCAGCTATATTCCTTAGACTATGACTTGGGCATTTAAACTTTCCAACAAGGATTTATCGTTTGGCTGACTTTTTTTTCCTCTCTCTTTTTCTACCACTGGTCTGCTAAAACCTTCCAAGGGTGATAAAGCTAAGGCAGATGGAGAGCCTGGTGGAGTTCAGCGGATTGATGTGCATAAGTTTCCTCTCCCCTAAAAGTCAGAAACCAACACTTTGAAAAACCGGGGCCTTAATGAAACTGCTGTTAGAGCAGAACCTGTACAAAAACTGTGCTTCCATCCCCACAAGTACCATTTGTTCTTTTCAGATATGTTAGCTGCCAACTGCATGTGATACCCACGCACTGCAGAGGGGTCAGCTGAATGGTTTGACCCTTGCAGTTATTTCAGGAGCCAGTGGGGTAATCGATCATGTTGGCCCCTAACATGACAATAACTTGCCTGTCTGGTAAAAGCAATGGGTCATGATTTACCTATTTTAGGTATTAAGAACTTTCATCAAAACCACCCTGGGGTCGGAGTAAACCACCCGCCAATGGCTACTGTGGAAAATTCTATGACCTGGTCAGTGACTGTAATCTCTTCAAGAAGCTAAGGACTGTTTACTTGCCATTCTGTTCACCCATGATTTAGTATCCCGATGAATTCCAAGCCACTGCACATTTCTGACATTTGAATCGTTCCACATTTGAATGCCAGTGTACAAGGCTGTTTTATAAGTTGCCCTTCTCCTATGAAAACTTCCATTCTTTTTTCTTTTTTTTAGTAGAGAGAGAGCAGGAGGGGCACAGAGAGAAGGAGAGAGAGAGAGAATTCCAAGCAGGCTCTTTACTGTCAGAGCAGAGCTCATTGTGGGGCTCGAGCTCACGAACCGTGAGATCATGACCAGAGCCGAAACCAAGAGTCACACTTAAGCAACTGAGCCCCCCAGGCTCCCCGGAACCTTCTGTTCTTAGTCAAATCTATTCCCTACCTGATCCACCGTCCCCGGCAACTTGAACACTTCCCGCTCTACACTTCTGCTCATCCTCTTTCCTCTAGCAAGAATATATATTCTTCTTCTAATATAAACATTATCCATTTTCATGGTCTGGGTCAAATCTTAGTTAAGCCCAACATCTACTGAGCACCTACCACTGCAAGGCACCGGTTTAGATGCTGTAGATATGACCAAACAAATATGATTGACATAGCCCATGGCTTCAAGAAATTTACAATGTCATCCAAGAATTGTTCTCCAACCCCGATCTTCCAGGAGAATCCCAGCATGCTTCAAAAATGGCCAGTGATCTTCCCTGGCACAAACCCATTAATTGAAAAGTTCAGGGGCATGGGATCAGGCCACAAGTATTTTAAAATCACCATGGTTCTTCTGATCTCTACCCAGGATTGAGAAACATTGCTCTCAAGCTTCTCCAAATCCACAAAGACTTTCCCCCCCTCCAACCATCTATAACATACTGACTGTAATATTTATTTGTCAATTATTTCATCTCATGTTTCTTTTTAGTTGCCTGTTTATTCCAACGAAATGATCGTCTTCTTGAGGGAAGGGGTAATACCCTACATGGCTTTAAATATTTACTAATATATGATTTTGAACACAGTAAATCTCCAATAAATGTCTGTAGCTGATCATTTCAGGTTTTTCCGAAGGGCTTGAAACCAGATTAACAAAGACCTTGTTACCCAACCTAACCTTGGTAATCTGCAATCCCAAAGAATCTGGGAAGGGCCCCAGCTAGACTCAAAGGGTCCAAGGAAGCTGAACCGAGTCTCCTTTGCAAACCCAGTGTGGTCCCAGAGACATTCTTTCCATTATGGTGAGGATCATGCCATTTCACTAGACCCTCTGGTGGCAGGGATTGGCGCAGACCAGATTTCTCTCTCAGACACCCTCCTTCCAAATGTGTACCTGTGTCACTGGAACAATATCTCATCCCGGAATGGCCGGACCTGGGGAAGAGTGAAGATGCCAAGAGCTAACCGTCAGTTTGCCCACATTCTGTTTCATGCCAAGCCACAGTGAGAGTACAGGCTTATTATGCCCAGTGCTCTCTGGCAAGGGTTCGCTTCTGAACAGAAGTTTCAAGTGCTAGTTCAACAGTGTCGTGTGCAGGACTCAGCCTACAGCTGAGCCATCAACTGTGGTGGTCACCACCAGCTGTCGCCAGAGAAGGCCCAACTTGGGAAAGCATTCCAGATGCTCTCCCAATTTCTCTTTGGTGGCTTTCTGAAGTCATTCCTGCCAAATCTCCATGAATGAGGGACAGATGAGATTTCAGGACACAGCTTTTTCTCTGACAGTTTGTTCTATATTTGGTTTTTGGAGTTACTCAGTAAATTTTGCAGAGAAAAGAAAACTTTAGAATTTCATAGGCATGAGCCAGTATGGGCTGGAAAGCTGCTGTGAGCCATACTTGAGTATCAGACCAACCCCTGTCTTTCCCACTTACGGAGAGGTGACCTTGGGGAGGTTGCTAAACTCCTTAAAATGTTAGTTGACAAATTAGTAAAGTATAGCCAAATGGCCAATCTGAGAAGACTGTATTGAGGGTAAATGGAGCAGCATATAGAGCACCTGCTGTGTTGCGAGTTCTCAACTGAGGTTAGTCTCAGCCACATCTGACTTTGCTTCCTCTTACAGGGTTTCACCTCGGCCCTACCAGACATCGAAGATTACACTGTTTTTCTTGTTAATGTGGTACAGTGTTATGTCTCAGAAACTACTGTGCCCTTTGGAGGTTCCTCACAATATGAAACCCAGATCCATCTTGACCTCTAAATCCATTCAGACCCAGAGGTTGACCCACATCCTGCTCTAAGTAAAGGATGATCTTCGCCATCACTTCTCCCTTAAGTTTGACAATGGAGATTATATCCATCCCGGAGCCTATGCAAACTAGGGAACATAGCTGAATCTCATTATTGAACAGTCAGTAAATATTTATGGAGTGACCTCCTTGGGCCAAAACTTGGTGGTGGACAGTGCGGATACAAAGATGGCAAAGAAACCTCCCCTGCCACGCACGAGAGCACGTTCTTCTGCGTGGCGATAGGCGTGAGAAGGTGGCCATGAGTCACCATCTCTGGGGGCAGCCAGGGACCGTGTGTGTGTGCACAGACGAGTGTCCTTTGTTTCAGCCTGAGGTTGAGCGTGAAGATCCTGGAGGGCCTTCTGGAAGGGGTGGGGATTTTAACTTAGTCTTAACATGGCTGGAATCCAGCAAAGAAAGGGAAGCAAATTCAGAAAGGATTCTTAAGAGCAAAGCAAAGAGGTGAGGAAATTAAGGCGACTTTAGAGACGACAGTCCGATTGCAGGGTAGAAGCACAAAATGTGAGGCGGGGGTTGGGGAAAGAACCCGCTGAAGAAGGGGGTGAGAATGACACTGTTGGCGACGTAAACTTTGCTCTGTGGGTCCAGGGTGCTGTTGAACAGTTTCAGCTGGGGAAAGAGGTGGCTTGCTTTTCCCTCTGAATTGTTGCTGAATGCAGAGGAGGAGGGGAACACTGAGACAGAGGGACGTGGAACTCTCTCTTCCAAAAGAAAAATTAACCGTCAGAAATATGCTAGAACTGCCAACTGTTTCCGAAAATCTGTTTCATAAATTATAAGCTACAGGTCCCAGATTTGTTGCTCTGCATCAGTGCAAACTTGTAATTTTATAACCAAAATAGAAAACAAAAATTCACCTCTGTGTCCAAATCAACAAATAAACTGCTTCCTCCCTGGTACCATTCACACTTGTGTATGTTCTCGCTGAAACAATAGCTTCCTTATAATATTAGTGGTGTCCTCACCCCCGCCTGCCTGTTGTAATATTACCCTCAAGAATGTCCATTCTGAAATGCCATGTCCGTGCAACACCTTGCATATTGTTGCCTTCGAACCCACTCCGTCTCTGAATCTCAAATTCCGGGCACTTAGGGGCAATCATTTGCCCTAATGGGCTCCTTAATCTTGCCAGATGAGAGAGACAGAGAGACAGAGAGACAGAGAGAGAGAGAGAAGGGGCTGGCATGCCTTCCATTTTTTCAGCTGCTTCACAGAAGAATGAAGTGGCAAGTGTCTTCTTCTGTCCCCTACGAACTGGCCTCCCTCACCTGGTGCAGACCCCTCCCTGCATCCCTGCACAGACCCAGCCCCATCCCACTTGCTCAGTGGTTTTGCCTTTCCCCTGGGCACCCGCCTTCTCTTCTGTCAGCTGCTCTAGCACCCCGGGCTGCCTGTCCGTTAGGGAGTGGGTGAAAATCACGCGAGCCTGGGTCAGTGGGCATTCTCCGCGGCCAGCGTTCCAGAGGACTGCATTTCTCATAAAAGATCGCAAGCCATCCGTCTGGTTTCCTAGAATCATCTCAAGCGACCCCAGGGAGTGGAGAAGGGAGCGTGTGGGTTAAGGGAGACGGATGAGCAGGATTCTGAAGCGGTGCTCTGTGACCAGCGTGCTGATCAAGCCAGGGCTGGGTTCTGTTTAATTGTATGCATTCTTCAATTGCTCCTCCCTCCACATTAAGTTGGAAGGGGCCGCCAGACTGCCACAGCCTTGTGATATCCCACCCACACTGGCTTTTATCCCATAGACTATTTTTGACTGTGAACACAGGGTATTTGAATGCCTTTGAAATAAAATGAATGAATAAATAAACAAATAATCTTTCACGGTTTTCTTAAGCTCTCCCTTGAAATGCTGATTGATTCTTCTATTCCTTTCAGCCCTTGTTATAAGAATTAAAAAAAAAAAAAAAAAACCAAAAAACAAAAAACTCCTCTGTCTCCGGAGGGTGACTGCCATTAGCTGAGGATGTGGGTAGGAGTGTGGCGAACACATCCAGGCTCGCCCCGTTCCCCTTCTTCTCTTCTCCCTTGGGCTGCTGCCTTCCCTCATTTCTGTGTGCACCACACCACCTGAAAAGAGGGAGCTTCCGTCTTCCTTTCCCTTGGAGGCTTCCTTGAGGCACAAGAAGAGAAGCCCTCGCTACCACCGTGGGTGTGCCATCTGAGGGCTGGGGACGGTGGGAGGCCAGCCTGTCTCTTCAATTAAAATGCTTCCAATTATATCTGACACAGGGTTGAGGAAGCCCAGCTTTACATCTGAAGGAAACTGGGATTCGATTTCTTAGGGCTTGATAAAAACCACTTCAAACAGCTGGTGAGTGGGCGCCATAATCCGTTCCCCCAACTGGCTGGACATGTGCACAGGCGTAGGCCTCTCTGCCTCTCTGGGACTCCCGTCATCTTATCCATGGCATGGCGGCCAGCTCCCTTTCCTGAAGAGGCGGCGAGGGCCGAGAAGGAAGCCCCTGACAGCAAAAGGCCAGGTCCCCTGGCGGGGTGGGTACTCCCCAGCTGTAACCCCCTGGTGTTGGGTGTCCCTGCAGATTCACCTACACCCTTGGGGAGGGCATGTGGTTGCCCCTCAGCAAGAGTTTTGTGATCCCACCGGCTGAACTGGCCATCAACCCTTCGGCAAAGTGTAAGACGGACATGACAGTGATGGAGGACGCTGTGGAGGTCAGGTGAGTCCGGGCCCAGGGTGCTGGGGCCACATTGGGCTTGGGGCGCCGAGTGAGGAACTACCTGCCCGTGCCAGGAGCTAGGAAAGGAGTCACGACGAGCCGAAAGGAGAAGTTGGCAGGCTGCCTTCAGATTCCCTGTACACGGTGCCAGGATCTACTCTATCTGGGTCAATATTGCACACCCCAAGGCTCATGCTCTGGGAGAGGACATAAAATTAGAGTTTGTAAGCACTTCCCACATCCCCTAAGGACTGACAGGCAATAAAATGTTAATTTCCTTGCCCAAGTTTAGACCTCCTTCTTTGACCAGGCATTACAGCCTTGGCTCATTTCCCAGATATGGAGAATGTCCATAATTTGTTAGTTCAAGGCTCAGAATGTGGCTGATCTTTAATTTTCGTGAGAGTGAGACGCCCTGCGGGTGACTAGAGAGGAACTTGGAAGGTGATGCTACTTGTTGTACCCGGAGTTGCCTTGACTCCTCGCCCTCCCCCTGTGTCTCCCCACAGAGAGGAGCTGATGACCTCGTCCTCCTTTGACAGCCTGGAGGTTCTCTTAGATTCCTTTGGGCCAGTGCGCGACTGCAGCAAGGATAACGGGGGCTGCAGCAAGAACTTCCGCTGCATCTCAGACCGCAAGCTGGACTCCACTGGTTGTGTGGTACGTCTGCCCCATCAGGCTTGTGATTCCAGTGGGTTGGGGGGCGCCCAGGATAACACATAATGCAGATATACGGACGCAAATACACTGTGAATGAAAGACCAGGCGCCTGGCTGGCCCAGTAGGCGGAACGTGTGACTCTTCATCTCGGGCTCTTGAGTTTGAGTTCCACGTTGGGTGTAGAGATTACTTAAAAATAAAATCTTTAAAAAAGAAGAAAGAGAAGGTTGGGGGACCCGGGCGACTCAGTCGTTTAAGCATTTGACTCTTCGTTTCAGCTCGGGGCATGATCTCACAGTTCGTGAGTTCGAGACGCCCGTCGGGTTCCAGGCTGACAGCGCGGAGCCTGTTGGGGACTCTCTCTCCATCTCCCTCTGCCCCTCCCCTGCTCACTCGCTCTCTGTCTGTCTATCTCAAAACACATAAACTTTAAAAAGTACTTTTAAAAAAGAGAGAAGGTCAAAATGATCCCTCCCTAGTTGTCAACCACTGTCTAGTCTAAATTACGAATTTTTTCTTGACAGAGATGAGAAGCTAATCACTAGTCAATCAAGAAGAATTTATAGAGCACCTACTGTGTGCACTATAACTATCCTAGTGAAATTTCATGGATCACATAGCAGGATTCTTTGTTTCTAGTCTTACAATCTAACTGGTGAGGGCTACCCCCAAACAATTTGAGAATTAATTAGCTGCTTCACACTATGACATTGACTCTAAAAGCAAATAGACCGTATTGACCATAATAGGAAACTCTACTTTGTCTAGGGTCAGATCACATTGGCTGTAATAGGAGATTTTAGGAGAAACCTACCTAAGACCAGAATGATGAAAGAAGTAAGTTGCGCCAGGTACGGTAGGGAAAAGTAAAAATATGTCCCCTTTGCCACCATAGCAGTGAACTCTACTTCACCGAAGGTGGTTTTCTGCTTTGTTATCGGCTATGGAGACTTTGGCTACGTGTAAATATGCGATGCCAGGACCTAAATAGGCCATTTGGTCGAGAGTGGACTAAGATAGCTCCTGCACTGTGGATAAAGAGTGACTGAACCATGCAGGTAAATGGAGGCAGGAGCGGATGGAGCCATCAGCTGCCCGAGCCTTCATATTGGCATTTTCATGCCTAGCAGCACTGTTTTCTGTTACCAGCCCTCCTTTCTTTTAAGGGCAGAATGATGCAATCCTCACAGAGAGGAGAGGACAAAGAAGGAAGACAGACAGGAAAGCCAGATGTAAAGTGGGCATAAAGGAGAGGGAGAGATGGTTTGTTGAGACACATAGTTCTGCTGTGTTTCTGGGGCAGGGCCAGGAGCCTTCAGCTGAGGGAGAATACGGTGCCTCGTCTTGCTTCCCAATCTGACAGCTGTGTTTCAGGAAAGGGACCCAGAGCAGGGGCAAGCTGTGAGGAGGCTGGGCCGAATCCCTCTTTCACACACCCCTTCCCTGTCTCTGAGCACCTGCTTGGTTCCGGGAGCTGTGCTCCATCAAAGACGGATATGTGCCTGGGATCCAGGGTGGGACTCTCTCAGCCCTAAGGCCTCCCAGGACTTTCACAGATCAGGCAGCAGCTGACAGGAGCCCAATTCATCTGAGGAGGGAAAGAAAGGGAAGAAAAGAAAAGGGAGAGAGCTGAGGGGCAGATAGGCGGAGACCTGGCCGGTCCATCAAAGGAAGGGAAAGCAAAACAGAGGACCACCGGGCAAGGACAAAGAGAAGCGCTCTGCGGGTTCTGTCTTCCAGAGGCAGCTGGGTGGGCGGGGGGGGGGGTAAGTTGGTATCCCACAGGGCTCCCCTCCCTTTGGCTGGTCCGCTTTCAGACGTCTTAAGCAATGAGCTTCCCAACTGGGTCCCTTGGGAGACAATTTCACTGTCTGATGGAGCTCCCAGCCGAGCCACCTTTTCCCCTACCGTTCAACCTGCATTTCTTCATTCAGATTTCAACCTTTCGTTCCTTGCCACTCTCTCGGGTCCCTCTTGAGTCCTCAAACACTGTGTGCACGTGCACGAATACCTTCCCCCCGACCCCGGGCGGTCCCAGCTGAATTGGAGCGCGCTCACACCTTCGTACACTTACACATGACATGCTCTCCACCTCTCTGCCCCTTTCCTGAGCCCCGAACGGTTGCCTGTCAAGTGCCTTCTGTTGGTGATCCTAGCCCCTTTTACTTGGCACGTAGCCTTGCTGGTGTATTTTTGTACTTTTAACACTGTAATCTGTGAGACGAAGCTAGCAGGAATAGTTCTGATGAATATGCATTTGCAATAAGGCCGCGCTGCGTTTTAGAGTTGGAGCCGCGGCAGAAAGTCACGCAATTATACCAGTGCTTGGGATTAGCATAATACTTTGAAGTCACTGGTCCACGTGGCTGTTGGGGGGAGGAGGGGCCGGGTGACTGGCAGGCCACCCAACGGACTGTTTTTCCTTGGCCATCACGCGCGTGATCCCTGAGACAGGAGGACTGGAGGGTGAGGGCCGATGTACCGCGTCTCGACCCTTGTGATCCGGCTGAGACTTACGGTGAGCTGAGCCAGACGTCAGCACTGTGCGAGAGCTCTGATGTTGATAGCAGAGCCTTCCAGAGTCGTCTGGAGGTGTGGGCCAGGGCCAGGGGCCTTTGGGCGGCACTGGAGCGCCGTTTGGGTGAACTGGGCTGCCGTTCTCCTCTCCACGTCAACCCTGACATTCAGTACTCTGGGTGCCCAACCGAAAGCCTTCTCAGGAGAGGTATGTTTTTGTGGAAGGAGAAAGAGGTGAGGAACTCCGAACACACTGGCCCTGAAGGAACCTGGGAAAGGGACAGGGATGTGGGACAAGAGGAGGCACCTGTGTATTTTCCCGACTGGCTGCAAGCCAGACAGGTGGGGCTGGTGCACATGGGCTGCTCAATCTTCATTCTTTCTAGGAAGGCAGGACACGTTTCTCGGTTACGCATGGACTCCCACAGGGTTAATTGCTACCCAGTTAATTGCCCTATTGTTTATGTTGTCTCTGAGGACAGGAAACAAATGCCCGTGAAAGGCACAGACCTGTGGAAACCACGGTCTCTCAGTTCCCAACCAGAACACTCTCCCAAAGCGGGGATTGTTGAACCTTTGGGAAGGTTCCCGGAGCAGAGGTCAGCCACCCGCTGCTGATAACTTGGGTCTTACTTCTACCCGTTGTCCTTACTGTGCCGAGGTGGGAGCTGTAATGCCTCCCTGGAAAGCACCAGAGCGGGGGCTCTGTGTCCTGAGAAGTTCCCTAAGGTCCTGCGAAGTGACTGTATTAGTGTCCTATTGTTGCTGTAACAAAGGACCACGGGTTTAGTGGCTTAAAACAGTACTCATCTATTATCTTACAGCTCTCTACGTGAGAATGCAACAGGAGTCTCATGGGGCCAAAATCAGGTATCTGCAGGGCTGCATTCTTTTCTGGAGGCTCCAGGGGAGAATCCATTGCCTTGGCTTTTCTAGCTTTTAGCGTCTGCCCTCGGGTTTTGGTTCCTGGTCCCCTTCTTGTATCTTTAAAGCCAGCTACGTTGCATTTTTGCTGGCCATTCTTCTGTAGCACCTGCTCTCTGATCTTCGGCTTCTCTCATCCGCTTTTAAGGGCTCCTGTGATGACGTTGGGTCTACCTGGATAATCCAGGATAATCTCCCCCTCTCAACTTGACCTGCAAAGCGCCTTCTGTCATGTAAGGGGACGCGTTCACAGGCTCCGGAGGTTATATTGCTGACACCCTTGGGGGCCACAGGTGGGAGATGGCGGTGGGATTGGGGCAGACTTGGTGGGCAGGATGCTGGTCCCCATTCCCAGCTTGAGCCAGGCCATCCTTCTTCTCATCCAGCCTACCTGTTGAGTTTTAAGTTAAAACGCTTAGAAGGTTTGAAGATTATTTCCAGTGCTCTAAAATAACAGAAAGCCCAGGCTCTACTGCCCCTTCCTCATCTCCACACTCTTCCTGAAAGTGGCCAAAAAATGCCTCTCTGCTTTGTGCACTATCCGTGTGCACTTAGGTGAGCAGACCGTGGCCTTGGAAGGCAAGGGGTCAGCTGTCCCGCATTCCCGTGTAATGAACACATGACCTTGCCTGCCAGAGCATTATGCTCTAATGAGCTTTGAATTACCCAGTGACCCTGCCGCCCTTCTGTCCACATGCTGCCCACAGTGGTTTCCCACCAAATGTGTCATTTCACCTCTGCTGGAGCACAGATGTGCAGAGACCATTACAGATGACCGTATCTCTTTCTCTCCGTAGGACAGTAAGCAGAAGCCTATGCCTCAGAGGCTTTCAGAGAAATGGGGGCAGGAAGCTGAAACATAAATTTCATTCCACCAAACTTTCCCCTTGGGAGAAGTCCTGCATGGCTTGGGTTGGCATGTCAGAGCCCATCGAAAAGTCAGGGAAATCATTATTTGTAAAAGGAAGATCGCCATGTAGTCAAGGGGAGCTTGTTTGGAGTAGACATTATGGTTGGATATCTTATGAATCATCCAGGTAAGGCAAGGCAGGTTCACCTGCGGGAAAGTGTTCCTCTTCTCCCAGGGGCCCCGAACATGCTCACGTGTCCGTCACTCCTATTCATCGGCTAACAGCATCTGCCTCGTAATCTGGAACAGAAGGGTGTATGTCTCGGGCCTAGTGAGATTTGACTAGACTCCTAACTAATTAATCAACCAAAAATCATTGGGAGAAAAAGAGGGAAGAGACAGTGAAGAAAAGAAGTTGACAACTGGGCTGTGGCTGCAAATACTTTTAAGAAGAAGGCATGGTTGGAGCCAGTAGTTTTTTTTGTATTGAGATTCAGATTTTGAGGAGTCTAGAATGTGACCACAACAGTACAGGGAACATGGGGGCAAAACCAAAAACAAACGTCAACTGTAGGAAACTTGATTGATCGGACCTGTTGGAGAATG
The DNA here is from genome assembly GCF_018350175.1 of Felis catus. Taxonomy (NCBI): domain Eukaryota; kingdom Metazoa; phylum Chordata; class Mammalia; order Carnivora; family Felidae; genus Felis; species Felis catus. The sequence goes on along the minus strand of NC_058384.1, from coordinate 18,670,272 downwards.
GGTGTTCTGGTTCCACCAGGGTTGAGAAGAAAACTGTATTTTCGGTTTCGGCCTTTTTTTTTCCTGGAAATCTTTCAAGAATATTCTTCCCTGAACTGCAGACCAAGTGAGTTACAGTGCAGTGAAGATAATTGCATCTTTTTCAGTGATTGAGGAGCTTGTCTTGCCTTCAGGGTCATCCCTCTGGACGTTTTGAGTGTTTTTGCCTTATAAATATTTGTACCCATAATGTGTGTGTGTGTGTGTGTGTGTGTGTGTGTGTGTGTGTGTGAAGGAGAAGGGTGAGTGAGAGACACAGAGAGAAATAGAAATAAAAAGAATATTAGGCTAAACCTACAAATCCATAATTGATCCCAGAATGTACTCTGGGAGTTGCTCAAAACAATCAAACAAACAACAAGTCTACCAGATTGCTTTACCTGTTGATGTACTGAATTGACTTTATTTCATTAGGGATTCCAATGAGTCCACGTTTTCTCACACCTGAGAAGCAGCACAGCAGAGTAGAAGAGACAGACTTGGGCTTTGAGGTCAAATAGATCTAGTTCCAAAATCTGATTCTGCCATTTTCCACCTCTGTGACCTGAAACAAGGTACTACTTAATCTTTCTGAGTCTTAAGTTTGCTCATCTGTAAAGTGAGGTGAGAAAAAGTCTGTGTTGTTGCGATTGAAGATAATATATATTGATTGTCCTGCACACGGAATTGCTTAACTCCCGATGGCTGTTATTGTTATTCTCGCTTTGCTTATAAGAACAACAGAAACAATGCAACTGGGACAAGGCAGCTAACCATCTTCTCTCCAGATCTCCCGAGAGACTGTAAATATCAGGTGGTCCAACTTGGCACAGCAGTGGGCATCCAGACATCAGGGCCAGGCAAGTTGTGGATATGCCAGGCTTTGGAATTCTGGAACAAAGCCTGCTTGGGTTTCCTTTGGTGAAGTCTTCGTCAGAAATCACGCTTAATGGAAAAAAGCAGGTGGAAAAAAAAGCGGGTGGTTGGGAAGGTGGGAGTCCTGGCTGGTGAGCTCGCTGATGCAAGCGTTGAAACCACACGTGGGAACGACAGGAGGACTGGCTTTGTCTCTACTTTGATGGCTTTTCTTAAGCTTCACGGAAGGGAAAAAAGAAAAAGGACTCCTAGCAACCAAGGCAGCCCATTTAATTCCAATCGAACTTCCACATCCATGCGGGGCAGCCTCACAGTGGTGAAGCCAGCTCCCTTCTGGTGGCACATCTGCCCTAACAGCTGGATGGCCAAGGAGGTGGATGGGTGGGGGTGCTAACAAAACATGGGGTGCCATCCTCAGCTGCCTCATTTGCTTGTTTACCATCATCTGGAACATCTGGGTCTGCACCGCGTGGGGCAGCCCTTGGAAGTGGCTTTGAATGCCCTCACCTTCCAGCACTCCAGCTGGCTTCATGGGGAGGAAGGGGATGGGCCAGCCTGGTAGCCCGGTGGGCCCACCGAGGGGCCATTTGTTTGGGAAATTGCAGAATTAGTGTCAGCAAACAGTGCGCATCCTGCTGTGATCTTGCGGGGAGGGGAGGCGGGTTTTCCCAGGGCCACCTGCGGCAGCCCCGGGCTCCTAGGCCAGAGTGCTTGGCAGTCGAGAGAAAGAAGCAGCCAGGCAGCAGGGCAGGGGGAGGGTGGGAGGGTTGACGCTGTTCCACCAGGTTTTGAATGTTTTCCGGTTTGGTCTTGGAGGAGTGCGTTCGTTAGTTGATAGTGTGTGTAGCACGGTCATTAAAAGCAGATCACCTCTAGACAGACCTCCAGCTCGGCCCCACACTAGCGGCTTGGCCCTGAGCAAGTTACTAACCCCTCTTCCGGCCGTAGCGCAAATGTGCCGAATCTATTGAACAGACAGAAGAAGCAGGAAGGCGAAACACATTCATTGACTCTTTTTGGCGGGCTCCAGTGCCGTTAATTGGCTATGTTAATGGTTTCCGCATGGATTAAATGAGGACCCTCCTAGAGGGTGCTGTGAGACGAAATACCCAGAGCACCACCGTAATGCCCAGCCCCTAGTAAGTGCTCAGTAAACAGTGACTATGGTGTGAGAGACAGATCGCTGTGGAAGCTAGTGATGGGGCGGCCGAGTCGCGGACCCCCATACTCAGCCTGCCAGGTTTTAGGTGTGGTCCTGCCTGATCGGCAGCGGGACTTTAGGAAAGTTAAGTTTTCTGTGCTGCGGCTTCTTCGCCTGTCCCATGGGACCGATCATGCTCCGTACTTCAAGGGGATGTGTCGAGAGATGAATGAGTAAGACCGATGAGTTAGACCCGGCCTGGTGTGTGAGAGGGCTCCCCCTGCTCACCAAGCCCCTTTGTCTTGCCCAGATTCTGGCTGACATCTCCGCCTGGATTATCTTTGCTGGCACTCCTGGGGAATTTACTGAGGATGTAGCCGTGCAGAGAAGCTAATCGTTGCACAATAAGAGCATCCAGGACACTGGCGCAGCACCTGTGGGTGTTCATGTAGCAGATGCCCTTGTGTCGCGTCCTCCGCAGGCATCCTTGAGGCGGGAGGGTTGTGGGTCCGGCCACTCCCTCCAGGAGAGCAGTCAAATCTCCCTCCAGGGTCATGGAGAAAGTCCATTTCCTCCTTCCAGCTGGAAGTCCTGGCTCTGCCCATTCTCTCCAACACCGTTGGCTATCTGGTTGGCAACATGTTTGCATGTTAAAAAAAAAAAAAGTCCTATTAATACTAAGTGCAGACAGTAGCACTCCCTCCCCTTAGTCCAACTAGTCCAAAGAAGTCTCTGCTGTTGCTGTTCAGTTCTGCCCCACCGCTGCCACCCAGTTGGGAGGCCAGCACACCTCACTCTTGTCTTGCTGTGACGTCCCCTTCTAGCCCGTGTAGAGGAACTGGCTTTAATGCAAATGTGTGTGATCTGTGCCCAGAGAAAAGAAGCAAGATGTCAAAAAGGTCGCTTGCTTTTAATGGGAGTCCAGCACGGTGGGAAATTCGTGCATTACTTGCCAATGTTAATGGTTTCAAGGCTGAGTGCTAAGAATAGGCATGAGTGGTTACACTCTGGTTCCCCGAGAACTCAGTCCCCTGATTCACCTCCCTGCGTGGATGTTTTTTTGACTGTTCCAGTGCCCGTCCGGACTGAGCCCCATGAAGGACAGCTCTGGCTGCTACGACCGCCACATTGGGGTGGACTGCTCAGATGGCTTCAATGGCGGCTGTGAGCAGCTGTGTCTCCAGCAGATGGCGCCCTTCCCGGATGACCCCACCTTGTACAACATCCTCATGTTCTGTGGGTGAGTCCAGCCGCCCGTGAGGCTGGGATGCGGGATGGTCAGTGTTAAAGCCAGGAAAGTAAATCTAAATGAACCGGTCACCCTAGGCCAGCCCTTAGGCTCTGAAGAAAGAGCCTGCAGGACCGGAAGAGCAACACTTTAAAAGTCAAGAGTTGAGAGGACCCTCAGGGAAAGTCTAGTCCCATCCCCGTGGGAGAGGAAGCTGACCGCAGTCATTGCCAGCATACCCCAGAATTTTCCAAACTGTTCTGCGCAAGTGTGTTAACTGTGTTTTGTGACACAAGGGTTTCATGGCCCAAAAGCTTGGGAAAGATTGTGTAAAATGAATTAATTCTCAGAGAAGGGGAGGAGGAAGTCTTTGGAGGAGTGGAAACATGATTAAACTCTGCCCCCAAAGCCCCAGCATTTTATGCAGCCACCCTCCCCCTGACCTGGTCATTCCTCGGTGCAGTCAAAGAGCCTTCATTTCATTTGTTCCCAGGATAAATGTGTGAGGGAACAGGGCAGGCAGTGCCACCCCATTTTACAGAGGAGAAAAACAATGCACCGTGAGGTTAAGATGCTCCTCAAGACTGGGAGTTGGTAAGCGGGAAGATCAGGATTAGAATCCAGGCTCTCTCTCTCTCTCTCTATCTCTCTTTAATTCTGTGGTTCCCTCAAAATTTACATTTATACCACTGACTAGAATTATATTTAAAGACCATTGCATGTTATATTTATAAAGTAAATAACGATTTGGCCCATTCTTGTACACTCATGGTTTGCTTGTCTGTCCTTTCCTCCGCTTTCCTTCCTCCTTCCCTTCTTCTCTCTCCCCGCTCCTTCCCTTCCCTCCCTCCTCTCCCCCCTCCGCACCCCTGTCTCCCCCGCTGTCAGGGAGGGTGCATGCTTTATGCCACACACCATGCCAGCCCCCGGGCAGCACAGATGAATGACATATGGTTCTTGCCCTCAAGGATCTCATAATCTAAGAGTCTTGCAATGAAAATCAATGTTTATAATAATAAAGCTATGCTAGCTTGTCGCCAAAAGCCAGTGCCTGCTGAATAATCATGACAGGATTATTGGGTGGAGTGCTAATGTTATTTTATTGTATTTCATTGTATTCTCTTTCTTTTCAATTGATAGTTTTTACCTTCAGTTTCTTGTAAAATTCCCTTCTGTAAGTGGCAACTTGTTCTAAATTGCAACGTCTCTATAATGTCGTGGGGTACGGCTGGCCCGCTTCAATTAATAGAGATACTTTCATAAATTATTTAGTAAACATACATATGGGCGTCTGGTCTGTGCAGAGAACCTAGTTCAGTGTTAGATACAGGAGAGACCGCAGGATAGGTGACTGGCCTCTGCCCTCAAAGGAGCTTACGGTGAGACACATGTATGAACACCGAGAAGGAGGGACGAGTGGGCCAGTGCGGAAGGGGGAGCTGTCAGGAGGGACTGAGAGGGGATCGGCCGGCTTCACGGTTCTTTCCAGAAACAGTGAGTTATGGTTCCAGGAAGGAGCCCCTTGACTGTCTTGTCCCAGACGTAGGCTGGAGCCGTAGAATCTCTTTCTGATTTCAGTCAGAATTCGGTACGTGTGTGAATTTAGCACTCTCCAAGCCCCTGTATATGGCCTGGCACAAGAGTTCCAAGACTTCACACTTTTGTGTAAAGACTAAATCACAGGCACTTAAAGAGCTATAGTTCATACCGGTTCACACAAATCTGTAAATGGCAAATGCGGACTATGAACCGTTAAAGTTGCGGTAACACGGACCTCATTCGTCCCTCTGCTGATGAGAGCGATAGCAGGATTTGCTGAGTATTTGCTGTTTGCCGGGGACACTGTAAGTTCTTTAAGTTCGTTGTCTCACTTGATCTTCTCAACAGCTCTGCAAAGCAGCCTTTCCCCTGCCTTTTACAGTTGTAGAAACTGAAGCTCAGAGAGTTTAATCGACTCACCCAAGGTCACCCAGTAAAGGGCACCATCATCACTTCTCACCACTTAACACTGTGATTATTTGTTCCTCCATATAGAAGAGAGGTCTTTATCTTGTTACGAAAATTACCATAGATAGTGATAAATGATGTGTTTTCATGTCATGAACATCTATAAATTCTAAATCCGGTATATTTTAAGGAGAAACCCACATTAAATTAATCTGCTTTTTAAATGATGGGTTTATCAAAGTAGTCCTTGAACTAACAAATTACATTTTTCTCAGTATAACTACAAATAAGGTCCCATTAATGACTGCTGGGTCACTGAGCCATATTTACCAACATCAGTACTGCTCTTCCGTTAGAGTAACTGTACATGCTTAATGGGGAGGGACGCCAAGGAGGTGTTCACACAGCGTGCCCTAGCGTCTATTTAGTTCAGGAAGGCTACTCGGAATGCTCGGAATGGAGGGGGTGTTTAACATGGGACGATCTTGTGTTTGAATACATTCACCCAGAACACAGTCGGAAGATGATCGATCTTTCTAATTTCCTAGTTGACTTGTCACAGGACCAGATGAGAAGGTTATTAATCTCTTAAGCCCAGTGTCATTCCTTTTGCTGCCTAATTACCCTCTAAACAAATGCAGGGTCTGGCCACACTGATGGTTCTGGAGAAAGGTTCTAGAATATCTCAGATTTCAATGTGGTAACCCGCTTACAAGCTTATGGCCGGTGACTCTTCCCCTGATCTGTTTGGGAGAGCATATACTTAGAGAAGGAAGCATTCCAAAGCTCTGAAAGCACTTGTCTGCAGAGGAAAGGTGAGAGTTTCTGTATGATCACATAATGGAAGGAGACTCGGTTTGTAGGCTTAAGAAACTGAGTTCTAAAGGGACCAAAATGAACCAGGGATACTCATAATCTTTACCACCCAGCACTCTCCCAGAGGTGTTTCTTCCCAATCTGTTGGGTTGAGTTGACTGCATATCTCATTGATGGAACAGCTTTTTATCTTGAGTTTTCCACCATGGTAGGTGCATCGAGGATTACAAGCTTGGTGTGGATGGACGCTCTTGCCAGCTCATCGCGGAGACCTGCCCAGAGGGCGGTGACTGTGGGGAAAGCAGGGAGCTTCCCATGAACCAGACCCTCTTTGGGGAAATGTTCTTTGGTTACAACAACCATTCCAAGGAAGTCGCTGCTGGGCAAGTGCTGAAAGGAACATTCAGGTGATTCTCATGTCTATAGAACTGATTATTCGGCACCATTGGTGGGTCTTCTTCCTTGAAGAGCTTTAAAGTCAGCATAAAGCTTTGTATCTTAGAGCAAGGGGAACGGCATCCTAAAAGGACAGGTTGTGTTCTCTCCCATGGTCTTCTCCTCTTTCCAGAATCTGGGAACCGTGCTTCCTCAGGGTGAAAAAAAGTGTTAAATAAATTTCTGTCTTGCCCAGGCAGGGACTGCAGATTTCCCATGGGAGCCACCAGAGAATCCTCATGTTCTGATTTGCTCTGAGTGGAAGAATCAGTGTGTGAGTCAGTCTAGAATAGTAGTCCTCAAGTATGGCCCAAGGATCCTGAGGGTCCCTGAGATCCTTTCAGGAGCTATACAAGGTCCTGCCTCTCCCAACTACAGAGAGAATGGATTTTCCTCATTCACTTCAACCCTAACAGTACATTACAGTAAGTTGCATGGGGAGGAGAGAAGCCAGCTGCAAAAGAAATTTGCAAAAAATATAAAGTAATGCCACTCCCCTCATCATTTTTCACAATATGTTCATTTTTAGGTGGATTAATACATATGACAAAAATTTCTCTTTCAATTTCTAATATGGTAAACATTGACAGATAAAATCCAAACAAACAAAAGCTATGTGGGGCCTTCATTTACTTTTAAAACTACAAAGGGGTCCTGAGAGCAAAATATTTGAAGACATTGATTTAGAATACTTCTTGGAGATTCTCCATTTGACCCCTGTTCCTAGTCTGTCTTAGGCTGTTAGAATACATCTTCCTCAGAGCCCATGCTTCCCAGGAGACAATGATGATGATGAAGGGGAGGAGGAGGAGGAGAATGTTATAATATGGACCAGTAATCGGTAACATCCTAGGCCTGCACCCTTATGAGCAAACCAAGAGTAAATACCCAAGCCAGTTCTTGGAATCAGTTGCTTTTTCTGTTACAGACAGTAGACTTTTCCCCTTTTAGGCTGGGACTTCATTTGCCAATGGCAAGCAGTGAGATGTCATAACTAATCTTGTGGTGGCTGGAATCTTCTCTGTAGTCTAGAAATAAGACTGTGTATGCCCAGATCTTGGGGAGTGTGGATCAGGAGGTAGGGCCTGGGATGGGAGGAAGGGAAGAATGTTCTCTATCTTCTGAATAACCTTTTCAGCTGATTTACGTCTCGTCTGTTCCGGCCCTCACCCTACCTCTCACACCCCGTCCTACTCCAGGCATGTCCAGCAAGTGGGGTTCAGGAGGAGGGAAGCCTTTTGGTCCAGGAAGAATTTTTTTATTGTAGGCTGAGATCTAGATTGCCCACCAAGAACTGGGATTCACCTTAACACTCAGAAATGACCATCTATTCTATTTCCAGGCAAAACAACTTTGCTCGGGGTTTAGACCAGCAACTGCCAGATGGTCTTGTGGTGGCCACTGTTCCCCTGGAGAATCAGTGCCTGGAGGAAATCTCGGAGCCCACCCCTGACCCCGACTTCCTGACTGGTGAGTATGTCCTGCCCCACTCAACTGGCAAAAAGCAGGCAGCTCCTGATGGTTTCATAAAATCAAGACTCTTGACCTCACTTATTTTGGTTTTGAAACCAGCCAGGGCACCTGGGTGGCCCAGTTGGTTGAGCGTCTGACTTCAGCTCAGGTCATGATCTTGTGTTCTGTGCGCTCGAGCCCCGCATCGGGCTCTGTGCTGATGGCTCAAAGCCTGGAGCCTGCTTCGGATTCTGTGTCTCCCTCTCTCTGCCCCTCCCCTGCTTGCACTCTGTCTCTCTCTGTCTCTCAGAAATGAAAAAAATGTTTAAAAAAAATTAAAAAAAAGAGAAACTAGTGAGTAATTTCCATAATAAACAATAAGAACTTAATCCTGAAACACTGGTAGGATTATTTGTCAGTAAAATTGCCAATGTTTTTATATAATCATCTGCAAAATGGTAGTGTTAGTACTTTTCCCTGCGAGTCTCATTGGGTTGCTTTGAAAACAAATGGCATAGCAGGTATGTAATGGTTTAGAGGTCTCGGTGGATTCGAGAAAGTGAAGTCAGAGAGAAGGTGGATGGCTACCATAGCCTAGGATATCTGTCACTGGGGCCGCTGGGTTCCCTGGCAGGTACTTATGGACCAGCACGAGGGAGGAGAAAATGGTAGAGTTTTGTTGTCGAATGACCCTGGCTTTGAGTCACAGCTCTTTCTTTCTAGCTGTGTGATTTGAGGCAGTGCAGTCTCTGGGGGGCTCATGGGCCTCATCCTAAGTTGGGGATGATGACCCTCAATGCTGTTTTGAGCCTGCTGCCATTCTTCCCCTGGGCTCATTATGGAACTAAAGTATGGGTTGATTGGAAGAGGCAGGAACCTCAGGGAATGCTCCTCCATTTTGGGCCTCTGGAGACCTACCCTGTTAACACATCCTGGACTGAAGAAGACACTTCAAAAGTCCAGTGGACCCCTAAGGGACGGCCGACCAGGAACTCAGCATCACTTGCTATAAAGCTGGATGTGAGCTCAGTTACACTGCTGCTGTGCTCAAGTCTCCATTATTCTTCTCGTTTCCTCGTTCTGTGTCTCCCCCATCCAATACCTTTCTCTCCTTTTTCTTCCCTCTTCTGAAGAATGGGTTGTGCTGAGGGCAAACCTCTTCAAGATATCAAGTTCATGACCTTATGGTCCAAACTTTATTGTAGACCTGAACTAGATTAGAAGTAGGTCTGTCTGAGGGAGCGTTGCGTAGCAATTAATAACGTAGGCTCTGGAGCCTGACAGCTGGGCTCAACCCTTCCCTGGCTGTGTCATCTCAGACAAGTTACCTACCTTCTCTGTGCCTCGATATTTTTACCTGTGAAAATGAATAGAAAAATGTCTTCCCTATGGAATGGACACAAGGAGTAAATAAATTCATATTTGTAAAGTGGGTAGAATATTCCTGGTGCTCCGTGTCTAGTGGTAGGCAGTCCGGTTTTCTCATTTCCGTGTCACTTGCTGAGCAATACTTCCCATGTGTGTGTGTAAAATGCCTGGAAAAAGAGGGGTACAATGACACACAGAAACAGGACAGGTTCCACACCAAAGACCCCTGTCTCCTGTTTAAAGGTCCACCGAGACTTCATGCGTCGTAGTTTATTGTGGAGGTGAGGGGACTTTGCTTCAGTCACTAGGCTGGGAGGACAGAGAGGAGTCCTAGATACCACCTGAGGCACTTTTGGAGGAGTGAGGAGAGATCTGAGAAACATCAGAAGAGCACGTTCGACTCTACGTCTGTGGGAATGAGGAACAAATCCAAGCCCAGTCCTCATCCACGACAGAAACTTCTTTCCCTTCTGTACCCTTGGGCCTCTCCTAGTCTGGCACAGTGGACATAAAAGGAGTAGAAGGATGTCCATATAGATCATTTACACTTGTCATGGCCTTGAGAGAGTGAAGTCTAACATTTGTTGCACAAAGGTTCAATCTTGCTTTTTTTTAAGCCCAGAATGACTAGAAGAATTCAAGAGACGTTTGACCAAATGTCTCCTATATTAACTTTCTGGTTCTGGTAACATTTGAATCGTATCTTTCCTGAGAGTCACATAGAGAATATCATATCATGTTGCCCTAGGTGCTATTATAGGTTATAATGCCCATAAACCTACAAGCTTAGAAGATTTTAGAGCTAAAGTGATCCTCAGAAGCTTCAATATCAGCATTTACAGGCATGGTGGTGTTTTTTCATGAAAAACCAGTGCTCTACTATAAATAGGTTCTTCCTTGAAATATTGTTTAGAGAGACTATGGTATCTACCTCTCAGCAATTTGCAACTCCTTAGCATAGAGAGAGCAGGTCCCAAGAAGCCCTGTAGCAATGAAATCCCTTCTGCCTCGCTTAACCCAGCAATTCCCAAACCTGTTTAACTAGAGAACGTTTTACACCTAATAGCCATTTCCATCTTTCAGAATATTGGTTGGAAGAACATACTGGGAAATAATTGATCTTGGTGCTTTATCTTGCTGAATGCTTCCCTCTTCATCACGGAACACATGGGTGGCTCAGTCAGTTCAGCATCCAGCTTCGGCTCAGGTCATGATCTCACGGCTCATGAGTTTGAGCTCCGCATCGGGCTCTGTGCTGACAGCTCAGAGCCTGGAGCCTGCTTCAGGTTCTGTGTCTCCTTCTCTCTCTCTGCCCCTCCCCTGCTCATGCTCTCTCCCTCTCTCTCTTTCAAAAATAAATAAAGCAAACATTTAAAAAAGTAAAAAACTATAAGAGTTGAGAACCCTGAGCTTTGCCAGCCTTTTTTGTGTTGTAAGTTGTGTGGAAATAAATGAAGAGCAGCCAAACTAAAACAGGTGAAGGCTGTTTATTCAGAGCTTGCTGTAGCAAGAGACTTAGCCGCTGTCACTTGCATTTTGGCCAAGACTGAAGGGCTGACAGAGGAGTAGGAAAGCTGCAGAGGAAAGAAGGGAGGGCCTCGGATGTGCCCAGGTTGGACGCTTTTGGTATGAGGGTGGGCCAACTACCTGGGAGTGAGGCATTCCAGGCAGATGTTTAGGGGCACGTAGGTCGGACCTAAGTTGGGAGCAACAGCAAAGATAGGAATGCTGTCAGGTATCAGTCAAGTCCTGGTCATGTTGGGCCACTTTTTACAGGGCTTATTGTTTGGCTTCCTGGACTGGTTGACAGAGATAGTGGTCTGGCTTCTAGAAGTCTGATTTATAGACAGTAGACTAGTTTCTTGGGGTGCTTACTGTAGATAATAGTTTGGTTTCCTGAGCTTTTTGCTGCAGATTAGGGGTCGGAGTTCTATTTTTATATATGGTCTGGCCAATGCCTGTCTGTATTTTGAATCTCTCAGTTGAGAAAAAGAAGAAACCAGAGGCAGACCGAGGAGGGAGAGGAGGCTGCTGGTTACATTTATGGGCCAGTGGGTGCCATAATTATTAAACCTGCGTAAAGATTTAGAGCTCTGATCTTTTTGGAACTTCTTCGGGTTCATCTGAAGGAAACAGACTTTTAAAATTTCTGGGCAGAATACATTTCCCTGACATTTCAAATAAAATAACAGGAGAAACCAATCTTCCTTCCTTCCTTGTTTCTTCCCTCCCTCCCTCCCTCCTTCCCTTCCTTCCTCCCTTCCTCCCTTCCTCCCTTCCTTCCTTCCTTCCTTCCTTCCTTCCTTCCTTCCTTCCTTCCTTCCATCTTTTCTTCATTTCTTTCTTTCTTTCTTGATTGTGCATAAATCAATTCAGTCATTCCTTTTTTCAAGCATAGATAGGGGAAAGTATGTTCTTTCTAAAGAAAACATAGATATTTTTTTTTGAAAAAAAGAGTCATTGAGAGATGTGTCCCAAATAATAAAAATAAAAATAACATAACATAACATAACATAACATAACATAACATAACATAACATAACATAAAATAACATAAAATAAAATAAAAAACTAGAGCTGACTGCATGTCAAGGGCACACTGAGAAAGAATCCTATGACCCGGCTAGAAAGCATATACTTTAAAATACCCCTTTCTTCCTAACTAATGGACATATTATCCACATGCAGGCACAAAATAACACCTCCCAAGCACTGACAGTTCCGTAACTGTCTCCTGATCATGGTGGAGCCGAAATGCATTCAGTAGGATTGTTGTTCAGCAGCTAAGTGACAGCTAAGTGACAGTGAACTTGGCTCATCCTGAGTGAATATGGGACACTGTTACCCCTTCCTAACCCCTGACATCCCTGCTGTAATTTTCTTTCCTCTGTTGTTCTGAACTAAAGCTTAGGAATTTATAATAAAAGCATCTGTAAAGAAATGTCAAGCTTATACAATTAGGGGTGATGAGGCAGAAGACAACATTATAGAAGCCGCGTGTGTGTATAATACTTTATCTTATCCCAACATACCTTTTTACCCATAACTTTACTGGGTTCTGGCAGCTCACCTGTAAAGCAGGCGAGATGAATACCATTATCGCCACTTTTCAGATAGGAGAGTGGAAACCTAGGATTTGCCCAGCCCAAAGTCTCACAGCTGGTTGGAATCTCAGGATTGAAAAGGAAGCAATAGATCGCCTCTGCTAAGCCTCTGCCTTTACAGATGAAACCTCCAGCAGCCAAAAGATCCCCCAGCTAGGTCGCCAGAGAGGAACTCAGCCAGGGGCCCCTCTAGCAACATGGCCAGTGTTAGAACTGCATGTCCGGCCTGTTCCTTTTCCCATCAGGAAGCAGCTCCATTAAAGGGAATGTTTTCCAATATACTGAAAAGGCTTCATTGATTGGACTTGCTCACTTTTTTATTAATAGTCTTTTTGAAATAACCGCAAGCTAGTGAGCTGACGTAACTAGAGAACGCGCGTTACGTACAATAGTTCTACAAAGAGTGCGCGTTTTGTGCTCTACCAAAATGTGCCTTTGAGGTATGTGACTGGGATGTTAATCCTGTAAAGTTAGAATTTCATTTATATGCCTTTAAAATTAACATAAGGGGGTGGTGCTCGAGTGACTCTGTCGGTTAAGCGTCCAGCTCTTGGTTTCAGTTCAGGTCATGATCTCACGGCCTCGTGGCTTCGAGCCCCGCTGACAGCAATGGAGCCTGCTTGAGATTCTCTCTCTCCCTCGTTCTCTGCCCCTCCCCTGCTCATGCTGTCTCTAACTCTCTCAAAATAAATAAATAAACTTTAAAAACTAAAACTAAAAATAAAATTAACATAAAGGTTAAAAGCCAAAGTATGACTGTTGTCACCAAGCTTAATGCCCTGAAAGAAGAACATTTGAAAGAAAAAAAAGTACGGAAAACCTTCTTTTAGTTTCAAGTAACTTATCTTTGATGGCCTGACATGAAATTTAAGCAATTGATTCATTAAGTGCCCCTTCTGACCTTTTTTTCTTTTTGCCTCACCAATAATTATTCTTGTATGATTCACACAGAAATGGAAATTTGGTAGTCACTCAGCTAATTTGACCAGAGTTGACAAGCAGCTAATTAATCCCACCCCCTCTTCATCCAGTTTATGTATTAAATTAGTTGATTTCGCCTCACGGAAGCATGGGTCAAAATGGTAGGGTAACTCACTGCGTATGTATTACCGCCATTACATTTATACACATTATATTAAAACACACTATCTAAATTTTCTATACATATTGCCATTATATTTATGTACATATATGTATATGCGTATGTGGTACGCATATACATATATGTACATAAATGTGTATGTACATTATGTACATATATGTATATGCACATATCACATACGCACATACATATATATTTATTCCTATAACTTACACACACAGCAAATATTAGGCATAGAAATGAAGCTAAAATTGGTTTTCTAAACTTAGCAAGGTGTTTTTTTTAAATTTCTTACAGCATAATTATTTTGTTTCTGTAGAGTTTTATATTTATCATAATGACTGGAATTCAAATAGGGTGCCCCTCCTTCTCCAAGGTGCTCAAGCAAGAATAGCCTGTTTTATCTTCTCTAAGCACCTACAAGGATGTGCTTATTGAGAATGACTTTGGACAAGTGCCTTGGCTTCTCACAGCCTCAGTTCTCCCATTGGTAAAAAGGGAGACCACAAATAAAGTGTCTGTCATACCGTCTGGCACATAGATGGCACTCAATACAGGGCCACCCTGCCCCTTAATGACTTAGTCACGCTGACCCTGTCCCTCTTGGTGAAGAAGAAATAAGCATTATCAGCTTCAGAGTAATTAAAACTTAAATACTGAACACAAATCAGTTAAATGGGACAGAAAAATCAATGTTATCAGGTACGTGAGCTGAGTCAATTACTGCAGCTATTAAAGAGAGTGAAAATCTGGTGTGTTACAGTAAGCCTAGCGTTTCATATAAATTTACTCAGGGAATATTGTAGTAGAACGGTTAAGAACAGGAGCACCTGGGTGGCTCAGTCGGTTGGGCATCCGACGTCGGCTCAGGTCATGATCTCACAGTTCATGAGTTCGAGCCCCACGTCGGGCTCTGTGCTGACAGCTCAGAGCCTGGAGCCTGCTTCGGATCCTGTGTCTCCCCTTCTCTCTGTGAACCTCCTCCAGTCATACTCTGCGTTTCTCATTCTCTCTCAAAAATAAACATTAAAAAAAAAAAAAGAATGGTTAAGAGCACCACCCTGCCTCAGAGACATCTGGATCTCCACCCTGGCTCTAGCTGGTGGCCTAGGGCCCTTATGCAGACACGCTCTCTGAGCTTCAGTTTCTGCATTTATAAAACGCAGATAATAACACCTGTCTGGTGACAATCAAGTGACTTCATACATGCAGAGTGCTTAGCAAAATGTCTGCCACAGAGTAAGGGTTCAGAAAATGATAGCTGTTGTCGCTGTGATTCCAGAAATTCTCTCCATCAAAGAATGCTTTCTCATTCTCTCACAATGACACCTGCTAACCTAGTAGACTTGGGACCTGTGAATCAATTGCACACACTGAGCCCGCGTCTCCTCTACCCCTAGGGATGGTGAACTTCAGTGAGGTGTCTGGATACCCTGTGCTGCAGCACTGGAAGGTCCGGTCTGTGATGTACCACATCAAACTCAACCAAGTGGCCGTCTCTCAGGGTGAGCACCGCAGCAAGCCGTCCGTCCCACTGGCTCCTGGGGCTTAGAATTCTTTCCAAGGGCACAAGCCTTTTATCCCATTGTTGAAGAAGCAGTCTAAAATGTAGCCACTTCAGCGAGATACATAACCTATTCACTCAGATTCACCCTTAAGGACAAGCCCCTGGAATCAGATCCTTGTCTAAGTATAGATTAAATTTTTGCACATTTTATCATGGACCGAAGAAGAGATGGGAAGGGCAAGGTGGGAACCGCTGAAGATAAACACCTACTTTATCATTCTTCCTGGGGTCACACAGTGTAGAGAGAGGATGTTCAAAAGCAGACTTTGTAGAAATTGACAGAATAAAACCGTCCACATGCAAAGAGCATGACTTAGAGTTTTCAGACAATGAAAGAAATAAGGGCAAAAGAGCAAGAAAGAGGAGGATGTGGGAGAGGGGATAGAAAACAGCTTTTATGGTCACGAAATACTAGCAGGTGAGCAAAAGATAGAGAGATGATAGATAACAGAGAGAGCTAGCTAATAAGTTAAGGAGTAGTGAATTCCAAAACTCAGGACAAATTGAGCCAAAACACAACAGTGAGGTGCTCGTACAAGTTTCTTGACACTTTAGCGGTCAATGCCTTGAATCAAGTTTTTCCTAGCACTTAAGCTATTTGAATGTGTGATTTGCAGATGGGAAAACTGCTACAGACAAGGCCTTGATACAGGTGCGCACCTCCATTCCACGTCATCCCCTGGGACCAGGAGAACGTTACTCGCATTCTTTCTCCGAAGCTACCTAAAGAACATGCCAGATGTGAAGTTTATGCCATAGGGTCTTGTTTCTCTGTGTTGGGTGGAAAGGTAACTAGAGCCAGATGACATTGTTGGCACGGGAGGACAAGACAAGGAGAGGGACCTTTGGGTCAGCAACAGAAAGGCAGAGTCTTAGCGCCAACAGGAGAGACGTAATAGGGGACAGGTAGAGAAGCATAAAGAGGAAATGAGCCATATCCTCACGGAAGTAAAGCTTTACGTCTAGGGAAAGAAAGTGCATTAAGGATGTAGAACATGTCCATAGGACACAAGGGGGCCCAGAACTTTATTTTAACGTGAAAGAGTTCTTGGCAGGAAGGGATTGGGATGGGGAATCTTCCTGAAGTAAACTCTGCTGGTACAGAAAATCCTTGAAAGAACTAAGCTACTCTTCCTTCTCGGGAAATGTAGCAGTAGAGAATTTGGCCTGTTCACGTGCTGAGTTTGCACCCAGCACAGGTGCTGTGCACATCGAGGGCTAACAGGGGGACATCTCTGTTGCCACATGCCTTTCAAAGCCACAGGTGGCATCACAGGTGATGTGGACTTCTGCACTAAGGGTCTTGAGCCTGGGCCGGGCTCGGCCTTGTCCTGTTAGGACACAGGTGTGTACAGAGAAAGTCAGACTAAAGCTGGCCAGGTTCAGAGGGCATTGGGTTTGGAAAATTTGTTGTGGGCTCTCTTTCTGACAGGTGTAATTCTCCTAAACAGGGAAAATGAATCTGTGGAGATGTGGCTGGGGAGGAGGGGGGGGGGGAACAGATCCTTTCCTCCATTTGGTATTTCCCTGTTTGTACACTTTTGATTTTCTGAAATAAATATGAATAGTGTATTAGGGACTTTCCTTACTCCTCTTCTTCCATTATCTTCCCGTTACCAATGTCTGTGTCTGAAGGCAATATTCTGTCTCCAAAAACTCTTTTGGTCATTACCCACAGTTAGAAGACATTTTTTTACGCTGCGACCTTGTGCATATGCACACCCCCACATACGCACAAAAGAAGTTTCGTGAACCAGTACATCATCTTACGATGTGAAATGTTCTTCACTGGTATTTGTGTTTCTATTTTAGACTATGCTATTCTTTTTTTTTTTAATGCTATTATTTGAGCTCACTAAATTAATTTGATGTCATGACTTGTGATTTGAAAAAGAAAACCCAAGATTGACTGAAGCGGGGCGTTAGATTTGGCAAGGTAATGCCTGCATGAAGCTAACAGCATAACCAACTGCCTTGAAAAGATACTCATTTAGGGACTAAAGTGTCTGACGTAGCTAACTGGAGAAGTTCACCTGATACTTCAGCCAGCTCTCCAGCATCACTTTGGGCCACAGAGGTACTTCCGCTTTTGAGGCTGAGTGGCCTGGGAATCCAGATGCTCCCCACCCTGTGAGACCTCACTCTTACTTATGGGTGATGTTTCTCTGTAGCCCTCAGCAATGCGCTCCACTCCCTGGATGGAGCTACGTCTCGTGGGGATTTTGTGGCCCTTTTGGACCAGTTTGGCAACCACTACATCCAGGAAGCTATCTACGGCTTTGAGGAGTCCTGTTCCATCTGGTACCCAAACAAGCAGGTGCAGCGGCGACTCTGGCTGGAATATGAAGACATCAGCAAAGGTGAGTGATGTGCTCACCAGCATCTTCTACACCCTTGCAGGTACGGCTGTCTAGGTGCAAATCATGGGACCAAAATAAAGGAGTCTGTTGGCAGAGGACTAATTCAGATACTGTCTTGATGCTCTGAGCCCATCCTTAAAATTGCCAGGGTTGGGATGTTTGGGGAAACTTTAGATACAGGATGGGGTCAAAACCGTATGGTCACTTTGTGAGTTACCATGAAAAGAGTCCACTCAGGGTATTTACCAGTCAGTCCCTGTGCATTCATGGCAAGGGCAAACAAAGTATTCGACCGTTCTCATGGAATGTGGGAGGAGCAAGAGAGTATCGCAGTCTCCACCACTTTCTGCTTCTCACCCCATCCTGCCCTATCTTTAGGCCCATTTTTTTCCCCACTGATTTGTGCTAAGAGGAAATCTCCATTGGCTCAAGTGTTTACAAAGCTCTGAACAACAGCCGTACAAATAAATCCTTGTCTACTCTTGGATAGCCGGTTAGTATTCTGTCCAAGTAAGTATAAGAAATTGGAGTTATTCAAACCTTTTGAATTCACCTTCTGGTATGGGAGGAGTACTGGCTGGCAAATAATGTATTCTGATCAACCAAGACTGATGTAGAATCGCCACTCGTGGAATTTCTTCCGAGCTTAGCCTCATGGCATTCTGATGAGGCCGAGTTATAGATATGCGAGTTGCTAAAGGGCAAGCCGTGAAATTAGTGCAATGGAAACTCAAGAAGTAAGTCATCCTAAGATTTAATGATCAAGAGTCCCTCTGAAATGAGGGGACCCCTGTGTCAGCAGAGCTGGACTGGGAAAATGTGCCCCCATGGCTGAGATGCTCTTCACTCTCTGAGCTCCATAGAAATTTCTGTTTTGTCTCACTTGATGGGTAGCAGAGGCGTGAGGGCCTCTCTTCCAGAAGCAGTAAGAGGCTTGTGTCTGGGCTCCCAGTTGTTGCAGGCGTTTTCCTCCAAGCCCTGATTCCTCTAAACCCAAGGACATAATCACAGGCTTCTAGTATCCTTTCAAACTTCAGTCTCCTAATACTGTTCTATTCCAATTTGCCAAGAAAGGAGTGTCATGTAAGCAAATGTAGATAAGACCAGTTCCAGCTGGCAAAGCTTTCTTACATTTCTATGCCAGAGCCTAATGATTGAACCAAAAGGCTAATTCCTCCCCTGCTTCTGTTTGCCAGTGGTTCAGGGATGGCCAGGTTCTGTGACTACAGGGAAATGAGCCTGACCTTCCCCTGTATTCCTGGTTCTGTTCTTTGCTTCTATCCCCAGCACTGCAATGTCCTTGAAGTTAAACCCTGAGCCCAGGAGGGAGGTGTATCCATGACCTTGGCACTACGCCTTCCCATCTTGATCTCAAGCCATTCTCAAGTTCATTTTGTCACAGTCCAACTGGTGGCTCTAGTTCTCATAAGTATTATGTATACAATACCTTGCCTGTTACTGATCTCAGAAGATATTCAAACATTTTTGTATGTCTACTTTGATATCTCTCAGTTATCCATGGGTACCACCCCCTCCCAAGTCTTACCTCTGCGTCATAGAGTTTATCTCTTTTTTTGTTTGGTCTGCTTACTACTCTTAAATATTTTTCTCCTCCGTAGGCACTAATTTCCTTTTCTTCCAAAAGAAGGATGCTCCTGATGAAGACTTATAAATACGTAAAACGAAGGAAGATTTTCTTCCACTTTTCTGCACTCTGAGAGGGCTGCTCCAGGATGGGAGTTATACGCTAGGGGTGGCGAGTGTTCTGAGAGGGCTGGACCTACCATGACATAAAAGTGCCATCTTCTTGGACTCGAGTCCCTTGATTATATGTTCTTGTCCACTCTAACTTTCAAAACCTTCTAGTGGAAAGGGATTCTCTATTGCTCGCTTTTGCGCCTGTGATCAGATGCCTAAAATTACTCACAGATTGAATAAGAAAGGAGATTTATTAGGAGTGAAACCAAATGGAAAATGCATAGGACTTAAGGGTTGGATCTCTAGAATTCGTCAGGTGACTTTTGCTTCGTCAGTTAACGGCCCGGACCTCCCCTGTAATGCCCTCTGTGGTTCCTCCCAGCTCCGAGAGTGTATGGATCCTTACACGTCCCTCTTTATGTGAACAGCTTTCTCAGGTCAGACATTAGAATAAAGACTGCCCTCTTCTCTGTACAAATCACTGCACATTTTCTCAAAGGCAGGTGTCCTGCCTTATTCAACTTTAAATCCCCAGGGTCTGACACAGAGCCGGGCACATGGTAAGTCTCCAACAGTTGTTTACTGTGGTTGTCGTTAGTGGTGATGGAGGCAGTTATGGTGACAGCGGGTGGTGATGGCGGTGGCTGCGCCTGTGGGAATGGTAGGAAAAGCCCTTCTTATGCGGCAGCTTTCCAAGTGGGTTTTATTATAGACACGCAAAGTGCTCTAGTTCTGCCTGGCTGACGGAAACTCACAGATGGATATTTTTGGCCAGATCCTCAGAAGCCAGCCTTTCATTCATCACGCACCTATTTGTCACACTACCGCTACATGGTGTGGCCACACCAATATTGAGGAGTATCTGTCTTTCAATAAGTCTGACTGAAACCTGTGAAAAATCAACTCCCACTTATTGTTCAGGATTAGCGTATCCTAATTTTTTTTTTTTTACAGAGCAAATAAGGACTACCAGATGTTGAGTGAGTAGTTTATATATCCCTTCTCTTCTTCCTCAGCTTCTTTTTTGACTCTTCAGATTATTATTATTTGCTTTCAATCCCTGTCACCCTACAGAAATAGTGGAGAAGGAAATCAAGGGCTTCTCAGTCAGAGGTTTACTTTTCCATTCGGTGACCGTTTTATCTATGTCAACTGAAGAATTTGTCCCTCTTGACCAGGTCTGTCATCTTGAAAATTCTCTCTTCCGTTCAAGTCCCTGATTCTGTTCCCTCTAGATTCTCTTCATAAATCTTTGGCCTTTAGTGTCTCAGCCTTTCCCCCCTTCCTCCTCTGAAGAAATTATTTACATCTTGCTTCTTTTCCAGAATTTCATCTTTAATGTTCATCTCTTCTTCCCCGTTGCTGGGTGATTCTCTTCTGTGTCTACCTTAGCCTACATCTCTGAGATTTTGAAACCTTGCCCTTGAGTGTTGAGCATTTCTACCTGGATATGCTCTAGGGACCTCAGCGGTCACCATCTCTTTTCTCTGTACCCACTAGTAGATTTGTGCACTGCAACGATGGGTCAAAATGCAAAGTGGGGAGCACGTCTAGATGCTCTCCTCCGTCCTCCACACTCACTCGTTTACAAAGTTCTGTTCTTCTTACCACCCAAATACTTCTTCAACAGGTGAAGGTTCTCCTGTCCATGTCTCGAAGCCGTATGAGCTTATGGTATCAGCTCTCATAAGAAAAACTGAAATTGCGTCCTCACGTGTCTCCTTTTCTTCAGTTTCCTTCCACTCTAGTCCACTCAACATCATACTGTTATCTTCTTAAAATGCCACTTAATCATGAGACTCTTCAGCTTGAAGCTGTTCACTCACCCCTGGCTGCCTTCTCAACGTGAGCATGACCTCACTCCTGGTATTAGTTCCCTTGGGCTGCGATAACAAATCACAAACTAAGTGGCTTAAAACAACGTAAATTTATTCCCTGACTATTCTGGGGGCCAGAGGTTCAAACACAGTGTCAATAGGCCAAACTAAAGGTATCAATGAGGTGGCTCCTTCCGGAGGCTCCAGGGGAGAATTCCTTCCTTGCCCCTTCCAGCTTCTCAAGACCACTCTATTCCCTGGTTTCTGGCCGTCTCCATCTTTAAGATGTGTCACTCCAATCTCTGAGTCACCTGGCTGTCTGCCAGGACTCCTACCTGCTTCTTCTTTCTTTTTTTTTTTAAATTTTTTATGTTTATTTTTTATTTTTGAGAAAGAGAGAGACAGAGCACAAGCAGAAGAGGGGCAGAGAGAGAGGGAGACATAGAATATGAAGCAGGCTCCAGGCTCTGAGCTGTCAGCACAGAGCCCAACGCGGGGCTCGAACCCACAAACCGTGAGATCATTGGCGCTCAACCGACTGAGCCACCCAGGCGCCCCCTGCTTCTTCTTTCTTGTGAGGACCCTTTGGATTACATTGGGCCCATGCAGATAATCCAGGATAATCTCCCTATCTCAAGAGTCTTAATTTAAGCATATCAGCAAAGCCCCTCTTGCCATTCACAGGTGACAGTCACAGGTTCCGGGGATCAGGCCCTGGGCATCTTTGGGAGCCCTTTCCAGCCTGCTACATCTCTGCCCTCTGCAGCTGCTGCATCACTGACCATTCCATGACCCAAGTATCCTCCACTCTGATGATAACAAGGCTGCTCACTCTCAATCCCAAACCCTTGCATTTGCTTCCAGACAGTGAAAGGCTTTAGAGGCTCCCTCCCTGCCCCAGTCCAAGGCCCTAGATAAGTTTCTGTCTCACTCAGAAATTTTCTCTTGGGTCCCTGTCTTGTCTCCTCTTGGGGCTCTCTGTTTTTCTCCTTTCCCAGGTGTCCGTTCAGTTGTCTAATTTCTGGAAGGATCTCCCTCTCTCCTTAGCCCCTGAGGATCAGCAAATGAGTCTTTCCGGCTCTGAATTCTGTTTCTTGCTTTTGTTTTTTAATTGCCCTCTCCAGCTCTATAAATTGCCATTTGCAATTAAATGATACCCAGTCCCAGGCTCAGGCCCCAACTCTGGGTCCAGGGTCAGGGTTTGGAAGAGGGCTTGGAGCCTTTTCCACACTTCTGAGCCTGTGGGCATGTGCTGCCTGTCTCACGTTGTCCTCTGTTCCACCTCCATTCCACTGTCCCCTCCTTCCTGCTCTCCCAGCTGACGGAAGCTCACCTGCCACCCCTCCCACCACCCCTTCCCAGATGCTCTGGGTGGAGTTCTTTGCTGCCTCTTAAAGCCCCTTGTATCCTATCCTATCCCCCCGGCAGCACTCTTCGCATTTCTCTCTGTGGCCATTTCCCTGTAGGACTGTCTCCCGCGATAATGGATGGCACAGCACTTACCCTGTTTCTCTCTCTCTCTCTCTCTCTCTCTCTCTCTTTTTTTTTTGGTTTAAAAAGATTATTTATTTAAAAAATCCAGAACGTATAAAACAGAATAAAGTGAAAAATAAATCTTCCTCCCACTCTTAGTTCCCAGTGTTCCAGTTCCACACCCCAGAGGCAGCCAGGCAACTGTTGCTAGTTTACTGTCTATCCATCCAGAGAGGTTCCATCCGTGGCCATTTGCAAGTGAACAAAGCAAATCGCAGAAGAGTAGATATATTAGGGTCTCATCCGTTTTAAAAATTATACATATAAATATATGCCAATATGCACTATATAAATATATATGTATAATCTTCTAATCTGTCACTAAATATGTATATGTGTATACAGTATGTCTATGTATATATATACCTATATAGAGAGAAACATATGTATATAATCTCAAAATAGCTGTGTGTGTGTGTGTGTGTGTGTGTGTGTGTGTGTGTGTGTATACACATTATCTGTTTGCTCCAAGATTAGCGCTATGGGGTAGAAACTTATATTTTTTGTACTAAAAAATTCTGTATTGCTTTTCCCACAATAAGCACGTGCCACTTTTTTAATGTTTATTTATTTTTGAGAGAGACAGAGCATGAACAGAGAAGGGGCAGAGAGAGAGAGGGAGACCCAGAATCCAAAGCAGGCTCCAGGCTCTGAGCTGTCAGCACAGAGCTTGATACAGGGCTTGAACCCATGAGCCGAAGTCAGACGCTTAACTGACTGAGCCACCCAGGTGCCACAAGCATGTGCTACTTTTACAATAATACTCTTTTAACACATGGAAAAAAATACATTCTGAAAAGTTTGTGTTACCGTGGAGCGGAGACTTACAAAGGTAACTTAAAAAACAAAACAAAACAAAACATACAGTTGTATCTACAGAGAGCTGAACTTGGGATAGAAATCTGGGAGGAAGCGCAAAACAATGTCATCATTTCCTATTGGTATTTGACTCTGCATCCCTGACGCAGTGCCTGGCATATAATTAGCATCCACTGTTTTTGAAGGAATGAATCCTTTATTTTGTTCATACTTCAAAAGAAACCAGTAAAGAGTTACAAATCTGTAGATTCTGGAGAAATGACCAAAGGAAAAAAAAAAGGAAAGAAAGAAAAGAGAAGAAAAAGAAAACATCGAATCTTCTTCAAATAAGAACTTCCAAGGGCTTAATTTTCATCCTCCACCTGACACACCCAGTACATTTTCTTTCTTTCTCTTTTCTTTTTTTTTCTTTTTAATACTCCATTCAGGAGCGGATTTCCTCAGGGCTTTCTTCCTTTCCTTTTCCAATACCACTTCCATTGTTACTCAAGATCTGACCTTTGTCATTATCTTTTCTTGCCATTGCCTTTGGTGCATGCACATCAGTGGGGTTATCTGGGTTGACAGGTGGGAGTTAGGAAACTCTTCCTGTCTGCTGCACTTTCTAGTCCATAAATCCACTGAATTTTTGTTGTTTATTTGTTTCTAGCCAGTTGCCTCCTCTCCGTGGGGAAAGCTAAGAAGAATAGCTTCTTCTTCTTCCATGATACGCAGCTGAGGGTTGTATTGGGGGTGGGGGTGGGGTGGAGTGTAAGGTGACTCTCTAGCTCCAAGTCTGAAGTCAGATGAGAGTCAAAGGAAGACAAGTAAACCACCTACATGGCATTGTGTTTTTACCACACAGGATGCCATGTTTTCCACTTTCCGTCGATTTGTTTTTGGGTGGATAGAGCCCGAGACAGACTCAGCTGGTCCCTTTCCCCAGAATAATGAACAGATGTCTGCCGTGGCTGAAGCAGAAACAATAGCTGGATCGGCCGCCAGCCTTCTGATCCTGGTCTGTGAGTGCTGGTCAGCAGAGACCCAGGGTGGGACACGTGACGCTGGTGCACTTTGCAGGCTAACGTACATAATCGTGGTAAATGGCATGAAGACCTGATTAAGTTCGGGACGCGACATAGAAATCCAACAAAGAGCAATAAAAGCCGTTTCTATAACGCTTTATGCTTTACAACCCTAGGTTGCAAGCCAGTTCCAGAGGCTCTTTTTCTGCACGTTCACAACGATGAGGTTAGCGCTCAAGTGGCAAGGCAATTATGGCATATAGCTATTTTCTTTCAATGATTAATTAATTCGTTCCTCAAACATTTGCTGAGGGCCTGCTCCACGCAAAGCCCTGTAGTGAGCAGAGAGGGGATTTAGGTTTAGAGGAGACAGCTGTTCTATGGCTTTCCCAGGCAGACGGCCTGGTGAAGGTGCTGCTGAAGCTGAGCCTGGTGGTGTCATAAACAGAGGCTTTGAAAAGGAGCTAAGCTTTCCTAAACATATGGGTGAGGTTTAATTTGAATCTTCAAGTCCCCTAGGCTCTGATGCAGAGTCCAGAGTAAACTAGA
This sequence comes from Felis catus, assembly GCF_018350175.1. Classification (NCBI taxonomy): domain Eukaryota; kingdom Metazoa; phylum Chordata; class Mammalia; order Carnivora; family Felidae; genus Felis; species Felis catus. The sequence goes on along the minus strand of NC_058384.1, from coordinate 18,645,438 downwards.
TCTTTAGGCTGCAGAAAGACACCACTGTGAATAATATTACCAAATAGCATGTTATATAACTTTTCTCATTTAATCCCTAGGTCTTACCCTCCCCATTTTATAGATAAGGAAACCAAGTCTCCGAAAGCTTAAATAAATAACTTGCATGCAGTCACATAGCTAGTAAGTGGCAGAGTCAGGACACCTTCACCTCCTGACACAGACTGTGGGCAGCTGCATGCCACGTTGCCTGCCAATGGTACAAGAAGAGATTAAGGTGGGAGGTTTAGTGGACAAGATGGAGGTGGGGCCAGGACGTCGTTGAAGCCAGGTCACTGGTCTAAGATGAGCGCGACAAGGCCAGATGTCAACCCTCGTTAGACTGCGTAGTGGATCCGCTGCCTTTCACTTGAGTTTTCTGGAGTTTTTGATTGTTGTGGGTTCGGGGGGCCCTGAGCAATGGCACAGTGGCCGCAGCAGTTTTTTGTTTGCCTATATGGCGGTGTTTCTCAAAATTTATTGCGCAATATGTATCACCTGGGATCTTGTTAAAATGGGAATTCTGATCCGGTAGGTCCGGGTGGGGCCTGACATTCTGCATGTCCTGACAACTCTCACTTGATGCCAATGCTGCCTGTCCAAGGACCCGTTTTGAAGAGCAAAGTGATAGACTTGTCTCAAAGACCCAACAAGGAATGGGCTCCCCCACTGTCCTTGTTCGTCCTGTCCGGTGCAGGGGCTTTAATGATGGAGCCACGGCACGGTGGCCTCCAGGGGCCTATCCTGGTGTCATCCCCACAGAGGAGTGTCACAGATAAGAGGACTCGACTGAATGGTTTTCACTTTGGTCCAGGACTTTTCTCTGATTAAGCCATTGATCGATAGGCTTGTGGGCAGAATTGAACAGTCCTAAGCCCTCAGGTGCTAAAAGGAATTGGAAACATGCCAGTAATCAGGACTAAAGGTGATAAGCTGATTTTTCTAAACTTTGTACTGTAGGCGACACTGTTCTCATCTTAATATCTCAAGCGTTTTCTAGGTATTTTTAAATTTAGTATTTATGAGGCCCCGGTTTTTTTCTTCTAGAATCCACAAATGGTTATAGAATTTCATAGTTTAACATTTCATAGTTTAACATAGTTTAACATTTAACATTTTCGTTAATGGGACAATTCTGGTAGCGATATCAAATTCCTTTCATATAATTATGGGCCTGACAATAGTGACATATTGTGCATACCTACAATTTAGTAGTTAATTATATAGTATTCTGGATTATTTTCTACTCCAAGCATGTAAGCTTTGCCCTCACAACTTGATTGATTGCTTCTTGGAAGAGGGCTTATTCATTCACTTAGTCAACACCTGATTTATCTAAACATTGGTCTAGGCACTGGGCATGTAATGATGAATGACACAGAAAACTTTCCTGCTTTTGTGGAGCTTATATCCTACTGAAGAGAGACAGAGAGTGGCAGGTGACAAATAAATGAGGGCAATAATTCTAGACAGTGAGAGAGAGATATTATAAAGAAACTGAAACCAGGTGATGTGATAGAGATTGGCTGGAGGACTGGGGGCTGATGAAGATGGCGGCCACCGAAAGGCCTCAGTGATGATGATAAGGGCGTGAAGTTGAGCTGAGACCTGGAAAAGACAAGAAGGAGCTGGCCATGCAAAGACCTGGGGACAGAACCATCCAGGCAGAGGAAATAGCGAATGCAAAGGCTTCATAATTTGTTTTTAAATTCTCATAGCTTCTAGCATAATGCTTCTAGGAGGGCATATGAAGTTACTTGGTAAATATCAGACTGATGATCAATATGACTGTGGAAAACAGAGGAGCCTAGATTCTCTGATGGAATATGAAGAGAAGAAGCTCCGCTTCCAGCCACACTTGCTCTGTTTCCTAGATTCAGCAAGCTGAGATAGGACCGGTATGTTTAGCCCATCCTCCTTATTTTGAAATTTTAATTCCAGTATAGGTAACATACAGTGTTATATTAGCCCATCCCGTGTTATCCAGCATGTAGATCAGTGCTCATGTGGGCTGGCTGTGGTAGTATAGACCAAGAGAAATAAGCATAAGGCACAATACATATATCTACCAGTATTTTGATTTCAATCTTAAGTTATGCGCTCCATTCCACAACTAATAGTTTAATCTCTGAAAAAAATGTCGGAAATAAATGTACAAGATAGATGATGAGGCAAAGGGATATTCCACATCAAATGTGAAGATCTACGCTTGACATCACTTGGGGTTTTCATGTCTTTGGGGATGAGTGCCTGTTTCTTAAGTAGTAATAGGTCTCTATCGCCCATCTGACTCTAAGGCAGCGTGTTGAGGGAAAAAGCACTGGGTAGGGAGTGAAGACCTACATTCTTGGTCTCAGCTGAGCCATTAGCCAGCCATCTGGCCTTGGGGAAATTACTTAACCCTCCTCAAAATAATCTTCTCACCTGTATAATAACTACCTTGAATCAGGTACTTAGAATTTCTCCTACTTCTGTGACTCTGTATACTCAGCCAGTGTTTTCTACTTCTGATAACAGAATGGAACATTTAATAATGCCTGGCTCATGGCTAAATAGGTTAATGCAACTGCTGTTACATTAAAAGGAGTTTTAGTGTAGTTGCTTTTGTAGTAAGTTCTAAAGTCAGACAGATTTCAATCAAAATTTTTATTAGCTGGGGCGCCTGGGTGGCTCAGTTGGGCAAGCATCTGACTTTGGCTCAGGTCATGGTCTCACAGCTCATGGATTCGAGCCCTGTGTCGGGCTCTGTGCTGACAGTTCAGGGCCTGGAGTATGGAGCCTGCTTTACATTCTGTGTCTCCCTCTCTGTATGCCCCTCCCCTGCTCTCTCTTGCTCTCTCTCTCTCAAAAATGAATAAACATTAAAAAAAATTTTTTTTAATTTTTATTAGCTGTGACTCTTGAGAAGTTTCTTTAATGGCTGTGAGCCTCAGTTTCCATGTCTATAAAATAGGGCTATTAATACTTACGTTACAAGTGAGGATTGTGTAAAGATTGAACATAACTATATATGCAGCACAATGTCTAGTATTCTGTAAGTGTTCAATTCAGTATATGTCTTTTTATTATTACTATTATTAGAATTATTTTAATAAATTTGCAGCTCAGCTTTTTCTTTTTTTTAAACAAAATAGTAACTGATAAGAATTTCAAAGGGATATCAGTAAAACTTGCCCTGGGTAAATTTGTGCTTCACAGAAATGCTGATGTATATTTTACAAGTCACCTACTCATCAGGCTAGTGGAACAGGGGGCCCAAACCTTCCTTCCAAACATCAGGATCAGCATCACATCCTTTGGCAACTATTTTCAGTTCCAGTTGTAGCACCCCCCTGCTGGGAAAAGATCAGGAAATAAGCACAACTCTTTTTTTGGTGGGAGTAAGGGGTGGGGGCTGTGAGAATGTGCTCTCTGTGGAAAAGGATCCCTGGGGAGGCCTTTTTGATAAGCAGCCTGGGTGTTTCTGCCTTTTAAGTGCAAAGGAGCTGCCAGGTGCATTCCACAAAGGGAGAAAAATTCATGAATGTGTCCAGCTGTACCAGCCTTTCCTTTTACCTGTGATTCAAAGCCTCTGCCGTCTAGTTCCACTGCCTGCATACAGATGCAGACACTGATTCCTCTCGTGCCCCACAGATGGGTCCCTGGCCCTATTTACAGCCAGAGTTCCAACGCAAGTGATGTTGGGGCTGAGAGAGAACTCGTTAGCAGTTCGGTGTTTTGTTAGACCCCTATCTTGGCCTGGTTTCCATTAACGGATGCTTTAGAGGAACATCTACGGGTCTCTGGGTTCACCCTGCATGCCTACCCCATCTCCAGCAATGTGTAACGCCACGCACAGCACCTGGCATCCAGTCGGTCAGTATTGGTGGAATGAATATAGGAGTGAATGCCATACTTTTTCTCTTTCTCTTCCCTTTCCAAGGGAAATGACAGCAGAATGGCTAAGATAACATCTCCTTGAACACCTTGCCCCGAAGCCCCCGGCACTAGTCCACCCTTTCATTGTCCCTTCCCCCTATCTCCAGGTTTGATTGTTTTGAGTGTGGGGTGGGGTGGGGATAATGTCATGTCCTGGGGTTTGGCATTAGAAGAATAGGCTGGACATTAAAATCAAGTGATCGGCACAAGGTAGGACTAGGATTAAATACTAGAAAGAGAAGTCAATCCGTGTGTGGACCTTCAATTTGTGATTTATTATCCCCAATTTCTGTCTACCAGTTAATGTTCTAGGAGCCAATAGCAGCCTTTCTTTTACCACTTTTCCTGATGTTACTTTTCTTTTATAAAGCAGGTAGGAAAGTTTTCTTGGGGAGGGCGGGATAGGTATTAGGTGCAGCACACAGCTTGTATTTAAAATGAAACACAATGGGGCGCCTGGGTGGCGCAGTCGGTTGGGCGTCCGACTTCAGCCAGGTCATGATCTCGCAGTCCGTGAGTTCGAGCCCCGCGTCAGGCTCTGGGCTGATGGCTCGGAGCCTGGAGCCTGTTTCCGATTCTGTGTCTCCCTCTCTCTCTGCCCCTCCCCCGTTCATGCTCTGTCTCTCTCTGTCCCAAAAATAAATAAAAAAAACGTTGAAAAAAAAATTTTTAAAAATAAATAAAATGAAACACAAGACGTAAAACCATTTCGACCTAAACCAACAAATCAACAAGCCGTGTCCATCAGAGCTTCTCTGTGTGGCCACTAGCCATTTCTGGTTCGTTCCTAATCTCCATTCCTCTGTTGTTAGAGGATTCTTTCTGAATCTCACGGAACTCTTGGGAAGTTGGGTCAATTAGTAGAAGATATAAATTAAAGAGAAAATTAAAAAGTACATAAGAAAAACTGATGTCAAAGAAATCATCAAGAAATGGATCAGGTAAGAAAGTAATTGCAAAAATAGTGGGAGTAGTCGACATCATGTTGAAACCTGGCCCCGGCTGCCAGCTAGCTACACTACAAAACTTAGATGATTAATGCTGCATCAGTCAAAGGCTCCAGAATATATCATCTCTATCTCCATTACTGATGAGAGGAAGATAGTTCTCTGATCAGATCAACGTCCCTCTTTTAAAAATTCCCACATGCACTTTGACTTTCTTGCCGATATGTTGCCGTCAGCAGAGTCCGTGACATGTAGACCCCGGTTAGCAGCACGTTGAGGGAAGCCTGAGTTCTTTGCAAGGTAAGGATGTTTACGCATTCATGCAGAAATGTGCATTGAGTGTTTACTGTAGATCAGGCACAGTGGTAGGCATCAGTGGTTAATAAGAGAGGGCTCCTGACCCACTGTGGAATTCTAGATGCTGAAGGAAGGCCTATTTTCTCTGCCAGCCTTACCTTACCTCTTTCTCTCCCTGCAACTGGCTAGTCAGTATCTGTGTGACAGCATGGTTGAGCCCTCAGGGGGACCCACAGACGAGGCAAAGGAAGCCATCGCAAGGTCCAAAACACACTTTCCACCTTGGGAGTTTATCCTGTTCCTTGGCAGGTTTCTCGGGGGCAGGCTTATGCACATTCTGTCAACTTCCAAAGAGCCTGGGCTCATGGTGGCTGCCCACAGGAGGAATCTGGGACACGCAGAAGGAGGGAAGCAAAGGGACCCGTGTGCAGAGCTTTACGTGCAAGACCCTTCACAACATCAAGCGTTTCTGGGGAGAGATGCTGCTGGGCTGGACTGGGCTGTGCCTGGGACACGTGGGATGCCCAGACCTTGCAGCTTTGGGAAGGCTGTCTGTTGGCTGAGGCGGAGAAGGGGTGGCGCCTGCCTACACAGGGTTCGTGCCTGCGTCACACCGGTCTTCCCCTAAAAACCAGTGTAATTAGACGGCGCGGCTAAATCATAACCACACGAGGCCCATCGACTTGATGACGTCCGCTAAGGGACAGTGGCCAGTCCGCTTAGTTGGAACGTGATGTCAGCAAAGAGCCCTCAGTGTAAGCCAATTGCAAAACCAAGCAGGTTCAAAAACATTTTTGGTTTTGATGATTAAAAAAAAAGAATGGTAACAAAGTAAGAAAGAAAAAGGCAAGTAAAAAGAAGCATTTCTTTCGCTCAGTTTCTTAGTAAATCTGCCAGGTAAAATACGTGCTTTGAGGGTGAAATGTGAGTGCCCGTGACAGGGAAAAACACCCTAATCGGGTAAACCAACAGCCTGGACTCCCTTGACACTTTTCTGTTTCCTTGGGGTCTTTCTTTAGTCAGGTTGATTCCACAGGGGCAGCTTATAAAGTCTCTCTTTGTGCGCGCTCCGGCTGCCCGTGCTGACTGCCAGGGCCCCTCCCGTCAATTTGTTACAAATCCAGTCGATTACTGTGGTAATTGGTTCTATATATATTGATGTGTTGGGGGCATTTATGGCTTTATGCATTTTTATTTGGTCTGCTTTGACTCCTCCCTTAGAGAGCAGGGACTCGGCCCGCTTCTTTGCGACTCCCCGTAGATGTTGCCTTAGCTTCTGCTCACAGTGGGTTCATCTTTAGTATTGATCACAGTAATGTGGACGAGGATATCCGGAGACGCCAGCCTCCAAGCTTTATTGGTCCCTGCCTTCTATTACAGGGCTGAATATAAAGAAGAGATGTTATCCCTTCAAACTTTGCACAGTCTCTCTCGTCAAGGGTCATTAATATGTTGGAAGCTGGGTACATCACGTATCCTGCATTCTTCAGGCAGGCAAAGGGCATTAATAATCTAGAGATAAAAATAAATTGGGGGGGGGGTGCCTGGATGGCTCAGTCGTTTGAGCATCCAACTTCAGCTCAGACCATGATCTCGCGGTTCGTGGGTTCAAGCCCCGCATCGGGCTCTGTGCTGACACTCAGAGCCTGAAGTCCGCTTCAGATTCTGTGTCTCCCTGGGAACATTGCCTGGTTCATCTAGAAAATCGTAAAATATTAAAACCACCAAGGCCCTGAGAAATCATTATAATGGTAACTTACAATTGTTAGTACTTCACATATACCATATTTCTCATCGCTTTAGGAAGGGAAGGGGTAGGTTATATATTATGACCCTTTTTGGTGAAGGGTCTCTTGTGAGTTGTTCTCAGTCCCTCTGAATTGTGAAACCACGAAAGGCCCCTTGCAGACCAGAGTTGCGTCCCTTGGGGTATCTGCAAGGTGAATGTGTTGTCCCAGATCGCCCCGCCCCGGGTGCTGAACACTGGAAGCATTCCTCCCCCAGGGACATCTGCCTGCTGACATGTACCCTTGCAGTAGGACTCTGCCGCCCCCCACTGGCCGTCTAGCACCCCTAATTCCAGAGGGGAGGACCTGAGGCCCATGATGTGAAGACACTAGGCTGTGGTCACACAGAGAGCGGCAGAACCCAGGCTCGGTCACTCGTTGTCCCAGTCTCAACAGAGCTATGGCATCTGCTTCTCCATGTGCTGAAGCCCAGGAGGGCTCTGGACGCCGGTTCCACCGTCCCGGTGTTTCTCTTTGAATTTTCGATCCGCCATAATGCTGACCCAAGAGGAGCGCCCCATCCCGTTAGGATGTCAGATCTGCCATGACATGATCTACTCCCAACAGTTTCCTTATGGCTGGGCGTTATTCGCATACTAGCAAACAAGATAAAATCCTTGCTCAGCCCAGCTCTTAGCTGGCCGTCCCACCCCTGGAGAGAGGGTTCCAGTCTACAAGTTAGCAAACACTCAGCACCTGCTGCTAAAAGTGTACTGAGTGCCAGGCCCTACGCCAAGGGTTGAAAGTATGCTGGTGAATAAGAGCCAGGCGCTGCCCTCAAGTCATTCATAAAATATGTGGGAAGGTGTCCAGCAAACCTGAAGTTGTAATACTGTGATAAGAGCTGTAAGAGACCTGAGAACAGAAAGCACCGAAGAGGGCCTCCCGCTCCAGACTGGGGCAGGACTGAGAAAACCCTGCTGAAGGAAATGTTGCCTGGATGGAGAACTGAGGGTGAGTGGATGTTAGCAGGAAGGCTCTGGGTCAAGGACATTCTCAGTAGGAACAAAGCAAGGCACAGGAGACCCGGGGCCGGTGGGGGTTGGGGGAAGGGGATTCAGGGGAAATGAGGCTAGAGAGAGGCCAAGGGACCGGTGTAAAGGGCCTGCTGGCCATCCCAGTTCCCTTAGTTTTACCTTAAAGCCACTTGAGAGTTATTGAAGGATTTCAGCAGAGAAAAGGTATGTTCCCAGGATGCTTTAGAAGCACACACCCATTAACATCTTGGAGGATAAGTGAGAGATGTAAAGCCTATAGACAGGATGGCCGTCAGGAAAATTTTGGAATAGACCAGTGGGAAGTGTGGAGGGTCTGGACTAAGGGGAAGAACAAGCATACGGTGGATGTGACAGTAATTTGGGAAATGTCCCCCAGAAGTGACTCTAGGGATGAGAAGGGTAAGGAGGGGGTAAGTGGACGGAAGTAGAAAGCCCTGGGGCCCTGCAGTGATTCCTCATTGTGCAACAGCAAGAATTTAAAGCTCTTTGGCTCAGGGTGCCTGGGTGGCTCAGTCACTTAAGCGTTCGACTCTTGGTTTCAGCTCAGGTCACAATCTCACAGTTTGTGGGTTCAAGCCCCACCTCAGGCTGCACACTGACAGTGCAGAGCCTGCTTGGCAGTTCTCTCCCACTCCCTCTTTCTCTGCCCCTGCCCTGCTCACTCTCTCTCTCTCAAAATAAATAAACTTAAAAAATTAAACTAAAAAAATAATTTAATAAAAATTATTAAAAAAATAAACTAAAAATAAAAAATTAAACTAAAAATAAAAAATTAAACTAAAAAATAATTTAATAAAAATTATTAAAAAAATAAACTAAAAATAAAAAATTAAACTAAAAAAGCTCTTCGGCTCAGACATTATACCAGGCTGATAACGGATTTTTGAGTAGCAGAATTTTTGCTTTTTGTGATAGTACAATTTGCTTCTCAATGCTGACAAGGCTGGGGATCCAGAGAGCGCAAAATCACCTTTCCGGAATGTTCATCCTAGCAAGATCTCACTTGTGGGGGGCTCCTGAACTGCAGTCACACCTTATGGAGATATACGGGAGGAATGGGGAACCTGAATTTTCACCTGTATTCTTATCTCACAAGCAGCCTGTGCTATGGCAGGATGCCAAGGAGAGGCACCTTGAACCCAGATCAGTCGTCTGGCCTAGTGCAGGGGGAACGAGGTCAGCGGCGACTTGTGTGGTCTCAGGTGTTCAGATACAAGCGAGTCCATCCACCGTATTAAACATGACCGTAGTTTTCCCTGCGAAAGCAATCTGGGTGGAGATGAACCTCGGGTGCTGGTGAAGACAGAGAACGGGCAGGGCAAGGCGGGGAGATTCAGGCTCGTGAAACCTACTGCTGCCTCCCTGCAGTAGCTAGAGGTCATATTTCTGTAAATACTCTGATTCTTGCCATTCTGAGCATATGTCTCCTTGTTATCTTTTAATTGGTTTTTATTCTAAATTTAACACTAAACAGTTTGTGATGGTAGCGGCTGTGAGCACTGGTGTGGTGCATGTTAATTCCAAGGACACGTGATACGTCAGGCCTTATCTGTGCTCTCCCTCTCCTCCCCACGTCACACCAGCCTGCATGAAGGAGCTGCAGATTGCTCATCGTGCCCTTTCCTGCCCGTGTTGTCACGTTTATAGATGTCAGGTTGGGGGGAACAAAAGAAGAGTCATCTAAAATCGGAATGATACCGCCAGAAGCCCTGCGTAACGGCAGGTGAATGCCAATAGATCGGAAGGTGATATCCGCAGGCCCATGATGTGGGAAATCCTGCATCCCAGGAAAGGCCTTCAGAAGTCGTTGACTACCAGCCGGCAAAATGCAGTCATTGGGGGTGTTCTGGAGAAAGCCAGGGAAGTCTGACTTTGAAGATCTCGTGTATCTATGATGTGGAAGGAAACATGGTGCAGAGTGGAGAGGAAAAGGATTTGGCTGAGCAGTTTTAGAACAGGTGACTCACAGCCTCTGAGCCTCGGTGTCCTCATCTGCAAAACGGGATAAGGAGAATATGGCAGAACATTGTGAGGACTAAGAGTCTTGAGGCTGTTAGAGCATCTAGCCCATAGTAGGTCCTCAAGAATGTTCACTGTTAAGCTGGTTTCCAGTAGCACACCCGTCCAACAAGAGATTCTGCAAGACATGAATTCCACGTTCGCATTATTTTCTAACAACGTTGGATGCGGTATTTCTTTTTTGGAGATTTGTAAAACATATTAGGATTCTAAAGGCTTTCTGAAGATATAAAAAAAGCCCCAAACCCTGCTTAACTTTCACTTCGGTTGTTCGTTCACATTAAAGCTTGAACATCTTTTTATTTGTCGCTCTATTTGTTACTTGTAATAATGTTATTAGCAGATCTGAAAAACAAAAGTTCTATGAAGTCTATGAAGTAGAAAAAAAGCTTTTGTTACAGACCTTCTGATAAGGTGAAAGCTTTAACCTCCTCTATCCAGATAGGGCGCCAAATCCTCGTATTTCTTCTGTAGTTCCCCCCACCTCGGTTTGCACCTTGTTCTTACACGTGAGAGTCGCCCCAGTCTGACCGCAGACTGACAGGCCCGCCTTGTTACTACAGCCTCATGGCTGATCGCTTTGGCTTCCAGTCTCCCATTTGTTCAAACATTCAGTCATTCAAAGTCGGTCTACGTTTCACTACCCACTCCATCTTCCTCACCCACTTCAGTGCCCCATGCCACTTACCGTCAAGCTCTGGCAGAGGCTTGTCCCTAGCTGTTGCCCCAAGCCTAAAAGTCCCAGTGTGGTTTTTCAGGGGCCCATTCGGTGCGGCCCTACCCCATCATGTGTCACCTTATCTATGTAAAACGTCTGTGGCATAGACTTCACACTCTTTAAAGACCTCCTTGGCCACCTTCGCCTCTGTTTTTTGGCCTGATCATCCACATTGTCCCTGACAACCTCATCAGCCCCTGCCCATTCTTAGAATGTGGCCTTCCAGGAAGCCTTCTGAGACTTCTCTGTCCCTCCAGACTCCAGTAACGCTGACAATCTTAACCATACTATGCGGGATTGATTGTGCACCCTAGGATCAGGCCCAGGTGCACGTTGCCCTTCCATTTTTAGACCTCTGTGACCTTGAGTAAAGTGGCTTACCTCTCTGTTGCTCAGTCCTGTCATCCAGAAGGTAGGGACAGTTTCAGCATCAATCACTACAGTCCGTATGAAGAACTGACAGTGTTGAATCTGGCCTGGACGGTAAGAAATCCAGTCATTTGTGTTCTGGAAAATGGCTTACCACAAAGAACTACGCTTCCCTATGAGACTGTGATAAGAGTCATGGTTGTCCCCTTTATTTATGAGAAGGCCAGATACAGACCCTCAAATCCCCGTTCTTTTCTTTATAAAGGATTACCCAAACTGCTTGTCCCCACGGATCTATCAAAACAAAATGCTTGCTTATCAAACTTTATTATACCCCTGGCCTTTGGCCCACAGTCAACCTGACGGAACATACTGCCTCTTCGGAGAATAGGCTGGCCTCACACCTCTTCACCACACCTGTTTCTTTCTAGCTTTGTTAATTGCCTTCTGTAAAAGAAAAAAAAAAAAAAAAAACCTCTTTTTGCCTAACTCTTGAGATGCTTGCAGACCTTACCAGAGCGTTCTCCCTATTGTAATAATCCCTTCTTCCTATTGCAATGGTATCCCCACTCCACCCGTGTACCACGCAATAATCCTTTTGGATAATACCCTCCTTACTAAGTCCGGATTTGCTGTTTCGTGGGCAGAGTATATACAAAGTGTTCGGTAGAGTGGCAAAATGTCTAAAGATCAGCTGTTGTTATTACTACTGTTACCACATGTTTGTTAGTCTTGCTATCTCAAATAGGTTGCACATTCCTGGAGGTCAGTATCTTATACTTGAGCACTCCCCGCAGTACATAGCATGATGCTGGGCACGTCACAGATCTTTAACAGTTGCATATTTACTGACTGATGAAGCTGTCGGTATCATATCTGAAAGCCAGTGATCCAGTGTGACCCACAGACGGTGTGAAGGGCATTCGGCTCTTTCAGAGAAGGAAGGTGATCAAGGAAGGATGGAGACCACCACCTGATATCCTAAGAGGTGATGGAAGGACACGGAAACTCCTGTTTTCCTTCCGTCTTCTCTAGCACATTAAATTGCTTTTAAACAAGAGACAGGAGGTCGCGCAAGAGAGAACTGCCACTCAGAGTGGTGAGCAGAGAAGTAAGCAATGTGGAGAGAATGATGAATGTGAGCATGCCCGCTTTCTGCATGGGCTAGCAAGGTCCACGCGTGGGCTCTGGGCGGTCATGGGGGCAGCGGGCTCTAGAGGTTGGAATGAATGCTTGAAGGCTGTCCTTTTTCCTTCAGATAGGGGAGACTATTACATTCTGGAAAGTAGAAGCTACCAAACACTATATCCACCCCCTGAATGACCTGTGAAAAGAGAGAACATGATGGTAACAGAGATCTAAGATGAGTTCACTGTGAGCAAGCCATGATGGCAAACCTCATACTCCTTGTAAAAAGTTTTTTTAGGTCTTTGAATACCTCTGGCTAAAGAAAACCTATTAATTCCACCATTCCCCTGAGCTGTTTGCCATTACTAGGAGGTAGGGTGGCCTAGTGGTTCAGAGCAGGGTTTTTGAAATCTATGTGACCTAAGTCCTCTAAGCTTTACTTCGGATATCTAGAAAATGGAAATGATATAGCATCTACCTCACAGAACAGGTTAGGGTTCTATGAGAGCACGTGCCATAAAGCATCGCGTGTATAGTGAGAACTCAGGAGATGAGGAGTCCGCAAACTATATGACCCACAGGCAAATCTGTGTCTGTATGGTCCACAAGCTGGGGATGATTTCTGCCTCCTTAAATATTTGAAAAATAAAGATAAAAGGGGAAATAACATGTTGCGATGTGTGTAAATTATATAAAATTTAAATTTCAGTATCCATAAATAACACTTTATTGGAACAGGGCAATGCCATTTGCTTACGTATAGTCTGTGGCTGCTTGTGCACTACAAAGGCGTAATTGAATAGTTGCTTCAGAGACTGGTGAGCCACAAGGCCTAAAATATATACTCTCTGGCTCTTTACAGAGAAAGAGTTGCCAACTCCTACCATGAATGGTAGCTCTTGTTATTAAGGATGCTTTCATCCCTCAAGGCCTAGCCCAACAGCTCCCTCTCCTCAATGAAGCTTTTCCTCAATGATTAGAATGGTCTAATCATCCTGATACTGTCTGGTCCTTATCTGATCATTTTGTTTTAAAAAAAAGGCGCTGAAATTCCATATATCTGTCTTATCTCTTCTACAAGGTAATACAGCCTTTGAATGTAGGGATTACACATAATTCATTTTTGGTATATTCAAAAGACTTGCACAGTACCTTGTAAATAGACATTCAATAACTTAGTATTTGCTCTATCAAATTGAATTGAGTTCCAGTTTGGGTCTTTTGACTTTTGCTTGATGTCAACCAACTTTTTGATGGAAAGAAAGTCCTAGGAGGGCTGAAAACAGAAGCACAAGAAGGATCTAAAAAGATTTGCTCTCAAAAAAAATAAATACTGGTAACAACCTTGAGATGAGTACTTCCCACTATACACACAAAATTTCAGCCTTGGTTGCTTGTTGACAACATTCACTTTCCTATGTTTCTAAAAGTACAGTTAGATGTGCCTCAGGGATTTGGAAATATCAATGATTAATTTTCTTATCAACCATCTTAAAGGAGTCCTTTTGTCCCAGCTTCCTTGATATCACTTAAGTTCCTGGCACTGGGGTGAGACTGTATTTTGTTAGGAGTATGTGCACTTACACACACATGCACACAGGGGCAGACATCTATTACATTGTGTGGCTTTATTTGTTTGACATTAGACTAGAATGAAGACAATATCCGAATTGTCCTCCAATAGACTTGTTACTATAGGAATGAAAATTAAATCCAAGATCCTATAGCTACAAGGTTTAGAAAAAGATAGGATTCATGACTCGATATATCTGAAGTGGCTTATCTTCTGTATTTCTCTGTGGGTTTTTGATTCCAGATTGATATAAGGGAAAGATACCCCTGAGGTCTTCCTGAAACCTAGGAGGGATTTGCTTTTTCTCTCTTCTGTGAAAATAAAAAAGAATCTAGAAGTCCTAGCACTCTCTTAGTACTAACCCCTAAGTATTATAGATCGTTACTCAAGGTCCTTAAATACTGCCATTTATATACTACCCACCTGTGCAGGAACCATCCAAGTAGTATTGAATTTCAGGGAGAAATATTTTGTAACTAGAAAGGTTGGCTTGGGGGATCAAAATTTAATCTTACGTAGCATTTTTATTTGAAATAGGTAAAGCTCAGCATGGTCAGCAGCATCTTTTCTACCCATTTGCCCCCATTTAAAAAAAAATTTTAATGTTTATTTATTTTTGAGAGAAAAAGAGAGAGAGAGAGAGAGGGCATGAGCAGGGGAGGGGCAGAGAGAGAGAGGGAGACACAGAGCCCAAGGTGGGGCTCGAACTCACGAACTGTGAGATCACGACCTGAGCTGAAATCGGACACTTAACCAAGTGAGTCACCCAGGTGTCGCCTCTTTCCCCCCAGGATTAATGAAAAGATCACCCAACTGCTGGAGGGATGGGTTGCCAGCCTTGAGGGTCACCTTGGGACCATAGGGACCATGTCACTTTGAACAAGCATACTACTAACAATGATGCTTGAGAGGCCACCATTAGGCAATCCAGCCACATCTTTTGATTGATTGTCATGCATCAAAGGTGTACATGGAAGCACGTGGTCACAAACGAATTATGAATTTAGCATCATCTTTTCCTTCCCCTCTCCCATCCCATGGGGCTGTCATGACTCCAGTACTAAAGCCAGTGGGTCAGCCACATTCTGGCTCTCCTCCCTCCTGCCATCTCAGGCAGGTAGCTCAGTACTCACAGAAGCCTGGACTTAGGCATGGCTTCCTTGGCCTCACTTTTGGGGGGCAAGTAGTGGAGCCCTTCCTCAATCATAGTCTGTTTCCCCACAATGTGGGGGATTTCTGATCCCTTAAGTATGTAGGAACGGACTTCCTGGCAACCTTGGTGTGTTGGGTTCCTACAGATCCAAAGCCTGCAAGTTTAGTCCTCACTTACTACTGAGTATTCTTGTTCTGTCTCTAGCTCACGAAGATCCGTGTTCTGTTTTTGATCGTCAATGTTTGTTCACTTTTCATTCATTTTGTATGTATTGAGTACTTACTGGGTGTCCAGACTGTGCTACAAGACTGGGCTAGGTTTTGGAGATGTAATGGTGAACAATGACTACCACTGAGTTATTGGAGTTATTGGAGGCCAGGCTAAGGGTTTGACATGTCTTATCCCATTTAACTCTCAGAACAACCCAGTGAGACAAGTTGTGTTATTCACCAATTTAACTTATAAGGGAACTGTAGCCCAAAGAGTTTAAGCGTCTTATAATATATCCCAGACCTCTGAATTTGAACCCAGACCTAACTGCCTCCTCTCAGGAGATGAGGAATTCTGGGTGAAGAAGATCTTTGCCAGCTGAGGTGGTGGCCTGGGATATGATATGCTCACAGTGTCTGTCTCAACGGTTTATGCTGAGACAGATGGGGCTTCACCCCTTTCTGGTCTTCCCTTCATTTTCAACACCAGACATCTGCTTTCATTGGTGGTCCAGTATCAAAGGTCTCAGAGACGGCCCTCCTCACTGACCATGTCCTCACACATCATTGGGTCTGGGAGCTTCTGCTGGCTCAGTGGCTAGGCAGGGCCATTTCTGCCTGGCTGTTGGCTGGCTGGCTGGCTGGCTGGTTGTTCTCCCCATCAACCATTAATTTCCTTATTGAAATAAGAAAAATTGTATGTGTGCACAAGAGTGAGGTAGACTTTAACGGAGATTGTGGTGTCAGGGCTTTTAATGGCCAAAGTGACAAGATGGCCTTCTTTATGGGTGATGACAGCTGGGCCCTGCTACATGAGTAACAGCCTCTTTCTTCCTTGGCTGGAAGAAACCTCACAGGTCATTCTAACATTTGTAATCATCTTGATCTCTGCTCTTGCTATAAGCATGCAGGGAAGTAGAGTAACATCACGGTGTCACCTTGGTCGGACATAATGATAAAGTTCTCTTGAAGGCATTTGAACGAGATGAGTTAATAATGAAATGTATTAATACACACCTTTGTACTCACTGTCTGCAGGAGAGCATTAGATCTGGCTTCTGCATCTGCCCCTCATTTTATTGTCCCCCTGAACAGAACTGTCTGCATGGATGTGGCCTTCTCACGTCTCCATGAAGTTCTTTATGAGATGAATGTGCATGATTGACTAGATCTATGCTTGGTCAAGAGTATAAAGTTTTCTGACTTTGATTATTAGCACCTAAGTAGGACTGACCACACAGTGTGGTTTTTGTCTGGCAAAATCCAGGAAGCACCAACAATAGAATTGGATGGCCAACAATAGAATCTGCTGCTGGTGGCAATATCCTTCTCAGGGTCAGCATGCGGTCCTCTTGGCTGGGGAGCACGCTTGGTTACTTCTGGAATAGTTCAGGCCAATGTCATCAGAGTCTGAATCAGTAGTTTTCAAATTAGGCTGCTTGTGCCTGGGGCTCTGAGTAGATGCTTGAATGGCTCCATAAACAATAGAGTTGTTTATTTTTTACCAAACAGTCAAGATGCCAAACGCCTAGGAATCTATTCCCCACTTTAATTTCTTTTACATATTGGGATAACGTGGAGAATTTTTAAGAAGTGTTCTGGCAATATTTATAAAATAAATTACTCTTGTGTAGGGTGTCGAATCCCAACATGTCATGTGAGGATGGCCGCGTTATCTGAAGTCAGAATCCTTTGGTATGTCTGATAAGATGCACATCCCTGGCCCTGCTGCACTGATTTAGAGAAAGACCAAGAAGATGAAGTCACAGAAAGTAGCAGTTTAACATCTGGCTGTTAAAAGGGACACAAAGCCCTTCTTCTGAAGAGCCCTCCCCCCCACCTCCCTGCCCTGCCATGACATCCCTAGCAGTGGCTGTCTGGCTTCCATACGAATGCTTCTGCCCACCATCTCCTAGGCGGCCCATCTTACTTCGTATCAGTTGTAAGTTATTACAAGATGTGTCCCTGAAGGAATCTAGAGTCCTCCTTCAGTCTCTCCCATACCCAGCAAAGTGGATTTCCAAATTTCCTCATGGGCATGCCCTAGGCCTGTCTCTGAAGCCTCCGATATCACTCCCCATCATATCAGTGTCTACTTTTCTATCTACTCTCCCACCTCACACACTGGAAAAATGAGCTTTTGGCAAAAATGCGTCTGTGCACATGAGCACTGAGTACTGTACTGACACAGAGTAGGCACTCAGTGAAAACCTGTGGCTCAGTAAACTCATTCTCTCCCATTTCCTTCCTTGGATCTTTATTCTACCTCTGAAACATACAGAATTCATGTGATCCCACGTCCATGTGACAGCCCTTCAGATCCTTGGAGAGAGAGCTCCCAAGTCCGCTTCCAGGTCTCCTGGTATCCATTCCAGACTCCGCCCGCCATCTGCTTCAACCATTGTTGATAGGATACCGGGTCCATGTGCCCCAGAACCCTGACTGCCCTCCCTGTTTTCAGAGTATGTCTCTCCCTGACTCACGCAGAAGCGAACCAGCTCTTGGAGGGTGGCTTGACGTGACACCACTTCTGCCCATCGCCTTGGTCACTGCGCTCTCTTAAATACAGCCTGGGATTACATCCGCCTGCCGCTCGTTGCTGGCCTGTTCATCTCGCAACCCTTGCTTTCCCGTGCATCTGGTTGTTTCCACCACTTGCAGCCAGGCTGAGCCAGTGAGCCCTCCCTCACAGACCAGTGTGGGTTACAGCTCTGGGTGAATCTATGTCTCATAAGGAGAGTTTGATTAAGGCCGGATGGGTGGCTGCAGGGACCATATGTCTGAGAACAGAGCACAGGTCACCGAGAGGTGAAAAGATCCTGGTCCACTCAGCACATTTGGAACTCAAGAGAGGAGGACCAAGAGGTAAAGGACTTAAGCAGAATCCAAATCACCACCAGGAGCCACAATCTGTTGGAGCCCGTGGCTCCAACGGGCAGGACGGCAGCATAAATTTCAGTGAGGCAAAGCTAAGTGGTAACGGACTTTAACTTCTGTCATCTATAGTTAATTTGCAGAATAAATTGGTCAGGGCAGCAAAAGGACTTAACATCCACATTCATTTGAAAAACAGAAGCTAGATGAGTATCAAGAGGAAAATGGAGACCGTTACGACATTCCCTTGCTGGTTGGAATAGTATTATTATTAAATAATATTTTTATTAAAAATTTCTAGACCGTTTGGTAGTTAAAGATATTTATACACCAGCCTTCGCAGTGTCTCAGCAAGGCATTGAATCTCCCTCTGCGGAGCCACATAAGCCCCCAGAGGCTCCCACCTGAGTGTAAGTCATGTCAGCATCCCAGCCACTCTCTCTGTCTCTCTTTGTCTCTCTCTCTCTCTCTCTCTCTCTCTCTGTCACACACACACACACACACACACACACACACACACACTGTGCAAGCCAAGCTCTTGTCACGTGGAGCGAAGGCAAGTACTGGTCACATGCCAGTTCCACCCGTTTCAGAATGTCAAGGAGTTTCTCTCCATTATGCTTGTCTTGTCCAGATTTGAAGTCTGAAGGAAAAGAGAGGACAAGCCCCCAGGTGGAGCACATAAAGGGCAGGAGACTGAATACATGGAGGAGGAGGTGGAAGGAGTCACACACAGAATGTCCCTGAGGGGATGGCTCTGGCAGAGCGAAGGGGACTCCTGGGCACCCCTGACTGGCAAATGATACTGCCTGGGAAATAGGAGGAAGCATCGTTAATTCCACTCCGGAAAGGACCGAAAGCTCAGAGAAGCCCACGCTGGTCCTGGGAGCGGTGTCTCTCTGGTCCAGGCTTCTCCCTCCACTTGTGCCTGGGCTACTCCCCAGAGTGATCCTGGCTCCTTCTGCCCCCGAGTGGTCTGAGGGTGCGCTTGGCCTCCCAGCACAGCTTCCCAGACAGGACACACAAGACTGGGGAAACTTGCGGACAAGAGCACGGGAGTCTCTGCTGGGAGCCCGCTGAGCGTGCCCACTCACTCGGGTGGTCTCTCCACTACTGGAGGGTCGCAAAGAGCCATCCCACGGGTGCTCCTCATTTTCCCCTCTCTCTGAGCCCCGTCCTCCGCCTCCCTCCCCATGCCGCTCTGTCAGCAGGGATAATCCCGTGCAGCTCTGTACATCCACAAGGCTGTGACTCTGAATCTCGATGTCAGGTTTATTTTGATGTTGACGAGAAGCTGCACAGAGCTGCAGCGGGGCCTCGGGATGCCGAGGGAGCCGAAAACTTCTTCTCTCTTCCCATTGCCTGGGGCCCTGAGAGGAAGTCCAGCAGGTGCACGGCCAGCCCCCAGGCATCACTGGCCGTCGAGCAGGGGAGAGCTCAGTGGTTGATGTCACAATGCTACAGGCTATGGACACTGCGGTGGAGGGACTACAGCTCTTACATCCTGAGTGGCGTCTCCCTAAAACTCATGCCCACCTCATGTGACCTTGCTTGGAAACGGGTTCTCTGCCGATATAATTCACAGAGTGGGTCCCAAATCCAATGACTGGTGTCCTTAGAAGGAAGAGGGAAACTTGGAAAATTTGGGCACAGAGAAGGCGACCGCATAACAGCTGAGACCAGGATCGGAGCGGTGCAGCTTCAAGCCGAGAAACTCCAAGAAATGCCATGAGGTGAGCCACTAGAAGCTGGCAGAGGCGAGGAAGGATTCTTCCCGAGAGCTTGCAGAGGAAGCGTGGCCCTGTGGACACTTTGATTTGGGACTTTGTGCCTCCAGAACTGGAGGAATAAATTGTTTGAAGCCACTCTGTTGGTGCTGATTTGTTTTGGCAGCCCTAGGAAATGAAGGGGGAGAGACTGGATAAGAACAAAAACCTTGGAGAACCGCTCAGAGTCGCATGAAAGGCATCTGGTGAATAACGTGTCGGGCTGGAAGAGGCAAATGAAAAAATGGAATCACGTCAACATTACAAAAGGGTGTTCAACAGTGTGCACGTATATTCATTACACTTCAGCCAAGGCTGAGCAGGTACCTGCGGAGTACCCAGTGCTGGGCTCTGGGGACGTATGGGTGAGTAAGGCCCCATCTTGGAGAAGAGTGGGACAGACAAGACATGGAACCAAACTCAGTCTGATGCAGTGGTGGGTGCTCTTCTGGACACGGGCTCCAGGTACCAGTGGAATTACTTCTAGTAGGGACGATGGGAGCAGAGAGGATCTTAATAAATATATAGGGAAGGAAGGGGGTGCCTGGATGGTGCAGTCCATTAAGCTCAGGTAACTTTGGCTCAGGTAACAATCTCACGTTCGTGAGGTTGAACCCCACATCAGGCTCTGTGCTGACAGTGCGGAGCCTGCTTGGGATTCTCTGTCCTCCTTTCTCTCTGCCCCTCCCCCACTCATTCTCTCTCTCTCTCTCTCTCTCTCTCTCTCTCTCTCTCTCAATACATAAACTTTAAAATAGATAAATGAATAAATGTATAGAGAAAGGCGGAGGGAAGAGAGAATTTTTGGTGTGTGAGAACAGTGATACCAGCCCCATGTCCCATATGCACATAGTAACTGTTTCCAGATAACCCCCTGAGCCGCATCAGGTTTCCTGGCCTCAACTCTATGGTGAATCCTAATGAGGCTTTGGGTTAGGACTCGAGGAGTTACAGGCGGTGAGAGACCAGAAAGAGCTACAATCCCTTTGCTTCTTGCCACCCCTTTGTATTTGTTGAATGCTCACCGAGGGCCAGGCATTGGGTGAGAACCAGGCAGTTTCTGGGCCACTGGGGACTGGCAGTCTGGCTGACGAGAAGGGTTCATGTTTGACAAAGCTTTAGGGCTTCCTAGGAATTCTTGGATTTTATTATCGATCCTCTTGAGACACATGGAGCTGCGTAAAGATGGGTCTCTAGGCATCCTCAAAGCGGCGGTTCATGGAGCTTTCTTCATTTTTCCCCTTGTCACTAAGTTCAAGATTAAAGGGGGTGCAGATGGAGTCACAGCCAGGCAAAGACCATCTTTGTGTTTTTATTAATCCCTTGGCAGGTGCTGCTATTCCATTTTTTGGACTCAACCTCTCCTCCTAAGTGGACCATCACTATTACTGACCAAAAAAGAGGCTGACAGAGGCTTTGGTGAGTTTTGGTCAGAGGTTTGGTCAGTTTGTTACTCGATTAACTGTTCCCATGCCAAAGAGGACTAACGACTTTTGGCAAAGACAGAGCATTGCACCTGCACTAAAACTTCAGTTTAACGTGAACCCAACTAGCCAGGAACCTCAACCAGGCAATCGTTTGTTTGACAACGTGCCCATCAAGGGGAGAGGGAATCCTAAGAAACTGTAACCTTAGGTTGTCGATCAACTTTTCAAAAGCCCTTTGGGGTACATGTACCGTTTTATTTCTGTCTCCTACAGCTTCTAAATCTGCACAGTCACAATTGATAAACAAAACGATCACCTGAGGTGCCTTGAGGAAAGGCTTAATTCTGTTTGGTAGGCAATGCTTCACGAGACAGGCAGAAAATTGGAAAACTGCATTTTTAGAGAAGAAAAATGTCAACAGGAATTGGAGGAAAAGTAAGCATTTTCTGGCTAAGTATCAATTAAACAAAAAATTCAATTTTCCAGAAGACACCTTTTCTTCAACCCCACAGTTAATTGTGCTTTGCCAAGGTGCCCAGTGGATGTTTGACGACTGCTAATTATTTACACTGGACCTCACCACACCCAGAGATGCTGCTCATGCCTATAACAAAGACCATTTGCTCTTTCCAGAAGCTTCCTGAAGAAGTACCAAAGAACTAGATCTGAAGCTTCAGAAACTTTAATTTGAGGGCCAAAAGAATACATCCTGACATAGGGTATTTTTTAATTGTGAATTCATGTGTAGGGAAGGGCAGGAATATAAAGTCTATGTCCAACATGTTGGACAGTTGTGAACCAATGGTTTTCTAGTATTTAATCCCAAAAGCACATCCCCAAAGATGTGCTTCCTCCAAGCTCATGGGTAATGATGAATGTGTGCCTGGAAACGTGGGTGGGCTCCTGTGTCCAGGCTGAGATGGGGCAAGGTGGGAAAACTGCAGAAGATACAGGTTTCCATGTTTCATCCTTAGGGCCATTCTTGGGGGCTAGAGCGTCCCCCCGGCTCTTGCTGTTACAACCACTGTCTTTTTTTATTGGTGAAGTAGAATGCGCGATGCTGAATCCCAGTACAAATGCTGTCACTCACGCCCCCCGCAGCGATGTGCCTTCCACCTCAGCCGCTGTCGGATACCCGCGGCCTCATGGCCCAGGACGCCAATCATATCCGTTTGCCACTTTGTGACATTAGTGGCTGTAACGCTCCCACATTTACTAGTCACGGGAAAACCACTGCCTGCTCGTCGGTGCCACAATTGGCTGCTCCTTTTTTTAAGCTTAACTCCTTCTATCCCAAGGTAAACGCTCCATGTACAGCCATAGCCTTTGAGATTTTACCCAATTTGCAAGGTGTCCTTTTGCGGTATTTCCTCAAATTTTTGCAATCAGATTATCTCGGGCCAGTTCACATTTGTCCTTGAGAGGGGTGGAACTTGCCCTGGATGGACGTCCCTCTTTTTTTTTAGGAGAAAACCAGAAAATCTCAAAAGAACCCAGGACAGCAAGGCGAGAAACGAATTGAAACCCTGCCTGTCTGGTTAGTACCTAGTCACGTCGTATACAAGTCATTATAAATGATTTATTAATTCGACAGACGTCGGTAGACATTCAATACATATTTGCTTAATGAATTGTCGAATGCATTAGCTACTTGTTAGGCAATAACAACACTGTGGGACATTACAGTGGAAGAACTAGACACAGTTTTGCCCCTCAAGGAGCCCGTTTGGTGGCGGGCGGGGCAGGCAAGTAGACAGGCATCGTGAGAGTAATTAACTTCGGAGAGGCCTCACCGTGTCCCAGGTACGGCAAAGCTGTCTTCATGGATTATATCAGTTCACCTCCACCGCGGCTTTATGAAAGCAGTTCAGTTGCTGTCTCTTTTTTATGGACGAGAAAGCCCAGGCCCAGAAAGGTTCAGAAACTCACCCGAAATTGTACAGCTAGCAAGTGCTAAGGTCAGAAGTCAATCCCGGGCAGTCTGACTCCGACCTCACACTTTAAACTGCTGTGCCGCTGGGGCAGCCGTGGGCGAGCAGAGGAGTGGATGGTTTGGGGAGGTAGAGAATGTGGAGACTGGGTGATTGGTTGGGAGGGCAAGGAAGAACCGACAACGAAGCCGGGCCTCGCATGCTGAGCAGTGAGGAAGCTGGTGCCATTTGCTGGACGAGCACCTTGGAGAGAAGAGGCAGGCTGATGGAGAGAGTGTGGATGAATGACCACAGCAGCGTGGGACATGTTGGCTTTGAGGTGCCCGTCAGACATTCAGATGGATTTCCAAGCAAGCTATTGACAAGGCTCTGTTAACACCGGTGGGAGAGGTCCTGGGAGTTGGCTGTGGTTAGGATAACGCTTTGTTCTTGCCACTGGATCCTTCGAAGCTTTAGTACGAGGCTAGCCACTGTTTACAAATGCTTCGGTTTTATTCTTTATGTTTGACTTGTTTTTAACTTTTAAGTCTATGATCGTGGTTGTTATATTCACCCCCTTTACCCTGCCCCCCAAAACATATATCCATGGAGAGAGAGAGAGAGAGAGAGAGAGAGAGAGGAGGGATATGGATATGCTTGAAATGGATAGAGGAGTTTCAAAGATGAAACCCAATTGGAACACAATTACTGACCCCAAACACTCGCTGTCTCCTACAGAGGAGTAGAGAGAAGTGGCCAGTTTATGCCCTGTCCCCTTCTCCTTGATTATTAACCCATCACATTGTACTTTATTCAGGTCTCAGAGACTGTCTTACTGCAAGTCTAGGAGTTCATTTTAAGTCATCCCAAGTGACCTGAACCTCTCTGTCCAAAGACGTGACCAAACATCCCGAGAGACTGATCTGAGCCGGAGGGCGTCGATGGAAATGTGAATTTAGATACCTCCCGGACACCCTTTGTGACCAGGAGCAGGCTGGCGGCGGGGAGGGTGGTGGAATGCAGGGTGTTGGGGGGCTCCAGGGTGCGGTTTGCCACGGCTGTGCTTCATCTGCCCCACGTCAGGCTTTCTTTCCTGTAGATCCTGTGCCGTCTCCAAGGGCTAGGATCTAATTAGTTTGCATTTGATTTCTTTGCTGCCTAATGAACTACCTCTGTAGTTCTGGCTGTGATGTCATTAGCATCTCATTGCCTTGGGCACCAACTCAGGAGAGAGAGTCTTAAGCAGTCCCCGAATCCTACAGGAATTGTACCAATTTACTTCATAACAACTAATCCACCTCCATGACCTGTCAGTTCCTACCAGCAGAGCAGACCCTGTATAAGGATGGGTCCCTCGCTTTTATCATCCTCGTACGCTCCTGAGTCTAGGTGGGTCAGTATGTACACGCCTAAGGCCATGGGCACATCCACAATGAGATTCGAAACATTGAGGGTGCCAACATTCTCATTCCACAATATTCTATTGAGGAAATTCATCCACTGGGTGCTGTAGGATACAGATTTAGCCTAAAGCAAATGGCATTTATTTATAGCAAACTGTATTTGCAAAATGCTTTGCAGTTTTGGGGTTGTTAACTACATTCCAGGTTGGCTGTTCTTCTACTTATATGAAAGCTAAGTGTCATGGCTGGACTCCAAAGCCTCCCTGAGAGCAATTCGATGAATTCTGCAAACAGGGATAAGAGGGGGCCACGCCCCTTCTGGGCACCTGGATGCCCTTGAGCAGAAGGCACTTTTGCCAATTATAATCTTTTAAGACCTTAATTGTAGCTCCTTTCTTATGTCCAGAGTCTCTGTAACTTGTTGAAATCGCATATTCATTTTATTAAGAGACAACGTAGTGCCTTAATTTCCACCAGGGATCTAGAGGGCAGAAGAGGCAAGAAGTACCTAAGGAATGTAACCAGAGTGGGAGGTGGAGGGGAGAGCCATTGCACAATAAGGAAATAGGGGGGGTCTCCTCTCTGTGACTCTCTCTACCTCCCACTCCAACACTGAGGGGGAGTTAAAAGCAAATGTCAAAGATCAGACTCCCCTAAAGCTTTTAGGATTTGAACTACTCTCTCGCTTGCCACAAACATGATGTTATAGGTGCTCTCTTTGGGCAAAGGGAGATTTATCTGGGCTTTCACCACCGGACTCCATCATTTTAAGGAGTATTTCCCAATTGTGCCTTTAACTGCGCATGGAAAATGCATTTCCTCTTTGAAAAATCTCTCTCACACACACATCTCTATTCTTTGCTGGAGCCTGAATGGATGGCTTTGGGAGTTCGCTGCTCATCACTTCTGTATAAATCCAGCTCCTCTCTAGACAGCTCCGTACTGCATGACCAGGGGGCTCGAGGGTCCTTCACAGGGCCTGCTTTCTATGAACCTGAATATTTTCAGGAGAAAGAAAATAGAATTCTGGATCAAAACAAGAGTTTGGTGGTCTGCCACCATCTTCTTTTGCATCCTCCTTCCCACGCCTCTCTTCTCCCTAACCGTGCTCCTGCCCGGATATTGAAGGGGATTCGTGGTATCTTGATTTTGCTTGGGACAGTCAGAAGACAGCCACCAGGGAATAGCCTCTCAACTGGTTACAGCAATTACAAGTCTTAAGGATGGAGTGCTGGAGGGCTGGGAGGTGGTCACTCAGCTCCACTGTGTTTGGGGATTCGGTGCCCTCTAGTGGCCACATCTGGCTGTCAGAGCGGTGCACCCTAAGTGATAAATGGGCAGGCGTCCTACACCTGAATGCGTGTGGAGTGTGTGGTGGGCAAGTGGGGGGCAGAGTTCCTGGATATTTGGGGATTCAAGGCGAGAGGAAGGGAATTTTGTGGCATATTATCTCCACTTAGAAGTGTCACTCCATGTGAAGAATATTGAGGGAGGATTTTCATTCTCCGTCTCTCAGAATTACCTGTCTCTTGCTCTCTATTGTCTCTCCTTAGGATACATTTTCTGGAATTAAGCTACTCATTAAATTTTTTTTCTTATTCCACTGGAAAAAAATGGCACTGTCACACACTTTTTTAAGTTGCCAGGTGTTACTTTTCCAAGTTTATTTTCTGTATAGTACCAGAGTGGCCACACAGAATTCATTGCAAGATTTTTCCTCTCACAGAAGTCATTTTACACTTGATATCGCCATCTAGTGGTCATTTCATGGGACCTCTTTTCCCCGCCTCTTGAATACACTCCACAAGGAGGGCTGTGGGTTGAGGAGATGAATCTGATCGGAAGGGTCACGAGGGCCCTCCAGGAGACACTCAAGCTCCGTGGCAAGGTTTGTGCAGCAAAAATTTTTAAATTTTGTCTTGAAAAGACGCACTGTGTTTTCACTGATTTTTTTTCTTTTTTTTTGGAGTTTCATTCACTTCCCCAATGAATGAAGGCCTTTTTTTCTAGAAATCGTATCAAGAATCCAAGACCTCATTCACTTCTTATCCCTGCCCAGTCCATATAGCCTGTCGAAGAAGACTGAGGCCTGGCCAGGGGCTGGGTGAGGAGAGTCCTTCCAGATTGTGGTCATTTTACAAATACTCTCAGCCATGGGACTGACTGAGTTGCATAAGCCTGAATGTCAATCAGGATTTACATGTGGCTCAAGGGACCTTGGGGCTCGCTGGTGTGGGCTCCTGGGCCTCCCTATTTGATAACATCATTCTTGGTTTTGGTACCTGTAACTATGCAGTTTTTATAAACTAGGAAAGGCTTCAGTTCCACTCTGGGTTTGTTATTAAACAAAAAGCAAATGTGAAATGAATTGTATCCCGTGTTTGCAGTCACTGAGAGAATCCTTTGTGTTAGTGAGCAGGGGGAAAGCCATGTCAGTGGAGTCTCTGGATGAAGATGCCTCATCCACATAATGAGGGTGTTCATCTGGGAGACAACAGTGCTGAAATGTCTCATGACGTTTCCAAACAGGTTCATATTACATAACAAACAAGAGACAGGCGAGCAGAGCACTCCCTGGACCCCACAAGAGAGAACCTTGTTATCAAGTCAATGAGGTGTATCCCGGTCACCTTCTGGAACCTTCCAACCATTTCCCCCAGAGATCTGGCCCATCGAGTACCGCATTTCCCCCAGATCAGGCCGAGATGACCAGAATGAATGTTCTAGATCTGTCCCTTGTTCCTAAAATCTCTGTGGTCTGCATGAAATTGTCTCATGTTCGGGACTGCAGTGGTGTCACAAAAGGCCAGGGGTGTAGAAAGGAACCCAAGGCAAAGGTAGACTTGGGTCAGCGGACCCTACTTCCATCTTCCTCTGGAATGAAGAGGTTAAATGGGAAATCATGAAGGCTTGGAGGACAAATATCAAGCCATGCTTTCTTCCATAGGGAACAAAGGATTATGTTCGGGTAGGCATTTCTCATCTTTGACACCAAAAATAAACCAAGAGTTTCTCTAACTACCTTTTTTACTCATCAGTCAAGGGCGATGTGAACCTGTCTCTTTGGAGTGCTTTGGAACGCAGATCTTTTTGAAAAAGCCAGAACTCCCTCCCCATATTCAATACATTGATGGGTAATGAAGCAGAGAAGTCCTCTTCTTCCCCCAATGACTCAAAGGCTTTGGAATCTGGCAAAACTGGATTCAAATCCCAGCTCTGACCACCTACTACCCTTGTGTGATCTTAAGGCTCTTGACCTCACTTTCCTCACCCATAACATGGATGCAATGATGGAAGTCCATGCAGAGAGTTCTTGTAAGGGTTGAAGGAGGCCTGGACCGGATCTCACTTCATAGTTTAGGTAAATCTTACCTGTGGTTATAATGAAAACTGTTATGATGGTGGTTGGCCATGCACTAGCCACTGGGGTGTGTGCTTTAAAAACATGTTGTCATTTATTCATCACACAACGCTAGAGGTAGTACTAGGAATATCTTCATTTAATGGATGAGGGAGCTGAGTCCCGGAATAATCACTGTTGCTACTGTTTGTATTCCTGACGACAGTCCTAGATCCTGCACATGCATTGAAGATGCCTCCCTCTGAGGGGATCAGTGGAGCTGATGATTCTCCGAAAGGAAACAACCTGATCTCACATTTAGAAGGCTGTTTCCAACTCTGTTGGTTACTGGGAGGATGGGTTCCCCATATTCAATGGGGGGTCAGAATCACATCCGTAACCTTCCAGTGACATTTCGCGACCTCCCTACGATTTGACTCCGGCACTCGGGCCACAAGAACATGCAAGACCTTGCTCTTTCATGATCCTTGCTCACTGTTCCTTTTCGTTTTGTGTCCGGCAGGCAACTCTCCATCCGATGAGTCGGAGGAGCGGGAAAGAGACCCCAAGGTGCTGACGTTCCCAGAATACATCGCCAGCCTGTCAGAGTCTGGCACCAAGCGCATGGCAGCTGGGGTCCGCATGGAGTGCCAGAGCAAGGGACGCTGCCCCTCATCCTGCCCCCTGTGTCATGTGACATCCAGCCCTGACACTCCTGCTGAGCCAGTTCTGCTGGAGGTGACCAGAGCAGCCCCCATCTATGAACTGGTCACCAACAACCAGACCCAGAGGGTAAGAGGCCTGGGACCCTTGACTCTGGGAGGCCTGAGCAACAACAGAGGGCTTTGCAGATGGCCTGGGGGGTGACAGGGTGTAGT
Organism: Felis catus; assembly: GCF_018350175.1. Classification (NCBI taxonomy): domain Eukaryota; kingdom Metazoa; phylum Chordata; class Mammalia; order Carnivora; family Felidae; genus Felis; species Felis catus. The sequence continues at coordinate 18,616,706 of NC_058384.1, read as the reverse complement.
TGAGCTCCGTGCTAGAATATGGATAGTGAGACTTTTTGTTGAGCTAATCCGGGCACATCATTTGTTTAGATTTGCATGTTTGCATATGAAATCAAATCAGTGCATCCACAACACCCATGGTAATGAGTCAGGAGTCACAACTCAGCATTAGGGTAGGTCCTTGAGCAACAAGGGCTGGAAAGAAAAAGGTGGAGAGGGAGGCATGGCATTTGTAGTCACTAAAGGCCTTGTTCAGAAAGCCTCAGGGGACAGTCGTGAGAGGAGGCTCGGCTCCCCTAACAGATCCCGAGCCTGGACCAGCTGTGAGGTTAGGAGGACCAGCTGTGAGGTTAGGAGGTCCCGAAGGGAAGGGTCTGGTCTTAGCCTGGAGGGGATGGTTTTCTGCCCGTCACTTTGACTCTCAGAACAAAGACTATAAAACACCACATCCGTGCAAATCTTCCACCTCAAATAATGCTACTAGATCATGACATTTCCCAGCAGCACCCCCTTTCCCTCTGCGGCTCCCTTTCCAAAGGTGCTGCCAGAGAATGAATGGACCCAAAGGAATAAGCTGGAGACATGTGGCTTAGCTCATCTCCTAGCTCTCTGATCTCCTCAAGGACAGACAGAACAGAGTGGGTCAAACACACAACAGCAACGGTGATGACGATGACAAGAGTAAAAACACGAAAGCTCAGGGTGTGGGACTTTTGAGACGACAGGCAAAGGTGGCCTTGGGGACAAGACATAGTAGAGTCAGAGCAGAGAGCTGCTTACCTGCCTGAGAGGTGTGTCCATCGAGGTGGGGCCATAATTGCTTTCTCTGTCCTCCTTTAAGAGACACCTGGTGTATCGTGTTGTTTCATAGGTGATGCTCAGACCAACAAGGACAGATTTTGCACACGTGGGCTTCCCTCACCTTTCCGCCTCTGCCACAGACATTTCACTGAGTGTTTGAAGACAAGGTTTCTCAAAAGAATAAATGGTTCATTTGGCCTATGAATTCCTCTTCAGTCTAGTAGAAGTGACTGGGGAGGAGGAGTTGGAGAGAAAGGCCCACGAGAGGGGGTTTACAAGGATGATGAGGAGGAGGGGTTGGTGTCACTGTGGAGACCCAAAGCTGCGGTGGCTTTAAACCAGCGCCCTTACCTGTCTTTTGTGAGCACCCAAGGCTGCTGGTGCCCCAGGATCACCTGTGCACTTGCCTGGGAACAGCAGAGGCAGAGAGCCCACTCCCAGCCCCGTGCTGTGGGGCAAGGCATGCAAAGATGCAGAATAAGGGAGAGCCTGGTGGGAGAGGAGGACAGAGACTCATGGCTTCCTGTAGGGCATCATGAGCATGATGGGGAAGCTAGAGGAATCTGTCTTCATCATCCCCCTCTCTGGATCTCCTACTTGCCACATCTTGGCCCCTCCCTACCTCCCTGCACTGGTTTCACGAGAGTGGTTGGGAGATACCAGGCATCTGGCTGTGTTTTGAATATTTTAATTTCTAAACGCATAGACAAGGTGGCCTAATCGGTTCAGTCACCATCCCGTAGTTGTTCTTTCTTATGCCTCAAACGCATTCTTTCTTCTCTGCTCATTCTCTCTACTCCTCTGTTTTTCCTTCCAATTTTCTCTTTCTCCCAAAGAAGGAGGATGTGGAGTGTAGAAGCAAAGGAGGGGGTGGGGGTGCTAAGTCGCAAAACCTGTAAGTCAGGGTGTGTTCTTATCCCTACCTCTCTGGCATGTCTGGAACCAATTTTCTAACCTCTCTTGGTCTCCTTGGCCTCCTTCTCTGGGACCAGACAATCTGTGATGCCATATTTCAGTCTGTGATTAGAAGCAGCCCAGAAACCAGTAGGTGGAGCCGTATAATCCGCCAGGTGTCCCAGACTCAACAAACTTGAACTCACCATCTTCCACCCCAAACAGCACAGACATTGTGCTTCAATCTCAGTGAATGGGATTCTCTTCTACCAAGTTGCCCCAAATGGAGACCAAGTATGTTTCCTTTTCTTGTCACTCCCTGACATCTGTGTATCACCAGGGATCACAGATATCTTGAATCCAGGGGCATCTGGAGGCTCAGTCACTTGAGCGTCCGACTTCGGCTCGGGTCATGACCTCGCGGTCTGTGAGTTCGAGCCCCGCGTCGGGCTCTGTGCTGACAGCTCAGAGCCTGGAGCCTGCTTCCGATTCTGTCTCTCCCTGTCTCTCTCTGCCCCTCCCCTGCTCATGCTCTGTCAACCTCTGTCTCAAAAATAAATAAAAACATTTTTAAAAGTGTAAAAAAAGAGCCAAATACCTTGAATCCATTCTCTTGTTACAGTACCCCCATCACAGCCTAACTATTTCAGTCATCCACTGTAACATCAGGCCGCCATCTTGTTACAGTAACCTCTTACTGGTTTTCCTGTGAGACCAGTCAGAGTTTTCTCTCTGATGTGGCTATCTGGTCTTACTGCAGCAAGATAATTCAGTGGCTCTGCAGAATCTGTTACATACAATCTAAAATCCTTAGCATGTCATTATAAGGGCCCTTCGTTGTCCCAACGGTGTCTTCACTTACACGGTTAGGGTGTACCCACTCTATACTTTATGTTCTATCCTCCAAATTTTAACTCTTTGTACCTCCTTAAACACATTTTCTGTTGTGCATCTAGCCCTTCACACTTGTCACTCTCGCTCCCAGGAATGGCTTGTCATACATTTCTGCCACTGGCAAACTCCTGCTGTGAAGTGTTTCCAGGTTTCAGCTCAAGCATCACCCGCTGTGACAAGCCTTCCCTTGTTCTCCGAGGCCAACCCATGTGCCTTCACGGCACATTGTCTGTATCCATACATCTTCTGGAACGCGTATCACCTCCTATCACAAGTGTTCACATGGTTCACTCTCCTGGAGACCCTGAGAAGCACTTGCTCTCCTGTGGAACCCCAGTGCCGAGTTGTAGTGGACACATAGTGAGCACTTTGCTGAATCAATGAATGAAATGAATAAATGGAGGAATGAAGGGACCGGTGAACTTGGCTCGAAAGTTCAGCTGCTTTCCTTAGAACAAAATAATAACAAAAATGGGAAAATCCCATTTCTTTTCTGGAATCAGGATTAAATCTCATAACAAATGAGGACTCCCCAGGCAATGCCTGACACACTGCAGATACTAAGAAAAACATTAATTTTTTTCCCCTTCCTTTCCAAAAGGCCTTCTTCTTGGTTCCTCTCTTCTACCCTGTCCTGCCTTCTGCAGCTAGCTATGGCCCAGGATTGAGGGAATCAGAACTCATGGAATTGTGTGAGTCAAAAGTGGAAAGTTAAAGCTTTTGAAGAAATATTTGTTGTCATAAGTGTTGGTCCTTACTCCTTTGGGTTGGAAATCTGATAATGTTGTTCCCCTATTTAAAACACTTTAATGGGGCACCTCAGTGGCTCAGCCAGTAAGTGTGTGACTCTTGATCTCGGCTCAGGTCATGATCTCACAGTTCATGAGATCGAGCCCCAAGTCTGGCTTTGTGCTGACAGTATGGAGCCTGCTTGGGATTCTCTGTCTCTCCCTCTCTCTCTGCCCCTCACCCACTCTTTCTCTATCAAAAATAAATAACCATAAAAAATAACCACTTTAATGGCTTGCGGCTGCCCTCAGAATGTGACACTGCCCCTCACCATGGCCCACACGACCTCTGTAACACGCCCCACCCCTTCCTATTTGCTGAGAACCTCTTCCCCCTTCACTCTGTCTCTTAGAGCCAGAGCAACCTTTTCTCCATTGATTTTAGAGGTCAAGTTTCATCCAGGCTGAAGTCTTCTTAATATTGGTTTTTCCACCTGGAACACTTCCCCATCTTTTGTAACCAGACTCCTGATCTGTCCCTCCAAGTTCAATAAAAACACATCCTCAGGGAGGCTTTCCCAAACTCCTCTGTGAGACCGGCCGCCCTCCTTGTCCCTCCTGCCACATTTCACCCTTTTCCGTTGGAGCCCCACCACCCAGTTGTAGTTATTTGGCTACTTATGTAACTTGTGCTTGTTTATTCTTTTGCTGCAAGATTTATGTGGGCAGAGACTGTATATATCTTAGGCATCACTGTATCCTTAACGCCAAGCACAGGAAACACCCCCACAGGTGCTTAGCTAGTAATTGTTGATGGAAGACTGTAAACGGGCAGCCACAATTTCCTCTCTATTCTACCGATCTCAATGAAAGTCTGTTTTCTTAGTTTAGAAAAGTATACTTTTGATTTGAATTTGGTTCAGGCAGGCAGAGCATAAAGTGAGCACCTACCGTGGGCCCGGCTTCATGCTGGGAACTGGCAGATCCAGTGTTTATGAAGAGAGCTTTGCTAGAAAGAGCCTGAAATGTAGCATGGGTCACCTTGAGCTCAGGTTCTGTCACTGCCCCCATTCACTAGCCCGTGACCCTGAGCAGCTCACCTCACCTCTTTGACTCTAAGTGTCCTCCACTGTCAATCATAACCATTTTCCAAGGAGCTCAAACTAAAGTGTTAGCCCTACAAGGGTCTTGAGATTCTAAAACTGCACACATATTTTAGTGATACTCAGGAATTGGCCCCTGCTCCCTAGACGCTCCCAACCTGAGGGATTGGGATGAGGAAGATCAATATTGACCCTTATTTTCAACTATGTCAAGTTCTGAAGCAACGTAACTTGGGATACTGGTTTCAGCGTGGACGTTTTGATTTTTGTAAGGCTTTCTCTTTTTTTTTTCTTCTTCTTCTCTTTTTTTTCTCCTTTTCCTTCCTTCTTTCTTTCCTTTCTCCCTCCCACCCCCCCTCCCCATCTCTTTCTTTCAGTTTCTTGGCCCCAAATTTTCCATGTGGGTTTGGTAAGAGCGGGTCAGAGAGAAGAGACTCACAGGAAAAGTGGCGGCTGCAGTAGATGGGCTGACCCAGAGAGAAAGCTGACCTTGGCCAGCTTGGCCAGCCATGTGCCATGCGGCCAGCCTCCCCCTCTGCCCATCCCTGGCCTGGGGTTGAGGCAGCAGCACCCCGCTGAGGGGTCAGTGCCCATCAGGATCTGCTTCCTCGCCAGAGAATTGCCCCATCTCAAGTTCTTCTCCTTGACTGGTCTAATTTTATCCTTTGTCCTTTCATTTAATAGTGAATATCTGCTATGAAAACACTGTGTATAAAGAATTGTTCTAGGCTCTGCGGCATTTATAAGCTTCCCCACAAGACCCCACTCTGTCATTCAAACACAATAATAATTGCTGACATTTATTGATGACTGCTGTGTACTATTTATATGCGACTAGTGCGTGCATAGCACAAGTACTGTGCTATGCCCTTTGGCGTATATTACTTCATGTGATCATCACAACCCTGTAAGGAAAGTGCTGTTTGTCTCCCGTCTTTCCAGTGAGGAAACATTTATGCAGTTGGCCCAAGGTCCCACGGCAGTGATTGGCAGAGCCGAAGTCCTCACCCAGAGCAGACAGCTCTGGAGCCCGGTTCTTAGCGTGTCGGCCGCACTTTCTGCCCTCTACCAGGAGAGAGAGGCCTCATACGCAATCACAACCCAAGGCAGAACTGTGTAATTATCGTACGTGGGGTACAAGGCGTGCTGAAGGAATGAGGAAGCCATGCTGGGCAGGGTGCAGAGGCCACACAAGGAGGCACAGAGAGGCATTTGAGAAAGGGCCAAGGGCCTCAGGGCAGAGGAAAGGGAGGTAAGGGCAGTGTATGGGACAGAGGTTACTGTCGCTAGGGCCCCGGATGTGGAATGACGGCTGGAGTAGGAGGGAGAAGTAAGACTTGCTTCCAAAGTGACAGCCCTTCACCTGTCACATTAATGAGAGAGAGGCACCCTACAGGTCCTGCGAGGTCTGGCTTCCCAGAAATGGTCTCCAGGGATTAGGAATTTTAGCTCAAAAAATGGTGAGGCGGTGCCACAGCCTACTGCCCGGATATTATTTAGAACCAAGCAGAGCCCTGGCGCGGTGACTCAGTTGGTTAAGTGTCCGACTCTGGCTCGGGTCATGATCTCTTGGCGTTGGGCTCTGTGCTGACAGCTCGGAGCCTGCTTCCAGCTCTCTGTCTGACTGTCTGTCTGTCTCTCTCTCTCTGCCCCTTCCCTACTCGTGTGCTCTCTCTCTCTCTCTCTCCCTCACGCTCAAAAATAAATAAATGAACGTTTTTAAAAATGCAAAAACCAAAGAAGCAGACGGAGCCTCGATTCTGTCTCTCGACTGTGGTGGCCCAGCCCCGACTCCTGGACGCTCACTCTCTCCCCTGCCCTCTCTTGCAGCTCTTGCAGGAGGCCACCATGAGCTCCCTGTGGTGCTCAGGGACTGGAGACGTCATCGAGGACTGGTGTCGATGTGACTCCACCGCTTTTGGAGCTGATGGACTCCCCACCTGTGCGCCTCTCCCACAGCCTGTGTACGATTCCCCTTCTCTGCCTCTGTTGCATGCACGCCTCCGCACGCTTCTGCACACGTAGATTACAGAGGGTCCACTGTGTGCAAAGCAGTAGGCTGGGTGCTGGGTAAGAAAACCGCGAGGCAGTACCTGCCCTCGGCCAGCTTTCCATCTTCCAGGGGAGGCAGGCACACAGAGAAGCTGTAGGTAGAAGACAGACGATAAGAGTTCTATGAGTTCTGTGAGACGTTTCAGCCAAGTGTGAAAGGGAACGGTCAAGTCTGAATTTGGGGAATGGTGAAGCCTTCATGAAGGAGGTGGCCCTTGAATCTCTCCCTGAAGGTGGAGGGGTAGGACAGCACGTGCAGAAGATCAGAGGATAAAGTGGCGTCGCAAAGGAGGAAGTGAGAGGCCTGTAGTGAGCCGCTAACTAGGCCAAGGACGCCCTGGGTGGCGGCACCGTGTGGAGCTATTAGGTACTGTTATCACTTTCATTTAAGAGATAAGGAAATGCATTCAGATGGACTGAATTTTTCCAAGGTCACTGAGCAGGAAGCAGAACCACCACCGCTAAGAAGCTGGGATCTCAGCCGTGGTAGTGTGGGAAGGACACGATAGAAAGATGACTTTAGGTAGAACCAGCAGGGGGCAGTGGGTGACTTGTTGGTGGGAGGGGGAAAGAGGGATGAGTTGAGAATGGATGTTAAGACTCCTGCCCCTGTGGCTGGGAAGATGAATAGGCCACAGCTGAGAAAAGAAGCAGGCTTGAGGAGGAGGCTGTGTTCGTGTGGACCCGTCTTGGGGTTCTGTCGGGGCAGTCCTAATGGAGATAGATGTTCGGTGGTCAGAGGGAAAGACAGTCTGGAGCTCTGTAGAAAATATAGACACTAGGGGGCGCCTGGTTGGCTCAGTCGTTTAAGCACCCTACTTCTTCGGCTCAGGTCATGATCCCACGGTGTGTGGGTTCAAGCCGCACGTCGGGCTCTGTGCTGACAGCTCAGAGCCTGGAGCCTGCTTCGGATTCTGCGCCTCCCATTCTCTCTCTGCCCCTCCCCGACTAGCGTGCTCTCTCTCTCTCTCTCAAAATAAATACTTTAAAAAAAAGATAGGCACTAAAGATAAGATTTAAATCAACCCCAAAGAAATGAGAGATGCAACCACAGCTATGAGAAAGGCTGCTCCAGAGTAAGTATAAACTGGGAAGAGGAGAGTTGGGGATGAGCATCAGGGGGTATGTGCCTTTGAGGAGTGAACAGAGTACAGAGGGCTGCTAAGGTGGTTCACGGTGAACATGTCCAATTTCCTTGCCCTCAGGGGAAGGCTGAACAGAACTGGTGAAATTCCTGTAAAGGGCCTGAGGCAGGAACCGCCTTAGCCTCTGCTGTGGCATCCGCCCTGGAAGTGAAGCACAGACATATGGTGTCTAATAAAGAGTGCTGGCAGGAACAGCCGGACCTGCGTGGCCCCGTGGGTTGGTGAGGCAGAGAAAGCCCAAAGGGAGGATCAGGACCAGCAGATCCAGCTCTGGCTGACCCAGTCAGCAAGAGCGGGCCGGCAGGAGGAAACCAGCAAGTGGGAGGCTGGTTCTGTTGGACGCTGCCCTCTGGCCTGTTGCATGGGAGCACAGGTGGGCATTACCAACGGGCCAGGATGAGCAGGAAGAGAACCGAGAAGGAGGAGGACACAACAGTAGACGGTCAGTACAGACCAATGTTGTCTACACGACCTCTCTCTAAGGGTAGTTTTAGATACACCGGCCCTTCGTTTCTTGCTCTTTACGGGCCATGACTTGGACCTCTTGAGTCAAAAGAGAATCAAGCTCATTGTCAGTAGAAGTCCTTTCTTTTGGTACAAAGGGGGCCACTGGAAGCAGATGATGCTTCTGGATGGATTCACCAACTAAGAAAATTTCCTTTGACACAACACTGAAGCCGCCAAATAGTTATCACTAGGTGGACACAAGAGCCAACCATTGGTGTCTTAGGGCTGATTTTTTCTCCAAACCTGTGTTTACTATATGTCATCGCTAAAGATCAAATTGGGCTAACTTTCCATAAGCAGAGGTTCCATAAGCAGGAACCTCTATTAAGGACTTCACTTCTTGTGTCAACTTTAATCACTTCTTTAGTGGCAGACGTTAGTTTCTTGAATGTTGACTGGTCATTGGAAATAGAAATGCACTCTGGTTTTACACAAGTCTCTGTAATCACGCACGCTATTTTTCAGGAGAGGGGGGCTTCAGTCCATATTTTCATAGAATCTGAGTTCTCAGAAAGGCTTACTTACTCACTTAAGCTTCCTAATGCTTTTTCTTCAAAATAGCACTCTGCATATGACTCTAATTAATGAATTTGTCAATATCCGCACTGTTTTGGGTCTATTCCATCTTTAATGTCATATGCAAACTATGAGCTGCTTCAGAGTAAGCCACTAAAGAGCATGTGTTTTGCATTATTTTCCCACTGGTTAAATTCCTTGCTATTGCTCCCACAGCCTCCCGTGATTTCTTCTTAAAGTTCTTATCACACATTATTATAAGCACATGTATAGTTGTCTATTGACCACTCCCCTGCATCTTTAGCCCCAAGGTCATTCTTACAATAGGTGTTTAACAAATATTTGCTGAATTGAAATTGACTTTTGCTTTAGTGTGCTCCATCCACAGCACCTTGCACAGTGATCCCTGAGACCAGTGACAGGCATCTGTGACCTGAGTGGAGACCAGAGGACGATGATTGTGGGAGGTTGTGAGATATGGGACCCAAGGCCAAGGGTGAATGGCAGGGATGCATGTGAAGGAGGGAGACTGGAGTGAACAGGAACTGGGAAAATCCCCAGAAACCCGTGGTCTAGGAAGAAACAGGGAATTGGAAGCAAGTGAGAAAAGTGAGACACACATACAAAGTCAGAACAAGGCAGCAAATTGAAATCACGGGGACCATTAGGAGATCCATACCACCAAATGTCAATAATGTGTCTTGAGTACAAAGAGGTACGAGATGGGAAGGCAAAAGAGTGGCCAAAATAGACAATCTGCATGGAAGGAGGAGACTATGAATTGGGAAAAGCAAAGAAATACTGGAGTTGGGAATCAGGATATTCAAAGAAACCTGAGAGCAAAGAAAGAAACTGAAATCAGAGTTTGCAGACACAGGACATCACCCCGAAGAGAACTTATTAACATGTTGTCACATCTCTCTTGTCCAGTAAAGCCCCCATGTGTGTTGCCTCCACACCGAGCCTGTTGCAAAGCCCGGCCAGCAGATCCATAGCAAGGATGGAAGCCAGCGTTCCCCCCAACAGGGCAGATCCTGGTAACACTATGGAAACTGAGCTGATCACGGCCTTGTTAATGCAGGGCTCTCCAAGACACCACCTTCACTGAGCCTTCGTATGAGCTTTTTAAGCACATTTTCCTATTTTCAAGAGCAAATCCAGAAATTGTATTTCCAAGCCATATAAAGGGCCACCCCGAAAGCCCTATCCATTGACCCTGTAAGATGCAGGGGTTCATTCATTTTTGAGTCACTTACTTACAAATATAGGTTGAGTTCCTAACTTGTAACAGGCACTTAGAGTAATAAAATGTAGATTTCCGGGATCTTCAAGAACCATTGGTCTCTAGTGAAGGAGAGAGGCGCTCAGAGAGATCATTGTAGCAGTTGGTTAAGAAAGGTTAGAAGGAAGACTTCAGGGTGTAACCGTTGAGACGATGGCCAGTATCAGAAAAAAATTGAAGGTGTCAACAGGGACCCCATGTGTTGTTTCTTTCTGTATGCACTCAGGCTGAGACTCTCCACGGTTCATGAGCCCAGCAGCACCCTTGTGGTCCTAGAGTGGGAACACTCAGAGCCTCCGATCGGGGTGCAGATTGTAGATTACCTCATCCGTCAAGAAAAGGTCACTGACAGGATGGACCACTCCAAAGTGGAGACAGGTGAGCATCTCTGACTTCGTGGGCTCATCTTGATCCATTGGTGAAAAGAAGAGAGAAGAAAAACGCCCTGCCTCCTGGCCTTTGCTCCCGGTCCCCTGTGTCCCAGGGCAGTGCAGGCGGAGCGGGGACAAGCTAGAACAGCCATCTTGCCCACATAAGAGTTTTTGCATGGCGAGCTATCTGACAAAGTCTTGTTTTGATTTTGTTTTTCTTTTTGTTTATTACAGAGGTGTCCATTTCACTGCCTCTAGGCACACTCACAAAGAAACAACAATACAGTACACTAGTTATCCTAGCCCACAATTAGGAAACAATTCTGTGCTAACCACTGCCATGATTACAGAAAAAAAAATTCCTTTGCTAATAACCCCCCTCCAGGCACAAGCATGTGCAAACAGATGTGCTTACCCCGTGTCTTGTCCTAAAGCAAACTCTGCTTTCCCAGGTCCAGCTAGAAGAGGGAAGTCTTAAAGAACGGGAAACGCCCCATGAAAAATGTTCCATGCCTTAGGATTTTGCTGCCTACACGTAGGGAAAGGTCAACATAAATCGTGCCTAAGACTTACGCGTGAGTGTGGTCGCCAACGGGAGAGTGGCATCCACAGTCCGACTCAGGGTACATGGCTTCTTTTGAAACCATCACTCGGGCTGAGAGACCTATGCAGTGCCTTCGGGTGTGGAGAATGTCTCTTGCTTCCCCGAAGGCTCTTTTCCTGCTGTGTACAGGTACTGCAAAGGTCTGGCAGTGACCACTGACCACAGCAGCTGTTCTCTGCCCTCGCCAAGAACATTTCATAAAAGAGCTCACAGATGGGGTATGCATGTCTTGCATCCGGAGTTGTATCTGCATTCACTCTGGACAAACGGCTCTAAATTGATGAAACACAAAACGGAAGAGCCAATTCCTTCTAGGTCTTTTTTCTCTGCAGCAATTCGAGAAGACTGGGGACCAAGCAGTGTTAATGTTAAGTTCTCATTGAACTGACGCCATGCCCTCACCGCTTGGCCGTCGTTGTTTCTCATGGCCTTTTCCGTTCCTTCCCCCTGGGCAGAAACGGTGCTGAGCTTTGTGGACGACATCATCTCTGGAGCCAAGTCTCCTTGTGCCATGCCCTCTCAGGTGCCAGACAAGCAGCTTACCACCATCTCTCTGATCATTCGGTGCCTGGAACCGGACACCATCTACATGTGAGTGACACACATCCATGCCTAGCGATTCTTTGCCCTGAACGTCCTGAGGCTCTAAGCTCCTTCTGTTTTGTTGCTTGAGTTCCTTCAGAAACTTGGGGAAATATTTTGAGTTTCTCAAGTCCTCTCCCCATCGGCGTTAGGGAGAGCTTTCTAGGGCCTGGAAAGGGAGGATGAAGAAAGACCGGATAGCCCCATCCTTCAAAGACTCTGCCACACAGAGAGGACAGATACAAACAAGTCACTTTCATATCGGGTAGGAAGAAAGAAATGCTAGATGGGAGAACAAGGAACGTGTGGTAGAAGGCAAAAGGAAGGAATGGTGAATTCTGACTAGAGTGGACATCGTCTGACTTGGGTTGTGTACAATTTCCATAGGTAGAGTGATGTTGGAAAAGGCACAGCAGCCTAGGGAGCCAGCAAGGGCAAAAGCAAAGAGGCATGAAGGTGAGTAGCGAGTAGTCCCGTAGAGCAGAAGCAGATGGTGAGTAAAAGGGAATGGAACAAAGTGAGTCCGGAAAAATAGAGTGAATGCTGTAAGTCAGGGGAGATTATTCATTTTGTTAGATGAAAGGTGTAGAATGCCAAGAACTCTGCTTTTTTCTTTAAATTTTTTTTTAATGTTTGTTTATTTTTGAGAGAGAGAGAAAGAGAGACCCAAGTGGGCGAGGGGCAGAGAGCTAGGCAGACACAGAATCCGAAACAGGCTCCAGGCTCCGAGCTGTCAGCACAGAGCCTGACATGGGGCTCAAACCCATGGACAGCGAGATCATGGCCTGAGCTGAAGTCAGATGCTCAACCGACCTGAGCTGAAGTCGGAGGCTCAACCGACTGAGCCACCCAGGTGCCCCAAGAACTCTGCTTTTTTAGAAAGCTAGCTCTAGTGACTTTGAGAGAGTTTCTAGAGGTTAGAGATGGTCAGCACTTTTCTTCAAAGGAAATACAGTGGACTTCTGTATCATGGCACTTGGAACAGCCCTGCGCTCTCAGGGAGCTCTTCCTCATTTTGCCCTGAGCTCCTGGAACAATTGTCAAATATTTTGTGAAGCAGAGATGTAAAAGACGCCAAAAGAGGGAGACGTGGAAGGAGTGTAAGTCATGATGGGAAAATCGGCGGGGAGGGGGAGAGGCAGAATTCCTAGTGACGTCATTCTGGGACCTTTTGACCCCATCGGTATGAAGAACATGTAACAGTTTACAGATGAGGTCACAAGAATAGAGTCAGAGTAGCCAGAATAAATCATCTCCATTTCCACAGTTAAAGAATTCAGAGGTGAAAAGCCCTAGAAGTGTGAATGGCATTGATTGCAAAATGAACTTAGATGCTCAGCCTGCATATCTTCAATCTAGGAAAAAGAGTAACTAGGAGGCCATACGAGTAAAATACATAAAGACAAGGGATATTCTAGAGGAGCTGGGAAATACAGAGAGCCTACTTGTGATTCTCAGCGGCTCTCGTGCTGTTGGGCAGCACGAACCCTGTATGAGCAAAGCTTCTTAGCTTTAGGAGCAAAGATTAGGGAGGGTGGACCACCTCGCCTGCTGTCAAATGCCTCCAATTCGGTGAAACTGGAATTCTCATTTCTAACAAAGGCTCCATAATTCCTGCCACTAAGTCACAACTGTTAATTAGGAATTTTGAAATTCCTATGAGCCAGCCCTTACCCATCTTGGGACCCTCCTCATGTTGGCCTGACTGGGCCATATTTCCTGATCAAAGACCGGAGACCGATACCTTCTCCCTATCTTTGGGGAGCTTCTATCTGCTATCTTTGGGGAGCTTCCAGTATTGCTGTCTCGTCAAACACGAACTTTCTGTCAGTGTGGATTACTGGGGAAGTCAGAGACAGCGCCCCGGGGGGCCGAGGGAAGGAGCAGCCAGCTCTGCGGCACTCCACTAGGTGGCGCTGCAGATCACGCGAAGAGGGCCGTGGAGGGCCCAGGAGAGTCGTTCCTCTCCGCAGAGGATGAGAAGCCAGACCTTCAGTCCCTGGTGCAAGGAGGGAGCCCTGGATTAGTTGTTGGAAACACTTGGCCCCTAGCCTGGTTTTGTTTCTAAGCACTAAGTAATTCTAAGCAAGATTGCAACTAAGTTTTCTGATCATTAAAATGGAGAGGTCAGCCTTCGTTTATGGAGTGCTTACTATGCCTGGGAGCCTCGGGGACCCTGTGAGGCCGGGGTTTTGCTCCCATTTTATAGTTGAGGAAAACAGAGGTTCAGCAACACGGAGTAACTTCCGCAGAATTGCAGGCTGGTTGTCTGGGGTGTGGCGGTGGTTCAGAATTGAATCGGGGTTTGCATTTTCTTCACTCACTGCTTCTCGCTCCCCAGCCGCTCCAGGCTGCTGCCATGACCTCATTACCTCACACGAAGGCTTAGGGCTGGTTCTTCTCCTGGGCTCCACGGAAGGAGACGTGCATTTCAGCCCAGCTGGCTTATTTTGCCATCCTATCTGTGCATTTTATTTAATGCATTAAAAAAACATTCTTCTGAGGATTCTCGGTCCACAGTACAAAAATGTTTAAGAATCCCCGGTTGAGATCCCACAGTTTGTGAGATCGAGCCGCGCGTTGGGCTCTGCACTGACATTGTGGAGCCTGCTTGGGAAGCCCAGAGGATGAGAAACTCCAGTGACCGCCATTGCTGAGGATCCAAGCAGCCACTGGGAAGCTGTGTGGGGCCGGTGTGGCACAGGGGGACCACTCAGACCTAGGAGGAGAGGGCTGGCAGGGAGAGAAGGGTAGCAGGGTGCCGTAATTTGGACCAGGGTCAGATGAGGTTTGGGACCAGGCAAGATGGTGCATCTGAACCAAGGAGCAGAGGCCAGTGGAACAGACTGAGCCGCCTTGTGGAGATAGGAGGGAAAGCCTAGCACCGGCCCCAGCCTGACTGACAGCCAGGAGCCCGGGCAGTCCTGCGGGGCCCACAGGTGTGGTCTGGGCCCTGCCCCCAGGCAGCTCATCACATTCTCAGTCCCAGCAGCCCGCGTTTCCACTTGGGGCTTCTGGTCCGTGGTGGGGTGGAACTAGCCGTACATGGGAAACAGGCCCCCAGCCACAGGCAAGTCAGGACCCCTCAACGCTGGCTGTTCCGCTTCTGACTTCAAAAGGGAGAAACTGTCCTCGGCCCTCTGCGTCACCGTGCCATCTGAGCACAAGACAGGACAGAACAGAATGAACGTGATTTACTCAGTGTCGCCGGTTTCCGGGTATCGTCCTTGGTCTTTCGGGACGTAATGATCTCATTTCGGCCTCACAGGGACCTGCAGGCGGGTTCATCATCATCCCGTTTCACAGATGAGAGAAAGGAGAGCTCAGAGGATTTAGCTGTAACTCCCCACGGCGGGGAGTGGGGCTTCGGACCCGAGGTCTGACCCCAGGTTCCTTGGACACATACGTCTTCACTCGGCTCAGTGGCCGTCAGAGTAGAAGTGGAAGGCTTGTTAGAGCACCCCTCTGGAGTTTCCGATTCAGTAGGTCTGGGCCGGACGGGAGAACTTTTATGGCTGCCGAGTACCCAGGTGAGGCCGATGCCGCTGGGCTGAGGGCCCCCCTTTGAGAACCACTGCTCGGTGCCCTGATGCCTTCTGCCAAGTAGTATACCCGAGGCAACCCGTTACAACCCAGGACCCGCCGGGAAGCCACGAGAGGCTCTGGGCTACGCACCTCATGACGTGAGTGGTAGCAGCAGGTTGACACAAGGCTGCGAGAACAGCCGGGGCCAAACCCGCCCAAGCACAGCTTGACTGTCAGCCAGGCCCTCAGCTTCTGTCTGATGACCATTTCCTCCCCCTTCTGCCAGGTTCACCCTGTGGGGCGTGGACAACACCGGACGGCGTTCCAGGCCCAGCGACGTGATCGTAAAGACCCCTTGCCCCGTGGTGGATGATGTCAAAGCCCAAGGTGAGTGACGCCGGGGCCGGCAGAGCCTGCGGGGGGCTGAAAGCGGGAGCAAGGGAGTCAGACAGAACGTGGGTTCCGCGGAGAAGGGGGAGGATGCGAGGCCCAGCCCAGGGGCGGCACCTGTCTGATCGCCTCCGCCTCTGCCTCTGGTGGAGAGCCTCACGGTCCGCCGCTATTTCACACGGTCTGAGAGTCAGGCAGCTGGCACGACACGCTGACGAAAGCCCTGGGCACGCACAGGCGACAACACCAAACGCTTGGGTGTGCATCGAAGTGCCCGTGACCTTGGCCCTCAGGACCCTGATCTGGGCACTTGCTGGCTTAGTGTGTTTGTGCACATCTGAAGGGTTATTTTGAATTAAAGCATAGAGAGTCTGCAGGTGGGGAATTAATTACCGTATCCATCCCCCCCCCCAAAGATGTTTCCAAATCCTTAATTCTGTATTTCAGAGTATCTGTGGGCCAGTCCCTTGGTAGAGAATTGTCCCTCTTCAGTGCACCGGAATAGGCCCTTGTCACTTAAGGGGTTTGCCTCCGTCAACATCCGTGGCACAAACAGCCCACTTGCTAGAGATCCCCTTCCTCATGTTGCCCCCTGGCGCGTCTCGAGAGCGTCCCCTGCTCTGAGGCTTATCACGTGGCCTCCAGAGCCAGGATTTGGCCGTCCCGGGCACCCCTTATGCAGAGCTCTGACGCCAAGCACACTGCCCTGTCCAGCCACCGCCGTCTCTCCGGTGGCCTAGGGCCGATTTGATTTGCACGTGAGCGGAGACACGGGCCGACTCTGGGAGCTCCGTCCGTGCAAGTTTCAGGAAGGGAAGTGGGGTGGCCAAGCTGATTGCTGGCCCCGCCGGTGGCCTTCCGGGTGGCTCCTGGCTCCAGGAGTATCGGGTTGCCCGTGAGGGACACGGTCCCGCAGCGTTCCAGGGGCACGCGCAGCGATGTGAAAACACACGGGGAGGAGCGCCCCAGACCTACGTTAACTGGAACCACTGGCGCGGTAGCCCTCACAGCTCCTGGAAGGATCCTCGCAGTTACGGCCTCACTGAACACGTGTGGCCTGTGAAGAGTGCGGTTATTTTCCACACAGCGATCTGCCCCTGCTCGGGCCCCTTCTTAAAACTCTTCAAGGATTGCCATGCCTCTCGTGACAGAGACCAAAATACTCACCAGACACACGGGACCTGACTGAGGCGACCCTGACCCGCTTTGCCAGCCTCTTCCTGTCCCCTCTCCCCATCAATCTCTGCGTCTCTGCCTCACCGCCTTTCTCAGGTCCCCCACGCCATTTCCGCTCCCGCCGCCGGTCTCGTTGCCTCCAGTGCTCTCCACCCCCAGCCCTGAGCGAACCGATTAACTCCCCTCCGCCTGCAGATTCGGGATCCGGTGTCCCTTCCTCAGGACAGGCACTGCTGGAGGCTCCGCAGCACCGCGTTACTTTCCTTTGGAACATTCATCTCCGTTTGTTAGTATCCTCACGAGCCCAGTATCTCTCACTGGACAGTGAGTTCTGCTAGAGCGGAATCTGCTTTGTTGGCTCGCTGTCACGTCCCTAATGCTTCGAAGGAAGGCAGCATGGTGACTGACTGGTGACAGGAAAATTTAGGCTCTGGAGTCAGACCATCCAGGTTCAGATTCCTGATCTGCTGGCTACTTGACCTTGAGCAGCTGACCTCACCTCATGTCTCCGTTTACTGATCTATAAAATGGGGGAAGTGATAAGACTACCCTACCTGATAAGAGTCTAATAAGAGTCAAATGAGTGAATTTACTTTAAGTCTTTTTCTCGTGCCCATCCCATAGGAACGGTGCAGTAAATGTTAGGGAACATACATTCTAAGATGGCACCCCTCATGGCCAACCTGATAGAACTGGAGTCAGGAGCCCAAATGAGGTGATGTAAGGGGTATGAGCAAATTGCTTGGCCACAACATTTCTCTGGATGAAACAGGCTCAGCTTAGAATACCAGCCTCAAAGTCTCCGTGACTACAGAAATGCCGCCGCTTACCATGCGGAGTCTGCTTTCCGATAGGGACCCGGTAAGCATTTACTGAATGGATAGAATATTGCCCCCATTTTATGGGTGCAGAAATTGAGATTCGGAGCCGAGTGAACAGCTGACCAGGGTCACAAAGTGAGCAGCTAACAGCCTCAGCACTCAGACCCATTATTTGACATCAGTTCCCACTTTGCCTATAATGTTAAATTAGATATTTAGAAGGTCATTGTGTAAAAGAGTGAAAACCTGTCTTTGAATGAATAAAAGACCTACATTTTAAGCAGAGTGTTCAAGTTAGGTGGCGGGGGGAAAAATCCCCCTTTTTAGAACTATGAGAATCCACTGGGACACTTCTCTCCAGAGTGAGCACTGCCTGGCTGATAGGGTATGGACCAAATGACTTTGGAAGGTCTCGAAATCCCTAGATGATGAAACCAGAGTCTGGGGTTGCAATGAGAGGCTATCTGGACAGGACCGGCGGCCCCCTTATGTCATCGCTGTTGATTTCTTACTCCAAGCCAGAGAGGAGCAGGTTGTGGGAAGGTGCCCCAGTTATTTCTGTTTTGGAAAATTTGCTGATGTCTCTGCCAGCAGAAGTGGGCCCCTTGGACTTGCCTGCGGAAGAGGCCGCAGGCTGGTGGGGCATCAGGGGCGGGATCAGCAGGTAGGAGATTTGTAGCACAGTGCTACCTGCGGGAACAGGTGGATAGACCACGACACTGGACCAAAGAATGGCCAACGTAGAGAGCTGGCCTGGGAGAGACCACTGTTCTGCTTCTCTGTGGGGCTCCTTTGGGTTAATTCAGCCCCCAAAGTGAATCAAGACGTGCGGCTGCCCCCTTGGGCTCCCTGACAGAGCAGAGTATCTGGAAGCCCAGCAGACCAGCTGGGAGCAGGAGAGTCAATTTATTGCTGAGAGAATGACACAGCGTCACCAGGTGCTTTTACTCTTCAGCCAAAAGGGGGTCCTGTAGGGGGCAAACGTGCAGATTAATGGCCTGGACTAATTGAGGGGATCCTCACAAATTAAGACAGTTCTAGCAGCTGTACCAAAAAACCATATGCTTTGCCTCCTTCAAACCCAGATGGTGGTCATAAATATAACTCACTTGGGTCTGAGTTTAAATCTAGTAACAAATGGGAATTACCTTTTAAGTGACCCGGAGCATGACCTCGGCTCCTAATTACCCAGCAGGAAGCTAGACTCTATTCCTTGTATGCACACTTTTCCTATGAAGAATTTTTACCACATCATGACACTAAAGCCACTGAGCCAGTGAGTTTCTCGTCATGTTCTCCTGAAAGCACCCTTCCCGGGAAGAACGAGCTAGTGTCCACGATAAGACCAGCCTGGTCTCCAAGCTGAGGGCAGAATCTTAACTGGCATGGTTTGGGAAGAGGGTGGAGAAGAATACATGCGGATACTGGGGGAAAATCATTGCAGAAGGAGGAACAGCACGAAAGAGATGCTTGGTGTGTTTAAAGATGTGGAAGGAGGCCCCCATGGTGGAGAGGGATGGGGAGGAGAGAGGGCAAAGAGGAGTTCAGAGGGACTGTGGGGCGGATCCCGTGGGGCCCCAGTGCAGGGCTGAGGATTCAACCTGGGATTCGGAAGGGAAGCAATGGAGCCCTTCAAGCGGAAGAGGGACGTGATTGGACTTCACATTGTCCGGGAGCATTCATCTGCTGTGCTGAGAGTGGACTCCAGATAGCAGGTCCGAGATAGAAGTGGGGAGCCAAGGCTGTGGCAGTGACGGAGGAGAGGGGACGCTTGCGAGGGCCGTGGTGCCGAGTGGGCCGGTCCTAAGTTATTTTGATGGTAGGACCAAGAGGATTTGCTGATGGCTTGGATGTGGGACAGGAGAGAAAGAGGTCATGCTAGGCGTCATATGTTGTGAGAAGGGCTGGGCAGGGGTGTGTTGAGAATGCCAACGGAGCACGAGCAGAACCACCTAGCTCAGTGGCTTGTGACTGTCCCCCAGCAGATCCCAGGAGCCTGTGTGAAGACAGAGAAGAGACAAAGGATGGAGCAAGCCGGCTGAGGGCACAGGCCATGGGCCATGTGGATGGTGCCAGGTAGAGAAGGAGGCAGACAGAGCCGATGCCTGAAGTGAGCGGTGGTTTCCATCGCTGAAGGACGGATTTGACGGCAGGAAGAAGTACAGGAAGTTTGAGAGGAGGTTGTGTTGACAGCATGTGATCCTGGGATTTACTGGGACAAAGCTGGACAAGGTCTCAGACAGGATAATGGACTCCTGATGGCTGGGGGATCTAGTCTTAAAGAGGACTTTCATGTCGACAGTGAAGTTGCCCTAAATGGTGATGAGAAATGAGGTGGAAAAGATGGATTAGATGCCAGATTCTTTCGTGGAAGAAGGGTCAGGAAATAAGCAGGGGGAAATAGGGAGAGGCAGGTGAGTTTCTAAGGTGGAGGGACGTTTATGTATGTACGGAGAGAGCAGTAAATTGTTTGCAAGTACTCGTGAGAGGCTGAGAGGCTGCCCTTCTCTGGGGGCATGGGAGGATTCCTCTGTGTGGGAGAATGCTTCAGGAAGGTTTCTGCCAACACAGGGACATCAGGAACGTTTGCCAAGGTCAAGGGGAAAGGGAGAGCTATTTGCCATATTGCCGGTCCCAGAGGAAGCAAGGAAACCCTTGAGAGAATTAATTTGTCTAGAGCAGTGGTTCTCAAAGTGTGATCAGACCAATAGCAGCAGCCTCACCTTGGAACCTGCTAGAAAGGCAAATTCTCAGGTTCCATCTGAGACCTACTGAATCAGGAACTCCAGAGGAACCATTAATCTGTGTTTTTCACAGGCCTTCCAGGTGGAGAATCAAATTTTATTCCCAGGGCTGAGAATCACGGGTGTGAAGGCAGCACAGAGCAGCCGGGGGAGGTGAGAGGCTGCAGGGGAAGGGGACAGAGGCTGGAGGGTGGGGGTGGGCGGTGTGGACAGTGCCAAGAAGGACAAAGATAGAAGCCAGGTGGGATTCCTTGCCCTCATGTTTTCATATAGAATTCTGTGATCAGTGACTTCATTGTGGGGCCAGACAGACCCAGGGACTCATGACAATGGTGCCTTAGGACCTCCATTCAAGGAACTTTCGTTATAGCAGCAAGGAAGCCATTAGGAGGTATAGATGCTTCCAAGATTCTTATTTATTTCATAGTAAAAAGAGCAGCCACTGGGACACCTGAGTGGCTCAGTGGGTCAAACGTCCGACTTTGGCCCAGGTCATGATCTTGCAGTTGGTGAGTTCGAGCCCCACATCAGGTTCTCTGCTGTCAACGTGGAGCCTGCTTTGGATCCTCTGTCCCACTCTGCCCCTCCCCCGCTCTCACGCCCTAGTGCTCAATCTCTGTCTCTCTCTGTCTCTCTCTCTTTCTCAAAAGTAAATAAACAAAAAAAAGAGCAGCCACTGCTGGGGTATAAGAAAGTTCACTTCTGCCCCAGGAATCCGCCCCCCCTCGTTCAAATAAGACTATTTCCCACAGTCTCTTGGACTCCTGTGTTTCAGTATCTCTCTCATGGCATTGGGAAAAGCTTGATCCAGTGATGAACCAGTAATAATCATAATAGTAAATAATAATAATAAAATAACATCCACCATCATTCGACTCTCACTCATCTTACTCCAAACATGGTGGCTTATTTGCTGTTTTCAGATATGCTGCCCGCCATAGCCTAGGAGCTCTGTGCTGGCTTGCCTCTCCCTGACATGCTCTTCCCCACGTCTCCCTGCAGCTCATCCCCTCCCAAGACCTCCAGGTCCTGGCTCCAGGGTCATCTTTGCAATAAGACCTATCATGGTGGGGCGCCTGGGTGGCTCAGTCAGTTGAGCAACTGACTTCGGCTCAGGTCATGATCTCGTGGTTCGTGCGCTCGAGCCCTGCATCAGGCTCTGTGCTGACAGCTCGGAGCCTGGAGCCTGCTTCAGATTCTGTGTCTCCCTCTCTTTCTGTTCCTCCCCTGCTCGTTCTCTGTCTCTCTGTGTCGCTCAAAAATAAATAAACGTTAAAAAAAATAAGACCTATCATGGCCACGTGTTGAAAAATCTCAGGGCCCCACACAACTCCCCCATTCTTCCTTCTTCCGCTTGACTCTCTCCCACTTTTTTACAGACTCTATGGTACTTGCTATGGTTGTTGCTCCCCTAAATGCCTCCTACCACTGGACCGTAGCGCCTTGAGGGTGAGGACTTCTGTCAGTTTCTCCCTGATGTAGCCTGAGTGCCTAGAAAAATACCAAGTACATGGTGATTGTATTGAATGGATGAATACATGTATGCTTACTGTGTCCAGACATTGTGCTGAAGAAAGGCTTTATGTTTAACACCGCTTAGTCTCGCAATAATCTTGGAAGGTGTATATTATTCACCGTCACAGAACAGAAAAGTCAACTAAGACCCAGAGAGGTTAAGTAATTTGTCCAAGGCCACACAGCTAGTGTAGTGGAACTCACCTTCATATGATGCTATATGCCACGGTGCCTGTTCTTAACCATCCGCTGCGTCTGAGGGCTTAAGTCCCAGCCCTGGTGGTTTATTCTGCTCCCTAAGAGGTATCGTTTCCCTTTTAAGAACTAGTAACTCAGCTTGATTTTTTGTGATGAGTTATGTCTGTAGACTCCCTGCCATCCCTCCACCTGCATTTTAAGTATTCCTGAACACCATGCATTTTAAAGAGAGGAAGGACATATCCCTGTTTTGGATAACCCAAGACTTCTGTGAAGCTGAAAGCTGGGTAAAATGATAACTAAAAATACCTTGTATTCTTTTCCATTCTTTGAGTTAATGACTTCTTGAGATGCTATGAAAGTTAATGAAATAACGTCTCTAAATTTCGTCCGTGGAAATAGGAGGAACCAGAAATACTCACGCGCCAGGAACCTAGCATATAGATCCCTCTGAATATAGCATCGCGCTTACTGATGTAGGCTTGTAAGCACACCCTGGAGTTAGATTATCTTGGTTTTAGGAGATTTATGGTGGCATCCGGGCCTCTCCCACCTGGCCTCAGGCATACGTGCTGCTGCTAATGGAACGCATCAGCCTTCTCTAGTTGGATATTACTGTTGTGTTATGAGAATAGTAAATACACCCGAAAACACCTTCTCAGCCATCTCCGTTGCTCTGCGGAGACAGTCATAACCAGGGCCTGGGGCCAGGGACGCTATTTCCCATCACCAGAAATAAGAACAGAGAGGCATCAATAAACAGAACCCCAGCCCTCCCTATGTGGGCTCTGGTCTGATCGCCCACCTTCTTCCTCCCCTGGTCTTTCTTCGCTCAGTACACGTTCCCCTCCTCTCACTGCAAACAATACGGCCCTTAGACCAGTCTCTCTGCTCCTGTCTGTCTCGGCTCCAGAAATGACAGGCTCCCTGCACACTTACTGGGAGTCCCTCTTTCTCGACACCTAGGGGCCACCTATGGGTCTACTAGAAACAGTCACCTCAGATGTGCACCCACCAGGATTCTGCCTCCTGTGTCTCAGATTGGTGAAACACTCCAATCCCCTGAGCATTAGTGCCAAAGAGTAACGGAGGACAGACGTGGTTTTAAATCTTGACTCCAGCCCACACTGGCTATGTGACCTTGGGTGGGTGACCTGGCCTCTCTCCGAATGTCCTCGTGTGTAGGATACAGACATTCGTATCCATCTTGCAGTGATGGTGTAAGGATGAGAATTTATATATGTAAATTTCTTGACAATCAAGAGACCATTAATAAGTAACTAGAAGTACTATAGATCGTTCTATTCTAAGTCACTGTCCACTTTACCTCTTGATCCTATTTTAACAACCTGAGAATTTAAAAATCCTGAATATCTCAGTGGATTTCTGGACTGAAGTTATTTTTAATGCAGTTAAGGTGCTGGCCATCAGAGTTTGATCGCTAAAGGATTGGTAGAGCGTGGGATAGAGAAATATCACTGGATAGATCATGAGTTCTATTCTTTTAGCTAAGATGTTCTTTAACTACTATGTTGTTTGGCCCTGTGCTGGGCACTCAGGACGTGGAAGAAGCTCTGGCCCCCGTCCTCATAGGCGATGGGCAAGATAGAAAAGTAAGGAAATCATTGCCATGCCTGGACAGAGTAGGAGTAGAAATTTTCTTCCTTCCAACCCATAAAACTCCTACAACAATGACTGCCATTACCAACAGTCCCTGAATTCACTTGGAATTGTGACAGTGAATCGGGTTGCTATGCCTTTTGGCTAACAGGAGGTCGAGTGGGCAAAGTTCTGTCTCAGAAACCTGTAGACTTAGTTTCTTCATCCTCAGATTTAACATTGGATCTGAGACACAGTTCTGCTCTCCAGATCTCAGTTCCCAGCTGTTTAGGAAGGAAATGTGAACAAATCTCCCTTCTGACAGGTTTAATACGAAAACATTTAATGATAAAGTGCTTGGAGCTCCGTAGGAAAAATGCCAAGGCTATACAAATTCATTGCCACTTTGCCACATCACCAAGTTCAGTCTTAGCAATGTATGCCTTGGAGGAGAAATATAAGAGTTCTAAATTAAACCGAAGGATTACTCATTTGGAGCTGCAGGATGTATTGGATTCAATTTCTGTGTCACCACAGATCTGCAAACGTGTCTTCATATCTGGTCGGGGGGGGGGGGTGGGCTTGCAAAGGCTTGGTGTTCCTGAAATCCTAATCGTGGGGCCAAGGTTGCCTTAGAAATTGCGACCATTCACCGCTCCGGGTTCTTCACGCTGCCCTGGCATCGCCTGACTACCTCACTTCATCCCTGAGCCAAATCTCTACCCCCTGCCACCCAGGGATTCCCAGTAGCTTTTGCAGGACCCGTTTGGTACCCAAGCATATGCAAGCCGGAAGTGCGGGAGAGCTAATGGCTCATGAAGACAAATGTGAGAAGTCCCTGCAGACCATTCACAGATGGGAGCTGGGGGTAAAGTCTTCCATTCTCCTGGGACAGACTGGTGGGGCTCTGGTAGCTTCATACATCCTGTCCTGCAAAATGTACCACCTGCTCCCTTAGCACACTTCCCTTAGAGTCACTCAGCCCCCTTTCTCGCTTCATTTCCTTCCTCCCTCCTTCCAGCTTCCCTGGGATTGCACTTGCCAATAAAGTATTAATCTGAAGTCTTTTGCCTCAGGCACTGTATTTTCAGGAAACATGGGCAAAGACAGAGACTATTCTAACTGAAATTGACCTCAGCAATATTCCATTTGAAGGTTTTCATTTTATAGAAAAGAGAGCTACAAACAATGGGGCAGAGATAAAGTGAGTTACTCAAACCCCTGTCTCCAGCCTCCAGGTTTGGTATTTAAGCAACATCTCTCTCTCTGTCTCACACACACACACACACACACACACACACACGGATATGTATTACACACATCTGCATACACGTGCACACTCATATGTTGCACGTGTATACACAAACGTTAAAAATCTTATTTATTTACCTTTGTTGTTCTCCTCAGAGATAGCAGATAAGATCTACAATCTCTTCAATGGCTACACCAGTGGGAAGGAGCAACAGACGGCCTATAACACCCTCCTGGATCTGGGTTCTCCAACCCTACACCGAGTCCTCTACCACTACAACCAGCACTATGAGAGTTTTGGAGAATTCACCTGGCGGTGTGAGGATGAACTGGGCCCCAGGTAACTAATAAACTTCATTGCCTCTCAGAAAGACCTCAGCTCTTTGAAATTTGGTACCTCCTACACCATAATACTGAATCCATGAATTCACAGAGATTTCCTGGGTGAGCTTAGTTGCTTGTAGAAGGAAGTTCTGTGCTTTTACACAGCCCAGTTCATATAGATTAGTTTTGGATAAGCTGTATTTAAGCAGCCAAGTCATGAATACATTTCTTGAACTCTAAAAAAAATCTTTGCCCTTGACCTGTTTTACCCGCCTCTTTTTCACGCTGACATGTCATTCCAAATGCTAAAACACAGTAGGAGCCAGAAGCCTAGTCCTGTGAAAGAAAATTAGGAATTTTATTGAAGGGGTTATCCAAACATATTTATTGCATATGAACTTTGCTTATGCAATATGCATTGCACAGGCGTATTTCCAGCTCAACTGCACATTCTTTTGAAAGACAGCGTGGTGATGGTCAGTATCCACCTTGACAGCTATCTTGATAGGCCAAAGTTAGGACAATATAGTGTTTCCCTGGCCCTGAAGCTGCAACTTTTCAATACTCAGTCCCTACTGCTTATAGGTTTTACAACTCAGATAACATTCTTAGAAAGAGACAAATGGGGACGATGTGTGCAGATACTAACTTCATTTTGTTTCTACATCATGGCTATATATTCCAAGAAAAACAGATTTCAGCGGAAGCACTGGAATGTTCAGATAGACGGTGTAAGAGGCTTTTCACATGGAATGTTGGCACCTGTATGTCCTTGAATTAGTTAGGAGTTCATAAAGAAAAAAGGGGAGAGCCAAGGACTAAGAAAAAAAAAAGAAGGAAAGAAAATGAAGACAATCAACACAATGGAATCCTCTAGCACTTGAAGAATCTTTGCACTCCTGCCAATAGGCTGCACGAAGGTATCACCCAGAAGCTGTCCCACCCATCTGACCTCTGAGCGACCTGGAGGGAGGCCCAGTGTCAGAGTGCTTCTCGTGACCTGAAATTATAAACTCTCGTAGAAGACCATTGTTCAGGACATTCCCTCCTGCATTCTTACTTTTGAAAGAAGGAGGAAGTTTAGGAGTATCTTCCAAAATACAATGATTTGAAGTGTAAGTATAGGAAGAATCTTTTCTGCATTTCATAAATTATTTCCTGCATTTTACAGAGACTGGCGGTCCTTGGGCAAACAGATGCCAGAGCTATGTCACAGAGGGAAATACATAAGGGGCTTTTCATTTGTTTTGTCTCAGTTTCGGTAAAAAGCAAACCCTGGGTTAGAGAGAAGATACACATTAAGATATGTCCCCTCCGGTCTATACATTATTACTCCTACCCTTATTATTACGTATACCTAATATCCCCTCTCTCCACCTCTCTCCCCCCACCTCCCTTCCCCCTCTCGCTCTGCTCCCTCCCTTCTTTCTGCTCCCCCCCCCCCTTCCTTCTCCCTTTCCTCCCTCCTGACATTTATTGAGTGTATATATACAGTTCTTGGTTAGGGAACATAAATGTCACAATTTGAATAGCACTAACATTGCATATATCATCTTGATTTCCAAGGGCATTAGGATTGCTTTTAAAATTTCTCTCTTGTAACTCAAGAGTCGGGAGAAAAATTGGTTAATAAAGAAAGGGAGCAGGGGAAGAAGCGTGGATCCCCCTGTAAAGCAGGGCGTGCTGCTGACCTGACACTCTCTTCGCAGACTCTCCTCCCTGGAGACCCTTCCATGTGTGATGCTGGTTTCCCAAGGCTATATATTAGAAAACACTGTGTAATTTCATTAGCTTGTGGAAATCAAGTTTTACTTTCCAGTGTCACGGATCTCGGAGAACCACAGGAAGGGAAGAGCGCTGTGCCTTGAGATGCATCGGCCCACTTTGGAGCTCGTCTTGAGAGTGAACAGAAGAGGGGCGGTGGGCTACATACTTCCTGTGAGCAGATAAGTCTGTTCCCTTAACTTTCACGGAGGCCTCCAGATTGACTTGCAGGTTGAAATACTTTGAGAACGATATTGGTTGTTCTCACCTTCCAAGAATTTGTCAACAACTAATGACATGTAGTGGGGTAGATTAAGAGGAAGGGCCACCAAAGTCCCTGTTGATGATGACTTTTGGAAGCCTGCGTGGCTAAACTGCAGAGGCTGAGAGGCAGAGGAGAGATGGTCTGCATCAGATGCAATTTCTGCGGCAGGAGGAGTGTCTGACTTCCTCTGACCCACCACTGACATCGGAGAAAATACCACTGCCCTCCGATGACCTCACCCTCTCTCAGCCCCTTGACCGTGCTGCTGAATCTCCACACCTTTCCTCCAGCATCGTCTCTGTGCCTCTCAGCGTGGCCTCCCGGGAACGCAATGAGATCACCCCCGGTGGTAGTCACAGCCAGACAGGAGGGGAGAAATGAAATGAATGTGGCTATTGTTCTCTGAAAGGTCATCCTGAACGGAGTGCAGAAACTTCCATCTTCTGGAAAGAATTGTTGATTGGATTAGAAAAGAGTGGTTCTTCACATGAGAAGTTAGCTTAGCCGCTGATAAATCCCGCAAGGGGTGCTGTTCACTGAGCTTTTCACGACGGCATTTTATAGCCTCCCACGAGCTCTTTCAAACGAGAAATGCCGTGGGTCTCTGAGCACTCAGGCCTTTGTAGAACGAGAGGAACACAGCTGAGTGAGGGAAATGTTGCTCCGTCGCTGCTTCTAAGGGCCCAGAGAGGCGGTGAGTCTGACAGCTGGCTGTCAGGCAGCCCCTCTCTCTGACACTGTAAATGGGCCCAGGGAAGAAGGCTGTACTCCAGTGAGATGGACTGTGGGGACGGCCTGCTTCCCGAGGCTGCTCGTGGAGGCCCCCAGGCTCTGGTCTCGGCCCAGAGGGATCACTGCACTCCAGTGTGCGTGAACTTGGGGCAGCCTCACTCTCCTCTGTTCCTTTCTCTCTCTCCTGGCGATCTGCAGCAGCTCAGGTGCCCTCTCGTCCCCTCCTGTTCCTCTCTCTCTTGATTGGGGCGCAATGGCCATGGCCTCCTGGCCTTCCAAGGTAGAAGGCGGAACGGAGCATGAGCTCACCTGAAGGCTAATTAGGTCACGGGTGCCACTGCGAGTCTGCTTTTCCCCAAGAACGGCCCTGCATCAGTGTGCCCCGAGGGCATTGCTGTCTTGGCCCTTAGTTCACTGCCACTACCTCCCTACGGGCATAATTCGTTACATTGATATCCTCCAAAGTTCAGTATATCAGCTGTTTCTGCTTAGTTCTGAAATAGCTTGGAAAAGGCAAATACTCACTCAAATGCATTATTTGTCATTTGATGACGGTAAATTGCTGGCTGTAAAGAAAACGGATTTGATTTGTCTTTCAAAACTGCCAACCCTATGATTTTAAAAGGGCATAAATTCCCACTAAAATATCAGTTGTTTTCTCTTCTTTATTTTCCCTCATGGCATTTTGTTTCTCTCTTTTGTTTTGGTGCCTGTCCCACTTGGCACGGCCAGACTGTTCTTCGATCTGCCCATCCGTCCATCCAACCAGTTGCTTGACAGATATTTATGGAAGACCCCTATTCTAAGTGCCCACGCTAGACCAGCAGGTAGAACACTCTAGACTGTGCCCTCTTGGAGTTGAAAAGTCTCACTCTAGGGCTGCCTGGGTGGCTCAGCCGACTGAGCGTCCGACTTCAGCTCAGGTCAAGATCTCGAGGTTCGTGAGTTCGAGCCCCGTGTCGTTCTCGCTGCTGTCAGCGTGGATCCCACTTCAGATCCTCTGCCCCCCTCTTTCTCTGTCCCTCCCCTGCTCACACTCTCTCAAAAACAAATAAGGCTTTAAAAGAAATAATGAAGTCTCACACTAATAGTAGTATCCTCCACGCTTGATCCATAGGAAAGCTGGCCTCATCCTTTCCCAGCTAGGCGATCTCAGCAGTTGGTGCAATGGCCTCCTTCAGGAACCCAAGATAAGCTTGCGACGTGGCTCCCTGAAGTACCTGGGCTGCCGCTACAGTGAGATCAAGCCCTACGGACTTGACTGGTCAGAGCTCAGCCGGGACCTCAGGAAGACGTGCGAGGAGCAGACCCTGAGCGTCCCTTACAACGACTATGGGGACAGCAAGGACATCTAGCGCCATGAAGCCAGATGGTGTGGCTGCCGAAACGAAGCAGGAGAGAGGAGAGGAACATCTGGGTTGGTTTGTGGATTTTTAATATTTTTTAATGGAACATTAAAACCTCTAAACCAGGGAGAGGCAATAGCTAAACCAGGGAGAAACTGATCCTTGCTCCCGGTGGAACTTCTTTGGTATGACATTCTCCATCTGCATGGTCGGTACAGCTGCCGTCCGGCAGCTTCGTGCAGTATTTCTCTGCAGGGGATTACTTTGGGGCTTGTTTTACAGTTGATTTGTTTCATTTAATTTTTTTTTTTTCCCGTGAGGTTCATCAAAATGCTCAAGAGTTCTGCCATGCTTCCCATGAAAGGTCTATCAGGTCGAGGCACCCTGTGCTCACTGAGTCCCTGAGTCCGTTAGCTGGGGACAGAGATGAGGTCAGAGAGTTGCTAGCCTGGCCTCAGGCCCCGGCCTCAAGCATTCCTCAGGAAGCATCTCACTCTGGGAGCCTAAGCTCTGCTCACAAAGACCACAGGAAATTGGGAGGGTGGCCTCTGTGCGGGTCTCATGGTTTCCCCCATGCCTTCCTATTGCTTGTTGCACACCTCTCAGGTGAACTGAGCCTCCAACATGGGTCCCAGCAGGCCTTTGGGATTTTTTAGGTCCTCACCCGTTCTAAGACAGGATTAGAATGAAATCTCCTTCTGGTGGATCTCTGCCTCTCCTTCAGACAATACGATCTTTGAGAGGCGACAAAATGCTACCTGTCAAATGCACCTTTGAAACAGTCTGCCTGGGAGACTAGTTAGCAGTCATATTCTAGAAAAGAAGTAGAGTTGATTATTCTAAAAAACTGTGTCCCCAGGATGAACTTCTCCAGACCACATATGTACGTCCCACGCCTGGATTCTCTTTAGTGTCCGAGTCACTTAACCCTGGGCAGAGAAGGCCTGACCGACACCCACTCTGGTCCAGGAAGGGCTGATACCTCCGTGTCAGTGTTTCGGTGAACTAAAGCTCTTACTGATCACACACACACACACACACACACACACATGCAACCAATGTCCATTTCTCCCTTGCTAAATTTGCCTAATTATGTCGCTAGTTTTGCAGATCCTTTCTCTGGATGGCCATCCACAGGAGAATACCACTGTTTTCACCTCCCATCCAGCTGCCGGGAGTAGCCGAGGTTCTGTGTAGGCAAGTAGAGGCCGGGCTCTTGGCTCTGTCCCATGACCCTAGTGTGATAGCCACAGATATAAGTGGTGGCCCAGTTAAAAGGAAAGCCAGCCTTTCCGTAAGAGCTTTGAGGGCCATGTGGCCCACACACCTCAGAGGCCTCGACACACACTTCCAGTCACCCTGCCTTTGACCGGGGCTCCTCATTTGGAAACACAAGAGAAAGGTCAGGAAAGAGATGCAGGACGATATGGAACTCTCCTGGGTTTTTTCCAAATAGTGATGAAGATCCCGTTCGTGCTTACCGTGTGTCAGAGCTGCTCTGAGCACTTCGTACATCCCTGAATCCTCAGGACAGCCTCCCGCCCCCACCACCAAGGAGGTGCTGTTCTCGCCTCCGTTTCAGTGATGAGGAACCCCAGGCAAAGAGAGGAACCCCATTAGGCGGTTTGCCCCGGATGCCTCCTTTACCGCTGCCTGGGCCCCGACAGGAACAGGCCAGTTTGCCTGTGGCATGCAGCTGTCCCTTCTCTAAGCTCCACAGGGACCCGCCCAGAGAGCTTTCCCTTTGCCACACCTGCCTGGGACAGATGTGCCCACGGTGCACCCTGAACTCAGCCACCGGAGCACCCCTGGGGACCAAGGGGTCTGCGGAGAGAGCTTCCCCCGGGGTCTGGCGGCGGGGCCTGGGGTGAGGCTGCGGGTTCGGGAGGCCTCACAGCCCGCCCTGCGTCTTCCCGTAAAAAGACTGAAAGATTTGTCTCGAATTCTGGAAGGTACCTGTCTCAGAAATTCCTCCACTTCCGGAGCCAAGGCCAGCAGAAAAGTCGGCCCTCCCGCTCATGGGCAGTGCAGGGCCACAGGTGGGATGCCTAAAGGGACATCGTTGACCTCCGCCAGGGAGGACAGTGCCACAGGCAGCTGGTCCCCAACCGGCGAGCGAGGCTGAGAGACAGGCCGTCTTACCCCGTCTGTTCAAGTCTGCCCGGAACACGGGGTCTGTGCAGGGTGGTGGGGGCCGCCAGGGCTGCGCTGACTTCCTGGCCCCATGAGCCAACGGGCTGAGGAGGGAGGACAGTGAGTGGCGTCAGGGTCACACTTCTTTGACCCCCGCCTTCTGTTTATTAAAATAAGGAGGTTCATTCTCTCCCAGTCTCCCCTCCTCCTCCCCCAGGTCCCTCCAGCTTTGCATCCGATTTCTCGTCTTCCTCTCGGGCCCCACCCTGCCTCCTTCATCCCTTCCTTCTCCATGACTCTCTTCCTCCTTCCGTGTCCCCTTGTGCCCTCCTCGCGGTACGTGTGCTCGCACACACACCTCCACACACACCTCCACACACGCACACCACACGCACCACACTCATCACACATACATTTACACACACACACACGAGACGTGCACACACACACGCGTTACACACAACACACTATACACGTGCACTATGTGCAAAAGTTATACATACCCATACATCATACACGCATATACACATACACTATACACATGCACTCAACACATATACATCACACACATGCATTATGCACACACAATACACACACATACACAACACACACATCATATATACACACACTATCTATGTATACTACACACACATACTATATGCACATACACTATGCACACATATGCACACATACACTATACACACCTACATTACACACACACGCACACACACGCACACACACGCACTATCCACATACATTACACACATACTAGACACACAGACGCTATGGCTGGGTCCCATCATCCACTTTCAAGTTACAAGGAAGGCCAGCATGAGTGGGGCAGGATTCTAACTTCCTCTGAGGATTTAACTGCAGGATCTTGGCTCCTGGGAAAACACTGTTGATCGTGCCCTTGTGACCTTTCCCAAAGCGTGCCTGGAGGAACCCATCCTGACTAAAAAGGGTGACGGTACCGGACCAGTATTAAACCTCAAATTTCCAAGCTGACAAACAGGTCTTAGGGAGTCACTTATACCCACCAACCCTCTCCCGGCTCTGGGCTCCCCCTGAGACCCTGGCATTTCCCCTTAAACATACGTGACCCACCGTAATAGCATTAGACCTTTAACTGAGTATGCAGTCATCTTCCATGGAGTTCGGTCCATTCATTATTTTTGGTTAAGCACACTTCTTGAGATTCAGATGTTCTATTAAAACACTGAGTGTGGAAAAAACCCACTTGACTACGATAGAAGGAAGAATGGATATCGTGTGACCAACTTCAGGTATAACAGTATTGTTTCAAAGAGAATTATTGTACGGTTATAAAAAATGGAATAATCAACTAAATAATAAACAAAGCTGTTAGTAAGTGTCAGGTGTGTGGATGTTACCTTGTGTCTGTCAACAGTCAGAGTGATCTGGGGGGACCCACCGGGGAACTGCTCCAGTTTCGAACGTTACACCTTAGGTGCCTTACAGCCCGCCATCCTAACCAAAACAAAAAGTTAAACACCTCACAGCCAATTATAAATGTGTCGTTAGGCGGTAGTGATTCCCATCTTTTCTAGCACCATCCAGATAATTAGCCAATGAAACGTATTTACTGAGAATCTACCCTATCTCACACACGATGCCCGGTGCCCAGCGTGTGCTGCTGAGTTAGACAAGCTGCTTCTTCATCGCAGAACCTGGCATCTTATGGAGAAAGTCAGACATTGAGTCCATCGTTACCGGGGTGAAGAGAACCATGAGAGAGAAGTACAGGATGGTGGGAGTCACTAAACTTACCTTGGGTGTTTAAGGCCAATGTTGCAAAAGGCCCTCCCTGATACTTGCCTGTCTTGTGACTCTGTAGAGGCATTTGGGGTAGGGTAGCGGGATGAAATGCTTCATGGTGCTCAGCCCAAGCACTCAACCACTTTTTTTCCTTCTCTACCACGTAACTTTAAATAGATGTTCTCTCTCCTGCCACCCATTATCCCCCAAAAACAGACGTTAAGTGTCTGCACACTTAGTAGGCCCTCTCACAAAGTAGTGATGAGAGCAGTTTCCCCCATACAAGCAGGAACTATCTGGAGGTGAAGACTGTGGCAGTTTTCACACATGGCCACAAATCGTTCGAAACCCTCCCCCTAGACGTGTGTTCTACGGACTCTCCCGTTGAAGCTGGGCAGGTTGACTGTTTTAACCAATAGATTATGATGGAAATAATGCTGTAACTTCCCAGCCTGAGTCATAAAAGGCCCTGGGGCTTCTGCCTCCTTCTCTGGAACTCTTGCCTTTGGAGCTCTGAGCCACCGCATAAGAAATTTGAGGCCACCATGCTGGAGAGTCACGTGTAAGCACTGTGATCCACGGCTCCAGCTGAGCCAGCCTTCTAGACATTCCTGCTGAGGCACCAGACATGTGACTGAAGCTGTCTTAGACCCTCAAGATTAGTCTCTCTGCCAGCTGCATACCACCCAGCAACTTCTATCAATGTCACATGGAAGAGAAGAATCACCCTGCCAAGCCTTGCCTGAATTCCTGACCCCAGAATTATGCAACATAATAAAACAGTTATTGTTTTAAGCCACTAAGGGGGTCTGTTAAATAAAGGGGATCGGATCAGTGGCCAAAAACAACCTATTCCAGCCAGCCAGTGACAGAGCATCGAGGTTGCCCTCCCCTAGGCATGAACTCACCACAAAAAGGAGAGGAAAGTGTAGTAGAAAGTGCGGGTTGGGCTATGTATGCATAACATGCTGAGTCTCTGCTCCGACAGAGGAGAGCAAAAAGAAAGATGGCCACTTCATCCCAATACATCTGAGCAGGTGAACCTCAGAAACTTACATGGAAACCCTGGGTTGAGGGGTGGGGATGAGTGCTCCAGGGCCAGCAAAAGAAAGAGAGAGAAAGGAGAAGGCAATTTGGAATCAAAAAGAACGATTGGAAGGGAAGGGTTTCTTCCAACGACACTATTTCTCTGTCCCTTTGCATTTGGAACTTCCCGGATGTGATGTGCATATCCCACACCTAATGCGTGCCAGGCACTTGTGCTAAACGCTTCACTGCAAAATAGTCTTCAGTCTTCACGGGAGTCTTGTGAAATGACTACTCTTAAGCGGAAAGCAGAGTGTCAGAGACCTGATACGACGTGCCCAAGGTCACAGCTAAGGGCAAGTACAGGCATTTCAACCACAGGTGTCTGACTCTCACCGTGAAACCATACTGCCACTGCCTCCTAGGAGTTTGTTTCTCACTGTGTTTCCTAGAAAGGGAAAAACTCCTCCCGTTGAGATTTTTCCAGGTCACTGGCCTGTTACCCTATCTCAGGCAGTAGGAGAGAAGGTGGCTGGATCAGTGCAAACTTAACCGCTACCGTTAAGAAAACAGCTCAGAGTGCAAACGAAGCACATTGTCTCTTTTTGTTTATTTGGTCTCGGCTTGGTGTGTTGTCTGTCACATGACTGTAATGCAGAGCTAAAAAATTGTGACTCCTGCTCTGTCTGTTCGGCGTAGCCCTGTATTGGGCTTTAGTGGTTCTTTGGCCTGGTCTCTGTGTTGCACATACGTGCATGGTGACACCCGATATCTGAGAGAGAACTTGGGGAAAAACCTCCTGCCCCTTCAGGGCAGCATCCTTTGGCTTGTTGATTCAGGCCCAGCTCTGATTTTGATAACTTGCAGCCTCCAACCCTCCTCCCGTCAACAGTGCCTAATTTATTGTGCCAAATTAACGAGCGGTTTAGTGTCAAATGAAACCTCAGCATTCTGTAGGATAGCTGACAATTTCTCTGGATATATGTGGGACTCCAGGATTTGGCTCATGTCTGCACTTTTCCAAAGTGAGGAAAAAAAAAAAATTCCTCCTTGTTCTGGGACTTTGCAGTGTAGGCTATAATTGGATTGATTCCTGTAAGAATGGGCAGGTTTTGACATCATGTTTCACCAAAAGTGCCCTTTGTTAGAGTTTATGAATATGCCTGTTGACACAGCGCTGTGAATCGGGTGTAGCCGATCCCTTACAACCTTTCCGGGTAGGAGAACCTCAGCTATGTTCTGTGCTTAACAGTTGGGAACAACTTCCTTTGTTTAGAAGGATTCAGATGTCAAGTGACCCTGAGGCTATTGCTGCCCCATGGGTCAGACAGTGCTCTGAGACCTACCGGCTTAGAGATGAAACGAACTCACACAATGCCCTGGTGATGTCGCAGGACCTAAGTGCCCAAGAGTAAGGCTAGATTGGACATGCCCTCACTGCATTTGTCCTGGTGACTATTGAGTATAACATGGTAATGCCTACAGTCCTCAAAAGCCAACTGTCTGTCCTCAGATCCCTTTTCCAACCTTCCGCTGCTCTGCTCCGTGTCACATAGAGACGACTCTATTATAAACTACATTTCCCAGACTCTCATGTCAATAGGCTTCCAGTCCAGTGGGATAATAGAGACACTTGGAGGGGGTCCAGGACAATGGAGGCGCTTGGGGGAAGACTGGAGGACAGGAGGGAGCAAGCCAGGGTACCTCTCCCTCTCTGACTTGGATAGTGTCTCTAGCATCTCCCTCATGATTCCATCTGCCTATCTGGTCTCAGAACTCCTCCAGCTCTGCCATGATTACAACTCCCTTCCGGTGGCGCCACCTCCTGGGCTTTGGCAGCACTATCTCATCTTCTCAAAGTACGAGCTGCTTCCTGCTGCGGCTCATCTTTGGGTTTCCCCACAATTCTCTACATGCCCTTTTATTCCAAAACCTTTCTAATTGGAACTTCCTCTGTTGCATTACCTAAAATGTGTGCCGTTTCCTGACTGGGTCTTAATATATACTTCAAACTAAAAATTATTACATATATATCTTTTGGCACAGGAATGTTGTAGCTCTTTAGGGTGATGATCTGGAAGATGAAATTTCGATGCTAAAAGTAAAATTTCTATGAACCCTAAGATTGATTAGAGGGTTGGAGAATAGGTTTCTACTTGAGTGCTAAATTTGGCCAAGTGGTAGTGGCTGCCTGTGATTTGAAAAGAATGCTGAGGATGCATCTGTATCTAGCCAGAGAGAGTGATGAGATCCATGATCAGTGCCTCACGTGGGTATGGAAATGATGAATAGTAAGATGTGTGCCATTCTTTTGTTCACCCTAATTAGCCGAAGCAGAATTGGCACAGACTATCTGAAATCGGGACTATTTAGGAAAATCTATGATGTATGCGTCATATATCGTATATAAATTATGATACATCCAAAAGTGAATACAGGTTCATTGTGCACTGATAATGGAAATAGAGTGAGAACAAAAAACACACTTCTGAGGCCTTCTGGCCCCATTACTACATAATCAATTTCAACAGCATTTTACTTATGTTTTCTGAACGGCCATTTTCATTTCTAAATCTGTATTTTAAGATAGTCTTAATGGTGTTAATTTGGTATGTTAGGTGGCATAAAACGAAGGATTTCAAAGTCTTCATCTGTTTCTGCCACTTGAGCAGTGTATCAGTTAGGATCCAGTTAAGATTTCAACAGGGAGAATTTAATATAGGGATTTGTTTAAAAGATACTGGAGGATCAGAAAAGCGAAAATATTTGAAACCCCAAAATAGCACAGAGGTACTAATAATGACTGTAGGAAGCAGCCCCTACCCTTGGGCTAGAAGAACAAAGAGGGGAAGTTGGTTTAACAGAAGCTGGATGCCCCCGAGGAGGAGAGGTTCTTTGCCCAGTGCTGGAAGGTTCTTGTGAGAACATAACGAGGCAGGTTCCTCGAGCACATGTAGATAATGGAGACCATAATGCGGGGCTATTACCACGGTGAAAAGCCACTGGTAGGATGGCATAGACACAAACAGCAAGCAGACAGGAAGGAACCAATCCCATCTCCCTCCACCTTCCTTCCAGTCTCCTCTCCTGCCCCCTGTGGACAAAACCTAACATGGGACTGACAGACAAAAAGGAAGCCATGTTTGCAGTTTTCCAAAAGCAGCATTGCAAAGCAGGATACAAAAGGGTGGGTTTGAGCTGAGACACAGTAGCTAAAAAACCACACAGGCAGCCTGAGGCTTGCAGGAGAGGATGCTTTTGAAAGCACTTAGCACAATGCCTGGAACACACCTCGTAAGCATCAACAGGGGTACTCCCTGGCCCTCTTCTGTGCCCCTTGGACACTAAAATGGAGCCAGATTTGTCCCTGATGTTATCAGTAGCTTTCTCTTGATAACATCGACAACATAGGGTGGCAAGAAAACATGTTCTAAGTTCATATTTATGCATTCTTTTTTATGTGACAAAAGATCCTTTCGTATCTTCGAAACGGAGCTTCCTCTAAGAGGGTTTATCCTGTTTAGTGAGATTTCTTTTGTTGCTAAAGAGGCTGTTGTTGTTTTTGGTTTACTTAATTTATTTTGAGAGACAGAGACAGTGATTGGGGAAGGGGCAGAGAGAGAGGAAGAGAGGGAGAATCCCAAGCAGGCTCCATTCTGTCAATGCAGAGCCCAGTGTGGGGCTCAAGCCCACAAACCGTGAGATCATGACCTGAGCCAAAACCAGGAGTTGGATGCTTAACTGAGCCACCCAGGCGCCCCAAGAGGCTCTTGTTTTTAACAGCAAATAACGTGTGTTTATTGCTTATTATGTCCCAAGCACTGTCTGAGCACCTTGGCAAGGCTTCTCTTGTCTAATCACCCCAACGAGAACCCTATGCACAGATGCTGCGACTGTCTACATTGAACTCAGAGGAGACTCAGAGGTCGTAAGTAATTTGCCCAAGGCCGCACAGCAGCTAAGTATGCGAGCCACAATGCATCTTTGGGTTGTTGTTTTTTTTTTTTTTTTTTTAATGTCTATTTATTTATTTTGAGAGAGAGAGAGACACAGAAAGGGAGAAAGAATCCCAAGCAGGCTGCCGCCCATGCGCCCCTCACAGTGTGTCTTTTTTCTTACCGCATGCTGCCGTGTGGCTCGCTTGAGCCACTTTCCGTCACCCCTGGAACCTGGAATCTGTCTTAGGTCACCACGGTGAGCGAACTGAACTAGCAGCAAAATTTGACCGTTCTTTGATCTATTGTTTTGTTTTGTTTTGCCGATGAGGGGGTTGCGGTGTTTCTTGCGTCCAGCACAGCTGACGAACAACACACGGCAATCTTTACGCGTCCAATCGTGCCTCTTCCCCTGGGGTCACTGGCACAGAGTCAGTGCCTGCCGTGGAGAAGGCATGACGGTGGCACAGGGCCTGTGCACTTTCAAGGCTCCTTGTGACACGAGTTTGTTGGCATTCATGGAAGTGGGACTCCTCCCTGAACTCCCCTCTGAGCCCACGGGGTTTTGATCTAACTGGTATAAGGCGCAGGTCTCATCCCCACTCTCTAGCCTGGTGGTGTTCTCAGACAGACCATTCAGCTGCTCGGGTGTCTATACAGTTACAGAAGGGAAGCGTTTCACGGCACTCTGTGGCTTCCATGTTATCTGTTGTGTCTACACCAAGGTCTGACTGAAAAGGCCAGTCAGCCCCCTGGACCCTCCAAGCCGTCTCACTCCCGGGTATCAGCCAGGGGAAGAGGTCTTGATCCTCACCCTCTAGGCTCTGTGTCCCCGGGCAACTGGGGAGGGATGTGAGAAGGCCCGTGACGGAGGTGTTGGTGACGGAGCTGACTGGAATGGGAGGGGGGTGGCATAAAGGAAGGGTGTTTGGTTGCCATGGCAACACCAGCAAACACTCCAAAGAGAGGGTGTGGGCCAGGACTTCACGAAGTGCCACCCGCCTGGAGCAGCCGCTGGAATGTCTGAGTGTGGCCGCGTTCCTCCCCACAGAGCCCGGGGCCGGGCCACCAGCAAGGACGGCCGGTACCTCTCAGGAATGCTCAGGATGAAGACGGGCGTGGAAAAGACAAGCAGGCCTCCCAGGTGTGGGTTTTCCTACCCCCAGCCACAGAATGGGGGCTTTCCAGAAGAAATTTGGAAAACTCCACAGAGAGCCAAAAGCGACTTGATCGACAAATTGTTTTTTTTT
The DNA here is from genome assembly GCF_018350175.1 of Felis catus. Classification (NCBI taxonomy): domain Eukaryota; kingdom Metazoa; phylum Chordata; class Mammalia; order Carnivora; family Felidae; genus Felis; species Felis catus. The sequence goes on along the minus strand of NC_058384.1, from coordinate 18,577,475 downwards.
CCCCCAAAACTCTGAAGCTGACATTCTTCAGGGTATGAGCAGGCACTCTGAGAGCTCTTCCCTGCAAACGTTCACTCCTGTTGCCGCCTGCCCTCCTCTTCCAAAGTGGTGTTCTCACCGGGGACACGGACCTGGGATCTCGAAACCCTCGGCCTGATCAAACAGAAGACGGGGTCTTGGCACGGGTGGGCAACGGGAATGTGGGTGACAGTGGGATGAAGGGGCAAGTCTGGAGAGATGCGGAAGCAGAAGAGACGAGACCACAAAGGCAGTGACGGGGTGAGGCCAGCAGGACACGAGGAGTGGATTCAGAATATGTGAAAGCTTGAGGTCAAGGCAGGGTCTTGTGTCCAAAGCCCAGGGTTAGATGAGGCTTTTGCTAGCAAGGAGATTCGTGAAAACAAAGAAACAAACCCGGTAAGAATGTGACCGTGAGCTCAATGGCCAGCCGGCCAAGTTGTCTATGGGAAAGAAGGCCTGGAAGGCCCGCTAAAGCCCGGAAAACGAATATTGCCAGAATTGGCAGTTGGTAATTGTGACCTTGCTTTCACCCCCAGGTCTTGCAAGACTTGCAAGACCTGCAAGACCTTGCAACTCTTCCCTTCTCCAAATTCAAGTCTTTTCTGTCCTATTCCCTCTTCCCCTAAGCCTTAACTAGCTTAGAGGAAATTCCCACGCAAAATATAGCAGGAGTGAAGACTGGAAATAAGTGGTGATATTTTAAGTGTATCTGAAATGCTAATAGGGTGATATTTGGCACTTCATTGGTAAAGAAGGAAATTCACTCATTAGCAAATGTTGATTATTAATAATTACTTATTGCACTCCAGGTAAACTGGCTCTGTGGTACATACTTTACGTTCACTATAGTCTGCATAAAACTTCTTTAAGTTGGGAACTATGGTTCCATTTTACAGATGGGAAAACTGAGTCTCAAACCACTAACTTGCTCAACATCACTCCACTTCATCTCAGGTCAAGAGTTTATGCTTTGAGAAAGGAATTCACATGGAGCACACTTTACGTGCCAAGCGCTCTCAAGGGTTACAAATGTTACCCAATTGAATGTGCATAACAACTCTGCAATATAAACGCATCTCCCACTTTGCAAATGAGCCTTGAACGGTTCAGTCTTCTATCTAAGTTCTCCATGAGCTGGGAGCCCATTCTAAGTCTTGATTCGGAAGTCTATACTCTTTGAAAGAGCTAGCATGAATATGTAAGTACCTGGAATGTACTTTGAGAGAGTCAAAGCTTGAAATACACGATGCCTTCGTACCTCTGGGAGCTTCATTTATATCTAGAGGGAAACTTGCTACTCTCCCCAAGCCATGAGCATTGCCTGGGGCCCTCTTTATTGCATGAAGGTAAATTGTTTAACTCTAAAATTATTATGGGTGGAGACAGATTGCTCATTTAATGAGCATGCTTCCCAAGCAGAGCTCTGGGACATGCTCTGGCATTAGCATTACCCTCTGAAATCATGGATAAATTACATTGTCTTGCTGACATCGTTTTTTAAAAAAAAAATTTTCCTTCCTTTAATACTTGGAATTGGGGTCACATTCTAACTATTTAATCTGAGGCCTCAAACTGGCTCACAGCATAGCTTTAAATGAAATTAAATTTAAAACCTAGCCAAAGGTTCATAGAACACTTAATTGCACGCATGCACACACGTGTGTGTGTGTGTGTGTGAGAGAGAGAGAGAGAGAGAGAGAGAGTGCACAATATCAAGCAGCCCTTTAGAATAACTCACATCCTGGGCCAGAAAGTGTGTGGAAACTCAAAAGCCAGCCAATCACCAATCATCATCCTCAATATTCTGCTTCTTCTGGTCTCTTCTGTATCAGGGACACTTCTGTTTACCTTGAGTAACAATACTTACAACAAACATATATGATATAAAATGCTAATTCCATGGCATGTACTTTATGTTCATTATAGTAAATCTGCATGAAAATTCTTTAAGTTGAAAATTATCATTCCATTTTAAAGATGGGAAAATTGAGTCTCCATCCATTAAGTAACTTGCTCAAGATCATTAAACTTCATCTGCCTGGTAGCCTCTTAGATTCTCTCTCTTGCTTGATTAGCAGTTACTGCTTCTTCCCAATCCTTGTGGACTACACATCTAAGACTGAAATGTGCATATCTGTTAGCTGGGCTCAAGCAGGCCTCAACAGAAAACTGACTGGCGAACCCTGAGTTCAACAGTCAACTTGAAAATGAGTCGTTTTGGTACTATGCTCTCACAATCCACAATCTTCTGTGTTGCCCTGCTCTCACCATCACTTTTTGGGCTATTGTTAAAGAACCAATCAAAGCATAAATTTCAAGGGTCCACGGGCCCACCCACCGCCAACCCCAAACACAGCATCCTCTTTTCTTTTGAGCCTCACATCCATAAAAATCAGGGTTGAACTTAGTCTAGCAAATTCCAAGGCTTTATTCAGGCGGGGCACTGTGCAAGGCAGTGCCAGAGATTCCAACCTGAGTAAGATAGTGCTTCCAGGACCACCGTGGAGAGATGTGACATTGTGTCTTGCTCATGGTTGCTTGATCCCAGGGCCAGAAATCAGGCCTGGCCTACCTTTTTCAAGCCATGGTCTCTGATGCTGGTTGGCTTTCACTCAGATGAAAGCGTGCTGTTTTCTACTTCTTACGGAAGTCATCAAATGACCTAGTGCCGCTGAGTTCACTTGCCTTCAAAGAGTTTGATCTGGGGGGAAAGGACAAGAATACGGGTAACAGGACACCAGTCAACTAGATTGACTCTTCTAAGAGAGGACAGGAAGGGTTCATGGATTCGATACATCTCATCAAAGAGGGGAATGAAGAAAAGCTTCGTGAAGTTGGACAATGGCAGAAAGGACTGAGGAAATGAAGTTTGAGGCACGAGGAGGCAGAGGGAAGGCAATCCAGGGTAGGGAACAGGACGAGCACAGGCCACAGAGACATTACTCTTCAATGGGAGGGAGGGAGCCCTGGATCAGAAACAGTGAGAAGTCAGTGCAGCGGGCCGGCCCTCTTGACACCAGTTTGACCAGGAAGGACATGCAGAGTCTATGACGTAACTTCACTGAGGCATCGGTGACCTGATGGGAGCTGAGGAATGACGTGGACCCCACGTGCCAGTGGGTTGGGGGTAAGAGGCAGGAGAGGGGAACTTACCTGGGAACATCACCGTGGTCTGTTGAGGAGGCGATGATGCCAGGGGGAGAGCAAGGCCAGTGGGAAGGAGGAGGACAGGTGAGAGTTCCACAGGAAAGGGGATGGCTTAGGTGCAAGCACAGACGAGCCGCTGTGGGAAACACTTTCCCTCTGAGGACTAGCCAGGGCCATCGTCGTGGCCAAGGAGACCCTCCAGGACCCCTCCCGATCCCCCCATCCCCTCCCTCATTCTGCCCCGGCCACATTGACCTCAGCGCTCTTCTGCAGACATGCTGAGCTCTGTCCCAGCTCACATCTGCCGTTCCCTGTGCAGACTGGTCTTCTCCAGGTATTCACCGGGGCTCCCTCTCTCACCTCCACGTGTCTCCAGGAAGCACGCTCTCACCTTCCCCACATGAACCGGCACCTCCCCACTGCCAGCCACTACTTGCCGCCTTACGGCACCTGAGTTTCCTTTGTGGAACTCCTCACCAGGGGCATGTACGTTTCCAGCTGCCTCGTCCGTCTCCCACTTCTTTCCAAGCTCCATGAGGACAGAGACATTGTTTCGTTCACCACTGTATCCCTAGTGCCTGGCACAGAACAGGTGCTCAGTAAATATTTACTGAATAAAACAGGATCATCAGCTCTTTATTTATTTTTTTGTTTCACGAAGGTCACAGCAGTCCGGATGTAAAATATATGGCCCTAGGCGATGGTGAGTTCTTTCATCATTAGATTGATTCATGACAAAGCAGGATAACTCATGGAGGAAAATGCTAGAGCGCATTAGCAGTCTTTTGGAGACCCCTTCATGCCCGAGAACCTACAAAACTAAGTACTGTGGTACTTATGTTTATGGGTTTTATGTGTGTGGTTTCCCCAGACGGGGGTGTTCCATCGGAGCTTAGTGGGTTAATGCACAGAGCTTAGGGTCAGACTCTCAGGGTGCAAATCCCAACCCTGCCATTTGTTAGCCGGGCTGCTTTGGACCTCTGTGAACCTCTCTGAAAACTTCTCATGTCCCATTTTTGTTAAGTATTCCACTCCTCAGTTACTGTCTGAATTCCCGAAGTGTGGGTCCCAGTGGTGACTCTGTTACCTGATCTGTTAAAAAAAACCGCATAGGCTTTATGGAAACTATATGCCAGTAAGAGACCTTTTATTTGCTTTCTCTTATTGCTGGTTTGAGATTTCTGGATGTATAAATTTATATACGATTTATTAAATTGAAATTCTCCTAAAGTAGAATAATATAATCAAATGCTTCGCTAGGCGTGATGTACCCTTACTTTAACCATGGGACATAAGTGTCATGATTAAAAAAAAAAAAATGATGTCCAAAGCATATTTTAAAAGCAAATGTGAGTGATTCATCTGTGTGACAATCTAGAACTGTGCTGTCCAATATGGTGTTCACTTAGCCACATGCGACTATTTACATTTAAAGTATTGGAACGGAGTAAAATCTAAAATTTAATTCTTCAGTCGTCCTGGTCACCCTTCAGGCGCTCAATGGCAACACAGGACTAATGGCTATTAATTACACTGGACAATGCAGAAGAGAACATTTCCATCCTTGTTGAAACTTGTACTCTTCTACAAACTTGATGCATTCCACAATTTAATTTTTTTTTAAGACAATAACCAGCATTCCACATAGCTAGTGCAACTTTCCAGACATAGTCCAAATATCTGGAGCTTCCCAGTAGTTTTGCCAACTCCGAAGATTTCCCCTTAGCCCACTTCACTTTGTTCAGTGCCACTTTTACCACCATCTCCCTACAATCCACGTTGCTTCTCTCTGAATCAGTAGGCTAGGACATCTGGCAGCCAAACCACACAGGATTCTCTTAGCTGCCCTGTCCTGAGAATATAATAATCATGGCACACATCTCGGAGACCCTCTGATGTCCAAGTATCACAGTGAGGATTTGAAGCGTCTTTAAAAGCCATTCAAAGGCACTTCCCTCGGGGTGTTTAGGTGGCTCAGTAGGTTGAGTGTCTGACTTCGGCTCAGGTCACGATCTCATGGTTCGTGGGTTTGAGCCCCGCGTCGGGCTCTGGGCAAACAGCTCAGAGCCTGGAGCTTCCGTTGGATTCTGCGTCTCCTTCTCTGCACCCTCCCGCACGCATGCTCTGCCTATATCAAAAATAAACATTAAAAAATTGTTTTTTAGAGGCACTTCCCTCATCTTCTCCACTGACAAACTTGACAGCTTAGTCTACACACATTGCTTCTGGCATTCCCTCCTTCCCTCCTTCCTGTCTGCACTGCTCAGGCAATGTGCTAGGCATAGGGCTGCAAAGGTAGATATGTAGGGAACTGAGGCTCAGAGAGGTTAAGTAACTAGATGACAGATCTAGTTAGCTGTATAGTCTGAATTCAAATTCAGATTTGTTGGGCACAAAAGCTTGAGCCCCTTGCAGATCACCGTGCTGCTGCCCACAGATTATGAGTCATTAATGCAGCATAGGTACTAACCTTCAAGGTCCAGACTCAGTCATCCCTGCCCCTAGCCTCCCTCCAGATCATCCACCAAAGTGGAAAAGGCATTAGCAGCGTTGAGTTAATACGCAATGTTTCCCAGAGTGGAGGCTACTTGGACACTTTAAGAAGCTCTGGGATCTCTCTTACAGGTCATTCTTTTTTTTTTTAATTTTTTAATGTTTATTTATTTTTGAGACAGAGACAGAGCATGAGCGGGGGAGAGGCAGAAAGAGAGGGAGACACAGAATCCGAAGCAGGCTCCAGGCTCTGAGCTGTCAACACAAAGCCCGACTCGGGCCTCGAACCCATGAACCATGAGTTCACGACCTGAGCTGAAGTTGGATGCTTAACCAACTGAGCCACCCAGGCGCCCCTCTCACAGGTCATTCTTAAGGTGATTGATTCACCACCAACAAAATCATTCCTCGAAGTCATTTGTGTCCTAACACAATGTGACTTACTATTCAGAAAGCCCTCTGACCTGTGCATATGGAGTTGTGGTACGGGGAAATTCTGTAACTTTTATAGCCTTTTGTGAGATTTAAATATATGACTTGTACGTGTGTAAACATTTTTGAAAAGGCAACTGCCTTCTGATAGCAGTTATGGGGAGGAAAGGCAAATTGATACATGATTGGTGGTCCTTAAAAAGTCAACACTCTCCCTTTATTTATTATAACTTTTTTTACATTTGAATAAATGACTTTCATGTGGACAAAGACAAAGAAAAGGAAGCTGTCTATATTAAATTAGCTTCAGAAGGAAATTTGATTCAAAGAATATTAGTAAATTGCAGTTACTCTGGACTAACTTTCAGGGTTTAGAAATGTTTTTATTATACTGACTTGGGATTTTAACCAGACTTGTAGATTCTTTTAAGAATATACCCTGCCAGGGGCGCCTTGGTGGCTCAGTTGGTTGAGTGTCCAACTCATAATTTCAGCTCAGGTCATGCTCCCAGGGTTGTGGGATCGAGCTCCACATTGGGCTCTGTGCTGAGCGTGGAACCTGCTTAAGATTCTCTCATTCTCTCCCCCTCTGCCCCTCTCCCAGACTCATGCTCTCTTTCTAACATAAAAATTGAAAAAAAAAGAATGTACCCAAGGGATCATTAGCAGGTTGCTGAATGTAGCCAATCACATATACTTCCCAATGAGTTGACCACCAGACTGGATCCTGACCAGACCCATGTAGACTCAGACCATGGCAGACTTGAAAATAGCCATCTATTCTCTAAACTAGTCTTACCTCATTCCAGACCCCAATACACAAGACGTAGGTAGATTTTATGGGTGTGGACTATTATGAGATACCGGATGTTCACCACCACACTCTTTTGTGTCTGAGCTAATCATCGGGCCACCTGAAATGTTATGGATCCAGAATCAGTGGTCTTTCTGGGGTGACTTCAAAAGAGACCCAAAGCCAGCTCTGGAGATGCCATGGGGCTATTTGTAAGTGGAAAACCTTCTCGTTCCCATCCTCCCCATGCTAAGCCCCTCATCATCTGGTTGGCCTGAATCTAAGAGTAGTGAGTCTCCCAGCTAACGGGTGACTCATCATGTCATTTAAGTTTGTCAGTCACTGGAAACCAGAGCTCCAAAGTCTCTCTCCAGGACTATCCCTGGGGAAGCTATTAGGGAGAAGGCAGCCTTGCCAGAAGTCTCAGGCCAGCTGTGGCCTAACTGGCATGTGCAGGGGCATCTGCTTATACTCAGGGCCTGGCATGAGGAGAGGGCCCTGGAAGAGCACTCTAGAAAACTCTCAGTTTTCCTACCATCAGCTACTAACAAAGCCACAAGGAAACCAATGAGCACCTGGAAACATAAACAGGTAAAAAGACCCTTAACTTTCCCACCTAAAACAGGTATGGGTTTGCTCTGGGCCTAGTGGGCCACATCCTGGAGTAGAATGCATATGGCATTCGGAGACAGAAAACTTGGATTCCCATCCCAAGCTGAACTTAGTTATATGAACTTGAAGTTTTCAATAATTTGACACTCAGTTTCTTCATCTGTAAAATGGAAACAAAGCTGATTTTGCTCTGACTTACCCACGGGTAGCAATAAAGCAGAAGAAAGCGATTTGTGAGGTAAAGAAAATGTCAGGTAACTTTTTCTTTTTGCTCTCAAGTGTTTATTTCTAGTCACAAACCTCTCCCCCAAGTTCCAAGCACACATTCCCACCTATCTATTCCATGGGTCTTACCAAATGGCTAACAGGAGTGTGAAGACAACCACCCAGCCCTTCAGGCCACCGGAATGATGCCTGGCATGACCAGAGACCCTGGCAGGCTGCCCCCAGCTGCAGAGGCCTCTTCCTGGGTGCTAAACACGACTTCACAGGAAATTTCCAAGTAATTATCTACCTGGCCCTCCAACTGATTTTATCAAATCGCAAATATATGTGCTTTCTTCCAAAGACCATTCCTCCTGGCTTCCCCCTCTGTCAGTGACGGTAATGTTCAAGGGTCCATGCTTAATGTTCAAGGCTTAACGCAAAGCCCTCACTTTTGACATTTCTCTCCACTTCTCCCCCTTCCGTTTCATGTCCTCTTCAACACCATTTTTCTTTTCTTTCTCACGTCTCCATGTCTCACAGAACCAGGCGTAAAACAGAGACCAGTCATACGAACTTAAGGAACTTCCCTCACCGGGCTGACACTTGCTATCCTTATCGATGTAATGAGAATGTGGAGGGTGCAGACTTGCGATTAAGTTTGCCAAACGCATGGCACATGTTGGCCAAGTTCTTCCTTCTAGCTAACCTGGCTGCCTCAGTGATGTCCAATATCACCCAGCCTCTCCCCAAACCTAACTCCTCTCTTCAGCCCTGTTCTTCACTTTGCTTGTACTATCCTCTTCCTCTTTCCCATTTCTGTCTACCAAGCTTGTATGCCTCCTCCTCAGACCATCCTTCAAGCACTATGTGTCTTTGGCATCCAGGAGTGGTGCCTACTTCCTCTGACCCATAAATGTCGGCCTTTGTTTCTACAACCCACACTTGACATCACTACTGTGCGCTCTGCTTTGGGACGCGTCCTCTCCTCTCATAAAATTTCATGTTTATTTTGTCTACATGTGCCGCTTACTTAATAAATCACTCTTAAGTGACCAAAAGGAATCCATCAATCAATTAACTGATGACGACGTCTGGACTGGCCCAAGCGAATGGGAAGCGATTTGGAAGTGGTGGTTGATTTGAACAAAGAATAAGACACCAAAGACACTTCACATTTTCTGTGCTGATTTTTTAATGAACATCTTATAATCTTACAAAATAACTGGCTGTAGCTGTTTTACATTACAATACAGTAGATCAGCTCCTTTCGTTGTGTTCCCAAACAAGCCATCCCCTTGGGGTGCTAACTAACGCACTCAATAGTGATCTCACAGAGTATAGAGCAAATGCCAAGTGCAATGCCTTGTGATGGAGGGAAGCAAAGGAGACAATCAAGATAACTCTTCCCTTTCATGTACAGTTTTGCCAGCTGCCCATCTGTCTTCACTCTGTCCTCTCATCTCTCTGGTTGGAGACTGTCACACGAACCACCAGAGTCAGCCTAGTCCTGGGCAACCTTGACACCAGAGCCCCTAGTTACTAGGAAAAAAAGAAGCAGAGAAGTGACTTTGGAACATAGGAGGGCCTTTGGGAGAGGTCCTCCGTTACCCCGTGGTTGGGTGAGAGCAGCCAAGTGCAGACCACCACATGGAGTGTGAGTTGATATCTCCCGGAGTTCTATGACCACGGTGGCTCAGTCCTTCCACTTTATTAGTGACATGAGGGCTCAACACATTAGGGTCCAGGGACAAGGGCTGGAAGAGCCTGCCATCTCTGAATGGCCATCGCTGAGTAGCGCCGGGCGGCCTTTAGCCAGAAGGGCTTTCCAGACACCACAGGAACTGCCCTCTCACCTTCCCAGGGCGGTGGTGCATTGCAGATGTCGCCAGTGGAGAATAAAAGATTCGTAAATGAAGCATGACAGAGAAGTGTTCTCACTGTTCCCCCTGTGGAGAGACTGAGCACAGACCCACACTGGCGTGAACCGCAGGCTCACATCCTCGTGGGGGGCTGTAGCCTTCCTGAGCTGGGCAATGCCCAACATACCTATTCTGTTGCCTCAATCTCAAAGCGGCATGCGCTGACACAAAGCTTGATGCACTTCCAAGAATTTGGATATTCTCCCCAAGAAAACAATTGTACGACTTTGTAAAAAATGGAGGATCTAAACTTTTTCATCGTCCTTTCCATATCGAAGCCTACTACAATCCCAGAAATATTTATTCTCTTCTTGGGGTACTAAATATGAATCCAATGAACGGTAGGTGCCTAGGGTTCCATTGGGGCTAAAAACATAGAGGACAAGGGCTTTTCAGATGGGCAATCTGCTCTTTCCTTTCCCCAGGGATGATGCCACCCTCATTTTATACCCCTGGAGATAAATTTTTTTTTTCCCATTCCAGAATATTTTCCTTCCCACGTGAAGTCTGGCTCAAGATAGCGGTAAGTAACATTTCCTCTTCCTATTTGCAAAGCCGTTGCTCCAGTGTTGGTGGGAAAAGTGGAGGACTTGTGGTCAGAGCCAAAGAGCAGATGATTCAGAGACCAAGGTTGCACGCTAATTTGGCCTGTTATTTGCTTCCATTGGAGAAGTAGCTTTGAGGGAAGCAAGACTCCCAGCCCTTCTTGAGATGACAAACTGAAGTGTTGAGCAAGAAGTTAACGCTCTTTCCCCAAAGGCCTAATCCAGAAATTGTTACCAAAAACAACTGCAATACACCATGAGCAAGAAGAGTAAGCCTGGGACGTGAATGCAGGCAGGTTAACACGGTGGTCATTTTACCTACAGTCCATCTATTGAACAAGAGAGGATAATGGCAACAAAATGGACCCTAAATAGTTGAAATTCTTCTCTTTTCCCACAGAGTGTCACCCTTGCTCCACGTGTTTCCAAAGCTTGCTCAAATGAAAAGCTCTAGGTCGCAGATCTGGTATGTTGCACTTGAATAGAATCTACCTCAGATTCCGCGTTGCTTGACGGATTCCCCTCTGATCTGTTTTGGAGACTTGGAACAAGGCTGAATCTCTGACTTGTTTCACCCTCCTGCCCGAGGCCGTGATTTTCCCATGGCCTCTCCCACCACTACGGCCTCCCTAGGCTCCTCCATTTCTGCCCGTTCTTCCACCTCCTCCCACTTTCCCCCATGTCATGTCCGTGACATTTTTTTTTCCTCCAGAACATCAACAATTGGTCATGTGTCTGTGAATGATGGCCAGGCTTGGGGACTTAGAAGGAGTGAGACCACAGGCCGAGCACGAGGAATGTGTGAGTTCCTGTAATCCTGGCAATCCCAGCCCTCGTACAAATTTGTTGACTGACTAGTAAGAGCCACACTTGAAAGTGTAGAGAATCCTGGGTCTCGTCAACTCCAAACAAGAGTTCTGAGAAGTGAAAAGTAGTGAATGCAGTCTTTTTGGATAGATACACAAGAACCACACTCTGGTTCTCCTGGGCCTAGTGCTAATGGGCACTCCCACCCAACTTGCCATCTCTTAATGTTATCGTCCCCGTCCTCCACCTCCTCAAATGGGGTCCAGCTTCCTGCTCCTGAAAAGGTAAATTAGCTGACATGTATCAAGAACGCCACCTAATTTCTCTCTCTCTCCTTCTCCACTTCCCTTTCACCCTGCCAATTCTCATCAATAGAACGATGGCAGAGGAACTTGTCTTTCTGTCCTCAAATCCTCAGTATTCATTTTGGATGTGAACTTCACAGCAGCATGTGTGGAACAATGTATACTTTTTAGCTTAGTAGACAGCAAAAAATATAATATATATAATATATTTATATAATTATGTTTAAATACTTATAAAGAATTAATAACTAACCTCATCATTACTAAGGGAGACTACACAAAAGAAAGGGAGCCAGTTTAGAGAAGAAGAGCCCTGAAAGATGGCAATCCATTCAAAACGGGTGTTACAGAGTGTCCCTGGCAACTTCTCTTCTAGTATTTTGGTATTGGTTTGCAAGTTGGGTGGGGCTGAATAGTTGGCAGGGTGCAGAGTGGGGAGCAGGGCAAGAGGCGGGGATGGGGTTGAATAGAATATAAATGGGGGATGAGGGTCCGTGTATATCTACCATATTTCTCCTTCCACTTTTAATCAACTGCCCCTTTGAAGAAACTTTTGCCCATGATTCTTCCCTACTTGGGCTTCTTGATGCAATAGTCGGCACCTAGAAACATCCTCCTGCATTCTACGAGATCCTCATGCTCTTCCTCCTTCCTTCATTTCGTGACCTTTCTTCTCTGTTCACCTTTTGTGCCCTTTTGTGGAGGCCTCTCTTTCCTACTGCCTCCAGGGCAGTAGAAGGAGGGGCTTGATCCCACAGTTACTGATTTTCTTCAGCCTTGGGGTCCCGGCAGGTGCATTCATCCAGGTCACAGTCAGCAGCAAATGGAATGACCTAGTGGAAATCAAAGAGAAGTTGAAATAACCCACGTTCGTGCCAAGCTCCGTACTTTTCAACCGGCTTTTGCTTTTCTCACGTGGTCCCAGGGGAAGTGTGGGATTACTGTTAATATCACAGAAGTGAAATTAACACTCAGTTCTGTCACTTACACATCATGTCTCTTTGGGCAAGGCAAATCTTCCTCGCTTCACTTTTATGTGTGTGGAAGGACAACAGTAACCACTCCAGGGGTGTTAGTGTGACTTAAATAAAATGATGGATATAAAACACACATTTCCCGGCACCTACACCACCTGTTACTACTGCTTCTAATATTAAAACTAATGTCAAAACCTTCTGTTAATGTTTTTGTTGCTATTGCTCTCTTCACAAAATCCCCGTGAGTAGGTAAGATGAATGTTGGCATTTTCTTTTTACACGGAAGGCCAAGAGAGGTTGGATAACTTAAGGTCACACTACCATCCAGAAAACTAAGGCTCTACAGCCTAGTTCTATGACTTCTACTTCTTAGTATTCTTGGAGCCATAAGATCATCTTTGCTGTCTTTTTAAAAAAATTTTTTAATGTTTTTATTTATTTTTGAAGGAGAGAGAGAGAGAGAGAGAGCATGAGCAGGGGAGGACCAGAGAGAGAGGGAGACACAGAATCCGAAGCAGGCTCCAGGCTCCGAGCTGTCAGCACAGAGCACGATGCAGGGCTCGAACCCACGAACCGTGAGATCATGACCTGAGCCGAAGCCAGACGCTCAGCCGACTGAACCACCCAGGCGCCCCAATCTTTGCTGTCTTCATGAGCATGAGAGTCTGCCCATCTTGAACCCAGGATATACTTTGGCTCGGTGAGACAACGCATCTCTCTACCCATTGTGGCTGGACTGCCTCCCTGCTATGTAATTGTCTCCGCTCCATGCCAAAATAATCCAGCAAAAGTTCCTCTCTACCAGCTTGCATTGCCACCAACACACTTTTTGAGTGTATGTTAACTAGCTTCCGAGAAAACGGGGCATCTTGGGAGACCTGATGTAAAAAGTGGCAAGGATTCTAACCTTTGGGCATGGAAAATCAAGTGAGGTAAAAAATAGATGGACGTATCGTATACTAGTCCAGGTTCACCGAAGAGAAACAGGGATAAAAGAGAAACTGAGAAAAAGACTCCTGCTCAGGATCGGTCTAGGGAGTCCTGCAAGCAGCCCGTGGTGGCCACTCAACATACATTTGAGATATGGTTATACTACACCATACAGGATTATCAATGCAATTACAATTTATTAATTACAAACCAACTTAATTAAATTAATTAATTTAACTACTAGCAACTGGATATCACTTCATTGGTGGTCTTGCCTCTCCAGGGGGGTAGAGGCCATGATTCCCTGCCAACAGAAGTGTATCCCAGACAATTATAAGCAGATGTGAGTCTTTGAGTAGCAAAGCCATAGGTTTTTTGAAGGTGCTCCTTAAAGAATTAGCGTTTTCTAACAACCTCACCTAAAATCACTGCCCTTCATCCTGCCACCATAGAAGCTTCAATGTTTTCTCACGATCGTTCCTTCTTGAGTGTTGAACAAGCACCAATTATGGTACAGAAGGAAGGAGAACCAGCCAAAGCCCCCGCGCTGATTCCTGGAGCCCCTGCCCAGCCTGTTACCCGCAGGCGGGTTCACGTACCTTCTTGGAGGACAGAGTAGAAGAGCAGCAGTCTCCCCCATCATAGTGGCAGTAGGCCCGGTTGTTGATGGTATCGCACCACCCATCGGCTTGGAAAGGCTGGTGAAGACATGAGAGGTCAGCGTCTAAGAACAGCTTTGCTGGCCTTTGCCCAGCTCTCCCACCCATCCTCACCCCACCATAATCCGTGGAACTCCAGGGATATTATGGGAGAGCACCCAAAGGAGAGGATACAAACTGACCCAACGTTCTCAAGAAGCCGAAAAGTCCCAGGACCATTAGACCCAAGGGTCTGTTAAATTTTACTCTCAACAACTCTGCTTCTCACCAGCTCTAGGATCCAGAATGGTTCATCTAAACTCCTTGGTCAGCTTTTTCACCCTCATGTAGTCACAGGTCTTTGTGTCAAGTAGGTTACGGAACATTCTCCCACATTTTAACTCTGTGGAAAAGCCTGTGCAGCTGGCCAGGTTGGCTTTAGAATTCCCATTTGATCAGTGAGGAAACGGAGATGCACAGAGATGACAAAAATTGCCCTGATTTGGATAGTTAGGGTCAAGCCGGCTTTGGATTAGAAGTCACGCATCTTGACTTTCTGTTCCTTCTCCCAGATTAAGAACCATAACTACCACCCCTTTGCTGCCACTTGTGTTTAAAGAGCCTGGTGGTCCTGAGGTGCTGTGAATACCCAAATGATGTCTGTCCAGAAGGCAGGGGTCCTGGGGCTTGGGACACTAGCGCTAGAACATGAATCGTCTCACATGTACAGCTACCTAAAGCACAGCAGCTAGACACAGAGCAGAGAGAGCTGAAGTGTTTCCATTCATTCCTGTTACTGCTACAAGTGAACAGAAACCAAAATGGGAAACGGGCCCAGGCCAAACCAGAGTTAATGGAGTGTTTCTCCCCAAAAGGGAATGTATGATAAGAACAGCAATAAGCGGTTAAAATAAAAGCTCAGAAGCCCAATGCGCCGTTTCCCTAGAACTCCTCCTGGAGAAAAACAGTGTCCCACAGCATCCTGGAGGGCATGCCAGCCAGCCCACCTACTCAATCGCATTGGCTGCTTCCCATCCTGAGTGGATGCCCAATTGCAAAGCCTCAGGAAACATCTTGTGGTCAAACTCTTTGTACCACAAGACAGTCAGTAGACTTTTGAGTTCTTAGGTCGCCTTCCAGTTTACATGTTTAAATCACTTTCTCTCCCCCAACCCTCCTTAAATGTCAAATAGACGGACTGTTCCCTATTTCACTGGGCTTTGATGAGACAGATCACTAAACTGGGAAAAAAAAAAAGGCCATTAAATGATTTTCAGCAATTGAATTACATCAGAAGGAGCTCATCCAAATTATTACTTCAATGTTTTGATTTATTCTATGGGGTCCTGAGGTCATTTGAACATCATTCCAGATGTATACCAGTTTGCCAATCACTGAAAAGTTGCTACTTGTGGCGTGGAACTCAACAGCTGTTGCACAGCTGTCCAGCAATGTCGGTTGAGAGCAGGAAGTCAAAATGAATTCTGTTTTCAACACGGGCCTCACTGGGATAGAGACAAAGGTTTTGAGGTGAGCGTTTGTCTTTAACACTAGAACCAGTCACTCTGGCTCTGCAGAACTTGGGATAACTATACAATCAGGACTTGGGTCTACAACTGCAGCCCTATAAAAGGAGTCAACGTACAGCCAGCTGCATCCTTAACGTCTCTAAATGCTCTTGGGTCCTCCCAGGAGGATCAGATACATCTACTGAGATTCCCCCAGAGTTTTCTTTTTCTTTTTCAAGTGTTGGGAGTGTATTTTCCTCATCTAACACCGCATCTGTTACTTTTTTTTCCAACCCTGACTGACTCATTGGCAAAACTTAATCTGTTCCTCCTTTATTTTTCATCTTATTGTCTATAAAAATCCAAAGAGCACCCAAAATACTTTTTTTTTTTACGTATAAAGTATGGTCTTCAGTATGGAGGATTAAAGGGAGAGCTTCCTTTTCGTAAGAACAACTTAAACATAAGAATGAATTAATAAAGGATCCAGGGAGATCTTCCTTCCCAAAGTCTTTCCCAAGGATGGCTTCTTATCTTAGGAACACTAGGGAAGACAGGGTGAAAAGAGTAGAAATGGTCTAGGTGACCTTCTCTACCTCCTGATGGATGTCCACTGCTATAGCCTGAACATGATTTCTAGAAACTGCTTCTTTGCTGCTCTCAAAGGGTCATCAGGGAAGAAAAGGGAATTTATTAAAAGGAGCAGAAAATCGGAGGAAAGGTTGGAAAGACCCAAGTATTTAATTCACTATATACCTATTAGAATTAATTGTTCCTCCCCCAACCTGCCAAAAACAACTGCTCCACCCTAAACAAACAGAGTCTCCAATGGCAACATGTGCCTGGGAAGCTTGACAGCTTGAGTTCAAAGTTACAATGGAAAAATTAGGAAGGGAAAAATGACTAATTGATTCAAAGTTTTTCAAGCATCTGAAGACTGCATATAGATTAGATCAAAATCTCAATAATGGAAAGGTGTCAGACTTGCCACAGGAAACTTTCCCCAAGGAAGGGCACAAGGCTTTGTTTCTCTGCACAACATGTCCATAGGTGAATCGTCACTACCCATACCTACACCTCATTTATCCTGTAACATCAGAAAACAAAGTGCTTCACATTAAGTGGATTTTTCAAATACCTGAAGACTATTTCTTCAGGAGACACTTTTTCATTTTCATTTTAACCATTTTGGCAAAAGAAAAAAAACTATAAAATTCCTCCTATCATGCCTTTTAATAACTTGGATAGAACACAAATTCATCCGCATGAACATTTTTCATTTCCATTTATGGGAAGGCTTTCTGTATGGGGACACTTGTCCCTTCACTAGATGAGAGCCCCCTCCAACACACACACACACACACACACACACACACACACACACACAGACACACACACACAGACACACACACTTCATAAGTCAAGCTTCTTAGAATTATACCTGAAGTAAGTACCTAGATCTGAGACAGAGGCGTGGTTGTTCTTTTTATGATCCAGGAGCTTGATGTTATCTATGGTCAGCTAGCTGTTGCTCTGGTCAGATGAGGCAGCCATATAAATGGCTGTGTGTGAATGACGAAATATAAGAAGGAAGGGCTATCAGTCTCTATGACCATGTGACTATGGAAACTGTACAACTTTGGAAACTTCTCAAAAGTAAAGATAACTTCTTCTTTATATTATGTCATCTACATTCTTTATGTTGTATTATTTTCTGATTAAGGTTGTTCTGGAAAACTAGGCATGGGGATGGTGGCCCTATCTAGTCATTCATCCATTCATTCAACATCCTTTATTCCTTACCTCTATGTGCCAGGCATTGTTAAGGGGATACAAAGATAAATAAAACATGGTTGCGACCCTGGAGAGAACCCACTGCAAACAAGCATAGCTTATGATGATGAGTGTGGCATAGGGGTGTGGACAGGAGAGAAAAGTACCGAATCCAGATTTTGGTGGTGGGGATCTGTAAGAACTTTCAGGAGCCAGCCCCTGTGGAGGAGAGGTTAGGACTGGATGATTCGGAGGGGATGCCTGAGGGAACTGTGTAAGGGAAAAAAGAGGGTGAAAATAGAGAGACAGGTGGTCTCAGACTGCCTATCACAGGGCCCGCCCTCAGGAATGGTTCCATGAACATCAACTGATTGGCTGATAATACCTCTATTACTTGAATGACATTAAGAGCATTTTTCTTCTATAGCTTGCAGCAGAACTCATGACCATAGTGATGTTTTAGAAAGGTTAGCATTGAACTTTAGATGTTCTGCTCTGCTAACCTACAGGCTGGGACCTCAGCCACAAGTGACTATATCCCTAGAGGTAAGGCATGAGACAAAATCCTGATTTGCCATCTTTTAAAAAAAATACGTACTTATTTATTTTGAGAGAGAGAGAGCACAAGCAGGGGAGGGGCAGAGAGAGAGAGGGCTCCGTGTTGTCAGCACAGAGCCCGATGTGGGGCTCGAACTCATGAACCATGAGATGGTGACCCAAGCTGAAACCAAGAGTTGGATGCTTAACCGACTCAGCCAGCCAGGCACCCCCTGACTTACCATCCTGAGGAGTGTTTCAGACCAGGAGAAGCTGCCAATACCATTTATGCCTAATGCTTAACACTGTTTTCTTTCTCCTACACCATTTCCCACCAAAACCCTCTAGGTATGTGAAGGACAAATCAGACCCACATCCGTTTCTTCATATTGATGAGGCTGCCTCAGGCCCCAAAGAAGCCCCTCGCCAGGGACACTATGTTGCCGTGCTGGACACAGTCCTGGCGGTAGATAAAGCCTCTTGTGAATACGTACAAGAACGTGTGCTAATTTCCTCTTTTTCTCTGGCTTTCCAGTGAGTGCTTGGCCCGATTCTCCGGCCTGATTCTGATTCTTGTGTCCATACTCCCTGGGCTTCACTGCAAGGCCACTCTTCGAATTTCACAGGCAAAACCTGTGAGGCCTTTGAGGCCCCTCAAGGAGCCTTGGTGACCAGAACACTACTTGCTTTTTGTTTTTCTTTGAAAGGGTCACAGATACATGAAATTCTATGGTTGGATGGAGCCTTGAAGACTGTTTAGTACAAAACTCTTATATTACAAATGATAAAATGGATGCTTAAAAAAAAAAAGAAATGTCTTGTTTGTCAGGCTAGTGGGTGGCAATTCTGCGAATGAGGAGGAAATCTCTGGATCCTTGATCTGATGTTCTCTCTACCATACCATGCTACCGCTATCTGATGAAATCATCGATCTTTTAATTTATGGGGAATGCTGGGTAATTTAATTCCTTTGGCACCTCTATAAGAAATGGCTGAGGTACAGCATTAACAACGAAGTGAACCCAACAATCCAATACAGAAACAAAAAAGGACTGTTTATATATATCATCTCAATTCCCCTGAACCCCAACAACTTCCCTTCTGATTTTCCCAGCTGCAGGCCGAAATTTGTCCCCAATAAGCGACCAGGCGCGATCACTGCTTCTGGCCTCGGGGCTTGGTCAGTGCATATTTCCCTAGAGGCTGATCTGCCCAGGAGGAAGCAGTAACTCTGCTCCCATCCCATCAGCAGATGCCTGCAACCCAGAAACATTTATTTCTGGGTCCCAGCATGCTAAAGCCAGATATTTTTCTGCTCACTGCAGTCATCTGACGGAAAGAGGAAACGGAGCTGTTCCCCTCCTCCAGCGTTCACCCCTTGGGGTGGGAGGGTGCCAATGATCTCACATTTGTGGGTTTGCCACAATCGTCTTGGAAAATGTAAAATTAGAATAGATACCCTGAGATGGATTCTGCAGGGAGAGTTTCTTACATGCAGCCTCCTCTGGAAAATCTCCTCTGGCTCCCTGGACCCAGAGAACTCTTCCCTAGCTGTGCGTTACTATGGTATATTTTAGCCATATTTGCATTATTTAAGACTCGACACTCTGAATGGACTATCGAGGACTCACTCAGAGCGTAACCATCTTCACCAGCAGCTAGTTCAGTGTCTGGTGCCACAGGAGGTTCTCAAGGAATGAATATGGGGCGCGTGGGTGGCTCAGTCGGTTAAGTGTCCGACTTCAGCTCAGACCATGATCTCATGGTTTGTGGGTTCGAGCCCCGTGTCGGGCACTGTGCTGACCACTGGGAGGCTGGAGCCTGCTTCGGACTCTGTGTCTCCCTCTCTCTCTGCCCCTCCCCCGCGTGCTCTCTGTCTCTCTCAAAAAATAAACATTAAAAACATATTTTTAATGAATAAATATGGGGGTGGCTAACTTCATTTCCTTAGCATACTTTGTGACCAGATCTGTCCTTTTCGTTATTCTTCTCCTACTAGGTACAGAGCATTGGTATATACTTATTTAAGAGTGGAAAGAGACAGTGGAATACACCATCTAAAAGTTCTCCTTCCATAAACCATCTAAAAATGTTGGATAAAATTTAACAATATCCTCTCAACTCCAGAGCTGGGATAAGAAGAAAGGAAGAGAAATTATCAGGGGGCCAAAAACAAAAAAGAAGCTGAAAAGCCAGAGCAGGAAGATGGGAGTGAAAGCATGGCTGTCTTAGGAATGTTTGCAAGTATCTGTAATCAAGTGGTTAGGTTTTAACGGCTGATTGGGGGTGGGCGCCCAAGTCCCGGGCCCTTGCAAGGTGGTGAACTCGTAAGCGACGCTGTTAGTATTTTAATAAGAAGATTGGGTTTGTGAGGACCGATATGAATGACACAGTCATACGGCGATGCCGTACAAGGTACCCTGGCTCACTTGGAACTGGGAGACTGGTTCGTGCCCACCAGCCCTGAAGACCAGACGATGCAAATCCCAGCCTCGGCAGAGTCACTGATCGCTAAGGTATTAAGGACCTGCTGAGTTACAGGGTAGCAGTTGAAACTGCAAATGGTACTTCCTCGAACCTGCTCCACAGGTGCAGTATTTGTGGTCTGCTCCACAAATAATAGATGAGCAAGATGTAATTGAAAGAAAGGCAATGGAGACACGCATTCTGCTGGATGGGCAGAGGGAAGCACCCCATTTGGTGGCCCTGAGTAACATCAGGAGTTGGGGTGCAGTCCTATGGTCCACTGTGCTTTACTGGTCTGGGCAAGCTCACACGACTTCTGTGTAGGGCTTCAAACCTCGGCCTGTGCAATACCCCAGACTCGCAAAAAGAGGAAAAGCAAATGTGCCACTTTGTAGGGTCCAAAAGAGACACCCGATTACGACGAGTTTATCTATGTGCGACACCACGACCAAAGCACAGTCTTCGAACAGAAATAATCAAATGGTGCAGAACCCATATTCTTCCGAGAGAAATAGTGGGGATGAGTTGAAGTGGAAAGAAAGACAGCAAATAGGAAAGAAGGAAAACAAAATAACGTCAAGTGACTTGTAAGATTTTCATCTCCTTCCAGGTACATGGGGCTTAACACCTTCTGCTCTGGAAAATGATAAGGCTGTAGAGTGCAGTGATAAAGAGCTTGGAATACGGTGTTAGATAAACCTGTGCCCGGATCCCAGCTCTGCTCCTCACCACCTTGTAGATGTGAGCGAATTACTGGACTTCTTTAAGTAGCATTATCCTCATTTGCGAGTGAGAATAACACCTCCCTCATAGACTGTTGTAAGGAGTAAATGAGCCAATGGAGGTGAAATACTTAGCTCCGTACCCGGTACACAGTAAGTCCTCAAGGAATCCAAGTTTTATGAAGGGGGCAGGAATACTACCATTGCTTTTACTGCCGTGGGTTCGTGTCTGAGTTCCCGCCACAGAGACCCTGGTCAGAAAAGCTTTGAGATCCTACCAGCAATACTTCAGAGTCAAAGCCACGGACGTTCTCATCCCCACGCCTCCTGCCCCATTCACTTTCACCACAAACGCACCATCTGAGTCATGAAGGAGTCAGGTGACAAGGGAAATGGGTCTGGAAATTATAAAAACAGAGTGGGAGAGGCCTGACTGCCTTCTGGAAAGCAAGGCTCTCCTCAAAACCATGGTGGTGACTTGAGTGTCTTAGCCTCTGAAAAACCCCAAACCACCACAGACACCTCTTCCCTGACGTGCACCACAGGAAAACAGGAAAGTGAGAAGACGCTCTGTGACTGACTTTCCGGCCAAAAACAACCTCCTAGCAGCCCCTTTCATTTCACTGCAAAGAAAGGCCCGGTACGGCGGACTCTTCGACCTCACTTACACACGTATGCCAGCCCGCTTCCCCGCTGGCCTGCCTCTGGGCCCAACCGAGCCGGGTGCTTGTCAGCCACCCCCAGGCAGGGGTAGGGGTGGGGGTAAGAGCCCCAGATGGTGAAGACGAGGCACTCGGGTCGAGTCTGCATTCATCTGTGCCAGAAGAACGTTGGCTCGAAATTAGGGCTCTATTTCCCAAGAGATAGAGACAGAAGAGAACATTCTCCCGTGGGCCCTTATCATGCTGTCTTGGGGGCTCAAAAACCAAATGAGACGGCCCTCCTAACGTTTATGGCCTGCCCCTCTGTGGAGAAATGCCACAGTAGTGAGCCACTGCTACTGATGGGAGTGTGTCCTGGGAGGCCTCACCCAGGCTAAGAAGCCCTGTGCCTCCGGCCCTGACCTCCAGCTGCCTTCGACCAAACTGCATGAGACCGGGCCACCGTCCTTATTCCTCGGTCACGTCTCCACAATCACGCGCAAGGTCGCTGCCGGGCCACAGCTGGCCTCCATGTCCACAAAGGCCCCCCCAAACCTCTCTTCTGACTCCCGTCCTCCACGCTCGCCCTTGGCCCGGCCGCAGCTCTTCCCCAGCGGTCGGCTGGTCCACATTTTATGCCAATGACTCCCAACCCTATGCTGTTGCCCTCCCTGCTTCTCGAACCACACCGCAACGCCTCTCAAGAGGCTGTCTGGTGGCAACCACGGCAGTTCTCCCGAGTCCTGATGTAGCAACGTCTGCTTGGGCTCCCGGCAAGAACCAGTAATGACATACCATCAGACCTCACTCGCCTCTCCGCTGCCAGACCGGTAGGCCCGCTGATTGCCGTGATTTTGTTTTCTTGTTTGGATGGGGGCTGGGAGAGGTGGTGACGGCAGAGGTGGCCTGCAAGGTCTCCTGCCAGGGTCTCGCTTGCACGGCATTTGACTTTCTTCTCTAAAAGAGGGACGCATCAGCAACTGTCCGGGGGAATTTCCTGTCTCCCCTCCTGCTAATCGGAGCCAGCCTACGTGTTTCAAGGTCAACGATAGAGACTTTGAACACAAGAGGTTTGGACTCGGTAAGGCCCCCGGGGGCAGGGACACTTCCATTCGTGCTTCTTTCCATGAGCGGTAGACCCCCACGGCAGCACAGTGCCCAACACAGCACACGGGGTTCTTAACGTGAGACTCATGGATCCCCTCCAGAAGACACTTTCTAACCTAAGAAGGCAGAATATTTTTCTGCTTTCCACTCCTCCTGCCCTTCCTCCAAGGTAAGGAGCCTTTCCTCTGTTGTTCCCAACCACCCCAGGTGTCTGTTCTCGCCATCAGTTATGCTCCCTAACACGTCACCCGAGAATGGCTCAGCATGAGCTTCCAGGTACAGGTTCACGGACGGTAGACCCTTACGGAACCAAACTTAAAGATCCAGAAGAACGAACCTGGGAGCAGAAATTCAGGCCATGGCAGCCACCTTGCTGAGCAGGTGGGACGGGACCTGCCCTGCCCGCGTCACCACTGCTGGCAGTCACTCACACAGCCCCTCCTCTCTTGGCTCTCCACCAGCTGTTGTGCCGGGACCGCACCCCCCCCCCCCCCCACCCCGTGAGGAACACCGTCGGCAGCCTTGCTCTGCTCAAGGGCTGACATCGCTCTGGGAGGTGGAGGAGGAGGAAGGAGGAGGAAACAGCTGGCAGAAAGGGCTGGAAAGGCACCGGGAAGAAGACCCCAGGGCAGACTGCCGGGGTCCCACTCTGACCGCGAGCCTCTACTTCCCTCTGTCCCCGTCTTCTGACTCCTTGGCCGGCCTGCAGTTCATGGGAGGTTGAGGCCGGCCTGGGCTGGCGATGGAAATGTTCTACCGCAGCCCGCCACGCGTGCTCGCCCCCCGGCGCCCCGCCACACGCACACCCATGCCAGGCAGCTCGGCATTTCTTGGCTCCCCAGGCCTGCCTGTGCGAGATGACTGGGAATGCAGACTGTGGGAGGAAACGACAATATTCATTGTTTGGATTAAATATTTTTCTTGGCCCTCCTGCTGTTTGCTGAGCGTCGTATTTTTTTTTCTTTCCCCATTCTCCCTCATTCCTTCCCTCCTCCCTCCCTCCCTCCCTCTCTCCTAGTCTCTCTTTTTCTCACTCTCTCCTCAGCAACCGAGCACACCGGGAGAAATTTTGGGGAGAAAGCAGACACTCCTGGGGTGGAGCTATTTAAAGGAATCAAAGCAGGTGACAGAACCTTTTGCCATTCTGATACCACGCCCAGCTCTTCCCAAACATGGAGCACTTTGGAGTAAATCTAAAGCTACGTTGTTTTGAGTGTTCACAAGTACTCGTGGGGTCTAACTCGCAGGACTTGTTTTCTCTCTCATTCTCACTTTCTTTCACATATTATGTATATATATACATTATTACGTACACGTCATATACACAGAAAACACACAGATATAACAGACACATATATACACACGTACACATAAATATGGTACGTATGATATATACAATATTCGTATAGAAGATACATGTGTCGTAATAATATATAACATGTATATTATGGATATATAACATTAAAATACGTGTTTTTATTATATATATACATACACAGAGAGACGTATACAATTTCTCTGTAAGTTCTTTGGTATAAGGAATGTACCTAAAGGCAAAAATATTTTTACAAACTACAAGCCATCATATAGAAGCCAGATGCAATTTTTATCTTATATATGGCATTTTCTGTGACATGGCACTGTGCTATGTGGATGCTATGCATGATCTTACCGAGCCCTCACCATCACTCAGTGAGGTAGGTATGTATTATCATGCCCATTTTGCCAATTAAAACACCAAGGACTTGAGCCATTAAGGAACCTGTGTGAAGAAAAGACGTACAGCCACTGTCCGATGGCCAGGCTCATGCTATAATCATCCTGACGTATCCGTCCTGCCACCAGTCTTGTCACCAAATCATAATGATACGTCACACTCCACTTCTCAGTAGCAAACCTGGTCCAATCTCTCACCACACCTATGAGCATGCAAAGCCACTCTCTGAGGAAAAGTCAATGCTATAGAAATCCACGAAAAACGGATCAGATAGGCTATTTAAGTTCAAAACATATACTATGAGCCAGGCATGAGGCTAGTTGATGAATTCTTGGGATATTTAAATTGATACATAATTAGTGTGTCTTCTTCTAGGTACAAGGAACACGGTATGTTCTGTGTATGACAAAGTCTGCCTTAAAGCAGCTTTGGTGTCATCAGCACTGAATAAGGAAGGATCTGAACAGCGTCTGAGAAAATAGGAAAGAAATCATGGGCCAACGGAGGATTAATTCCCAAAGTAACTAATAGCACCAATAAGAGCTAGAAGGCTCAGAATAGGAAAGGGTCTGCGACATTTCAGAAAAGCTTTATGGAGTATATAGGATTAGATTTCACCTTTGAGTATGGATGGGATTTGGCAGAGAAGTGGGGAGAAAGATCACAGCAGGAGGGCAAAGATAAGCCAAGATTTCAGATGAAAAAGAAAGCGATGTATCTGTGGTTTTCTGCCTCAAGTATTAATGGCCCACATTAGGAACTAGGTCAAAATCTCCATTCTGAGGAATCTAGCTGCTCCTTAGCGTGACGACAAGAGAGACCACTGGAAGTTTTGCTTTGTTTTGTCTTCTCTGTGTTTTGTTTTGAGCAGAAGAACAGGATAAAAGTTATGTTTCAAAGGCTGGATCTGGGGACAGTGTGGGAAATGTTCCGGAAAGAAGGGATCAGATCCAGAGCAGGTAGAAGTTCACCTCAAACAGATATGAACTGAAGAAAACAGAACTGGCTGGTTGTAACATGGAACAGAAAACGAAACAAACAAAAAACAGACAGACAGGAGAGGTACTGCAAAGGAAATGGCCATATTTGGGTAGGAGACCAAATGCAGATGAAGGTTTTTTTTGTGACATTTTGACTTTCAAACCATGCTAAATGTTTCTCAAAAAATTTGTTCATTATGGGGCGCCTGGGTGGCTCAGTCAGTTTAGCATCCGACTTCGGCTCAGGTCAGAATCTTGTAGTCTGTGAATTCGAGCCCCACGTCAGGCTGTATACAGACGGCTCAGAGCCTGCTTCAGATTCTGTCTCCCTCTCTCTCTGCCCCTCCCCTGCTCATGCTCTGTCTCTGTCTCTCAAAAATAAACATTAAAAAAAAAATTTTTTTTAATTTGCTCATTAAAAAAAAAAAGCTAGAAAGAATCCTTACTAAATCTAAAGACTCAGTCTTAAGAAACAGAGTCTAAGCAATCAGCAAACCCTGTCCTAGCTCACAGTGATAAGGTCTACATATCTTTTCCCATATAAACACAGACCTAGAGGGTCCCGGCCAGTTTTCTCTCCTGCCCGATTACTGCCAGGCTTTCTCCACAACTTAGGCCTGTTTTGTCACCCCTGTAAAACCCAGGTCCGGCTGAGTTGAGGAACAGCAGGAGGGAGGTGTCATATTTAGTCTAGAATATTTTCTTGCCAATAGTCTTGTCTCTTTTAGCCCTGGTCTAAGTTCCTGTGTCTACAAACAGCCCAATTTGTGTGGCTGATTACTGTGGTTCTTAAGCTCAACCTGTGACGCCATCCCACTCATCAATCCGCTGCTCTGTCCTCCGTTAATTGGTGGATGCACGGAGCCTCCCTGTCACCCATATGGAACCTATTCTGTGTGTAAGTGCCTGGTTTACATCCCCTTTATCTAGGGGACGCTTGTCCGTGTATCTTTTTCCCTCTTCCACTGATCGGCTGCATGTGTTTCAAATAGGTCCCCACTCTCATCTCCCTGGTCTCTGGTCCTCATTCAGCAGGGTTCACTGGCACAACACCCCTTCTTCAGCTTAAAGCTTGCAAAGCCTGGGGAGCTGTCCCAACAGGTGGCCGGCACCCTGTGCTCATCTCTTCATTGAGTATTCTACAAGCCCTACATTCCTAATTCATGTGTTGTTTGTTTTCAATCTTCCTACCAGTTAAGAACAAGGACTCTGGAAACAGACTGCCTGGGTTTGTGTATTTATCCCACATTTGCTACCTCTGGAGCTTTGCAAAGGGACTTGAATTCTCAGCCCCTCAGTTCCCTCATCAGGAAAATAGGAATGATAATAAGGGTAATAATTCCTTAGTATGCACCTGCTATATAATAAACACTCAGTAATGTTATTAAATATACCATGCAACCAGGAGCTACTTCTTGTCTGTTTCCCGAGTGCAATAAGCCTGGATATTCTGAGTATTGATGGTTCCCTGTCTGTGAAGGTGGACGGTAGCCCTCCCAGAGGTGCCTACGGGATACCCTGGTGGGTCATTCTCCTCTCTCTTAATCATGACCTGTAATCCCAGGGATCTTACATTTACTTTGCCCAAGTATAGGAATAGAAAAACTATGCATAATATGGCCGTAAGGCAGGAAAAATACAGAAGCCAAGTTAGCTGATACTAATCCTCTCTCTTATGTTCTGTTGTAGTTGAGGTACAGCAGCAAGGCTGTGTCAAAGTCTGTCTTTAGTCCCTGGTCTCTTTTTCCCCCACCATCTCCACATCCACGCTGGGCCCTGCTTGCTCTGAAAACCCCCTTGCCCAAGGTGTCCATCCCTACCATAGTGTCTGCATAGTCTCCTACCTCTCCGGAAAGCAGCTGACATGTTAAGGAGCCAATGATAAATATGTATCTGCAACCAGATAAAATAGAAATTATTGAGGAGAAAATGACTTTAACTTTGGAAACTTTGAGACTTCGTAAGTCAGATGTGGGAGATAAATATTTGAGGGAGAAATAGAAGTATGTACAGCATCCTTAAAGTTATACAGTGAAGGCAGCCACCTGTTAAAGAAAACTGGGAAACTTCGTTCTATGTGTCGGAACGTCTTCTACTCAGGTGAAGTGAGCATGAGTGGTGCTGTTAGGGACTGAAGTGTGTTCCTCCAAAATGCATATGTTGAAGCCCCAACTCACAATATGATGGTATCTGGAGGTGAGGCTCTAACAGGTCATGAGGTTTAGATGATATCATGACGGGATCAATGTTCTTAAAGAAGACATACCAGCTCCTCCTCTCTCTCCTCTCTCTCTCTCTCTCTCTCTCTCTCTCTCTCTCTCTCTCTCTCCCTTGTGAAGACATAGCAAGAAGGCAGCCATCGGCACACCAGAAAGACAGCCCTCACCAGGAAACTGAATCAGCCAGCACCTTGATCTGGGACTTCCCAGCCCTCCAGAACTGTAAGAAATAAATGTCTGGTGTTTAAGTCCCTCAGTCTGTGGTCTTTGACCACAGCAGCCCAAGCAGACCAACACGCATGCCTTAGTTAGTGAATTTATTAATTTAGCTATTTTTCCTGATCTGTCAACACAAAGGATTTTCAGAGATCCTGTCTGAGAAAAAGGGAGCACGAAAACAAAGTAAGAGAGGACAGGCAGGAAGCGGCTCTCAAGAGGGAGCCCAAAGAAGTTAAAAGATCACTGGGTTCTGCTATTCAGTTACTGGGCAACCTGGATGGGTCTGGCCATCGGGCTGGGCGCAAGGGGCATAGACACAGGACAGGTGAGTATGGCCAACAAGCCGGGCAGGCTCCAGGTACTCGTGACTCAGCTGCCGTGTCACTGGGGTCATAAGTGGTTCCAAGGCCAGAGACCATTCCCAGGAACCTGACGGCATAGCAGACATGCACCACCAAGTTTAATATTTCTCACATTAGAAAGACTTCAGTTGAATCTAATCTCATTTTTAATTAGTCCTCACATCGCCTGGTGAGACAGATTAATATGATTATCCATATTCCACTGATGGGGAAAATGAGACAAAGGGCCATGCCCCAAGGTCACTTGGGGAATGAGCACTAGAGGTGAAAATTAAACTTAAGCATTTTAAACTTTCAAGCCAGAACACAAGGGAGAGGACATTGGGGACATGGCTTTCATCTCCATTTGTTCAGGATCTTTCACATCTGGATAATGCATATTCAACTTACTACTTGGTTTGTCTAATTAAAAAACAAAATACTAATTCCAGTTCTGCACCCCACCAGTCCACATTCAATGCATAAAGAATTCACTAAATAATATATGCCAAAGAAGAGAATTAAATGAGCATTACTTAACCACATGTGAATATTTGTTGACTATTTATGGTATGTTTAATAATAAACTACAGTGTGTGTGTGGGGGGGGGTGGATAGGGGTGGATATAAACACAGAGGAATTAAACATGCCCCCTGCCCTCTAGAAGCTGGTTTAACTGGATGTTCAAAATAGCTACACCAACAAAAACACAAATAGCATATACCTCCAACCACACAGGCAGGAACCAAGTTTTTCTTTACTCCCCGTGGTAGATGTTCAAGCATTATATGTTGGGAAACTGTTAAGTTGAGCTTTCTTCAGAGTAAACTGAGATTATCAGTGTGAGAGGTGAACCCACAGAATAGTCATGCACCCCCCTTCCAAGCAAATTAAGTTCATCTTCAACTCCTCTCTTGTATTCACATCCAACATCCAAACGCTTACCATTCTACTGCAGAAATAGTTCTATATTCAGCCCCTTTTCTTTCTACTTTCTCAGTTCAGTGAGAGACTATTACATTAGCTCAGGTTAGAGGTGATAAGGTTCTGACTTCCATGGTCAAAAGTTTTTGTCATCATGACTTTCTTCCTAAAGTATACGTCCTATCATGTTTTCTCTGTGACAGAGATATTCAATGTTCACCTGATATCTGTATAGTCCTCTGTGTTTCCCTGACCCTCTTGAGGCGGGCTTGAGGCCATGTGACCACGTACTGGGAAACAGAAAGGCAAGCGGAAATGATGTATTAATTCTGTTCCAAGGGACTCAAGAGTTACCAGCCGGCCCCTCTTGTGTCTTTTCTGTCCCTTTGGAGGCAACCATGGAGACCACATTTTGAGAGAACAGAGGAATAAGACAGAAGAGATGAATGGGTGCTTTAAATATTTACACCTTCAGAGATTTAAGACTTAATCTCAGACAAATACCAAATCAAGGGGTGGATCTTTAACACCCTTTGTTGAGGCTTTTAACTGGACTAATGTGGCACCTGGGGGATCCTCACATCTTAAAAAAAATGCCTCCTAGAAAAGAGACGAAGGCCTTTGTCCCAGGGAAGCCTCTTAAGCTTAGAATACCTTTAATTAAATCTACAGAGAGAGCCACATCTGGAAAAGACTTGTGAGGATAGCTGTTGGTATATGGATTTAACTAAAATTAAATGTATACAAAACCAATAAAGTCTGTGAGTTGAATTGCCAAAAGTACCATCAGCTTGGATTAAAAGAGACTTATAGTTGGAGAACATGAAAAGATTTTTGGGTCCCCCATAGTCTACGACAACAAAGCAGGCAGAGAGAACAACTTAGCTTCCAGTGGAGGGATGTTCTCCAAAGCAACTTTTTGTGGCCTAAGAGGATGATGGAAAATGAAGGACTCCCAAGCCAGCAGAGCCAAAAGCCATGAAGAACTCCCTGGGAGTTATACCCAAGGAGTAATCAAATGCTACTGAACAAGATACTCCCTATTCTAAGAGTAGAGGTTTTTTACAACTGTCTCAGAGGGATTTCAGAATTGTCGTAGGCCGATAACTGTTACGTGCCTCTCATTATTCTCCCTGAAAGGGGTCATTTACTGTAGGTGTCTTTTCTCTGCCCCACTTTGTTCATCAGGTGTGCGTAAGGTAGAGAACTTGAACACCAGGCTCTAGATTAAGAGAAGCACATTGTAACCTGACAGTAAATCACGATCGTCTAGATTTCAAGCCTGATGCTATGATTGGGGAAGACTTTTGGAGTGTCTTGGGATCGAGTAGAATGAGTTTAAATGCAGCAAATGTTTGATTGACTGGCAGATGACATTACATGTCCACTGTTCCTTCCACTCTCTTCCTTTGTCATGACTTCTCTATCAACAGAGTCTGATTCTCCTTCCTAATTCTGGACCTAGCCATGGGGCTTGTCTTGACCAATGGAATGTGCGTGCGTGTCACACACGCTATGTTTGACCAGAGGTTTTGAATGTGCTGGCATGCCTCTGCTGGTCCTTTTGTGCCCATGCTATCCACCAAGAGTTAACAGAACCTGAGTAGTAGCTGCTGACCCTAAAACCTCGAGTGACAGACACGTGGAGCATATCTGGACCCAACGCACAACCTAAAGCAGAACGAGTTCAGTCACCCTGCAGATGCACGAGTGAGAAATACATCTTGTTATTAAAAGGCCCTGGAGCTTGATTATTTGTTATACAGCATTATTACGGACAAATTTGATGACTGCATTGCACCACTCCCTTTCACAGCTTTGCCTTTCCACATGCTTCTGTTTATCCTTCAAAAGGTTACCCTTCTAAGAAGATCTCTGCGTGACTGGGACAAGCTATTTGCTTTATTCTCGGTGTCCCCACTTGACTTTGAACGTATCTCTGTGTTGCTATACTTATGGGGTAGCAACTGATTGCTCACCTCTATTGCACAGACTGGGTTAGGAAGTTAACTTAATCACTTTCGTAACTCAGCACAAACTGGACACTCAGAAATATTTTAAGGGAGGAAACAAATAAATGGGTATGAAGCAGTGGTCGTAGCTTAGTGACCAGGGTATAAGTCGGGAAAGGAGGTTACGACTTTTCTGCAAATCCTAGCCATTGGGGGGAGCAGCAAGCTTTTAGATTGGGAAATGGCATGAGGCTCACACAGAAAAGCTGGATGAATTTGTTTTTTCGTGTGTTGGAATTTGGAGCCCTAGATTCTGTAGCTAAGCTTGGAGAGGTGGGAAGATGCTTCCCATGCATGAAGTAGTGTACATTCCTGGGTTAGAACATGTTTTCTTTGGGGGTTGCTGTGGTTTCTTTCTCTTTTTCTCTTTTCTTTTCTTTTTATTTTTTTCCCCAGCTTTGGAAGCATCCAATGTTTGCAATAACAATAACAACAACAAAAATATGAGGCTGGCCCAGTATGAATCAGGAGAGAATGTGTACATGCAGTGGAGGTAGGGGGTAGGAGAAGGAGGTAGAAAGTGGAGAGAGGGGAGAAGAAAGGACGCACACAGTTGCCAGGAGCTTCACAGAAGAAAATGCCATGCCGGACACGTGGCTGGCACAGAGGAGAGCGACATCTGTTCTCGATGAGGATCCCCGGTGTGTGCACGTGTGTGTGCATGTGCGTGTGTAAGGAAACACCCAGGCTGTGTGCTTCAGGAAGTCTGCTCGTGGCTCCAGTCTCACTGGGTCTGCGATGCTGCCCTCGGTGGTGGCCTCTTACCGTGGGTTAGATCTCCAGCCAACTCATTCTTGCGAAGTATGTTGCAGGCTAGAACGGGCTGTGGAAAACAAGCCCAAGAAAAGCCACAAGGGCCTCCTGACCCATTTGAATTTTTCTCCTGCCAAGCTCTCATTACTGAGCTTAAATAGGAAGGAAAACAATGTATAAGGCTGAAGAGGCTATGGAGACTCTACGGGGGGAAAAGTCTCACTGGGCTCGCTGGGCTAGGGGTGCTGAGACGAGAAAGAGGTAATAAGTCTGTTTTCAAAGTAGGTGTATGGTTTTGTTTTGCCCTTTTTTTGCAGTTTGGTGAAGCATTTGAAGACTTGTTTTCTCTCTTACCCCTGTTACTCTCTTCAATGAAACGCAGGAGAAAGAAGGTGGAGGGTTTGCATCCTCCAGGGACAGTGGTCATCCTCTGAAGGAGGAAGGGGCCCTAAGATGCTGGGCTGGAGCTGGCACACTGCTGGCAAGCCTCCAGCGGGGGCTGCTGTCAGCCCCTTACACAAGGCTCTGATGTCCACTTTGGGTGCCTACGCTCGGAAAGGTAGAGCCAAAGAGACACAAAATTTAGCTCAAAATTGTAGACCTGATTCCTAAAAGGGATCAGACTGAGTCTAAAGGAGAGCAGCAGAGGTTGCCCTTCTCCTTTGTCCGTTCTTTGCTGCTACGTTACGTGCACACCTGCCCGCAGACATTCAGATCCCTCGCTCCAGAGCTCTGGCACTACGTGAGGCATGTGTCCCCTGCAGCGTCGCCATGCCTCGGCCTGGCCTTGCTTCTCACACAGGGATGATGACAGCGATGATAATCCCCTACTCACGTGTGGCATGTAGTGTCTACAAATGCTTTCACAAACAGCATCTCGTTTGAGGGCCAAAAGAACTTTGCAAGCCAACCAAGGAAGATACTGTTTTCCCGTATGAGTTAAATGGCTCTGATGGAGGTCACACAACCAAGGAAAGGTAAGAGGAGGAGCCAAGTTTTCTCTCCGCAGCACACAAACAGCCTTCAAAGAGCTGAAGGGATCCTGGGAAACCAGATTTCATCCATCCCCAAAGTCCCAGGCCGGGGCCATGCCGACTGTAGACTTAACACCAAAGAGCGTTCAGGAGAAAGGACGCTTAAAGGAATAAAAAACTCAGGGTCTCCTGGCAACCTTATTACTCTTCCTGAGTTAGCAAAATTGTCCTTTTCCCCTAAGTAATCAAGTTGCTCAAGGTTGTTAAGCTACTGCTAGTCCTCTCCCACATGTGTGGCTGCCCGTAACTTTCTACCTCATTCATCCGTGCAGAAGGTATTTATTGAGCATTTACCATGCTCCAGACACCTTACCACTTTATTACGCACGAGATACAACAGTAAATAAAATAAATAAAAAGTTCTGCCCTGTGAAGCTCAAATCCCAGTGGGGGAAAATAGACATTAAAGATAACAAATAAGTCATTATTTCATAAATTAGAAAGTCTTATAAGAAACAGGACAGTGTAAGGGAAGCAGGACTGCTCTGTGTTGGGGGACGGGTGAGAATGAGGGAGTCAGGATAGCTGTAATTTTCAACCCAATGGTCAGAGGGGGAACATCTGGGGGGTTGTGTGAGCTGTCGTAAGCCATTGGCTTTCACTCTGAGCGAAAGGAGCATGGTTAGAAGGGTTTAGCAGAGGCCTGCGTAGCTTTCACGTACATGTTGACAGCAACCTTTGGCTGCTGAGCTGGGAAGGGACCACGCGGTGGTCATGTGACCAGCCAAGAGGCTGTTGCCCCAATGCAGGCAGCAGATGATGACAGCTCAAACCAGGGTGGCAGCACTTGGAACAGCGAAAAGTGGATGAACTGTGGATACATTTCAGTAGCTACTGGGATTCCCTGATGCATTGGATGTGGAGGGTGAGAGAAAGAGAGGAATTAAGATAGCACCGAGGGTTCTGTCCTAGGCAACTGGAAGTATGAAGTTGGCATCGGCTGAGATGGGAAAGTTCGCAGAGAGAAATGAGAAGCCATCGTATATGGAATCCCTGGATTCTAGAATTCCACCTGCTACTCTACAAACTTTGTCTTTAGTCATTGTTACTGCCTTCTCACCTGACTCAGAGCATTTGTAATCCCTTCTATCCTCTCTTGGAGACCTTGGGTCTCCAGTCCGTCAACCAGATTATTACCCACGGCCAATAAATACATTCAAGTCTCGTCCACATCAAAGGTCTTTCCATGGACACTGTTTTCCACTTAAATGACAGCCCATGGCACTTCTTCTACTGGCCAACTTTTGGAAACAATAATTTTTATTTGCTGCGCCAACTTTCTTATCTGTTTCTCAACCCATTTGCCCTCTCCCCCGCCCCACTGCTACCTTTGTGCCAGGGATTTCAGTGAGCGCTTAAATCACAAACTTAGTGGTCTCATGTCAATACTCAACTTGTTGTCTACTCTGTAGCAGTTAACACTATTCACCATTTCCTTCTCCGGAAGTCTCTCTTCTTTCACAGTTTTTCTGAGACCACTCTCTCCTTCATTTCCTTCTACCTTTCCAATCATCCTCTTCCTATCTCCTTGACTAGCTTCACTTCCTCTGTTCTTCCTTATTATCACCTGCCTCCTGCCAGGTCTTTTTCTTTCTTGTCCCCATTCAAATGCCTTGCATGACCTCATCCATTTGCCACCTTCAATCATCATCCTTACTTTCCTCTTTTCTCAACCTAAGTCACCAACTGAGACTGTGTTTTTGAACTTCTATTTCCAATTCCACTAAACTCACCCCGTCTAAAGCCCAAGCCCATCATCCCCTCCTACAAGCCTACTTCTTTTTCTTTACAGAGGTTAATGGCACTCACTAACCACCCATCGTGGATGGGTGACTTGGATACAGAACCTCATCTTCCCTACAGGATGTGATTCTAGAATCAGTTTGATGCCTTCAAAGGAAACCCCTCAGTGGTTACTTCTTTCCATCTCTACACCCAGGAGCCAAGTCTGGGCTTTCATCCCTTCTCTTAAAATACAGACGCTGTTTCCTAACCAGTCTACTGATCACCTGTCTCTTCTCCATGGGCTTCATCTCCAACAGTGTATCATATCTGATCTTGCTGTCTCCAGTAAAAACAAAAAAGTGAGGCTCTTCGATGCCTCCAGAATAAAGCTTGTATCCAAAACATGGCAGCATTCAAGCCTCTTTTTAATTTAGCCCACGCCTCTCTAGCCTCACCTGTAGTCTCCACATATCCCATCCTCTGGTGGTTCTCCAGAAATCCTCTGTGTTTTCAACCCCCGTACCTTGTGCTTATACTATCCTCCCTGCCCACAGGGCTTTCACCTCCAACTGATGAAATTATTACATCCCTCAAGGCCCCACAGGAGTGCCATTTTGCTATAAAATTGTTCCCAAATCTGATGTCCCACCTACTTCCTGCCCGCTCCGTAAGCAAACGCAACCACTTTCTTTGCACTGTTCCCACAGCACGTTGAGCATGCCTCTCCCGCAGATCGGACAGGGGGTTCCCAGGAGACAGGAGCCCTGTCTCATTTCACTTCACATCCCTAGAGTCTCATACTATGCATATGCAATAAATGTCTATTCTGTGAATTAGTGCTTCTTAATCTAAAACTTACACTTTCAGGAGTTTGCTACCTTTAAAGAGATTTCTGCTTGGCTCTAGGCTGAAATAAGAAGTTAGAAAAGACAATGCAGGGAAAAGATACCAAAAAAGATATGTGGTCTCTGCCAGGTGCGTCTTTTTCCTTCCACAGAGGCATAAACTCTGTTGAAGGAATTGGTAGTAAGAGTGTGCTGCTCACTGAGCACGTACTATGTCCCAGGCTCGTTGCTGGTAAAACATAGGAATTGAATTTGTTTCTATATCAGTTCCCTCTACACACCCCACTCAAATGACCAGAAAGGAATCAAAAAGGTAAGAACTTACAAAAGAAAAGAGGATATGAGAGAGAATGATAGCCAATCGAGAATTCAACACGTAGGAGGGTGGAAAATGGATGGGCGAGCAGGAACTGATATCACAAATTTGAGAAAACAGATACCTAAATGTCTGAAATGAAATAGAACCCCAGAAAAGCTAAGGAATTAGAAGTGTCAGGCATCCCTACCGGCAGCAGTACAGGTGTGTGTGTGTGTGTGTGTGTGTGAGCGATGGTCTCAGAGAGCTCAAACTCATCTTCCATATTAGGAAGTCAGTTAATAATGTCCTAACTGAAAAAAGAAAATCAAGATTAGCAGGAGAATTATTAAATAGATATGTGTGTGTAGCTACAGATGTTTACAGATGTAATTTCCAGAAGAAATCAAAGAAGTGAAACCAAAGAAGGAAAGAAGACACGAAAGGATCCCCTCTGCCCAGAGAGCCTGAGGTCAGATGGCAGAGGGGCAGGTACTGTTCGTCTTCCAAATAAACCTAGAGGTGCCAAATGGCTCTCTCTAAACTAGGTGCAGGTATTACTTTTATAGGATTAAAGCTCAGTTTAAAAAATATTACACAGGGGCGCCTGGGTGGCGCAGTCGGTTAAGCGTCCGACTTCAGCCAGGTCACAATCTCGCGGTCCGTGAGTTTGAGCCCCATGTTGGGCTCTGTGCTGACAGCTCAGAGCCTGGAGCCTGTTTCCGATTCTGTGTTTCCCTCTCTCTCTGCCCCTCCCCCGTTCATGCTCTGTCTCTCTCTGCCCCAAAAAAATAAAAAAATGTTGAAAAAAAATTAAAAAAAAATATTACACAAAAATAAAACAAGGGTGGAGCTGAGATTCAAACCCATTAGTCTGGGGTTGAGATGTGTAGCTTTTCTTCTACACGCGGTGCTGGCTGCAATTTGCAAATAATCAACTTGGGAGTGTCACCTCTTTGTCATTACTCACCGCCGGGTTAGTCAGAACCACAGACCCACAAACACACACACCCACACACACAACATGCGTATAGGTACACATCTGTACTTTAGAGACTAAAAAGTAAGGTAAGATGTTTAATAGCATAACTTGCTGCCACTCAGTCATTACAATAAAGCATATAATCAAATAATTCCACCTGAAAGAAATGGGGATTTTAGTAGAATGAACTAGAAATGACTCAAACTATATGCACTTTCTGAAAGAGACTGCTTCCATGACTATTTAATAAAGATGTTGTGCCAGTGATCATGGTGGTAGATAGTATATTAACCAATGCTCTATAGATTCATGAACAGTCTCAGTGCATGTATTTGAGTCGTGCTTAACTGTGTTAAAACACATTTTAGAAGCACACGTAGAAGTGGTAGGGGAACAATGTCTCTGTGCAAAGTGAAAAGGGGTAGAGTTTTTTATGTATAGAACCTGATTATATCTGCTTGCTGCTAATTCCAACCTCAGTTATAATCATCGGGAAGAATCTGGAAGGTCAGGCGGGTTAAAGAAAAGAAGGTAGCATTTCTGTGATGCCAGTGTTGCAGGCGGGTAGTATTTACGTTGCTTTCAAGCCCAGGCTAGAGATGATAAAGAAAAAGAACAGAAAAAAAGGGGAAAAGCACAGAGAAATCAGAAAAAGGGTGCGGTGGGAGGAGACAAAGGGACAACCCGGATGTCGTAAAGAGAATTAGCAGAGGGAGAAAGCCGGCCACCCAGGAAGCCTAGAAGACAAAGAAAGCCAAATGCAGTCCCTTAGAAAGCCCACCAGGATGCACGGCGTGGCTCCAGGGGAGTTTAAGAGAGGCATAAATTCTCCTGAATGTTGTTAATCTAGATGAGGTTTTACAATTTGCATGGGTCGTGCTCTCCGTGTTTCACTCTTTTAAAAAGTGAGGGGAGGGAAAACACAATGGTTTTAGCTTTCAAAATGAAAACCTAGTCCTGATTAACATTTGGAGTCTGATTTTCAGAGATTCCAGCTGGAGGATCTGAAGTAGAGCCCTGAACCGAATAGAACTCTGGACAAGCCCAAAGACATGCCCGGATTTTTCAGCCTCGTGCAGAGATTGCACAAAACTGGCAGCGACGTTCACAAACAAATCTCGAGGGGATCGGAATTTGGCAGTCGCTGTGCCTGGAAGGCAGCTCCAACTTAAGCTAATTTTCCATTTTTCTCTGGATTTTAACACGGCTAACACATATTTAGATTTAGATTTGTAAGAACCTACACTATCCCTACCAGAAGCGGAGTGGCTGTCCCTGCTATTGGCATCTGGGCTGTTATTATTCCTGCCATAATTAACATTTTTATGGTCCCTTTTCACCCATAGATCCTAAAGGACTTGGCAAGAATGCAAAAGACAAGCAAGCCCATATGATGTGTCCTCTGAGAACCAGCAGGGAAGGAATGATTATTATATCTGATCTGTAAACAGCTAAAACGTGGCAAGGAGAAGTTTAATTGCTGGCTATTATTTAAATGACAAAATATAAATGGAAAGGGAATGAGAAGTTAAACTACGGCACAACCACACAGGGCGCAAGTGATAAAGTTGGAATAGAACATTTGGATTTCTGCATACAGATATCCTAAAAAGGATTCATTTTTCTCTTTCTACTAAGGAATTTATAAAGACATACTCAAGTGAGAATTTGGGGATTTTGGGGGGGGGGGGGGTTTCTGGAGTTTTTTGAAGAACCAGTACCCATCCCACCTGGTCACACTTCGAAGTTCAAGCCATGGGCATTTATTAAAAGTAATTTGTGACTATCTGGTGATGGCATGGCGTTTCTAAAGAGCATAGTCTTAGAGATGAATCTTAAGGCTAGAAATGAGAAAAGAATGGCTGGACAGGTTTCACCATGAGGCTGAGGGGAAGAAAGGAGAGAGGTTTCTTTTAAAAAAAATTTTTTTTTAACGTTTATTTATTTTTGAGACAGAGAGAGACAGAGCATGAACAGGGGAGGTGCAGAGAGAGAGGGAGACAAAGAATCTAAAACAGGCTCCAGGCTCTGAGCTGTCAGCACAGAGCCCGACGCGGGGCTCGAACTCACGAATAGAGAGATTGTGACCTAGGCCGAAGTCAGACACTTAACTGACCAAGCCACCCAGGCGCCCCAGGAGAGAGGTTTCAAATCAGACAGGCATTGGTATATTCTTCAAGCCCCCACAACGGTCACTACTGAGCTATTCCAGCTCTGCAGGCAGGTCTCAAACCCGGGAGTGCACTGGAACCACCCGGAGGGCCTGCACAACTGCTTGCCCACCACCTCCCCAGGGCATCTGCACCCAGAGTGGGAGCTGAGAATCCTCCTGACAGGTGTCCAGGCACACCTCAGGCGGGGCCCTGGTGTATTCTGGATCTCTACAGGTGCCGGGCCAGCCCACGCTGCCCCACTTGAGTCTCAGAGAGCTCTATGGGTGAAATACAAAACTGTCTGAGTCACTTCGGTCTTCAAATATTTCACTTGGGAGAAAATGTTCCTTCCTGCTTTCTTGCAGGAGGGCCAGCCACTTTAGCTGCCACAGGGAATGTGGGATTTCTGCACCGGAGCCTCCCAGACACTCACACATTTCATTTCACCTTTAAGAATAAAGATCCCTCAAATTTATGATTGTGGTGATAGGTTTTGCCACCCTGCTGTGGAGCTTCACCTGGTCGGATATGAAGAACTATCACTATTCACACACACACACACACACACACACTGCCAGCCTCTCCCATCCCTGACCTCAGATCATCTCAATTGGAGTTGTACACAGTCTCAGCCCCAGAATAAAGCATATCCCTTAGAACAGGATTTTTTAGTCGGACTCGAGCGCCTCTCTCTTGGCTCAAACTCTGGGCAAGAAAAAACGGTACAATAAAACCTTGATTTTCATGCCACCATTTCCACCTCATGAATTACACACTGGCCCCTGCATCCCATAGACTTGACAGCAGTAAAGCCAGGCAGTGCCCATGAGCGATCAAGAAGCACAAGCTAACAGGGCTAGCATCTGGAATAGAAATAACAAATAGTGAAAGGGAGGCGGGGGGAGTGGTCCAAGACAACACAGAAGAAAGAATCCAAGGAATGGTGGAGCAGATGGAAGGAATTAGTGATGGAAGCATTGTCGGCATCAACTACTAAATGTGTAAAAAAAATACAACTGCCCACCTACATTTAAATAAATGCAGCCACTCTGCGGAAGCTAAATTCGTCCCCAACTCCTCCTCACCGGGTCTTTCCACCTCCCAAGTCCCTCCTATACAAATTCCAATCAAGGGTGTACTCCTACAGTTACGATACACAAAAATATCTCTACTAGTTGCTTTAAGAAAACTCCAATATATTTACATTTAAATCCATGGCATGCTAGATCTGCAGGGAAAGAGAATACCAAACCATGTTCTGTGTTCGAGGCAGCAGAAAACTTAACCGTGTCAGAGAGAGGACAATACACATCCCCTTTCAACGCTCCCAAGGCTAATATGCCTTTTAAACACAGGTCTTTATAACCCTGTATAAAGTCTAACACTTCCAGGATATTTCACGCAGCCTTAAATAGTTCATTCGGTTCTCAAACCCATTATTTTCTGTGCCGTTGTTACTGGGAGGGGGTGACTGTGAACTCTTCTGTAGAGAAAATATTTACTACACGAGTCTTTATCTTTTTCTTCTTTGGCTTAAAAATCCCAGTTTCTTTGGATTTTTTTTCCCCAAAGGAGTTATTATCAAGCTTTTGATATTATTTTTGTTACCTTCAACCTGTTCAGGATTTTCTAACGGCTATGCTACAGAAGCTAGACTGAGAGAGAACATAGGATCAGAGCAGTGGTGAGAAGAATAAAAAAGACAATGAGACCCTCAGGTTTTCCGTTAGTCCCCTTTCCACTCACTGTCATAGAGCTTGTTGTTTTAAGGTGCTGTGTACCCCTGACGAGACAGAATTTAAAATTTTTCTTCACTCTAATTTTAAGACAACCTCCAGTGTTCTCTCGCTTCTAAGGATTTTAGTTTTATTACTATTGGCCAGATGCTTGTACCTCTATCCTGGACCTTTCTGAACTGCATGCTATTTCAGGTGACTTCATTTTTTCAAGAACTATCAGAAGACACACCCTTTGTCCCAAGATACAAGGTACTGCTGGATACTATTATCTATGAGTGTATTAATTTATTCCTGCCCAGTGTTTCTCAAAGCGCAGTTAAGCATTGCCTGTATTAGAAGCACCTGGGGCATTTGTTTAAAAAAAGCAAATTCTTGGAGCGCCTGGGTGGCTCAGTCAGTTGAGCGTCTAACTTCAGCTCAAGTCCTGATCTCACGGTTCGTGAGTTAGAGCCCACACTGGGCTCTGTGCTGACAGCTCAGAGCCTGGAGCCTGCTTCCGATTCTGTGTCTCCCTCTCTCTCTGACTCTCCCTCATTCATGGTCTGTCTCTGTCTCTACAATAAAACGTTAACAAAAAATATTAAAAAAATTTAAAAAAGCAAATTCTCTGGGCCATCTGGGTGGCTCAGTTGGTTAAGTGTCCGACTTCGTCTCGGGTCATGATCTCGCGGTTCGTGAGTTTGAGCCCCGCATCGGGCTCCGTGCTGACAGCTCAGAGCCTGGAGCTACTTCAGGTTCTGTGTCTCCCTCTCTCTCTGCCTCTCCCCTGCTTGTGCTCTGTCTCTCTTTCTCTCAAAAATAAATAAACATTAAAAAAATTTTTGAAAAAAAGCAAATTCTTGGACTTCACACCAGACTTGATATGTAAGAATGAGGAGGTAGGGGCAGAACCTAAGAATCTGCATTTTAAAAGTAAGAACCCCAGGTAATTATTAAGCACATTTTTAATCAAAACGACCCACCGAGTCCTTTGCCCATGTCAAATCAGTAAAGGTGGGGGTGCAGCCAAAAGAAGCCTTGAGTGCTCCACTGAATGCGCCACCCCATTCGGCACAATCCACAGTAACGATCCGTGTCATGGTCAAACTCCCTAGCTGCCGTCTTAAATGGGGGGGAGGGGGTACCTCATTTGACCTAGTATGACACATCTGCTAGGTTTAAGAAGTGATTTCTCCTTGGGGCCCCTGGGTGGCTCAGTCGGTTGAGTGTCCAACTCGGTTTCAGCTCAGGTCATGATCCCAGGGTCGTGGGATCGATCCCCGCATCAGACTTTGCACTGATCATGAAGCCTGCTTAAGACTCTCTCTCTCTCTCTCTCTCTCTCTCTCTCTCTCCCCCCTGCCCCTATCTTCTCACTCTCTCTCTCAAATAAATAAAATGAAAAAAAATTTTTTTAAATAAAAAAGAAGTGATTTCTCCTTTATCTCTCTGACAAATCATTCTGTCACAAAACAAGACAGTTGGAAGGGAGGGCATGTTCCTTTCAGTATAGGACATGGACTTGGAACTTAGAACTGTTACTAGTAGAAAATCACACGTGCAGGCACATAGCCATTATTGTTCAACCCCCTTTGCCTTTAAAACGGTATATATTGGGGTGCCTGGGTGGCTCAGTCGGTTGAGTGAAACAGTATATACCACACAGCTTCGCTTCCGGTTTTCTAAGGGCTCCTCATTCCTTCAAGAACATCAGAATGGCTTAGATAGGGCATCAGAGAATCTTCATCAGCAATCCTTAACCAAATCTCCCTCCAGATCTGCCTGGCCCCTTCCCCCCTCAGGGTATATGCACAGCCGTGGGTCCTGCCCGTCACTGGCATATGAAAAAGAACAGTGGCAAAAACCATAACTTTCCTTCTGAAACAGAAGCCACTCAGTATTACAGATAGATGAAATCCCATTAACGTTTATCACACACTCAATTGCTGTTTAATGAACATTCATACAATAGGCGTTTGCACACCCTTTATCATGTTCCGACTCTCCTATCTACCCTAGCTTAGTCTGAGTTTTCTCTTGCCAGCTGGGACCAGGATGAAAGTAGTAAAACCAAAAGCAGGACCGGCCTGGAACTGACGCCAAGGAAGGACAGTGCCAACAGATTCCCAAAGTGCAACCCATCCACCGGGTAAGACATCAAGGCCAACCGAAGAGGCCACAAGCCGGAAGAGAGGCTCTTTAAGAGAAGGACCCGTGGGCACGATTAAGATCAAACATCTAACCAAAATCTTAATCTTTTGATTCAGATCCAAAATTCCCAGAAACAGGGTGTGGGGGGGGGAAGGTTGCAGTTATTTCTGAATTAGCATGACCCACACTCTACTGAAGTGTGACCTCTCGGAAGGCCCCAAGCTACATCCCCGTGGGTTGCGCCTCCATAGTTTTCTGACCAACAAGTTTGAAAGATAAATTACATCCATGTAACTGGAAGCTGAGGGAACTTAGATTCAGAGAAGGTAGCTCACTTGCCCAAGGAGTCGTGCAATAAAGGATGGAAACGAGGTTCAAGCCTGCCTCTAAGCCCCAGATGGCCTTTCTTCTGCTAGTCCACGTGGCCCTCACCGGATCTGTCGCAAGCCCTTTGGATTCTGTGCACGGCAGGGTTTTTGTTCTTCACTTCTCCTATTTCTTCCCTGCCTTTACTTCCACTGCGCTGCTTCTCAGAAGCCTGATCCAATCTGTTTCACTTTAAGACTCTGAAAGTCAAAGTTCGACCTTCAAATCTCTGTCCTTGCCTTTAGGGGCACAGAAGCAGGTATCACTGAAGAATTAGGTTATATGTTTCAGAGGGATACAAAAGGAAATAAAGCACACATCTGACCACTTGGGAGCTTGTAGTCTGTTGGAAGGATGGATCTATCCAATAATCTTGAAACGATGTGGTAAGTGAAGTGATAGGCATTTGCAAGTGTATGTATAAGAGTTGTTAGCAGAAATGGCAGCTAATGCCCAGAGAGACTCCCTTGAAATTCCCAAGGAATTCCTTAGGAATCTTAAAAGGCTTCCTAAGTTTACTGGAAGCCTGAGGAACATCAATTAACCATGGCTACCTATAGTAAATAATAAACACTCATAACGAAAGAAACCGGGTGTAAGCTGACTGTTGCATCAGTCTTTTTTTTTTTCATTTTTTTAATGTTTATTTATTTTTGAGAGAGACAGAGACAGAATGCGAGTGGGTTAGGGACAGAGAGAGAGGGAGACACACAATCCGAAGCAGGCTCCAGGCTCCGAGCTGTCAGCACAGAGCCCGACGGGGGGCTCGAACTCACAAGCTGTGAGACCATGACCTGAGCCGAAGTCGGACGCTCAACCGACTGAGCCATGCAGCTGCCCCACGTCAGTCTTAATATATATATAATTATATCAATAAGACCCCGTCCCCACATAGTTAGCAAGTGTAGAGTCGGCATTTGATCCTAATTATTCTAACACAATTCTGCCTCTGTCCTTCACAGTTCCCGCGTTTGGAACAGGAAGGGCACAACTCTACACAAAACAGCAAAGGGATGAAGAGAGAATATCAGAAACCGTAATCCCAAATGGGGGCTGCTGACAATAAACTTGCAGGAAATACACGCTTGTGGAAAAAGCAGCCCCAAAACATAGGTCAATGGGCACTCAATTTTAATCATCCAGCAGGAAAGAAATTAATCTCTTCTACCCAAAAAGGGGCTGCGAGTGTGGTCTTTATTCCCAGCCGCATTCCCTGGAACACAAGGTGTTCTTAGTCTAAGTGGAACCTAGGGCTGTGGACTTTGGCAGAATTAATAAATAGGACTTTATGAAAGAGCAAAGAAGGAAGAAAAGGAAGGAACGGGGGGGGGGGAGGGA
Organism: Felis catus; assembly: GCF_018350175.1. Classification (NCBI taxonomy): domain Eukaryota; kingdom Metazoa; phylum Chordata; class Mammalia; order Carnivora; family Felidae; genus Felis; species Felis catus. Next base: position 18,533,122 of record NC_058384.1, on the reverse strand, counting down.
GAGAGGATAACACATGTGATCTGACAGTATCCTAGTGTTCGTGGATGGAATTATCACCCACAAAATGAAGACGCCCCCTTCCCTCTTTCTCTTGCCATGCCAGGAAAAGAGTACACTTTATTGGACGAGTGTTTGGCAGAGTAAGTGTTTGTTTTCTGCACAGTTGTCCTAGACGATTTGTATACTTGTCTGTAATTTTAATGAGCACCGGTCTGGGAGTAGGAAGAACAGTTAGGAGCCCAATGCAGTAGCCCAGGTAGGGCATGCTGAGGCCCTAGCGAGGGGGGCTGAGGGGCTCGACAGCAGGGTGTGGAGAGCTGCTCACGTGATGATCGGCTCACCACTGACCTGGTGACTGACTGGACACGGCAGCCGTCTCCAAGCGGTCTGTGACTTACGGATCTCAGGGGCTTCCCACGGGAATGGCCGGTCTCACTTCCTTCCTGTTGTTCTGTCCCTTTTCCGATCAGACTTTGCACCTACACCTCTAGAGACCACATCAGCACTTCAGTCTTGTGCTTTCTGCTCTACTCATTCAGGGAGTGCTCACAAAGTGGCTAATGGTTCCCAACAAATGCCACTACTTTATAACCACTGACTATGAACCAGACAGGGCAGATGCTTAAGCGCTTCATGTACATTATCACATTAATTCCTTGCCACCGCTCCTTAAAATAGCTTTGTTGTCCCCACTTGCCAACACCGATTAAGACTCGAAGGCTCACACCGCTCAGCCGGCCCAGGATTTGAACCTACACTGTCCAAAATCTCTCCACCCACAAAGCTACCATTCCTTGCTCATGCGTAGCTTACAAAAGAACTAGAAAACACCAGGAGGCTCAGGTTGAGTTTCGAGAAACAACCAGAAAACCCTAATTTATTGTACGAACAGGTCTGGGCTGCAGATACGTAGTGTGCACGTTTTCCGGCTCAGACAATGGGAACACAGGTGACGATGAGAAGGCGGCGTTATTTACACAGGAGCCGGCAGAGAAAACCTCAGAGCTGTCTCTTAAAGAATGCAAGAGGCATAGAATGATGGAGGGCGGAAAGCCCAAGCTCGTGGCAAAGGGGACAGGGCACCAAGGAGCAGAAATGACACGAAGCGGGACATGGTTGGTAGGCTAGCAAGCTGATGGTCTCACTGTCCTGGGCTCACTGAGCGGAATGAAGTGTGAGGTCCTCAGCTTTGCCCAGGCAGGATGTCTGAAGGGGACATCTCACAGTTATACTCGGTATCGTAGAGGGGGAAAAAAAAAAAAAAAAAAAAAAAGGGAAACTCCTTCTAGATACCGGGGAACCAATGTCTAATTTGAGCTCAGATTTCTGTGCAGCACTTTTTAAAAACTTCTCATCCACCGAGCCCTCTTTGGTTTATCTTGCCTCTGCGTCTGTTTTCCCTCCGTCTGTCTTTGACGCTCTTCAGTTGCCCCTAATATATTTAGCTGACTTCTTCCAGGAAAGAATTAGGTTTCTGCCAAGTGACCAGTTCCAGCCTCTCTCACCCTTTCTCTCCCAGTCTCACCCCCTCTCTGCATCTCTTACTTACTTCTTCAGAGCTTCTTCCCCTTCTCCTCCCCTGTCTGACTCGATTCCTTTCCTTTCCGGTGGGCACTGATACTCCTTTTTTCTTTGCTTCTTCCTTCCACCCTTACGTGGTTTTTTTTTTCTTTCTTTGTTTCCTCCTCCTAGCCTCTGCTGGGACACCAGAAGCAAAATCTTATCCTTTCAAACCTTTTCCTAACCAGAGAGCCCCAGGAAATACTGTAGTATACTCAGAATGGAATTAATGTTGGCTAGAATTACTCCCGGACAAAGAGAGCTTCAAATTGGGGCTCCACAGGCTGGGAACCTTCTTGACTCCTCCCATGGTGGCCACTGCAGTGGCTCTCAGACTTTGGAACTCTTCAGAAGCACCTGGAGGCCTGTTAAAAACACAGATTTCTGGGCCCCACTCCCAGAGTCTCCAATTCAGTAGGTGTGGGACGGGGCCTGAGAATGTGTATTTCTAACAGGTTCCCAGGAGATGCCAATTGTGCTGGTCCAGGGGCCACATTTTGAGAACCACTTGAGGCTCAGCTGTGCGTGGTAGTGGGTGGGCAGGGGAATCGGAGGAGAGAGTGGAGTTTTGTTCCTTGTCACATCAACAAAGGGACTGACAGGAGCCTAGGAAGCTCAGGATAAGGGATCGGGAGGATGCGTTGGGGGTGCAGGGAGGAGGGGAAGACACACGAGGAAAGCTCTGTGTTGTAACCTTCCGGGAAACACGGAAGCCAGCTCCCAGCCCTGTCACCCACCCTCCCTCCTGCCATCACACATGGAAGCAGCAGAAGGGAATTCTCAGGATCCCTTTGATCTCTTCCCAGTTCTGAGTCCTCTGTCTGTTTATCTCCCTCCTCCCTTGGCCTCCTCTTCCCCCTTTCTACCCCCTGCCCAGTGGATGAGTCACTGCCCCTCCTCCCCACCCCACTGCCATCTGTTTTTCTAATGATGGCAGAAGATGAGCTGTTTTGTTGGCCCGCGCCGTAACAAAGCACACTCTCCACTAGCATTTTTCCTGATGGACTCTCAGAATGCTATTTTATTGGTATCATTTCCCCACCCAGTTTTCCCTTTGTCTCAAACCCCACCCTTTCCCCCTCTTTGGCCTCATGTAGATCCCAGTTTCCCAGAATTGGATAAAGAGAAACAGAGATACAGAGGAATCGAGGGATAGATAAGCATGTGGGTTGGATGCATGTGTAGGGGGGAGGGTGTTAGAAATCAGGGGCAGTTCAATGGCTCTCGCTAGCACACAAGGAGCAACCAGAATTACCCAAGTATCACTGCTAAGTGGTTTAATTACTCGCAGTGAGAAACTTGAATGGCAAAACCTACTGTGACTGAGTGGCCATTCCTGGGGTGAGAGGGTTTAAATGGTGTGTGTGTGTGTGTGTGTGTGTGTGTGTGTGTGAGAGAGAGAGAGAGAGAGACGGGGGGGGGGTAGGGAGAGAAGAGAGGTGTCCCCTCTTCCCCATGCCAGGATACCTGGGTCATTCTCTGTCTGTCAGGCTCTGCCTCAGTCTTGACTCTTCTTTGCAATAACTCACGTTAATCTAGCTAAGGGAACCTGTGTGAAGAAGTACATAGGATTCCCTGAGGAAGTAAAGGTCTGGTTTGAATTAACCAACAGGGGGTTACAGGTCTATCTCAGACATTGCAAACAGATGTCTGCACGCTCCAAGCAGTTGACATAAACCAGGGATGCCCACTAGGTAAGGAGCCACAGGGAGAGGGGAGCATCTTGCTCACCGAGAGAGCAGCTGCCTTTTGGGCTGTAGCTGTTACTCAGGTCTAGCTAACTGTTGCCACGGTGCCAGATAGTCTTGTTTTCCAAGAGACATATCAGCAGTGTTTGATATTGATTTTTATCTGGAGTATGTATGTACGTGGGTGTATGATGTTATATATACATACACCAATGTTATGCGAAACCCCAGTTTTTAAATATTGGCAACCAGAACAGAATTGTTTGCAGAGACGGTGCTGGCCAAATAAACCTGTCTGTAGGCCACCATCGGTCTGCAAAGCTCTGATCTAACTAAGCTCGAGTAAGGTCCAGTTACAGAATCTCAAAACCGTATAACATTCTGATTTGCTTTTTAACTTATTTTTTATTAGGTCATTTAAAATGAGACTCTGGAGATTTTGCAGAAAAGAAAGAAGAAAGAAAGAAAGAAAGAAAGAAAGAAAGAAAGAAAGAAAGAAAGAAAGAAAGAAAGAAAGAAAGAAAGAGAAAAGGAAGAAAGAAAGAAAAAAGGGAGAAAGAAAGAAAGAAAGAAAGAAAGAAAGAAAGAAAGAAAGAAAGAAAGAAAAAGAAAGAAATCCTAATATCTGTAATTTGAAAATTAGAGAGCTAAATTTAAGAGATTAAACCAAGGGCATAGTAGCAAGACCTAGCATTAGAAAGACTCAGGTCCCCATGAGTGAAGCAGACCAGACCACTCTGGTGTGGGTCTGGGAGGGGCAGGAGGCTTACCTCACACGACTGGATGCAGTGGATGAGGAAGGGGGGTGGGTGCCATTGACGCTGTCCAGTGCACACAATGCTCTGAAGGGGAAGGTGGAGAGAACAGAAAACAAAAACAAGGACCCCTGGTCAGTAAGAGAAGGGGAAAATCCTGAGCTCACCCCACCAGCCCAACCCCGTTCCCTGAGGAGGGAGACCCCAGCTGTACCCCACACAGGGGTCCGAGGCCAGCCGGACTTGCCCGTGGAAGTGCTAAACTTGCCAGATGGTGCCGAGGTGGAACTCTCATACTCTTCATCCTCCTTCACCCTCCCCAACATATCAAAATTTCCAGAGAGGTGCAGGTGTAATTTTAGAAAGCATCCTCAGTGTTGTAATGAGTGTAATTTGGTTCCAGGCATAGTATTTTTTTTCTGTTTGTCTTGAAATTTTAAATAACACTACAAGAAATTGTGAGATGGCTGGGTTGACAAGGAAGCACCATGGATTTTTAAAGGCTGAGCAGTATAGCTTCACAAGAAGAGTCATAAACTAAACACGGATCTCAAGACTCCTAGGCAAGAAGACGTGAGTGCCAAGCAGGGGCTGGAGGGTGAGTGGAACAAATCTGTAGCTCCTGTTAGCACCATTTATCCCCTCCTCCTGGGAAATAAAAGGTCTCTGCTGGGCAGACAGGGTTAATGGGACACCACTGTGGCTCAAAATGGCGCCCGCATCAAGCTGATGACAGCAAAAAACACATTCATTCATATTAAACACCGGTGACTGTCCCTGTCCCAACAGCCATTTCCAGATGTGCGCTGAAACAAATACTCATCTACTCTTTGTTGAACGATAATTACAACCCTTTTTCATTGAGCTTTTCCCTTTTAATTTTTGGATTTTAAAATTTCAAAAGAAACATTTCAGGAAAAGAAAAAGTCCCATAGGAGGCTTCAGGGAGAAAAGGAGATTGATTCTCTCTGTAGCCCATCAACCCAAACCATTTGTAGACTTTCATACTCACGTTCTAATTCAGTGTGATAGGAATACAGTGCAATCAGAAGAAAAAGAATACATTGTGAGATATGAGCTTTCTGCAAGATAGCACCTCTAGTAATTAGAAACTATATGTTCTAGAATGTTAAGACTATGTGGTAATCAAATTGGAGACATTTGCATATATTAACATGTAGGCATATGAATATATACCTTGTAGTTACGAGAATAGGGAACTGCGAGATTTTTCTAGAGTTGTACTAGTATAAACTAAAATTTCTCTTTCACAGCCTCCCTAAAGGGGAGGTTATACCATAAATCCTAACGAATTCTGATATTCTAAATTCTACACTGTAATTATAGAAAGTGGCTTGGTTTAAGTTTTCATTACACTGGGAAAAAAAGGATTATAGAGGATTATACAAATACATAATGGGGGGGTCAGCCTACTAAAAAATGATGTATTCTGCACTAACAGCCACTTAAGCAGCATTTGCATATAAACAGTGGCTATGCTACCTAGAAAGGATTCTTGTTTATGTTTTAAACCCAGTATCAGTGGAACTCTTTTAGCTAGCAAGGGATTCAATTTCTAGTATTTGAAATATCAATGTTTTACGCTTCTGTTGTTGTTACCAGATAATGCTAATAGCATCAAACAGGAAGTTGTACCCTTGAGATGTCAATACGTATTTTCCTTTTCATAGCACCACATTCCCTAAGGATCCCAATTCCCCATTCTTAACAGTCAGACATTGAAATGTATACATGCTTCACTCACTAGGAACCAGAGTTGCTGCCCTCAAAGAGGTCAAAGTCTGTGGGGAAGGTAGCTGGAAAAATTGTCAGTGCTTCCCCATAAGAGGACACGTAGCCTCGGCAGCCTCACATGATGTCTATGGCCAGAACTCGCCAGAACACCCTGAACTGACTGTGCCAGCTTCTCTTATGCCCACTACACCTTCTACCCCAATCACGTCTTCTATAAATGCAGGAGTTTGGGGGTGCCTGGGTAGTTAAGTGTCCGACTCTTATTTCTACTCAGGTCATGATTTCATGGTTTGTGAGTTCAAGTTCCGCATCAGGCTCTGTGCTGACAGCATGGAGCCTGCTTGGGATTCTCTCTCTCTCTCTCTCTCTCTCTCTCTCTCTCTCTGCCCACCCCCTCCTCTATCTCTCTCTCTCAAAATAAATAAATAAACTTAAGTTATAAATAAATAGATAAATAAACAAGCAAATAAATAAATGCAGGAGTGTTGGTTTGTTAATAACACTTTAGAAATTCTAAGGATATATTGCAAAGGGACTTAAAAGAAAGGAAAAGAGTCTGTCTTTACTTTTGATGCGTTTTCTTCGATGCTCTTTTGTCCTATTATCTCTGACTGATGTTTTCTATCTTTGTATTCTTATGTAATTTTATTATCGTGTAATATAGATTCACAGAATAAAATATAAAATGTATGAAAGGTGCACAGTCTCCCTCCTACTCCTGATCCCCAATCACCCAAGTTCCTCAGTTTGATTTTCTGTGTTTTGTATCATTACAGAGGCGTTCTACGCATATGCAAACATATATGTATGAAATTATCTCCTCACACAAATTCTAAGATGCTGTCATTTTATTTTGTACTTTGGTCTGTTGTTTGCTTGCTTGCCTTTATTCCACTTTACAGTGTTTCTCGGGGTTCTGGAATGTTGCATTCCATTGATTACATAGTATTTCATTGCATGTATAAGATCTCATATACTTAACCAGGCCCATACTGATGGATATTTACGTGATTTACAGTCTTTTGCTCTAACAAACAATGCTATGTATAAATCATTTCACACACATGCAACTATTATCTGTAGAATAAATACATGATAGTAGAACTGAGAATACCCATCTCAATAATTCTTTAATCTCGCTCTCCCTCTTGCTCTCCCTCTCTCTCTCTCTTGAGATGAATTCAAACTGGCTTCTTCCTTAATCTCCATAAAATTGCAAAAGCTTCTGGTACCTGGGTCTAAGACCATTCTAGATTGCAAAATTCTTGAGAATAGGGACCATCTCCCACTCTTACATCTTACCTCAGTGACTTAGAGATGATGTTTTACAAGCATCTGTCAACCACTAAATAGTTAGAGCTCCAGAATTCTCCTCTATTTTCTGGCCTATGAACGTTGTTCATCCCGTAAGAAAAGATACGCACGTGCCATTAACTGAACTACTACTTATTGATCAAAACGGGAGGAGAATTTCAAATACGCTTCAGGCCTTAAAGTTTATGGGCAAGTTTGTGGTGGTGAGGTGTGAGAGAGGAACGAAACAGTAAGAAGATAAGGAGAAGGGCTAACTCCTGGTGGGATGAGTTAACTTAATTCAACAAGGGAGCTTTTAGACTGAAGTGTCTCTGATGCCATGGTGGTCTATGTAAGCGACCCAGGATCTAAGCCTATACATGCTTCAAGATTATGAAACTAAAAACTACAGACAACCAATCACAAAGAGCCAACGAGGCTTTAAGCTACAGCCAATCAATGATTTCCTTACTTTCCTTCCTTTTTTCTCTACCATAGTGTCTCCTGAGCTCCTCTTGGTGAGGCACTCCTAACCATTTCTAGTTTCACACTGACTAATTCAAACAGATTTTTGCTCAAATAAACTCAAGATTTTTCATATGCCTCAAGTTATCTTTTAACAGCTCCCTATGATTTTCTTTTTTTCTGGAATATTTTTGACAAATGGTGATAGTATATATTACATTTGAAAAACTATAGAAATTGGGGCCTCTGGGTGGTTCAGTCAGTTGAATGTCTAACTCTTGGTTTCGGCTCAGGTCATGATCACATGGGCTGTGGGATCAAGCCCCATGTCGGGCTCTGTGCTGGCCGTGCAGAGCCTGCTTGGGATTCTCTCTCTCACTCTCTCTCTGCCTCTCCCCTGGTTGTGCTCTCTCTGTTTCTACATAAATAAATAAATAGACTTTAAAAAAAGAAAAGCTAGGGGCGCCTGGGTGGCTCAGTCGGTTGAGCGTCCAACTTCGGCTCAGGTCATGATCTTGCGGTCCATGAGTTCGAGCCCCGCATTGGGCTCTGTGCTGACTGCTCAGAGCCTGGAGCCTATTTCAGATTCTGTGTCTCCCTCTCTCTCTGACCCTCCCCCGTTCATGCTCTGTCTCTCTCTGTCTCAAAAATAAATAAATGTTAAAAAATATTAAAAAAAAAAGAAAAGCTATAGAAAGTAATTGAAAGAATGTCCTTATATCCTCTGTTCAGCCTTATCAAATCTTAATTTGCTGTATCTGCTTCCAGAACCTAAGTCGCTAGAGATTCAATTAATGTCCTCTACATGTAGCCCTCCAACCTCATTCTCCTTCCTTCCTCCTTATTGGTAACAACTATTCTGAATTTTTTTTCAGTTATTTATTTATTTTGAGAGAGACAGAGAGCGAGCAGGGGAGAGACAGAGAGAAATAAAGAGACAGAGAGAAAGAGAATCCCAAGCAGGGTCTGTACTATCAGAGGGGAACCCGAGGCGGGGCTGAAACTCACAAACCGTGAGATCATGACCTGAGCCAAAACTAAGTCAGACGCTTACCCGACTGAGCCACCCAGGTGCTTCATAACTATTCTGAACTTTTAAGTTATTATTTCTTTACAATTCTATATGATTATTATTGCTATTACACTATTAGCAAGCCACTTTTCAGGTGAATTGATTGTGAACAAAGATTTGTTTTGAACTTTCCAAAAGGAAAGCAGTCACGAGGAAAACCAGTGTAAAGATTTTCTCTCAGGCCGTTTCAAAAATTTTTTAAAGTAAAAAGGAAGATGGGAAGAACAAAGGGAAAGTAGAAGGGGGGAGACACAGAGAGAGAGGGACAGAGAGATGAGAGAGAGAGAGAGAGAGAGAGAAGGGAGGAAGGAAGAGGAAGGAAAGGAAGACCAGTTAAGGGTTATTAGGATGGTCATAAGGCAATTGAAGGCTATTGCCTGGTTAAACGTCTTCACTAAAGGTCACAAGACTGATAGTTAGCCAACATTAAGGTCTAACACAGAATTGCTCAATTGTTTTTTTTTTTTTTTTATCAGGAATAGTTACTTGACAGAATGGGCTAATCGCACCACCCCAACAAAGTTCTGCGGCTGCCCAGGTCTGTGACCATTTCCTTATGACTACAGATGTATGCAACCCTAAGTGAAGCACAGCACTGTTTTTGCCTTGTTTATCTGGACAGTAGCACGTTACCCTGCAGTTTGCTTTTCAAGTTCTTCCGCCCTGCCCCCCTCCCAAGACTATCTTGGACTCGAGGCCTCGAGACTCACTCAAACTGAAAGCAGATACTTCCATACTTGAAACTGATGAAAAAGAAGGCTTTTTCATGACTCATATCTGAGGGATTTGCTCTCCCGCTAATGTGTGTATGGCAAGGGTCACTGGAGCTCTTACACAATTGTGCCCATCGAGAGGACACTGTGGGGGATGAGAGCAAGGATCGGGACATGAGACACACAGGAGGGTGAGACGAGCTAGTCGGACACGATGGCTCCTGGAGGGCACCGTCTTCTTTCTCTCTTCCTGCTTCTCTCTCCCTCTTAAAACGTTTTGTTTTTGTTTAAGGAATTATTAATCCTTTGGGGGCCAATTTGGGAAAACAAAGCCAGAAATTACAAGATTTGTTTTGACTCGAGCAATTCTAGTGAAGAGTTGGGGAGCTGAGGGAGGGATTCCCTGCCGTGTTGACAACCTTTGCAAACCTCACATGTGTAGCCACAGGAAAATCTCATTAGTTTGGACCTCACTAATTCCTAATTGTGATATACTAAAGAAAGAAAAGAAAAGCATTGTTCGGTCTGTGACAAAATGAATTTATGAAGCAAACCAACAGAGGAAATGAGATGTTATGATGGATGCTTTTGTACTTCAGAACGGAACACTTTCAAGTATAATTTAGAAAAGCTCATTTACATGCAAACAATTGCCACATTATGTATAAAAAAATCACCTCCCCATGAAATCGGATTCTTGAAGGACCAATGCTTTACAGCGTAAGTCAAAATGTTAATTTTCCTACTTTAAATGGTAAGTCTCAAGATAGAATGAAACACCCTCTCAACACAGCGGTTAAAGACAGTCATAAAAATTCAACCTTACAGAGGCCTCTGGAAAAATCAAAAGGTTTGCCCTGAGAAAGAGCTCTGTGGAGCCAGGAGCCACTCTCTTCATCCAGCAATGGATGAAAAGAGCGATGTGCCGAGCAGATCATTCCTACCCTCGAGAATCTTACCGTTTAGGGGTAGAGCGACAGAAAAAAAGAAAAAGAAAAAGGAAGGAAAAAATGAAGATGAGGAAGAACAGGGATGTGCTCCCAGCAAAAGTCTGAGGGGAGCTCCTCCCACACGCTCAGCTCAGGCTCCCCAGACAGTCGGGTGTCCACGCAGTGCCTGAGACATGCGGGAGGCAGTGGGGCAAAAGCTCTGGTTCCTGGATGTGAGCAGTGGTACCGATTGGGCACGTGGCCGTCGCCTGCATCCCAACTGCCAGATTCCACTGCTCGGTCACCTTGACTGGCAGACCTTTGTTTGACTGCCAAGAAGCCCTTTTGTTGGTGTCCTCTCTTTCTGCCAGGATATTTCTCTGCTGATGTCGCCACCATGGAAAGGTCTAGGTCTCTGTGTGTAGTAAGTGAAGGAGCAAGATACCTTTACAAAAACAAAAGACCCAGAAAGTCCATCTGAGCCCTTCACATCCCTACCTCTTGTTCCCCACAGCCACCATGCTCCTGAAACATTTAGAAGTCACAGTAATTTTCATCCTTACTTTCAGTCTCCCAACAAAAGCTGTTAGAAGTTGCTTCTTTAGTCAATGTTCAAATAGGAAACAATAAATGGCCATTAGTTCTCTTCCCAGCCCCATTTGTAAGAGGGACAGGAAAAAGACAGACAAGGGGCACCTGGGTGGCTTGGTTGGTTAAGCATCCTACTTGGGCCCAGGTCATGATCTCACGGTTCGTGGGTTCGAGCCCTGCATGGGGCTCTGTGCTGACAGCTCAGAGCCTGGAGCCTGCTTCGGATTCTGTGTCTCCCTCTCTCTCTGCCCCTCCCCTGCTCGCTCGCTCGCTCTCTCTCTCTCTCTCTCTCTCTCTCTCTGTCAAAAATAAATAAACATTAAAAAAAACTGTTAAAGACAAATGATCTATACATTTCTGTCTACACACACACATGTACACACACAAATAAGCAAAGTACAGAACTCATAGAATGATACGTTTCTTTTTCATAGAGATAGCTGGTAATATCTGTTCAGAGATGAAGGAAATTTCCAAAGGTAAGATTTGTACTAAATGAAGTGAAATTTCATTTTTACTGAATTCAGAACTATATGCTAAAATCCATGCAAGACATTTCAAAAGTGTTATATTTGACTCTTATAACAGCTCTGCAAGACAGATAATACTATCGTCACCCTCGCTGATGCACAGACAGAAGCGACTGAGGGTAAGTACCTGAACCCAGAAGGATCTCACTCTTCTATATGCCAGTTGCTACGTAGAGTTGTTTTTTATCAAAACCCCAGGATACCTAAGTCCTCAGAAATTCTTCCTTTACCAAAAAGTATATGATTCTAGGAGTCAGGTATCATTTGCAGGAATAAAGACCAGCAGAACTTTCCCAGAGGAAGGCAGATAAACCTTGTGGGTATCTAGAAAGTATACTTGATTGTTCTTTATTTTATTTTATTTTTTTTTAAGATTTTAATTTTTTTTTTCAACGTTTATTTATTTTTGGGACAGAGAGAGACAGAGCATGAACGGGGGAGGGGCAGAGAGAGAGGGAGACACAGAATCGGAAACAGGCTCCAGGCTCTGAGCCATCAGCCCAGAGCCTGACGTGGGGCTCGAACTCCTGGACCGCGAGATCATGACCTGGCTGAAGTCGGACGCTTAACCGACTGCGCCACCCAGGCGCCCCCTTGATTGTTCTTTAAAAACAATCTCTTTCCTAACAAGGAATAATAGTGTTACAGGGAACTGTCTCTCTAAATGATTTTTGTTAGACTTTATGGAGAAGGAAGAGAAGTGCGGGGGTTCTCATAGTTGAGAGGACTGACTTCTTTTCTACTTGCTGATCCAAACACATACTAGGCGGGGAAGAAATGACTACGGCAAACAGGGTGATTCGGGGGAAAATCACATTGGATTTGGAATCAGACGAGTCGATTGCACTCCTTTCTCCATTGCTTGTTAGCTGTGCAAGCTTGGACGGATCATCCAACATCAAATTTATCGGTAAAACAAGGATAATCAAATCCTGCTTTCCTAGTTTATTCGTTTGTGATAAGATTAAAATGAAATTATAAATAGATGAAAACATATATTTTATATATCTACACAACGCTGAAAACAATAAAGTGTTATCCAAACGTAAGATATCATTTTTATTACAAAGAATGAAGTCATTGGAAGCAGACTAGAGAAAATGACACAATTCAATTCATTTGCTCTGTAGTCCTGCCAGATAAAAAGGTATTTGAAGAATGGGAGATAGGGATTTGCACGAAATAAGGAGATCACCACTTACTAAACAAATGAGCCAGGCTCCAAACAGGCGTGCTTGTACTTAAAATATTTATGTTGTCAGTACTTTATTTTGTAACAGCGGTGTCTCTCAAAGCACTCCAGCGGAATTACCTGGTGTGCCCCACGGCGTCACCAGCCTTTCTGAAGGGGGAGCCCAGCTCTGTTCCTCTTACAAACTGCCCACGTGAATTCTTAAGGACACCAATACTCTACATTGAGTACCATATGGACCCTCCCCCAAGATGATTCGATGTAAGTTATAGGGATTTTACTTGATGAAGAGTTTCATTTAATACAACTGCTTTGCTTCTTATTTATGAGGACAAAGTTAGCTTTCCCATCCCTCATGAGCTGCTGGGTGCCACAAAATAGCAGACATCATGAAATCATCTGTGGCTGGTGTATAATCTTCTGAGGACCTGGGAACATAAGAACAATAACTTCGTCCCCATTCCCAGTGCTTCCATGGACCCCTTTCTCTTGTTTTCTGTTACGGTAAAGTTTTGATATCCTAAGGGGCGCCGGGGTGGCTCAGTCGGTTGAATGTCCGACTTCTGTTCAGGTCATGATCTCACGGTTTGTGGTTCGAGCCCTGAGTAGGGCTCTGTGCTGACAGCTCAGAGCCTGGAGCCTGCTTCGGAATCTGTGTCTCCCTCTCTCACTCTGCCTCTCCCCCACTCATGCTCTGTCTCTCTGTCTCAAGAATGAATAAACATTCAAAAAAAAACCCAGCTTTTTTTGGTAAGCAATACTCCTTCATTCCATTATATCCATGAAATTGTTGAGAGATGCCCAAAGGACAGCTTGGTTAGCCATTCTATGATAATTCATGTGAACTACTGGATTAACTCTGGGTTGTCTTTTGGCACAAAGAATATTGATTTGGGGATTCAGGAGAAAATGTTATCAATTATATGTTCCATTTTTTTACTAAATTTTCTGAGAGAAAAAAATTTTTTTTAGTTTTTTTCTTTTTGTGCACGTGCACAGAAGCAGGGGAGAAGCAGAGGAGAGAGAATGAGAGAAAGAGACAGAGAGAGAGAGAGAGAGAGAGAGAGAGAGAGAGAGAGAGAGAGAGAATCTTAAGCAGGCTCCACACATGAGATCAGCCAATCTCATGACTGTGAGATCCTGACCTGAGCCTAAATCAGGAGTCGGACACTTAACCAACTGAGCCACCCAGGAGCCCCATTTGTGTCCAGCTTTTGAAATTCTGACCTTCAGATGTTTTTTTAAGGGACGAATTAGTCTTACAAGGTAAGGATGAAGCTCATTTTGTGAGTTACCTCAATTTTTCCTCCTCATTATTAGAAGAAGCTAATTCACTTTGTTTTCACGCAGAAATAGGACACAAGTCTCAAAAGCACCACTAAAATAATAGTGTCTCTAACAGTACGAAAATTGTGATTGGTATAGTTGTACCCCCAAATCATAAAGAACAGGGCAGTATCATTACAGATGGAAGAGCAGACAGTGGTGAGGAAAAGCGATCTGTCTCCAGTAAGAATGGAAACTGATCAAGAAAGATTGTTCTTCATCAAGCACAAAGCTAAGTTCTACCTGCGTTTCTCATCTGATACTCACACTCACCTTTTGAAATAGGTATTATGTCCATTTTACACACAAGAAACAGAGGTGCAGAACAGTAAAACTGCCTAAAATTATGCAGCTGAGGAAGAACAGAGATCATGAGTAAAAACTCGGCTGTTTTTTTAAATACATTAAAAAAATTTTTTTTTTAAATGTTCATTCCTTTTTGAGAGAGAGAGAGACAGAGTGAGTGGAGGAGGGGCAAAGGGAGAGGGAGACACAGAATCCGAAGCGGGCTCCAGGCTCCGAGCTGTCAGCACAGAGCCCGACGCGGGGCTCGAACCCACAAACTGTGAAATCATGACCTGAGCTGAAAGTGGACACTTAACCGACTGAGCCACCCAGGTGCCCCGTTTTTTAACACATTTGGATTCTAAGGTCTACAACATTTTTGTGATGCTATCATCCTTAAACCATACCTGGATAACCTGTTTCAAAATCTGGATTTACTGACTAGACCATACTCGAGACATATGCAGTGATTTTGATGTTTGGCTTAAGGAGAAAAAAAAATATTCTGCATTTCCTCTCTGGGGTGGACGACTTGAAAATGACAAGGGTGTGATGACATATAGTCACATAGTCACAGAGAGCTGCTGAAATCTGATGAAATTTGGAGTTTGATGAGGAAACAGACACTTACTTCCAAAGTAGAAAATGGCGCTACAAGAATTTCTTTGCTCATTCCACCAATGTTTATAAGACACCTACGAGGTTCCCAGCACTGGAAAAGCTACCAGCAATATAATGTAAACAAAAAGCTACAGAAAAAGGGAAAATAACTAATAACGACTCTTGTGAAGGACAGTTAAGAAAAAGGAGGCTTTCAGAAAACAGAGAATATTATTTTCTAGTTTGGAAACAGGAAAGTCGCTGTATTTGGCGCCCCTGCTGTCTTCATGAAGACAACTGAACTGCTCTTCTTTGAATGTCCCACTTGGAAAGCGGAAGCAGGAGACCCCCACTCACTGGAAGGCCTGCACTCTGGCCTTCCAAGTTCCCACTGGATGCCTTCATGGTGAAGTGGGTGGAGAAGAGTTCCTCAAGCAGGTGATTTCTCAAGAGGAAGAGAAGGGTCTGAAATGTCCTAAGCCTTTCCACCTTTAGAGCTACTAATGAAGAAAGAGAAGGCTTTCCTCACAGGAAGTTGAGTTTAAGGGACTGAAGGAAAAGGTCTGGACCATCTGGAGCTCCATGAAACATGAGGCCAGAGTTCTTCCTCCAGGCACTGCAATTCTAGCTAGGCCTTCACAACAGACTGTGGGGAGTGGCACAGAAAGTTTAGGAAGGCCAGGGATGGGAGAACCAGGCAAGGTGTTTTCTGGCTTTCTCCTTCCCACCCCAGTCCAGTCTTCAAGCTGCCCTCAGGCTCCTGGTGAGCTCCACCCTGCTCAGTGGCCTGCCCTGCAGGATCTTGCCCGGCCGTCTCTCCCCTATCTCAGCCTTCTAGTATCCATCTTCCCTCTCCCTCACTCCCGCGCATACCCTGGTTTCAGCCACAGAGAACTTCTTACATTCCCAAGCCTCTAGAACATTCCTCTCTTGATCATACTTTATGACCCAGAGGAAAAGCCTCCTCATCCTTTGATCCTTCCTGAAGCTCCTAAACAGAAGAATGAGTTGCTTCCTCCAGGGTGTTCCCGCAGTACCTTCTACCACAAACAAACCACCTCCCGTGTTGCATTATTATAAATGTCTGTTTTCATGGCCAGATTTTAAGTCTTGTAAATAGAAGGACTATCATTTTTTCATCTCCATATTCCCTGCACTCAGCCCCATTCCAGGGTCCACAGTAAGTTCCGATCAAGGATTGTCCAATGAATAACTGATTGAATTCGTAGGGGCACGCCATTCCCGTCCCCCTCTCCTGAGTCACACATAGGAGTAATTTTTCCTGATCCTCTTGCTTTGACACAGATCCCTGCTGATAAGATAGCACCACTAGCTGGTGAGGAAAAAAGAAGCAATCTGAGGACGGTTTCCAGATGAAATGCAGTACATCTCTAGAACCCATCTCTTGGTCACTCTAGGAGAGCAGCCTTCCAAGGATTTCATTTGTTAGTCTAATAAGGCAACCAAGCTCCCAGACTCCCTGTCATCCCCACCCTTCCCATTCTAAGGAGAGATACCTAACGTAAGTTAGGCAATACGAAATCAGGATGGAGAAGATCCTGGTACCACAGGATCTTCTCCATCCTGATTTCATATTGCCTTTTCTTCCTCTTTTTCATTTATTCGCCTCTCAGATATTTACTGAGCACTTACTACATATTAGACACTGTTCTAGGATATGGGAATATAGTAGTGAATGGAACAGACAATAATCCCTCCTTGGGCTTTTTATTATAGCAACAGAAAGGGATACTAAATAAGATACATAAGTAAAATATAAAATATGCCTGGTAATGGTAAGTCCTAAGGAGAAAAAATAAAAAAGGGAAAGGGGGACAGAAAGTGTTAGGTGAGTTAAAATTTTAGCTAGAACAGTCAAAGAGGACCTGGAATTTGAGTAAAATTCTAAAGAAAGCCAAGGAGCAAGACGTGAAGATACCTGGGAGAAGAACAGTCTAGGCAGAGGGAACTGCAGAGCAAAGGTCCTGAGGTGGGAGTGTACCTGGCATGTTTAAGAATCAGCCAGGAAGCCACTGTGGCAAGATCAGAGTGAGCCAAGGGAAGCGTGTAGGGGAGAAAGTCAGAAAGGTACAGGTGATCACTGGAGGAGAGGAGGCCATGGAACCGAGAACCCAGGTTTTGGGAGGATCAAGTGTGTGGATACCGAAACCAATGAGTTATGCAGGAATATCAGCTCACATGACTATGACCTAGGAGCTAAAATGTTTAAGAAATGAGAAGAGGAGGTGACTGGAGGGTCAGAGGATGACAGAAGCTGAGGGTGGTGAGTGATGTGCTCCTTTGGCATTAGATTCAAATGTGGGTGACTCCAGGGAGGAGGCAGGGTAATGGCTCGGAAATGGCACTGAGGAGATGGGCGGGGGTGGGGGGGGGGCGGACAGCGGCCCTTCTTCTAGGCCCAGAGGAGAGAAAAGGCAGGGATGGGCATTCTTGGGGTTTCAACTGAGAATGCAAACAAACGGAGAGCCCAGAGAAGAGGCCGCCGATGTACTGGGTCCTACCCACGACTGACTGGACTCCAGATGGCCCTGGGAGAGGATCTCGGGGTTCAGAAAGGATGGGGACAGAGACAGGGAAGGCAGCTCTCTCGGACTCCCTGTGGTCATTCTTTCCCCGTTTCCAGTTTCATCACCATCTCTTCCAAGCCATCCTTCCCTCTCCACCCTTCTTTCATCTTTATTCATTTCTTTGGCTTCCTCAAAGTTCTTCCTGTCCTACTTTTCATTAGCAGTGATTTTCTCTTTCAATTTCCCTTCCTGAATTACCATTCTCTTATGTCTCCAAGTCCTCCTTCTAGATTATCTTTTAAACTGTCCTTTGGATAGGGGCCATCTTTTTTCCCAAGTGTCCTCTTTTCTCCTCCTCTCTAGGAATGAGCCGTGTGGTTGTTTGCTTTAAAGATACTTTGAAAGCCTCGGAAACTACTCCAGGGAATATGCTGTCAGTTGTGGATTTCTTAGCCCTCTTACGTCCTCGGCACATAAAAATGTCCCTTTCCTCACCTGGACTTTGACAGGTTCCATCCAGTGCTCCAGCGTGTCAGCAGTGACGTTCTCAGGCAGAACTACGGGGTCACTAGGGGGAATCACACATGATGGGGAACACACAGCACCTGAAGGAACAGAAATTTACAGCAGAGACTTTAACTTCCTAGATCTCAGTCTTTTTCATCCTGGAATCGACAGCTTTGATTTTTTAAGGGCAATTAATTTCTATGTTATGGGCCACCACATAATCACGCTTATAGGCAGGGCTGACATTCATCTACCATGTACCTGTAGAGACCCTTCTACACTAATTGCGACAGAGGTCACTGCTCCACGTTAACTCCCCTTGACCCGATGCCCACTCCTCTTTCTGGTCCAGAACAGCCCCTCCTCTGCAATCTCTGAACCCCTGCATGATCCAGCAATTAAAAGTTTGACTCTTGGTCCTGCAGACTCCCAAGACCCCACTCTAGGACTCTGGCCAGCCGAAGACTATCCTGATTGGCCGATGCCTTTTAGCACATTTAATATCATTCCTGCTTATATGATCTCTGGAAGGCTGATAATTACAGCAGCCATCACCTAAGAAGTGTACTAGCTGGGGGGAAAATGGCCCATAAATGATGAAGGCAGATTTATGTCTGTTGCCCCACTGAACATTATGCTGGCAGCCAAGAAACCTATGTGTTTAAAAGAGAAAGCAACAGGAAATTAGAAGCAGAGATTTTGGTCATGTGTTAGCCTTCTGAAGGAAAATCTTGCTCTACTCCCTTGTATGTGGGTCCAAGTGTCTTAGAAAATTCTATTCAAAGACGGCTTGCTCCCAGGGTTCCGTTTCCTCATCTATAGATATGCTCATCTCCAAGTTTCTTTGCAGCTCTTGCTATCTGTATTTCTATGTTTTTTACAAACCTATGAAATAACTCAAAATGCTACATGACTCTTAAGAGCTCTATATATGTGAGCACCTGACATTTTAATGCAGAAAGTAGAGAGTGGGGAGATAATTTGCTCACAAAATACCATTCAAGAGGCCCAGTCTGAGCACCCCACTACTCTGTGCCTGGCCATGAGATATCTTGGTGCAAAGAGCAGCTTGAAGATGATAAAGAACCGTCTCAGAAACTAATGAGCTTTCTCATTCACTCAAATTATACCCATTGGCGTGACACAGAATGACATAAAATTACTCCTTACTTATGCAGTTCAGAACTCAGGGTTAACCTTACAAGGTTTGCCACAAACAGCATCTCTTTTCTATGATGCTTATGGCCAGCCAGGGCAAAGTTGAATCAACTTCTCTATAGATCAGCTCCGACCACAGAGTTGCAATTACTTGATTCAGAGGTTGCCCAGAGGCTCCGGAGCCTGGTCCCCTGTAGAGAAAGAATGGCCGAAGGGCAATGCAAGCCTGCAATCTCCAAGCGGCCCTTTCAGGAGGGAATGCCCCGCTCCAGATACAAGGGCAGAAATGACAGAGAAGGGACTCAGGACACATGTGGTATGTGGCTACACATTCCCGCCTGTCCTCTTGGACTACAACTCAACTCCTGCCACAAATCAATCCACTCTCCGCCTGCAGCTAAGTGGGTGACATGACCAGACACTCTGCAAATGGCTCAGCAGCACCAATGCCAACGGCACACACATGTGCAAGAGTAAAACGGATGCGTTTGCCATAAATTTCATTTTTACTGAAGCAGCGAAGAGTCAACTTGCACCTCCAACCACTCCTCAGGGAGGACAGTGGATGTGACTCCAAATCCAGCGAGGCCTCATAAAAGGATGCCTTGGGAGAACTCAGCATCTCGTCCCAAACTTACCAATCCCGTATCCCTGTTCACACTTGTACTCCACAAAATTCAGCTCCGACGGGGGTGGCGGGCACTCCCCTTGCAGGTTCTCACACAACTTGAACTCCTCAGTCCACAGTCCCTCCTTAGTGCAGAGGATAGGAACCTAGAATATCAGAAGTAAACATTTCCATTCTTATTTTGTTAATTTCATTTAGAACAAAGGGGAAAAAGAGGTCTGATTAAATGGTAGTGTTCTCCAATTTTTAGGACCTGGACTAAAAGACACGATTGAAATAATAAACCATATTGTTACTGACCACAAAATAAAAATAAAAAATGAGAAAAGTTAAGACAATTTTTTTTTGGCGTGTTGACGTGAAGAAATCATGAACAATCTTGTCATTAATGAAATTTATTAACAATGTGTTTTCCTTCGGATAGAAGGATTCAGACAGTTGTCAACTGTAGCCCACATATTCGTAGCTATTTTTGGACTTTTTTCCACAGATGGCGTTGTTTTGCATCGATTCATCCATACTATCACACCAATGCTGCTTGTAGCAAATGTCAGATTTTTTTCAAGAGGAGTGTGATCCAGTGAAGCCAATTCATAATCTTTATGAAGGTGTTTTTGCCTTTCTGCTTGAATGGGCACATCACGGTTGCTTTTGGTCTCACCAAAGTTTTATTCCCTCTCTCCATAGGTGTGCTGGTTTGAGTAACTCTTGGCTCTACAGCCCCAATGATCACAAAGCATACTATATGCAGATCACAGAGAAAATAGCAGCAAATCGCAAAACCCAAGGAAGCAAGGTTTTAGAATTGTAGATAACTCTTCCTTCATCCAGGGCCAACTCCTTGAGGCCTTAAACAATCCGTGCAAACGGATGTGTTTGATTTCTCTGGGGTCTCATTTCATGGCATATTCTTTCCACATCTGTCCAGCAGTGCTTACCTTGGAGTGCTGGACACTGAGATAGACATGGGCCAGGAGAGCAGTCAAGGTCATTGATCTCTGCCTAGGAAGTCTGCCTAACTTCCTGCCTCATGTATGTGTGTGGTACTTGAAAAGATTCAAACCTGACATTGATTTTAATCATGTAACCACGATAAGACTGTGGTTTTCATTTGAGACCTCTTGCGCCAAAATCCTAGGGAGAATGGTAGTCAAACGGTGCTTTTTGCCTCGCCTTTGCTGAGGAATTTGTGTTTCTGTTCAGGACTCCGTTCTGTTGAAAAACATGATACCAGCTTTCATAGCCAGGTTAGGTCAGTGGCCATACATGGGAGGAAATCACACTGACTGCCAAATCAAAATCCCAGCATTTCTGGAATTTACCCAGGGACCCAACCCATCCGGTTTTTCCTTTTATCCAAGAGGAAGTTCTAAACTCAGGAGAAACTATTCCAACAACATGGTCTCTTCTGAATTCTCCATCAAATAATAGCAACACCACTGGGTAGAACTTCAACTTAGGAAGGCCCTGCCTGTTGGGATTCATTTAGATCATCTCTGGTGAACATTCTTGGATGGGTCATGAGTATGAGAGCATGGCCTGCTCCAAAACCAAGTTCAAGTCATCTTACCCTTCCGCTTTCCTGGTTACAGCTGAGCACACACCGGCTGTTGAGTTCAAAGCCATTGGTACATTCATACATGCCTTCAAAGACAGGGGAAGGGGGCTCACACACCACTGGAACGCAGCTGCCTTGCTCCCAGATGCCACCCTCCAGGCACTGTATCTTCAGGAAATTGCTGATGAGACATGAAACAAAATAGCCCGTTAGACTTCCGCAAGGAGGTCATGGGAGAAGACTGAATTCTCCATAAGTCTAAGGAGTAGCAAATAGGCGGGAGCAGTTCGTTCTTGTTAGCTATGGGTCCTACCTCTCCAGTCTAATTTCCAAGTCATGGAAGGACAAATAGTAGTATACACTTAGTATCAGTGATAGCAGTAGCTCCTGTATAGTATAGACATACCTTGGAGACACTGCAGGTTTGGCCCCAGACTATCACAAGAAAGCAGATATTGCAATAAAGTGAGTCAAATGAATTTTTTGGTCTCCAGTGCATTTAAACCTATGTTTACACTCTACTGTGGTCCATGAAGTGTGCACCAGCATTATGTATGAAAAAACAATGAAACTTAACCATATCCAAATTTTGATTTAAAGTGAGCTATGCGTGGGGTGCCTGGGGGGCTCAGTCAGCTAAGCATCTCACTTTGGCTCAGGGCCGTGATCTCACAGTTCCTGAGTTCAAGCCCCGCATTGGGCTCTCTGCTGACAGCTCAGAGCCTGGAGCCTGCTTTGGATTCTGTGTGTGTGTCTCTCTCTGCCCCTCTCCCACTTGTGCTCTCTCTCTCTCTCTCTTACAAAAACAAACATTAAAAATTTTTTTAAATAAAAAAATAAAAATAAAGTGAGATACATGTGATTCTTCCTTTTACCCAAACACTTAGAGAACGTCGTGGGGTTATTAACTGGCCTAATTCTAGTTTTATTGTGTCTCTGTATTCAGAGGCTCACAGAGAGGGAGAGGGACAGGGGAATGGCCAGACAGTGAAGTAGTCAGAACACCCATGATATTTATTGGTTAAGTTTGCTGCCTTATATAGGTGTGGGTCATGGTGCCCCAAAATGATTATAATAATAACATCAAAGATTGCTGATTACAGATCACCATAACAAATACAATACTAATGAAAAAAGTCTAAGATAGTGTGAGAATTACCAAGATATGACACAGAGACAAGAGGTGAGTAAATGCTGTCGGAAAAATGATGCCTATAGACCTGCTCAGTGTTGCCATGAGGCTTCTATTTGTAAAAAACTGCAATGTCTTCAGAGCACAATAAAGCGAAAACACCATACAACTAGGTATGCTTGCAATATATGATATATTACTCTCAAGAGAGCTTGATAAATACCATTTCAGGGTCTAACCTGTTTACAGTTGGGTTCTATGTAAGACTTTCATCTTGAGAAGTCTCACTTCTAAGTGCACTGGGAGACGCCAGGTAAGATGACGGGAAGAAAAAGTTATGCCAAACTCAGTGGACTACCCAGAAGTGACTTGGGATCATCAGTGTTAATACGGTAACACAACTGATAATGCTACCACTGTTTCTTAGTTCTCTGGAGAGGGGAGAAGATGCAGCATACAGATTTTCTTTTAAAACAGAGTTTCTTTTAAAACTCTTATCCTGAACTTCTGAAGGGCAAGAATCTCACTAGAGATTACCATGGCCATTTTGTTTGTTTGCAAGTCCATGACTTCCTTGGAAAGAATTCGCAGCTTTTGTCAGATTCTCAGAGGGGGCACGACTCAGCACTGGGCCCGAAACAACTGCTCTTCCTTCTCGCGCATGAACATGGCCTCCGACCAGAGAGACTGCTTTGGGGTAGACAGCAGTCAATAGAACTGGGTCTCGATACGGTGAATTCCATTCCATTCCCCTTCTGACTCACTGCCAATTTGAGGGTGTTTTCCATGTTGCTGTTTTAATGCATCCACTTCTGATTCAGAATGACTCTGGATGGCTCAGTCAGTTAAGCGTCTGACTTCGGCTCAGGTCATGATCTCGTGGTTCGTGAGTTTAAGCCCTGAGTCGGGCTCTGTGCTGACAGCTCAGAGCCTGGAGCCTGCTTCAGATTCTGTGTCTCCCTCTCTCTCTCTCTGCCCCACCCCTGCTTGTGCTCTGTGTCTCTCTGTCTTTCAAAAATGAATAAACATTTTTAAAAAATTTAAAAAAAAAGAACGATTCTGGCTACATGCTTGTGATTCTAAGATAGAAATAATCCATTGGCCATTGACTCAACCATATGGTAACCCTAAATGATTATTTTACAGTGTCGTGACCCTCTTGTTAAATTCAAATACACCAACAACTTTTAATTACTGTCATACTATTATACAATGCCTCCTGTGGGCTTCCCAGGTATTCTAATATTACACTAGTAAAATATTTATCACATTGTTTTATAAATGTACACATGTCTCTCTTTTCCAGTAAATTGGAAACTTCCTGAGCGCAAGGATTGTATCTTGTCCTTGTTTTTAATTCCTAAGAATAATTCCTAAATAGTATCTAGCTACATTAGGCATTAGTTAAGTATTTTCCAAGTTGAGTAATTTAACCCCAATTCACAGTGTATTAGGCATACTGCAGAGCACACTACACACGGTAACACTGAATGATCAGAATACTCGTTGTGAAATAGTATTAGTATTCCTATTTCATAAAGAAACAGACTCAGAAATGTTAAGTACTTAGCCCTACAGCACAGAATGCATTTGATTTCAAATAATTTAAATGAATTTTAATAGTTTAAACATTTAAACAATATCCTCCTAGAAAGAAGTGAAGGAGTATTCCTTAGTCTGTTTTTTTAATGTTTATTTATTTTGAGAGAGAGGGAGAGAAAGACAGCAAGTGGGGGAAGGGCAGAGAGTGAGGGAGAGAGAGAATCCCAAGCAGGCTCCGTGCTTTCAGCACAGAGCCCAATGCGCGGTTTGAACCAATGAACTGTGAGATCATGACCTGAGTGGGTATCAGGAATTGGATGCTTAACCAACTGAGTCACCCAGGTGCCCCTGTTTGTTTTTGAGGTAGAATTGTTATATAATTTGTTAGTTTCAGATATACAACATAATAATTTGATATTTGTATATTTGTATACATTACAAAATGATCACCACAGTAAGTCTAGTTACAATCTATTACCATGCAATTGACATCATACATTTCATTTACTCCCAACTCCCTTCCCCTCTGATAACCATCCATCTGTTCTCTGTATCCATGAGTTTTGTTTCATTTGTTCATTTGTTTTGGGTTTTTTGATTCCACAAATAAGAGAAATATATGGTATTTGTCTTTCTCTAACTTATTTCACTTAGCATAATACCCACAAGATCTATCCATGTTGTCACAAATGGCAAGATTTCCTTCTTTTTTAAAAAAAAAGTTTATTTACTTATTTTTGAGGGCGGGGGGAACATGCATGGAGAAGAGGCAGAGAGAGAGGGAGAGAGAGAATCCCAAACAGGCTCCACACTGTCAGTGCAGAGCCCAACTCAGGGCTTGATCCCATGAACAATGAGATCATGACCTGAGCCAAAATCAGGAGTTGGACACTTAACTGACTGAGTCACCCAAGATTTCCTTCTTTTTAATGACTGAGTAGTATCCCATTGTGTATATACACTACATTTTCTTTATCTATTCATCCATTGATTGACACTTGGTTGTTTCCATATCTTGGCTATTGTAAATAATGCTGCAATGAACATAGGGAGGCATGTATCGTTTCAAATTTGTGCGTTTTTTTTTTTTTTTGATAAGTACCCAGACATGAAATAGCTGGATCACTTTGTAGTTTTATTCTTGATTTTTTGAGGTTCCTCCATACTATTTTCCATAGTGGCTACACTAATTTACATTCACACCAACAATGTACGAGGGTTCCCTTTTCTCCACATCCTCTTCAACACTTGCTATTTCTTGTCTTTTTGATAATAGCCATTCTAACAAATTTGAAAGGATATCTTCCTGTGGTTTTGACTTGTATTTCCCTGATTAATGATTTTGAACATCTTTTCATGTGCCTGTTGGCCATCTGTATGTCTTCTTTGGAAACATGTCGATTTTTAATGGGGTTGGTCGTGGGGTTTTTTGCTATTGAGTTGTTTGAGTTCTTTACAAATTTGGGGTATTAAACCCTTATTGATTATATGATTTGCAAACATTTTCTCCCATTCAGTAGGTTGCCTTTTCTTTAGATTGTTGGTTTCCTTTGCTATGAAGAAGTTTTTAGTTTGGTGTAGTCCCACTTGTTTATTTTTGCTGTTGTTGCCTTTGATTTTGGACTCAAATCCAAAAATTCAATGCTGAGACCAATGCTGAGGAGCTTATCTCCTATGTTTTCTTCTAGGAGTTTTATGGTTTCAAGTCTCACATTTAAGTCCTTGATCCATTTGGGGGCAATTTTTGTGTAGAGTGTGAGACAGTCGTCTGGTTTCATTGTTTTGCATGTGGCTGACCAGTTTTTCCCAACAGCATTCATTAAAGAGACTTCCCTTTTCCCACAGAATATTCTTGGCTCCTTCGTTGTAAATTAATTGACCATATTTGTGTGGGTTTATCGTTGGGCTCTCTATTCTGTTCCACTGATTGATATGTCTGTTTTTATAACAACACTATATTGTTTTGATTACCACAGTTTTGCAGGATAGTTTGAAATCAGGGAGCTTGATACCTCCAGCTTTGTTCTTTCTCAAGATTGCTTTGACTATTCAGGGTCTTCTGTGGCCCCATACAAATTTTAGGACTACTTGTTCTAGTTCTGTGAAAAACACTATTGGCATTTTAATAGAGATTGCAGTGAATTTGTAGATCGCTTTGAATACTATGGATATTTTAACAATATTAATTCTTCTAATCCAAAAGTATGGAATATCTTTCCATTTACTTTTGTCTTCTTCAATTTCTTTCATCAATGTCTTTGAGTTCTTAGTACACATGTCTTTTTACCTCCTTGGCTATATTTATTCCTAGGTATTTTTTTTTCAATGCATTGGTAGATCGGGTTGTTTTCTTAATTTCTGTGGTAATTTGTTATTAGTGCCTAGAAACAATTTTACTGAATTCATTTATTAGCTCTTCACTGAACTAAGAAATGCAACTTCACTGAGTTCATTTATTAGTTCTGAAATTTTGTGTGTGTGTGTGTGTATGGAATCTTTAGGGTTTCCTCTATATAGTATCATATCATCTACAGACAGTTACAGTTTTAGTTTATTTCTCATTTGGATGTCTTTTATTTCTTTTCTTGCCTAATTGCTATGGTTAGGAGTTCCAAAACTACATTGATAAAAGTGGCAAGAGTGGGAATCCTTGCCTTGTTCCTAATCTTAGAGAAAAGCTTTTGGCTTTTCACCGTTTATTATGATGTTAAATAGTTACTAAGATTCATACTTTTATTCCCAGGAATATTAGAGTAAAAATCTGATTTTATGACTGGAATTCTGAAGCATCATGGTTTATGTGAACATATATCTACTATCTGCTAATAATAAATACTATTTATGAGTTATATTTCAGGTATTTGGCAAGACACACACATATACATATATGTACATATGTATATACATGTATATACATGTATATACGTGTATATATGTATATATATATATATATATATATATATATATATATATATATATAATTTCATTGAATCTTCCAAATGGCAGTTAAGGTAAATAGACTATTATCCACATTTCAGAGAAGGAAACTGGGCCTGAGAGAGATTTAAAGCAAGCTCAAAGATCTACAGTAAAAGGTATATTAGGACCTGGACCTAGGTGAGCTTCTGCCAAAGCCTGTGGCTGGTCCTTCCACTGTGTCAGGTTTAAATGCTTCTTTTATGCTCTATAGCCCACTTTGAATATTAACAGAATCTCTATCTTAGTGAATATCCCAGATGCCCTTTATCCTGATACCACATGTATGAGTATGGCAAAAAAAAGAAGATTCATTTTAAATTTCTGTATGGAGTAATAAATTACAGATCGAATATTACACAAATCTTAGTATACAGCTCAAGGAATTTCTACATGTGAATATACCTGAATAATCACTCAGATCAAGAGAAAGAGTATTTCCAGCTCCTCAGAAATCCCCTGGTGTTCCTTACAGTTAAACCTTCCCACACCCCTGCAACCCACACTATTCTGACTTTTTCATCAGCACAGATTAGTTTTGCCTGTTCTGCAACTTTATATAAATGAAATCATATACCATGTACTAGTTCGTATATGGCTTCTTTCCCTTAAAAAACGATGCCACTTAAAAATGTTTTCCCAAATGTAATTTCAATGAAAGGTTTGTAGTTGTTTTGATTATAACTAAACTCCTTTTTGTCCCTCTTATAGAAGGGAAGAGTCTACCCTTCTTTCACACTACAGAGTTTATATCCTCCCAGGGACTCTCTTCTTTCTACCACCTCCCGCAGATGAGATCCTTCCTCTACCTCTGCTGAACTGACATCCTCCAGCTGGAGAGAGCAGGCAATACCACCGACACCAGGGGAGAGGCAAGGCTGTAAAACCTTGCATGTCAGCATGGCTATAAAGGAAAACCGTTGCTTGGCCAAGATGATAATATTTTGACTTCATGTGGTATTTTTCTCTGAATTGGTTGGAAGTCTTCAACATGGAAATAGTCCTCCCTTTTCCTGCCCAGAGTGGAGAGCCATTCAAGAATGCCAATTTCATATACTTCCTTGCCAGTTTAATAACCTCAGGGATGAAGGTAGATAGATCAAACTTGCATGGGGAAGAGTGCCTTGGGCACTGTCGGTGGTACCTGAACAATGTGACAGGCCCTGCACTCCAAACTACCAGTAATATCACTAAAATTTAGAGAGGGAGAATGCTGGAAGGTAGTTCTCACTGGTATCCCTGGACTCCATCAGAGGTACTACAGGCAGGAGTGAAAGGAGGTTGGGAGAGATACCTGATTTCCTAGGAAATAGCATTTCATTTATACAGGGGTCCCTATGCCCCCTTAACCTCATGGATTCTCCTTCCTTGTTTCTTCTCCCTTGTATGGGGATGGCCTATTATGGTCATTTTCCCACACACCTCTCACAGCTTCTGCCTGGCACTCTATCAGATGACATACTTCAGGTTCTACACTCAGACTTCTCACAACACATTTGATTGGTCAATTCCTCAAGGCCCAATAGCAAGCACTGTCTCACTAGCTCCATGTCAATGCTGACAATCCCTGTTTGTGGCACTAACCTTGGATCCCATAGTAAGGAGCCTGGCACTTGAGTGCCATGGGCTGGTTCTGGCCAGAAGGGACTGTGATTGTGGCAAAGATTCAGTGTCCCGACTCCTTCCAGTTCCAAGAAATCTGTTTCCACATAGGGCCCTTGAAGGGGACTACAGCCTATAGCAATGACAAGACTTTGATCTCCAGGGGTGCCACAGATCCCTCTGCTAAGTTTAGTGTTGAGAAATGACCTCTGAGCCTTTTAAAATCATTAATGAAAAAAAATTGGTTATTCACAGTGGTTCAACTCGTTCACATAAAGTGTTATGAATCAAGAGTCAAGAGGTACTTTGAAATCATGTAGTGAACAGGTTTGTGTTTCAAAGAATGATGGCATTAGATACTAGATCAATGCACACAGGCAGACCCTCACCAGGACAGGGTTTCCAAGACTTCTTTGATAGTCCAGTCCAAATGTCCTTCAGATGAAACATTCTACTCACTGACTATCTGCTATATTTTTTTCATTCCAGTGGAGTAAAAGAGGCTAAACTATCACATTAGGAACCATGAGGAGACTTGCCCAATGCCACATTGCAAGCAATTCACTGGCAAAAGAGAACAGAATCTGGAGTTTTCAAATCATAATATAACGCCGATCCTCAGACCAGTGGTTTCCAAATGACATTTGTAGGCCAATCATGGAGACATTTTAAAGACCTAGATTGACAGGCTTACTAAATCAAGTACCCTGGGACTGGCCTGGCACTCTGTATTTTTTTTAATGGGCCAGCAGTCTTCCTATGTAGCCAGGTTGGCAAACTACTAAAATCGATGTTAATTTCCAATAGCAAAAATTAACCTTGCCTGTAGAAATCAGAGAGCAAAATCACCTACCTAACAACCCTGGTGAAAAAGGCTGGACGCTTAGCAAAGACCAAACAGAAACAGCTACAGCCAGACAACTTACTCTGGAAATGGTATCATGAGGAGTTGGGGGTAGGGGGCAGGTTTGTATTTATTTTCCTTCTAAGTACTCCAGACAAATCACCACAATTTCCAAGTTAGAAGATGCTTTTTCCAATTTCCAGAACTTGTGGTATCCACCTAGTGCTGAAAATCCAGCTGTGCTCTTTCTGCTGCTTACTCCACTGCCAGAAATAAAGATCTTGTAATCAAAACTTGGCTGAAAGTTTGACTGATGTTGCTGGAGGCACACATGAGTCTACCCTACCCCATCCTTCTATCACCACTGCAGGGTTTTCAAAAGTAATATTTACTTTTGAAAGGATGCTTGTTGAGTCCGAGAGAATTATCATGTCTTTACCCATCAAGGGCATCCGGTGTCTCCAGTGGGTAGTCCCTCATGAATAATAACAATAACAGAAAACCAATAAAATATTGTGCACTGAAGTGTTAGGGATTGTGCAGAATATATATCTGTATCATTCGATCCTCAAACCCACCCGGTGTGATAAGGACGATTGTTATGTGAGTTCTTCATTCCTTTATCTTCCCGCATTCTTTTCCTCAATGACACCCCCTGGGTGTCATCATCTATCTATCATCATCTATCCTGTTGCTCAAATTTGAAACTTAAAACACATCCTTGATTCTACTCTGTCTCTCAATATTACCTTTTCTCCAAGCCCCCATCTGATCTTATTCAATCCATCAGCAAGTCCTCTCAGATTCTCCTCCCAAATATCAGTGGAATCTGTCCCCATACCTCTTGCATCTCCACTGTTATGAGCGCTAGCCCAAGTTTCCAC
This sequence comes from Felis catus, assembly GCF_018350175.1. NCBI lineage: Eukaryota > Metazoa > Chordata > Mammalia > Carnivora > Felidae > Felis > Felis catus. Next base: position 18,503,009 of record NC_058384.1, on the reverse strand, counting down.
CCCTCACTTCCTTACTGGACACCCCACTTCTCTCCTCTGGATTCCTTTCTATCCACTTGGCAGACACCGGTCGGCGAGATATTTTATAAAATAAATAAGTACATTACATCATGTCATTTTCTTGCTTAGAACATTTCAGTTGCCTCCTCTTGCATGGAAAAAAAAAATCCAAACTTTCTCAATTCTTACTCACAAGGCCCTGCATGATCTGGCCCCACTCTCTCTGACCTCATCCTACCCCATTCACCTTCTTTAATGTACTTTGTCCACATTGGACTTAGAATCCCAAGCACAACCAAGTTCTTTCCTACCAAAGGAAATTCTCCCTGCTTGTGTTTTTCCTTTTGCTTTTCTGAGTGGCTCTTTTTCGTATCTAAAAATAATTTTTGCCACCCCAGAGCAGCCTTATTTTACACCTTTATTATTTTCCGTTTTTAAACAAAGCACCTATCTTTCAAAGATGACGTGCTCTGTAATTTTTTTTTTTTTTGGTTTTATGAATTTGTTTCCTGTCACCCCCACTGGAATGTAAGCTTGGTAAGAGTAAGACCTGATTTACTATCATATCTTCAGTGGCCGGCACAATGTCTGGTACACAACAGGCACCAATAAACACGGGTTCAATGAACATAGAAATGTTTATTTTATAGACGAGGTAAGTAAGGTTTTAGAAAACTAAGATACCTTGCCTGGGATTATCTAAGTGGTTGATGGAAGAAAAGGGATCCATCTGATGGCAATGCCTAAGCCATAACAGGGAAGCACCAGTATTCCTAGAAATGGAGGAGCAGATAAAGTACCTCCCTTTACCTAGTACAAGTGCACTGCGTGTCACAAAATCCTACCACATAGAACATCCCCAAAAAGCAAGGAGTAACTGCATTATTTTTATTACATAAATAAGGAAACTGAAGCGTTAACTGGTTAAGTGTTTTGTGTGACACACAGGCAGCTTTTTTCCAACTGAAATTCGAAGCCTCTTTGCTCAGAATAGAGTTTAGCCCCCTGCCACTTAAAACGTGGTTCCCAGCACGGTAGCACTAGAATCACCTGGGAGTCTGGTAACAATGCTGAATCCCAGGCTCCACCCAAGGCCGACTCAATCAGAGTCTGCATTTCAACCAGATCCCCAAGTGATTCCTATGCTCATTCAGGTATGAGAAGTTCTGCTCCAGACTATGTTAAAAGACAGTGTTCTAGCCCCACCCCGGAGAGAACCATCAGCACTTCCGAACTCCATACCAGCTCTTAACCAACTGCAGACGTGGTTTCTCAAGCCAATATCCTAGATGAAGAGCAGTCACGGACAGTCCATGGCCCGTGGGTGATTCCAGCCTCTCTACAGCAGGCCCGCTGATGTTTAGCCCCAGTCTACTGTACCGGACTAGAAATAGCATCAGCAGGACCATCCCACCAGACACATTGGCTTTGGTTTTTCCTTCTTCCCTGACTCAAAAAAATGCCCCTTACAGAGCTCTTTTTCCATGTAAAATAGAGCCTCTCTGAATGAGCTAAGTCCTAAAAGTAGGTACAGTTCTACTTGGAAGCCCCACCCCTCACTTCTTTTTTTAAAAAATGTTTATTTTGAGAGAGAGAGAGACAATGTGTGTGTGACCAGGGGAGGGGCAGAAAGAGAGAATTCCAAGCCGACTCCACGCTTTGGCACAGAGCCAACACAAGAAGGAGATCATGACCTGAGCTGAAATCAAGAGTCGGATGCTTAACCGACTGAGCCACCCAGGTGCCCCCCAACCCCTCACTTCTATCTTTGGACTTTCTGCTACTAAATCTTAGGTCTCCAAATCTGCAGATGCAACAATGCCCTGCCCCCGGTCTGAACACCTAACTCAAGGTCGAGGCCCTTCTCTACCTCTTACTGTGCTGGCCTTGGTTGTTCAACCCTCAGCCTCTCTCCTTTTAAGTCCAATAGCTCCCACTTAATCTCTTTTCACGAGTCCCTTGGCCCCTCACGTCATTCTCCATATAGTTAACAGGGTTATCTTCCTACTGAATCTTCTCAGGTTACCCCCAGATTTTAACACATTCTGAAATTCCTCTCTAATGCATGTGATTTAAACCCAAACATGTACAATGGCAATTAACATTATTCTGCAGAATTCTAATACTCATTCCCTTCAGTGTGTATTTGCAGACCTGGTAATTACACTGAAATGCTGGAGTGAACTGGGTCCAAGACAAAAACTATTAAACAGGGATCTCTTGCCTTCACCATCTTCCATCATTCACTTATTTGTCTATTCATACATCCACTCAACAAGTATTCACTGAGCATCTAGTATGTGCCCGTGCATTACAGAAAGCCCTGCAGTTGTAGATACAGATACCGGAGTAGTTGTAGAACCAGAGTACTGACCTATGGGGGGCCCGGAGAGGGAGCCACCAGCACTGCTTGGGGACATGAAGGATATCAGGAAAGAAACACTTTGAGATGGGTTCATTAGACAGGGAAGGAGACAAGGGCATACCTGGCAGAAGAACGCTGCGTGAAAGAACCCAGAGGTGTGAAAGGTGGAGTGTGTTTGAAGCCTTGGCCAAAAGTATAAATGGGAAAAGTGTGCACATATGCACGTGCACCCACCCTAATTTCTGAAGTATGTTCAGCTTTATCTTGCTCTATCTTGTGTTCCGGAAGAGGCAAGGCAAGAGAAGCACCTGGGGGAGGGAAGGTAGGACAAAACTCTGGCCCAAAAGGGCCCCAAACTGTCTGAATTCAATATCAGAGGGCAGGTTCTCTCACTGCAAGAACTCTTTTGTCTATCTTCACAAAGTGTTCAGTGTATGAATTCCTTCAGGTATTGCTAGATCTCTGTTCCCGGTCAGCCCAGGTCACAGACAGGCCAGATAGAAAGTTCTCACAGTAGGGGCACCTGGGTGGCTCAGTCAAGTTAAATTTCCAACTCTTGATCTCTGCTCAGGTCGAGATCTCACGGTTGTGAGATGAAGTCCCGCGTTGGGCTCTGCACTGACAGCACGGAGCCTGCTTGGGATTCTCTCTCCCCCTCTCTCTCCCTTTCTCTGCCTGTCCCCAGCTTGCACGTGTGCGTTCTCTCTCTCTCTCTCTCTCTCTCTCTCTCTCTCTCTCTCTCTCAGATAAATAAATAAACTTAGAAAAAAGGGAAGTGCTCACAGTAGAAACACACATCCCCACACTCACCTTGGAACTAACTCTTCAATCACTGCATATCATTGTAGCTCCTTGTCCAGAAGTCATAGTAATGATAAAATCTGAGCCCACTAAGTTCTGAGAACTTCTGGAAGGTTGTGATATGCCTAAGGACTTTGGAATTCACACAGGGGAATCCCACATTTACAGTGCTCCAGACAGCTCACCCTTCTGATGTGGGCTAGAATGAAAAGGCTGGTTAACATTCTCCTTGAAATCTTCCCTGACTAAAGAGGAAGAGTCAGAGGTCCCAGGGGACTTCAGTAGGCTTTTAGTGGCTGCACTGGGTGATTCCCATCAGGAATACGGTGTGGCCAAGTGGTGAAGAGCAGGTGAGTTGGAATCAGGAGACTAATGCTTGAACTCCAGGTGTGGCTCCAAATAAATCTCTGGCTTTTAAAACATTATTTAGCTTTCTTGTCTCAGTTTTCCAATCTGAAAACAGGGTTTAATACCAGCTTCTTTACAAGATTATTAGAAGTTTATATAAGTTGGTTTAGCATCCCACTTTGTCCCAGGTCATGATCTCACGGTTCCTGAGCTCAAGCCCCGCATCGGGGTCTGTGCTGATGGCTTGGAGCCTGGAGCCAGCTTTGGAGCCTGGAGCCAGCTTCGGATCCTGTGTTTCCCTCTCTCTCTGTGCCCCTCCTCTGCTTGTGCTCTCTCTCTGTCGCTCAAAAATGAATAAATGTTTAAAAAAAGAAGTTCATGTAAGTTAGTGTATATAAAGTATGCAGTACAATGAATGGCACATGCAATGCTCAGTGAACAGCAGAAATTACTAGCTCCAATGACCAAAAGATCTACTCAGCCACACTCCTCAGTCCATCCCTCTTTTTCTCTCTCCCTGTGTATGTGATGAGTGTTCTGTGTTAACATTCTACACAGGCTTTCCACCCTACTCAGTTGTGCAGATTTTTGTCCCTCCCAGAATCCTTCAGGAGACAGTCTGTAAATCAGTTTGGCTTAACCTGACCCCATCACTAGACACCAAAAGAAGGTCACAATCAACCTGTTCACCCACTAGGCTAAAGAAGGGATTAATAGGAGACTGAGACAGAGGATGAGGTAGGGGGAAAAAGAAGCAAAGAAAATGCATCAGGGAGAGAAAGTATGGGTCGAAGAAACTCCTATTGGTGTATATATGTGTATGCGTGTGTATGTGCGTGCGTGTGTGTGTACAGTGTATGTGTGTATATGTGTGTGTATATGTATGTTACATATACATATACATATATGTATATGTGATATATATATAACATATATAAAATAATCCAGTGCTTACTCATATGAGTTATATGATGATGAGTATGCTATGTATACATATACATATATGTATATGTGTATGTTATATATATATAACATATATAAAATAATCCAGTGCTTACTCATATGAGTTATATGATGATGAGTATGCTATGTATACATATACATATATGTATATGTGTATGTTATATATATATATATATATCATATATAAAATAATCCAGTGCTTACTCATGTAAGATTTTAAATATTCTTCCTGATTAATAGAGAAATCAGCAGTCAGTGTAATATCAAATCAAAAGAGGAAGGACAGTTTTGCAATCAGATGCTCCCTAGCTTGAGATTGAAGGTCACAGGGAAATTTATGAGTTCAGCAAATGCTGTATTTGACGTGAAGGCCTGCACGCCAATGGCTGGAGCCCCGTGCAGCCCGCAGCAGCGAGCTGGCCTGCATGCGGGTGTGCATTTGAGTGGCCAAGGCTTGGAGGAGAGGCTTAGTCACTCTGATGCCAAAAGAGGCTGCAATAGATTAGCCTAAAGCTCACATTATCCTACAATGGCAAGAGAATTGAGGATTCCAAGGATAAACTTTGAATGTATTTACTATAAACACTAATTATAAAGCCAGACAATGTCTTAATGGAAAGAAAACAAATTTCCATCTCTCCCAGATGCAGGAGTGTACCCAGAGATTATAGCGTGTCCTGTCCCTTCACTGGCAAATCACAGAAAACACATGTGTCCGGTCCTAGATATATATAGGTTTAACATGTATTCATATGTGCCTATGCACAATGTCATGGCACAGAGTTTAAAAATTACATAGATGATTTTCCTGATTTTTTTAAATTGCAAATCCAGGATATTTAAGGAATTTCACACATTTACCTTCACTACACATCTCCATTACATTAGCCAAGTCTTTCTTTCGCTTCCTATGGTACGATAAAATCAGTTGAACCTCAGAGATTCAAGTCACAGTTCAAAAAGATCAAAAGGGTCTCAAAATCTAGGTAAAATCTCCAGGACATGCCCTTCTTTTCTCCTCCCAGACCAGCCTGACCTTATTTGCTGGCCCAATTTTTGAAGTATGTCTAGCTCTATCTTACTATTTCATTTCCATTTCTTTCTCCCCACATCCCCCTTTTTCCTTTTCATGGTCTACTGGAAGCCACTGTAGTATTTGGATAACTCACTGAGTTGACAGCAGGATGAGATGAACCATTTAGAGAGAGTTCTGATTGGGGGAGGAAACTGCATACATATTTTTTTAAATTTAATGAACTTTCTGTTTTGGTGTGTGTGTGTGTGTGTGTGTGTGTGTGTGTGTGTGTGTGTATGTGTCTTATAGGCAGAGGAAATGCACTCCCCCCACTGGCCCTGGTAACTGAAGACCTGTACCTCCTAATTGGAAGACCAGCTTCAGTCTTCCTGGTCTCCATGTTTTTTTTCGGGAGCATAGGGCACCAACCATAGGTGGGAGACAACAGCCACTGATAAAAATGTAGCTGAGTGCATTCTTTGTTAAAGAAAGAGTTTACATGTTAAACACACCAAAAGCAAGGGTTATTTTGCAAGGGGAATTAACCTGATGATGATGATAATGATGATGCTAAAATACCGGCTTTTGCTGACCTAAAGCTTCAATGACTAAGAACTGTGCTCAGTTCTTTACAGCCATTACCCAATTTAATCCTTATAAGAATCTATACGTATTCTTATTTCCTAAAATCCATTTTATAAGTAAAAACAGCGATGTTCAATATAGACCAGTGACCTGCCCAAGGTCTAAGAGCTAATAAATGGCAGAGTTAGGATTCACACTTAGATCTCACTAATCCCAGAACCTGTGTACTTAACCACTAAGCCAAGAGATAGATCTTGGACGAAGGAAAGACTGCTTCGCATTTTAACTAAATTTTCCTCATTAGGGAAGGTTTAGGGAAGTACTAATCTTTAAAGTCAATTCTAGAGATCTTAAAAATGTACCCATATTTTGTCTTCAAAGAAGAACCAATCCTCCTAGGTGTGAATGGAGAACAATCCATCAGAACCTATCAATTAGAAGAGAATGAAACCTTGACCCTTGGCTCAGACCAGAAGTTCTCCAAGTATTACTGTAAGTATTGCCCACTAAGATGATGCCTGTACACTAACATATCACTGCTTCTCTGTGTTTTTGCTGGTGGCCATAAATTGTCACGTATCACTTCTCTCAATGGTGTTATGCCAAAGTGCTCAACTCTTCTCATTGATTCTACTGAGATGGAAAATGAAATACAGGCTGTTGGAGCTGGAAGTCACTCAAGATTTTCCCGTATTTTACAGACGTGGGGAAAAAAGGCCCAGAGATATGTAGTAATTTTCTCAATATTGAAAGTCTTGTTAGCCAAGAGCACGGGCTTTGGAGTCAGAATGACTTAACACCATATATCGGCTGAGTGATTATGGGAAGGCTACTAATGATACTCTGAGTCTCAGTTTCCTCATCTGTCTGGAGGATAATAATCTATTGACCCATATTACTATTACCATATATCAAGGTCTGCATTACTATATCATAATATATTATACGATCGTCTTATTATTTCATCAACCCAACAGAACGGAGCCAAGGCCTTAGGCTTTTTAACTCTCTTCCATACCAAATGATCTTTCTATGTGTAGAGATGGCTAAAGTCCACATGTCTACTAGTCCAAGGCCATCCCAAGCCCTCCCCCCAAGTTAGAAGAGACAAACTCCACTGAGGAGGTATACCAACCAAATATCTGTTAAACACTAACGAGTCATAGTGCGAGGCCAATGTATCACAGTTTTGACCTACGTTTGTGCTTATAGAACTCAGCTAGATTGATGTTCTTTGGAAAAACTGATACCACGGGTGACTGTCAGAAAGTATAGCTGTTTACAATCAGGCTGAGGAAGATCTGACGACTACAGCCCACTTCACTTGGCATCTTGATGAATGGCTTATAGAGGGAGAGACTGTCTAAGTAAAGTTAGAAGGTTGGAATAATTTCGAAGTGAAATTAATTATGGGCCCTAATGAAGTTAACCTAACCTTCACACATAAAGATAACACCTAAATGAGAACAAGGTAACCATGGGAGTGCAAGATAAGGGGGAATATAATATGGTCTTTTTGATAAAATAGAAGTCAAACACATTTATTTTAGCTTTCTGGGAAGTCAAGTGAATGAAACAATAAAGGCGTGATGAATAATGACGTATATGTGCAAGTAAATTGCTTGGGAGAAAAAGGAAGAGGTTTCAAGGAGCCTGTGTGTGTCTTGTAAAATGTCAGTAAGAAAGAACTCGTGAAACTACTTAAATTTAACAATTTCTTTGGAGCTACAATTGTTTGTATTTTTTTGACTAACTCCAAAAACAAATAAGCCTCAAAGAGACATGTAAAAATCTGGCGTACAAAAGTGCTGTGACACTACTTTTGAAAAAAGAAAACATTACTCTGGATATTTTTAGGCAAGTCCAAATCCCATGACTGATACTGTTCTTAAAGAAACAAAGATTCCACTAGGGCCGTGCTTCTTGATTTTGGCCGCAGACTGAAGTGACTTGGGAAGCTTTGCAAAACACTAATGCCTGGGTCCCACTTGCAGGGATTCTGATGTAATTGGTGTGGGGTAGGAGCTGAACATTAACATTTTTTCAGTCTCCCCAGACGAGTCGAACATGCGGTCAGGTAAGAGCACTGTTGTTCTGGGGAGCTTGTTGAGAGATCTAATCCTTTTGTGTGACTAACGACTCGTACTGAGTTGTGTTAATCAAGTTTACATGTGTGTTGAATAAATAAAAGTAAACTGTCTTTGTGGAAGACTGTTCCTCCCATGTTACTGAGACAAATGCTAGAAGAAAAACATACACATATGTTTTTAGAGTTCTTCTACTCTAAAGTTTTTGAAATAGAGATCTCCACTCCCTCCTAAGAAACCGCCCCCCCCTTTCCTTTGCCATTTTTAGCCTCAAATTTAACCCCAAATTCCTATCAAGCTTTTTCTAATAAATGCATTTCCATCCATTCATAAAGTATTTATCGAGTGCCTACCAATAAATGTAGTAACCATTGGGCACACAGAGCTAAACAAATATTTATGGTCTATTGGAAAATACAGACAAGTACCTGACAACTTCTACTCAGCGAGATAAATGATGTTGCCAGAAGATTTCTGCGTGCAGTGCGACCCATGGGAAGGGCACTTCTTACAGATGGGAGATCTGATTGTCTTCCTAGGTAAAACCACACCTATGCTGAAAATCGGAGAGTAAGAGTCAGCTAAGGCAAAGATCCTTGTCGGGAGAGCTCTGACCCAGAGGCATGTTAGCCAAGGCTTATGTGAGGAAGTAAAATAAATCCAGTGGCATGAGAACCTACACTACAGAAGGTGTTGTGTGTAACTGTTGGGAGGGAAGTGGTCTCCCAGGAAAGAGATTAAGCAATGAGCCTAGAGGAGTAAGCAAAGCCCAGCTAGACTATACAAGACCTTGAAACTATTCTAAGTTTAAGATTTTTTTTTCCCCTAGTGAAATGGCAGAAAGGCTGTCCATTCAATTTCACATGGGGAAAAACTACAAATGGAGTTGAGTTTTTTGAAGATCACTTTTGCTGCCGAGTGATAAATGTATTGAAGGGAGAAAGACTAGAGCCAGAAAGACCAGTTGAGAAGTGGAAAAAGATAGTGGCCTGTTACGGGGAAGTGGCAGCAGGGATGGGGAGAAATGGGCATATTTGAGAGTCAGTAAGATGACACTAGATGGAAGTTGATCACTGATTTGATTGGGGGTGAAGGACACCGAAGAGTCTCAAATTATGTGTAAGTTCTTGGCCTGATGAATCACATGGAACACAGAAGAACATTAAGATTTGAGAGATTATAAGAGGCTCTGTTTTATATAGTAAGAGTTTGAAGTACAGATGGGATACCCAAGTGGCTGCATCCATGAGCAGTGGTTCTAATGGTACTTATGGCCATTAATGGAAGAGACTAGAGTGGCAGGTATGGGTTTAGGAAGCATTAGCGTGTGGATGATAGTCAAGGCTATGCGGTCAATGAGCTCCATCCCAGACAAGTGTGCAGAACAAGAGAGAAAAGTGAGCTCAGAGAAACACCGACACTGAAGGAACAGGCAGAGGGGGGAAGCTAGAAAATAAAATTGAGAAGAGACAGAGAAGAAGGAAAATCAGGGAGTGAAACAGAACAGAATAAAGGAAGAAGTTTCAAGCAGGGTATAGCCAACAATGCTGTAATAAAGGGCCTGACTCCATTTTTCATGTTTGCCAAGAGCTTCCGAGCCCCACCGCCTCCCTCATGGAGCAAGCCTGTCAGAAAGGTGCGTGTGTCCTCTTTTGGCCTCAGCAGAAAGTTCAAGCCACACAGGTTCTGTTCACATGAACATAAGCCCTGGCATAAGCCCCACTCCCTAAGCACCACAAAACCCCAGGCTCTCTCTTTGCCTTTGTGTCTCCAGCCATTTGAAGGTCAACCTGGGATCCTCTCCTTCTCGTCCCAGAAGACCTCATTTTGTGAGTCATAAACCTTTTCATGTTCTCTTGGTCTGTGTGTGGTATCATTAGTTTCACCATCCACACCAAATTATGGGTGGGAGGGTCCATCCTCTCTCACGGTGACCCCAACACAAGCCAAATATTCTCAAGTAACCTGAGGTCCAAGAAGAGTCACTGCATTTGGCAGTAGAAAGATCCGTGGCAGGCCCGGATCTAGCGAAGAGATGAAAGTAAAAACGTGAATGTAGGTGTGGAGGACAGAAAAGAGGGCAAGAATGAGAGAGTGAAGACAAACAACTCTTACCACAAGTTTCAGTGTAAAAGGGACAGAGAAAGAAAGAACGGTAGCCAGGATGGGAGCATGGGATCAAGAAAAGGCTTTGCTCATTTGTGCTGTAACATGGGCGAAACCTGAGCACTACGAAAGAGAAGTAACCGGGCAAGAGGAAGAGGGAAGCCTCAGACGCAGGAAAGAAAAGGGGAAATGTGTTGAGGGAAATCTCTGAGGAGGGAGATGGGGTCCAGAACCAAGGTGATGAACTTCATTTTAGACGGCAGGGAGGGGGAGAGCTTGTTTGGGGTGTAGATGAGCTTGCACACCTGCGAGCAGACTCTTCACCTTGGGGAATGAGGTGATACACGGGAAGTTAGGGAAGAGGTGTCAGGACTGGATGAGAAAAGGTATGAAGTGGCCTTCAAGAATAAAGACGGTGCTTGTCCTCAAAAAACGTAGAAAGATTTGGGCACGTGGTGGAAAGGTCATGGACCTTTCCTCCTGCTTCTTGGGGTGCTGGTCTCTCCTGGGTTTGCCTATGTAGAAAGATCTGCCTAGTTTTACTTTTATCACTCTCTGCCTCCACAAATTGCTATAATCTACTCTTAATAGCTCACTTCGTTATTTCAGTTTTTAAACCGTTTATCCATTTACCTCATTAGAAAATCTAGAAAACTTAGCAAATATATATAAATAAAAAAAGAAAAAGAAAAGATATTCCCTATGAACCTACTAGCTAGAGGTTATAATTACTAGTATCATAATCATTTCCAGCTATTAAGGAAGTGATAAAATATAATTTTAATATGGAAAATAGAGATCATATCATTGATTATAACAATTACTTTCCTGCTTTTACCCACTTATCATTGTATTGTGAATGTTTTCCCACGTCTTTAATATTCTCCCAAACATCTTTGATGATAGCAGGCTATTTCAGGATATGGCTCTACCATCATATAGATGTTTATTTTTGTTTTATTGAATTTTTTCCTCCCCCAACATCCATTTACCCTCCTTCTCAATCTCCCTCTGGGGACGCCATCGGGCTTGGGTGATGCTGACTCCAGCCATGACTTCAGGGTCAGAGTCTTTGACTCAGGCTTAAGCTATTGCATTTGCCTGTCCTCAGGGACTAGATCCAGTGCGGGTGGTGCCACTCTCAAATCCTGGGAAGAAGGGGCTAGGAGTCCAGGGGCCCGGTGAAAGTGCCCACCTGTGGCTGTGTCTCCCTCTCTACTGTACTTCAAGGAGAAATAAAGCACATGAAAGGGGGAGGGCATGGAGGCTGCGTGTTCCCGGAGATCAGATCCCAGATCTTCCTCACGCGTGTTTCCTCAGCCCCAGCCAGGAGACCGGCACAGAGCACGCACGTGATGAACCTGCCAGCCGGTGCCGTGCCCTCCCTGCCACCTCCAAGTTGAATGGGACACAACTGAAATGGGTCGATCCGAAGAGAAAAGCCAGATCCAGTGCCTGTCTCCCTTTCGTGTTGAAACAACGTTCAACAGACTTAAGAGCAAGGGAATGTACTTGGCTGATATTTTGGTATCTGTTTCCTTGTTTTAAAAAGAAATGAACAAAAAGCAATGCCTGGTACTTACACTGAACATGGCAGTTGATAAAATGCTTTCAGCGCATTACCTACTTTCAGCCTCAAAACAGCGTTGTTGGGTAGAAATTACTACCCCTCACATTATGGATGCAAAAATTGAGACACATGGATATTGAGTACATTGTTCAGAGTCATGAAAACAATCAGGTGCGAATCTGGCCATCAAGTGGGTTTTTTCCACTAGGCACAGAACCGCATATAATGAGCCTGTGCCCACTCTGTCTGGATTGATCTCCCTGCTTACTTTTTTCAATTTCTTCTCCTGCTCGCATGTCCTAGAAAGAAGTTTAGAGCCCCATTTGTACAACTCTGGGCTCTTTCCACCAAGCGAGGAACAAGGCTGACATAGTTTGTTGGGTAAACAGAAGCGGTAAGTGACAGTGATTTACGCCCGGCTTGCAAACTTCGGATTACGAATCCACCGCCTGCTATGTAAACAGGTGTAAACTAAGATTTAAATCAGTTTACACAGTGGGGTAAATAATTTAATCTTTCCTCAGCACGGTGTTTGCGAATGTAAATGTTTATGCCAGAACCGATGCCGATGTTGCAAGCTTCCAGTTTCTCAACCAGAAGAGCTATGCCAACAAATGGCCCTTGTGTGCCCCTGCCCGGACTGGGAAAGCCGGCCGAGTCAGAGGTGCAGGTTAAGGCAGAAAGCCCAAAGTTCTGGGGGGAAGGCTCGGTCTCAACACAAAGCTCAGCCATGGGCCGAGGGAGCTAGAAATAATCCCTCCACCCTTAATTCCTCCTGGTCTGGAGAATTTTCTCTCCCCCTCAATTATTCTTCTCCACACTGTTCTGCAGATACCTGAGTCAGGTGCAGGTCTGTGAAAAGGGAGGCAAGAAGAGAGAAGGAAGAAGCCAGAAAACAGCAGCCTGCAGGTGAGTTGTAATACCACTCGAAGGTGGCCCAGGTCCTCACTGCCTGTCAATGTGTGCCTATGCAAATTGATCTAGATCCTATGAAAATCACATGCAAATGTGTTTTCAGTTGTCAAAAACTGTTGACTATACCTGCCAGAGTCCACTGAACCCAGTGCTGCCTCTTAATGAATTTTTCATCAGTATTATTCATATTCTCATCAGCCTGGCTCTCGCCTGACTTGCTCCCTGCCTGCCCCCCGCCCCTCCACCCCCTCAGCCCCTCTCCCCCCCCCCCCCCCCCCCCCCCCACATAGAAGCCTGTAGAAGCCCGGGCTTTCTCTGGAGTGGAAGGCTCTGGACAAAGTCAGACTCAATCCACCCCACAGAAAGATGGCTGAGTACTGACTAGTGAAGGTCAAATGAGAGCCAGAGAGTAAGTTTCCTGATATTCTTCTGTCCCCTTAAAGAAGTCTAGCTTATAAGCAGACCCTGTATCCCTTGGCCTCACTGGTAATGCCATAGCTGGGATCTTGTTAGTTCAAAACACAAATCCCTGGGCGCTTGGGTGGCTCAGTCAGTTAAGCGGCAGGCTTCAGCTCAGGTCTTGAACTCACAGTTCATGAGTTTGAGCCCTACATCGGGCTCACTGCTGTCAGCGTGGAGCCCACTTTGGATCCTCTGTCCCCCTCTCTATCTGCCCCTTCCCCCACCCCCCATCTCTTTCTCTCTCTCTCTCAAAAATAAGCAAAACATTCTTAAAAATATTTTTAAAAATCCATCTTTAAAAAAATACCTACCATGGGGAGACTTTTAATTAAGTCCTGGGTAAGAAACAAACTAGATTTTCTCCTATACCACATAATTTATGATAGGGAAAGTATAGCTACTAGTTACTGAGTAAAAGGAGTTTCCTTTTTCTGAAAGCTGTTTGTTTGTTTTGTTTGTTCAGAAAAGCCTTCTTTTTCTGAAACCCTTTATTGAGCCATTGGCACAAGGCAGGCAGGGGAGGGGGGGGCATTATTTCCTGCCATCTTCACCTCAACACTGATGTGGCCATTATCTTCAACTTACCAAGGAGACCCAAAGAGTTACATAACTTGCCTGAGGCTACTCAGCTGAAAAAAAGGGGGGCTGACTGGGATTTGAAGCCCAGCAGGACTCTCTTCAGAGCCTTTCCTCTTAAAGGGTGCCGCGAGGCTTTTGTTCTTTCTGATCAGAAGAAAGGCTCCCGGTTTCCCTACATCTGGGAATGTTCTAGGAGTGTGCGCGCACACAGAACCTGGGAGGGAGAAGGCAGACAGACTACAATGATAGCAATGGCTAATATGTATTGAGTTTTATGTTTTTAAAATAAATTTACCAAACCTTATGCTTAATTACTTAATTAATTAATTTAGCCCCCACACAAGCCCTATCAGATAGGTATTATTATTACTGTCTTTGTTTTACAGATGAGAAAGACCGAGGCGGAGAAAGAAACCTTCCCAGCATCACACAGGTAATAAATGTCTGGACTGGGGACCAGCCCAGGCAGTTTCTCCTAGAGCCACAATCATAAATTCCCAACCGTCCTGATGAGGATGTTCTGCCCACAGTTGGATTTGGGCGACACGCGTAACACTTGGGAAGCTCCCAACACTTACTTTCAAGGAAAACAGTAATTAGGGCAGAGATATTTTTATGTATTTATTTTTAATGTTTATTTAAAACATTTTTGAGAGAGACAGAGCAGGGGAGGGGCAGAGAGAGAGGGAGACAGAGAATCTGAGGCAGGCTCCTCGCTGTGAGCACAGGGCCCAACGCAGTGCTTGAACTCATGAACTGTGAGATCATGACCTGAGCCAAAGTCAGACGCTTAACCGACTGAGCCACCCCGGCGCCCCCAGGGCAGAGATTCTTTTAAAAAGCACCTAAGGGGGGTGCCTGGGTGGTTCACTCTATTAAGCATCCGACTTCAGCTCAGGTCATGATCTCATGGTTCGTGAGTTCGAGCCCCACGTCTGGCTCTATGCTGACAGTTCAGAGCCTGGGGTCTGCTTCAGATTCTGTCTCTCTCTCTCTCTCTCTCTCTCTGCCCCTCCCCCACTTGGCTCTCTCTCTCTCTCTCAAAAATAAATAAACATTTTGAAAAATTTAAAAATTAAAAAATATAAACAAACAAATAAATAAAAAGCCCCTAAGTGAGGCTGATGGGAACTCCTATGGGAAAGAATATCTTTACAGAAAGCACAGTCAACCTGTCTGCCTGGAGAATACACCTGTGCAGGTAAAGAGAGGTTATACGGAAAAACAAACACAACAAGCAATGGACAACCGGAAGATCTTAATATTATTTCCAAAACAATGGTCTGGGATTTACAAGTGAAAGTTCGAGGGCAGAGAGAACTGCAAAGACCCAGAAACAACCCAGCTTACCTCCTGACTTTACCCTCGGCACTTGGCTCGGCATAGTAGCCTGGTTTGCATTCGTATCTACAGACGGAGCCCACGTCATGGTTGCCCTGGAGGCAGTGAGGCAAGAGCAGGCTGGCATTCGGGATTACAGGGGGGGCGTCACACTCCAACTTGCAGTAGGCTTCCGGGAGGGACCAGAGCCCGTCTTCAAGACAAGTCAGCCATGGGTTCAGTCCTGAACCAAGGAAAGAAAAGCACAGGATGCTCAGGGCAGAGTCTGGAAACCAACGCGCAGCAGAAAAGAACAAAAACCTGTCAAGCTGTCGGTGTTCTCAGGAAGTCGCGTAATTCTTTGTTGAGAATCGTCTCTAACATCTCGGGTCCAGTGTTCACGCTATCTCTCTTTCCCCCACTGAGCATCTCCTGTGATCTCCTACACAGAACGGAGGTCAGGTAGGTATTTTCTGACCAGAGTGGAAGAATAGCTATTGGCCAAATCATTACCTCCCTTCTCAACTACAAATAACAAAAATATATTAGTGGCAGTATCGTGGAAAGCATAATAATAATCAGAGAAGACACCTTGAGAGGGCTTATATGCCAGGCACTGTTCTAAGCATTTTACGACACTTGCATAAAGTTCACACCTGAAGCAACCCGCTGAAATAGATACCATCATTATCTCTTACTTTGCAGGTGGGGAAATTGAGTTTGGGTAACTTGCCAGAGCGGCAGGCACAGGGTTTGAACTCGGGTAGTTTGGATGCAGAGTTCTGTACATAAACACCACACTCTATGCCCCAGGGCCATTCATGGTCCCTCCAAATGCAATCCATGAACTTCCCACAGTAACATCACCAATCCACCTCAGACCTACTAAATCAGGCTCTGGCAGCATTAGGCCCAGGAAGCTGCATTTGTAACAAGCCTCCCGGGTCCTTGTTAGGCACACCAAAGGCTGAGAAGAGGTGAAGAGTAAGTGTGGGGTCAGAGCAGGCTCTCTCCCACCTTCAGCTCTTACTTTCAGCACAGCCAGGGGCGATTCCTGCAACTCTGTTCTTACCTATACAATAGAACTAAAAGCACCTAACGCAGAGGAAGGTTGTAAATGTTAAGTAAAAAATGTGCATCGTAAAGCGTTTCTTAATTATTAATGTGATCAGGCAACTGTTACTCAGCTTGTTTCCAGAGGACATACAACCAAATAAAAACAGGGAAGTTTAAGTGTCTTTCATTAATGAGACCTGAGACAGGGCATCTTTCCACGTCGTCGGGACAAAGAAAAGCGTTGCCCTTTGGGATTTTGGTGGTGTTATCAGGAGAGGGTGGCACAGCAGAGAAAATGGGAAGAGTCCTAGGGTGGAAGAAAGACCCCCCACCGAACCCCCAAAGAGTGAGAGGCTGAAGAGAACTTGCGTTCGGCTCCTGCTTGGCTGACAATACCTTGGAGCTTGGCTGGTGGGACACAGGAGATTGAACAGCGCTTCAGAAAGTCTGTTCCCTCTGAGCAGGAGAAGTTTGCATAGTTCACCAAAGATGGGTCGGGAACGCCACAATCAAGGGGCATGCAGCTCACAGCCCGGTCCCAGTGCCCAGAGGAACAGGTGAGCAGAATTTCCTTCTGGAAACGGAGAATTTTCCTCCATCAAGGTCACATGAAAAGGCTTATCAAAGCAGTTTCCAAGCTTTGGAAGAGTCCCGGTGATTACTGGTGCAAACATTCACAACAGATCAAATTATTTTGCCTCGCTCCCCCTTCGTGCCCTATTGGCTTTGATACAGTCTCACAATAGCCAGGTGGGCGGCTGCTGACCGCCCCTGTTAGTGTAAGAGAATCATGAAGTGGAGACACTCCTCCCACCCAACTCGTGGCTTCCCCCCATGGGCTCCTGGATCCACTCTGTGCCCTCCTCCGCCGTGTTCTGTGCCCCTGTGGGTTTCATTCCTCTGACTGTGCTTGGCCCCAACACCTAGCACACTCAGGTGGGAGACTGCAGAGCCAGGAAGGAAAGGGAGGTCAGGGTGCTCATTCTTCCTGCTCCCTCTCTAGGGCATTACTGCCCGCCGGCTTTGTCCTCTGGTGGCCCTCTCCATCCTCTCCTGCACTCTCTTCCTGTGGGTTCTGTTAACTGCTCCCTGCAGTCGACTCTTCAGACCTATAGGTGATGTCACCCTGTCACCCTGGGATTCTGCACCGTATCCTTATGATTTCCCTGCATCCGGCCTTCATAGGTAGTCTCTGTATTAAAGTCTCTCACACTGCCCCCTTCAGAGCACGTCATCCGGCTCCTGCTGACACCCTGGAGGGTGAGCCAACCGATAATGCTACGGACGTACGTATCTCTGCTGGGCAGAGTATCCAAGAACGGCCAAGAATTAATGCCCACAAGGCACCTTCCAAACCTGTGGTTAAACTGGAGAGATTCCAGTTCCCTGAGCCCGTCATGTTTGTTGGGTGGCCCTAGGGTTCATCATCACTAAATAAACGAAGAGACATTTCTTGAGCCCCTGGAAAGGGCCAGGTTCTGTGTAGGTTGGGATACACAAGACACCCTCAAGGACCTCATCGTCTAGCAGCATGGCAAATCACAGGCTGAAACAATGGCTCAGAAAACCAAAGAGGAAGTATGGAAAGAAAGAAAGAAAGAAAGAGAGAGAGGAAGGGACGAAAGGCAACAAGGAAGGAAAATGCAAGAGATAACATTGTTATACGTTACAGTCTACTCCCTTCTCTAACGATTTGAAGAACACGCTACAAAGGATGCGAACGATAAAACGAAAGAAGGAGCAAATGGGGACCAAGAAGAGAGAAAATATAAAAATAAAAAAGGAGACAGCCCTCTCATATCTAGGTGCTTGTTTTGTGGTGGGGAGATGGCACATGGGGGCGGGGCTAGAGGAGGAAGCGCCCCTCTGTGAGCAGGAGGTAAGTGTCTGCAGGGAGGTTCCCTGAGGTGGGGGCCCGGGAACTGGCCTATGAAGGATGAGCAGGACTTCCCAGCAGCAGAGGGTAGAGGAGAAGAAAGAGTCCAGAGGGAAGGGAACAGAATGAGCAGAAACCAAGAGGCCTGGAAGTTCACGGCTTGTTTGGGAAAGAGCACAGCCGTCCCTCCAGCCAATGGGTTACCGCAGGTCAGAGAGAGAGCGGGGAGATTCTGCGGCTCAGCAGCCATGCCGCCAGGAGACCACAGTGGCAGTGAAGCCAAAGGTAAAATGACTGGTGAAAGCACCTGTCACCCCTGACACTCGCTCCTGGCCAGCTGCTCCTCCCTCTTCCCAGGGCTTCCCTGTCGCCTGCCAGAAGGACCCAAGTCAAAGCCAGACACATTTTTCTGTTTAGTTTCAGTTCTTGTGTCAACAAAAAGCAAATATTCCCCACTGTCTTGTGTTCACGAGCCGGGATCGTAGAATTCCCTCAGTGGGGCCAGCTTCGGGTGACAGGAGCTGTGTTGGCTGACTCCACCGTATGGTTGGCAAAGGTGAGCTCCCACCTTCCTCCTCCCAACCCAGACCCTGCCCCTCACACTGATCGCAGCCTGGAAGCCTGTCTCAAACCACAACAATCACAGCATCTGTCTCAAACTCTGCCTATATTGCCTGGTTTTTCCCCTTGCTTCGCCTTCATTAAATATTGCCCATTTTGTCTTGACTTTGCTCCTGACTTTAACACATTGCAAACACTGTCTTTTCTTCTCTCCCCCTCTTTACCTATCACACAAATGTATTTAATCCCTACTTTTCTTTTCAATTCCTTTGCATTCCCTCTATCTTTTTTAGTGTGAGTTAAGCTGGGTGAAGAATAGGTAATAAGAGCTCTGCCTTTCTGACCAAAGCATCACGGACCGAGGAGTTGGTGCCTCAAGGTATATTAAAACTTTTTCTCTATGAAGAACCTAAACCATCTGAAGCCAACTCTTGTGTATTTAAATTCAGACTATCTCTAGGGCGCCTGGGTGGCGCAGTCGGTTAAGCGTCCGACTTCAGCCAGGTCACGATCTCGCGGTCCGGGAGTTCGAGCCCGCATCAGGCTCTGGGCTGATGGCTCAGAGCCTGGAGCCTGTTTCCGATTCTGTGTCTCCCTCTCTCTCTGCCCCTCCCCCGTTCATGTTCTGTCTCTCTCTGTCCCAAAAATAAATAAACGTTGAAAAAAAAAATTAAATTCAGACTATCTCTAAGCAAGTGAGGATTTTCCGTGAATCTACAATCTACTAAGTAGTCAATTGGTACAAAAGGCAAAAGATCCCAATCTTGGGCACCACTGACACCTGACCACCAGGCTTGCATCCATTTTTTCCTGATCATACCATGGCTTTCTGGTCCTCTCCTCAAGCACCATTATCTTTTCCCTAATGCATCCTTTGTCTCATATTATGGTCATGGTTTTCTAATGGTTGATTTCAAGTTTAAAGATCTCTCTGCAGAGTACTGAAAGCTCCCTAAAGGAAAGATGGAAAACAGAAGTCTTAGTTGAGAATACATTATCATGCTCATAGTAATGGCAGCTTAACAGAGTGCTGTGTGCCTATCATTTAGCTAGAAGCTTTTAAATTTTTTTAAATGTTTAGTTATTTACCTTGAGAGAGAGAGAGAGAGAGAGAGAGAGAGAGAGAGAGAGAAAAAGAACAAGTTGGGGAGGGGCAGAGAGGGAAGGAGTGAGAGAGAATCCCAAGCTCCTTGCTGTCAGCACAGAGCCTGACATGGGGCTCGAACCCACGAACTGTGAGATCACGACCTGAGCTGAAATCAAGAATCAGATGCTTAACCAGTCGAGCCACGCAGGCGTCCCTTAGCTAGAAGCTTTTAAATTATTGCCCATCAGTCATCATTATAACTCAGTGACATAAATATTTCTGTCCTCATTATTTCACAAACATGGAAGAAAGCTTGTTTTTACCAAAAATTATACAGCTAGTAAACAATGGAGCCAAAATTTCATTCTGCGATTGTCACATGAGCCACGCTCTTAACTAACATGTTCTACTCCCTCCAAATGCTGGAAATGGTACTATCGTAGCTTGCAGACTGTGGAAAATTAGGTAAAAGGTAGAACCATGATATAATCCCTACCTCAGTAACACAGGGAAGAAAATCAGACTCTTTCTCCAACCTTCTTGTCAGGAGGTCCGGGGGTCAAACCACGAGCCACAGACAAGCTGATTACAACCTATCTTATATTACAACCTATCTTATTTACAAATTGTGGACAAGTCTAAGGTGTAGCATTCTCATCTTGAAGTCAAAAGTGGGACCATAATTTCTGACAGGAAGACAGAAACAAGGAAGGAGGATGGGATAAGTATCCCTACCTACTGTCTGCACGACACCCTAGTTGATGAGAACTGCACGTGCTCTTATATACCTTGCATTTCGGTGAAGCCGTGCTCTCCTTGCTTGTTAGAATCCTCACCTTTCCTTCCAAATGATTTAAAAACACCTGCCTTTCCCCAATCCAGCCCAGGGAAGGAGTGTAAGTCCCCTCCCTCCCCAGGAGCTTGGTCTCGATGACCACGGGTTTTCAACTCACCTGCACGGGCCTGAGGTATTGCCCGCTGCTGGCCTGAAGGGCAAACCCCCTTTGACAGGTGATAGCACACTTCATGTGACCTGGGCCACCAGAGGTACAGTTCACCATATCCGCATGATCAAGCAGCAATGGCGCACAGCTACCCTGCTCCCCACAGGGCCGGTGGACACAGCTGGGGATGACAGAAACAAAAGCATCTTAGACGGACTCCAAACCAGAGGGCGACAGCAAAGACTCTGCAGCTTCCCGTCTGGAAAGTGCCTCCAAACCAAAGAGAACGATTTTTCTCCAAACCCAACACTGAACTCATCACCTCCTTCCATATGACCTGGAACCGTGTGACGTAAAATGAAAAAGAGCGATCATCAGCTAACGGGTCACGAATGATTAAACGACTTCCTACGGCTCTTCCAGGAGGACAAAATGGTGACAGGACGAGGTGGGGAATGTGTCCCAAGAGCTCTGGATGGCATCACAAATGGGTAGATTAGAGAGCAATCCTCGAAATGTTTAACCACCGGTACCACTGGGTCCCAAACAATCAGAGCAGACCCAGATCAGGAGCGGATCCTGGGGGCCCCGGGTTGTGTCACACGCTGACCTTTCAGTTGTTTGATTACAGATGGATTCCAGAGGGCCCTACATGAAAGGTTTGGGGTATCTGAGATGGCAGAAAAGGCAACATTTATTCACTGATTGGTGTGGAAATATTTTTGACAACTGTAGCCATAGCACTACCCTCCACTGAACGTCCACACTGGCTAATGAGAAACGGAGCCCATGACAGGAAGAGGAAACTCACATGTACTAAATCCCTGCCTTGTGCCTGACGTTGTGCTAGATGCTTCGGGGACATCATCTCAGCAGAGCAGGACCACTGCCTAGGGCTCTAGGGCCGATCAACCAAGAATGGGTGACAGAGCTTAACTCCCCAGGTTCAGGGTGACTCAGTCTGGACCATAACAGCACCAAGAGCAAAATGAGCATTGCCCTCTTCCCACGGCAGCAGTGTAGAGATGAAAAATGAGGGCATGGCCCCATACTGTCTGACTTTGGATCCTGGATCCGCCACTTACTACCTGTGTGCTTTGGTTGAGTTATTCATTCCCCAGTGTTTCAGCTCCTTCCCTCATAAGAGGAGGATCATAAAGGCACATATCCCACAGGGTGTTATGGTTCCCAGGCTAAATCCCCCTACGGCTCCACTGCCGATGGCCCAAGTCCCACCCTCAGTGGCTTGTTTTCTGTTGGCAATCCATACTTTTTGGTTTTCCCATTTCTGTACCTTTGCTCAAACTGTCGAGATTTCTTCTCCAAGAAGTCCCTTTGCTCAAGAAGTACCTTTGCTCAAACTGTCGAGATTTCTTCTCCAAGAAGTCCCTTCAGGTATTTTCCTCCTGTGAACCTCCCAGGGAAATTTTAAAAATAATTTCCCTCTAACACTCCTATTACTCTATCCTATATTATAGTCATGTACGCATCTGCTTATTCTTTAATTTATCCACCCTTGGATCTACAAGGCAATTAGGATCTGAGTATCTCCTAAGTGCTCAAATTCCCAACCAGATTATGACCTTCTCGAAGACAAATTCCGACTCTGACCCACCATATATTCACCATATACCTTGCGGTAGCAAACACAATAAAAGCTAGCTGACTTAAATGTGTTCGCACAGCAAAGTCAGTCAATGGCTACTAAAATGGGTAATTTGTTAAATTTTCAAATGACAGACGGGAATCTGAAACACAAAAATATTATCATCGAACAGTCATTCAACCATCTTGCCCCTATTCATTCATTCACCAATCAACATCTACTGCACACTTACTGTTGGCAAGGCATTCGTTTGAGTACTGGGGGTACAATAAGTATCATGCCCCTAAGGAAATCATAGTCTAGTTGAGGTGACCAACACGATATTTTCCTATGTTTTCTTGTTCATGATGTTGTTGTCAGTGGTGTCAAATATTAGTTGAAAGGATACTGTGACTCTCATCATCGTTAATTTGCTCTACCTAGAATTCTGTTATGGTCAATGGTCCTAGAATTCTGTTAACAGTCAATGACTTTATTAAAAAGCTGGAAAATACAAGAAAGTGAAAAATTAAAGGTCATTGAATATGCACATACCACCGCGAAATAAATGAGAATTGATTTTAAAAGCACTAATCCAAGGGGTGCCTGGGTGGCTCAGTCGGTTGAGCGTCATCTGGCTCTTGGTTTCAGCTCAGGTCATGATCTCACGGTTTATGAGTTCGAGCCCCACATCAGGCTCTGTGCTGACAGCATGGAGCCTGCTCGGGATTCTCTCTCTCCCTCTCTCTGCCCTTCCCCTGCCCACGCTGTCTCTCTCTCTCTCAAAATAAATAAATAAAACTTAAAAAACAAAAAAGCACTAATCCAAAAAGGGTGGATTTGATCTGAATGTGCAAGAGTTGCTGCCTCTTATCTTGTACCCCTAGGATTTAAGTCATATGTCAGTGACATTCTTTATCTATGCTTATTAGGTATAGGATAGAGGTTTTGGAGTTGAGTGGTATGAAAGAAACTTTTTTAATCCTCTGAGTCCTGAGCATTCCCTTCAGTGGTATGGTTTCCCTCAGATTCATTCCACGGAGCCTGGTGGAGGGAGGAATATATGCATTGGGGGGTAGGGACTGTTAACTCTCAACATAAATTCCCCCAAATCCAGTGCTGATAATTGGGTATGCAGTACAGGAAATAAATCTTTGTCCCCGAGTCTTTATTGACCTCTCTGGATGAGGGATCTGAAACCTGACCATCCTCCATGGGATGAGATCAATACACCTCATTAGTGATGCTACAGAGCTCCAAGTTTCATAGATGCTGCTGCATTCCTTGATGTCCACAAGAAAGTAATATTTCTTCAGCCTGGTAAACAGAGAGTACTAGCAAACAGAGTCATTAACAGTTCTGGTTCCTGTCAGCTTTCCTGTTGCCAGGAAATTAATGTGAAATAGCACGTGCTGTTTGTCAGTGACTCCAGCCAATTAATTAATCCGTGTCATCGTTGAGGACAAATGCGTGCCGAGATAAGACACAGAGCAAATACTCTGAATGAGCCTCCTTCTGTCAAGATGGGGTTCCGTTCACCGCTGTTGCTAGGCTACCGGTGTAAGAAGTCCTTCCAGCACTGGCAGCAAAGGAGGAAGAGTGAGACGGAAGAGGGGAGCACAGAAGAGGGGGAAAGTGTGGCATGAAATAAGACCAAGAAAAAAAAAAAGGCACCAAACCCAGACCTGTTTATGAAGTGAGAAACGGTTTTAGGGCAGCTGCTGCAAATTCCTTCACTAGCTTACGTTTCCATTTGCTTCCTTTTTAAGGAATTTGTTTTATGAGGACGGTGTTTGTCAGGTCGTTAGCTTCTGATGGCATCTGGTACCAATTGTAGAATTCTCTCCCCTGCACCCCAACCCCCCCCCCCTTTCGTGTTTCTCTTCCACCGCAAACACTGCTTTTCCGAGTGGAGCTGCGTCCTCCATTTTCCCGCCCTCCCCATACCGCTCCTTTCCACCTAGCGCTACACGAGCTCTCCTCTCAGAAGGATAATGCTAAGAGTCAAAACGGTTTGTCTTAAAACTTCCCAGGAGCTTTCTTCTTATGGTCTTTGGACAAATGCTAACGAAAGTGGCAGGGGCGAAATCTTACAATGCCCCAGAGAGGTGGGAAGTTAGGTGTTTATCTTGGTTTGACACACAAGGAAAATTAGGCTGCTCAGGAGACTGGCCGGGGGCCACACAGCGAGTCAGAGGAAAACCCTCGGGCTGGAGCTCAGAGCCCTGGCTCTCTGGCCAGCCCAGACCACGAGGCCATCTCCCAAAGGGATGCGGCTGCTCTCCTGTTGCCTTCTTCTGAATTCAGGAGCTAGCACCATTGGCCAGGGAGAGCCAAGAAGCTCCTCACCTCAGCAGGGCAGTCAGGGGCAAATATAGAATATTCCATGGTCCATCTTAGCTTCCAGACGTTTTCTTTTTAAATGACAGCAAATCAAGTTGTCAATATTTGTCCAGCTGCCGCCATCTGCGAGATGACCCGCTTTGCACGTTTCCTCCTTTGGCAACAGCTCCTCAGCTTTCCACCCATTTTTTCCAGATCTTTGCCCATACCCCATCACAATGTGTTCTCAGGTAAGGATATGATGAGCCCACCCAGATGTGATTCACAGGTACTTCCACATTAACAGGAGATAAAGTTTTAAGTCAAAGGGATGAGTTTTTCATGATGGAATTTTAAGTCGATAGGCCCTTAAAAATCACACTTTCTAGATGACCACCTACCTATAACTCTAGCTTTGTTTTTTTGTCTCTCCATTTCTCTGATAAGCCTTCGCTCTCTCTCTTCTGGTCCTCATTCCCCAAGGTCATTGTGTTGGAGCGTTTTAAAAAATGCTTTCAGGGGCGCCTGGGTGGCTCAGTCGGTTAAGCGTCCGACTTCGGCTCAGGTCATGATCTCGTGGTCCGTGGGTTCGAGCCCCACGTTGGGCTCTGTGCTGACAGCTCAGAGCCTGGAGCCTGTTTCAGATTCTGTGTCTCCCTCTTTCTCTGACCCTCCCCTGTTCATGCTCTCTCTCTCTATCTCAAAAATAAATAAGTGTTAAAAAAAATTTTAAAAAAATGCTTTCAGTGAGGAATCCCTGTACAAAATGTACATTTACCCTGGGCTATCTTCCTCTTGTACGTAACCTGCTCATGGGCACCCAGGCGCAATCCTAATACCATCCTACTACAGTGATGCGGGTGCTTCCTTTATTGGTTGGGTCTGTGAGTGACGCCGGTACCTGAGAAACTTCTGTCGGCAGTTTTGTGAAGGAGCGGCCCGCAGGAGGCAGGCCTCAATCGTGGTTGTACATCCGACTCGTTTAAGCAGCTTTCAAAACACAGATACCCAGGCTTTGTCCTCTGGAGATTTTGATTCTCAAGGCTTGTGGTGGCATTTTAGCATCTGTGACTTTATAAGTTGCACAGCGTTTGCTGCTCACCAGGAATGAAAACTGGCGCCCACAAAGGTCTGGTATGCGTAACCCGAATGATAGGTCAGTAAATTCCAGAAGCCAAGACTATAACATAACAAGGCCAATTCCAGGAGGAGAACCTGGTCCCACTGCTTGATTATTACATGTCAATGTATTAAGTACATATTGTCCTGTAGAAGCCATAAGATAGATCAAAAGTATGCAACACTTTTCCTGTTCTGAAGAAGCTTTCAATATAGCTGATGAGAGAATAATAAACTCATGTATTACTGATTACAACTTCAAGGCTGTATCAGAGAAAGTTTTATCACTGCATATGATTTGACCTCAGTGAAGGAATAGAATTTGAAAAGGCGAAAGAGATATTCTGGAAAGCTACCTCCAATGCTTGACAGACAGAACACAGGCAAGGTAGCACTCTCAGTGCTTTGACAAAATCTCCATTTCCTACCGACCACTGAGAGGTGCAGAAAATTCATTATATGTGGGTCTCCCAAGTTATAACTAACAAATTTAGAGAACCTTTAGTGAAAGGAGCCCACATCCATATTTGAAGACAGACTTACAGGCAAGTTCCCAAAGCCTGGCTCTGCCTCGTAGTGAGTGGTTGGTGAGGAACAGGGTAAGGCCGACCCCAGAAAGCAGACATCATTCTCTGCAGAGGGAGCACACAGACCCCACACAGGGTACACCACGAGCTGTCCCCCAGGCTATGCCAAATCAGGCACCTCTTTTTAGTTTTACATTTCTTGAGGCCACTAGAAGGAAGTTGGCCTAGTTTCCAGCCAGGGTCCACATTTGGGATGCTGGGTAGTTACTGACAAATGGGTGAAGTCCTGGCTTTTCTGCCCACAGCTTTGGTCCAAGGATCCCCTGAGGGTCTGAGCCACCACGGAGGAATTTCACGAGACTGCAACAATACTCCAGACTCAATAAGAATGGACAGTGAAACCTTGCTTCTCCCGTGTGAGGCCTAATGGAAATTATGTGCTAAAGACCTCATTTGCTTAAGCGTGAATTTTGGGGGGCGTGGGGGTGACTTTTAACAACGATCTTGGAGGAACCATAGCTTGTTAAAAGTAAAACGGACCTTAAACATAATTCAACTCAAATTCCTCGTTTTAGAGATGAGGAAAATGAGCCCGAAAGAAACGATGGGGTATTCCAGAACACTAAGACTACAATATAACAACAAAGACACATTTAATTAAGCTTTGGCTCAAACTCAAAATCAGAATGACATCAGCTCATGGACTCTTCTCAAGTCAACATCCCACCCTCCCGTAAGCAGCCAGAAAAAGCTGACCACAATTTGATATCTGGAATCTAGGTTAGTTTAGGAGAAACTGTCTGGCATCTGTAACACACGTTTGACAAACAGCATGGTGTAATGGAGAAAGTAGGAGATCAAGGCCAATGTGACCTGGGTTCAGGTCTTGGCTTGCCCCTGCTTACCTCTAGGACCTTGGGTAAGTCTCTTAACTGCTCTGGCCCTCTGTCTGCAAATTTGTAAAATGATGGGTTTGAACTAGGTTCTCTTAAAGGTCCCTTCCAGCTCTAACATGATATTTAATTTCCTAGATGAGGTGGTGGTGGTATTGGGGTGGGAGTACAGAAAACCCATGAATGGGCAGGATGTGGTAGAGAACAAGAAAGAGTTTCTGACCATCTTTCTTGCCCAGTGTACGTTTTTGCTTAATGTCCCAACTTTTCAGTTGCTTAGTTAAACAAAACATTGCAATTCATTTATCCAAGAAGTACCACCATTGACCAAACAGCAATCCCAGTGGTTTCTGCAGAAACAGCTCTTTTAAGGTTAAATAGTAAAGAGGATCAGATTTCTTGCCATTCCCCTACTGTGTTTTATTGATTCTTATTGAAGTAAGAGGCTGTGGGCTAAGAAGGAATGTATGCTCCGGATTTGCCAGCAGATAGAAGTGCAATGTACAGAATGGAGAGTGGACTGGAAGGGACAGAGTCCTCATTAATCTTGCCTCCACCACCAACAAAACCAAATAATAATAATAGCATCCGTCCTTAGAGAGCTTTGCTGTTTCTCCAAACCAATACAAAAAGATACCGTCTCTACTCTGGCTGCCCATTCTACCTCCTCGTCACTCTGGCTCCATGTTTTGCTTTGTAGGACAGGAACAAGCATAAATGTCAAGTATATTTCCATCAGCCATCTTGGGCAAAACAGTGCTAGTGCTTTGAGGGGGCTTTTCCTCAAGTACAATACCAACCAGGAAGGGAAAATTAATTCAAGTTCTTCTCCTCTGAAGATTCTCATCTGAGAGGAAACAGAGATCTTGATAGTAATTGTTTCTTCCCTCGTGACAGAGAAATGATGAATTACTGCACTAAGCAGACTTCTTCCATTCCTGTATTTTGAAGAAAGCAGAGGTTCCCCTGCCTCTCTATTGAAGGTTCTGCCCCAAAGTCGGCCTTTTGGGAAAGGTCCATCTCTTCCTAGAATGTGACCTATTTGTAAGTTCAGGACTGGACTCTGGTGACCCCAGTACCGGGTAATTTGCTTCACTCATTTCTAATTCTGGGCACAGTTTTTTACCATGCCTGGCTGTAACACTAGAAGTCCCATCCAAATGCCCCCTGTCCTTCTAAAGAGAAACAGATTTACTTCACACAGCCAAAAGTGCTCCCTTTCAAAATCCCTGCCTCACCAAGTTTCAGAACCCATGATTTTAATGTAGATTATAAAATATGTGGAATACCAAAGGAAGAGTCAAAACAATTGTTGGCTA
This sequence comes from Felis catus, assembly GCF_018350175.1. Lineage (NCBI taxonomy): Eukaryota > Metazoa > Chordata > Mammalia > Carnivora > Felidae > Felis > Felis catus. Next base: position 18,474,604 of record NC_058384.1, on the reverse strand, counting down.
ATTAGTAGAGGATATGCTTCCCTAGCATTGCATCAGGGAAACAGAATCACCCATCAGAAATAACAACAACATGGGGTGCCTGGGTGGCTCAGTCGGTTAAGCATCCAACTCTCGATCTCGGCTCAGGTCATGATTTCACAGTTCATGGGTCTGAGCCCTGCATCAGGCTCTGTGCTGGCAGTGTGGAGCCTGCTTGGGATTCTGTCTCTCCCTCTCTTTGCCCCTTCCCCACTTGTACTCTTGAAAGAAAGAAAGAAAGAAAGAAAGAAAGAAAGAAAGAAAGAAAGAAAGAAAGACATATATGTGTGTGTGAATTATAAAAACATTATATACACACACACACACACACACACACACACACACACACACATACATATATGTATGTATATATTTCCAGTTTTCAAAGGCAGTAACCATCTCCACGGGGGGGCAATTCCTAACAAGGAGTGATCACTGGAGCCCCCAAATGATTGTACTGTGGACTCTTGTCCTACCAACCCTTCATCCCTGGGTACCAATGAAACTATTTTTTTTTTAATTTTTTTTTCAACGTTTATTTATTTTTGGGACAGAGAGAGACAGAGCATGAACGGGGGAGGGGCAGAGAGAGAGGGAGACACAGAATCAGAAACAGGCTCCAGGCTCTGAGCCATCAGCCCAGAGCCTGACGCGGGGCTCGAACTCACGGACTGTGAGATCGTGACCTGGCTGAAGTCGGACGCTTAACCGACTGTGCCACCCAGGCGCCCCTCCAATGAAACTATTAATCTGGGGGTGACCCTTCCCCAGCCACACTCATAGGCCCAGCCCGAGGACTTGTGAAACACATGTAGTCAAGTGAGGGAGCAGCACAGCCCTGCGAATGAAGATTAGTGGGCATGAGTTTCATTCCACATCATTCCTAGAACAGTTCCTACAAGGCAGGAAGAAGGGGTAGCATGACTTCTCTGTGGCTATTCATAAGCTGTGTAAACTGAGGTCTTGAGGATTTGCGAGCCAGCACCTTGAATGAGTGTCAAATTCACACATAAAAGTTAAACAGGTGTTCTGAAACCAACTCCAATATAGTGGCCGGGGCGGGGGGCAGGGGGCGTGCAGATTCCCACACTGGGATGCCGGTAGGACGTCTGAAAATTTAACTCAATCCTGACACTACCTGCCCAGAGAAAGCATCAGATGCCACAAGTTAAGAAATCAGTCCCACTCAGGCACCAGTCACAAACCCAAGTTGTTACCTATACAGTAAAACCTTGGTTTGCGAGCATAATTTGTTTGGGAAACATGCTTGTAATCCAAAGCACTTGTGTATCAAAACAAGTATCAAGAACCATTGACTCAGTTGTGCTCATGCGATGTTCAGCATCACGTACTACTCATATTGCAAGACATCACTTGTTCATCAAGTTACAATTTATTAGAAATGTTTGCTTGTCTTGCGGAATACTCACAGAACAAGTTACTCACAGTCCAAGGCTTTACTGTACTTCTGACTGACTGGCTATAAATCAGAGGTTCAAACCTCCTCCTCAGGTTTGATTAATTTGCTACAGCTGTTCATGGAACTCAGAGAAACATTTTACTTACTGGTTACCAGTTTATTATATATAAAGTAATAAATACAACTCAGGAATAGCCAGAAGGAGAGATACATAGGACAAGGCATAGGGAAGGGACATGGAGCTTCCATGCCCTCTCCAGGCGTGCCACCCTCCCCAGTCTCCATGTGTTCACCAACCAGAAGCTCTCAGAACACAGCCTTTTGGAATTTTATGGAGGCTTCATTACATAGGCTTGGTTGATTGATTCAACCTTCAGCGCTTTCCCGCTCTCCAGAGGTCAGAGGGAAAGACTGAAAGTTCTAACCCTCTAATCATGTGTTTGGCTTCACAGACGACCAGCCCCATCCTGAAGTGTTTTTCTAAAAGTCACCTCATTCACATAACAAAAGACACCTTTATCACTCTCAACACTTAAGAAATTCCAAGGGTTTGTGAGCTGTGAGCCAGGAACCGTGGACTAGGACCAAATACCATAATAACGCAGAAGTAGAACATAAAACACGTGCTGGGCCCCTTTGGGAATCTCCCTCTCCCCCTTGGCTTCCTTTCCCCAGAAAGTTTCTGGACTCCCCAACAGAAGCTTCACGTTGTTCCCATCATCTCATAATCCGGGGATTTGTCAGTCCTTGGTTGACATCAGATTTGGAACGTTACTCCCTTCTGTTCTTTTCTTCCTCCTAGCTCTCCCACGCCTTGCAACCTCCCCGGTTTGTGTGCTTATAGAGAAATGAAGGCCCAAAGAAGGGAAGGGACTGTCCTAAAATCAGGTGATGAAACTGATGATGTAGCCAACAGCAGGAGACAGGGGTCTGGACGTTGGGCTTGCTGCCACTTCAATCCCAGACTTCCTCTGCCTCCATGGTTAGGGCTACACAGCACCAGACATGGCCTGAGAGTCATTCCAACCAGAACTTATGGTCAAATCCGTCAACAGTGTCTGTCTACTTGGCAGGCTGGCAAAACGACAGAATCCTGAAAATATTGGTTTGTTTTTATTTTCTGTGCTCTCTCCGCCAGCTGCTATGAATATAGACCATAAGGACAGGGCCAGCCCTGAGCAAAATTGAGAAGCAGGTGACATTTTAAACTCAACGCTCTTTGCAGAACCACTTTTTCTATTTTTCATACTGCCCCAAGCTTCCAGATGCCTACCCTAACTTGCATTTCAGCAGGGCCCTGGTCTATTTTTGAATTGTCAAGGTCCATAAGAGAATGGTTCTGCTATAAAAAATTGATAACAGCTTACAACACTTCTACTTCTATTAAATAGCTGTTTACTATTTTAAAGAGACTTTTGGAGATCACCAAGACTTGAAGAAAATATTTCCTAATGGTGGAATTTCAGACACCATGATAAGACATGGAGGAGTCATTGTTTCAAAATTATTGTTTTGAAACTAGCCTATTCCTTAGAGGTAGACCCCAAGTCTTCGTAAGTTGTTTGTGCCTATTCCTAACTTTTGACCAAAAGCCGCCACCTAACCAGTTCTAAGACCGCATCCCACCAAGAATCATCTCAGACAAGGTAGTATTTTAATAAACGCTTTCTAGAATAGTCTAGCCATGCACCCATCAACACTTAAATGAGGCTAAGTCCACGACCTTTTCATTTTTCCTCTATAACCCCTGAGAACAAATAGTCAAAGAGACTCAAACAGCTGACTGTGCCTCCCAAAGCAGACTATTGTTGCCCAGGCCATCCGTCACTGGCCAGAAGAATCAGAACCCTCACCAGCGGATTCTCCTCGTTTCCTCTTATTTTATGGACAAATCATTCCGGGAAAATGAAGTTAGGCAAGAAACCTAGGGAACAATTGAGCAGCTATAATTCTTTCTTTGCTTAAGAAGCAAAAACAGATTCAGTGTTAATTTGCTAAACTGCTTTGGGGAAGAAGATAATCAAAAGAGTAGATGCGAAATACATATTTCATTTCTATAGTGCCTTTCCCGGCAAGAGAGAACACTTCCCATCATCCTGGAATATTAAAAGCAACCCCTCTGCTGCAAACAAAAGATGAGGAGCCAACGCAAGAGCTCTCACCTGTAGCCCCTAGAGAAAGAAAGAAAGGAGCTCTTCACTTTGTGAAGCTATCAAAAGTGAGGGGATATCTGAATGCTCGACATAGAAATGAGCAGGCGAAGGAGAGGCCCGGCAGGTTTACAGAGGCCCAATCCAGGCAGAGAAGGAAGGGAAAGGGTTGGCATTTCAAATCCGAGCTCCAAATAACTGAAGCACAATAGGAATCGGTAAAGCAGCAGCAATGAGGGTTCCAGGGAATAATGAAGCATGAAGCAGAATGACGGATAATAGAGATGGAATGATCCTATTACCAAGGCCAAGCTCACAAACTGATTACAGCGGGGATGGAATGCCAAGGCACTGAGCTGTGCTCTGGCTGCATGCCCCTGGACTGGGGCTTGGAGGCCTTGTAATCTAGACCCAGATCTACCCAGAATCTACAGAATAACCAAGGACAAATATTTTGACACCTGAGTCCCAACATCTCCCAAATGGAAAACACAGCCGCTTCCTTCCAGAACTTCTCTGGGGATTTTAAAGTCATAAAAGTGAAGTTTGGGGCGCCCGGGTGGCTCAGTCGGTGGAACGTCTGACTTCGGCTCAGGTCATGATCTCGCGGTTCGTGGGCTCGGGCCCGCATCAGGCTCTGTGCTGACAGCTCGGAGCCTGGAGCCTGCTTCGGACTCTGTGTCTCCCTCTCTCTCTGCCCCTCCCCCACTTGTGCTCTGTCTCTCAAAAATAAATACATGTAAGAAAAAATTAAAGTCATAAAAGTGAAGTTCTATGGAAAACTTGCTCTCTTTTCTACCACATCCCTCCACCCCCAACCAGAATTCCATGTCTATAGTGAATTTTCCAAGGACAACAGAGGGTGATCCAGAAATCTTCTGTACTTGACTCACTGATGCAAGCTCTCTCTTCTCGGCAACACCTCTATCTTCTCAAGAATAGCTTTCTAAGGCCAAAGCCATCTTTTTTGTCACAGCACGAGGGTTTCATTGAAAGGGAAGTCAAAAGAGACGAGGTAACTAGGGTAAGTCAGCCTGAGATAGCATTAGCCCCTCATGTTACCAAAGTTCATAAGTTGCAGACAGGAAATTAGGGATAACTAATTGATTTTTCTCCCTGGATTATTCAGTTTTGCAGCCCCAGCTTCAGGAAACAGAATCTTTAGAGACTGCCAGAGACAACAGAGTTGACTAAACTCGTACACATGTCCATAAATTTGCAGGTGTTATGCATCCTGAGACCTTCCCAACCAAACCAGATACACATTGTTCTGTGATTACTCATTTTTAAAAGCTTATTTATTTTGAGAGAGAGAAAGAGAGAGGCAGAGAGAGAGAGAGAGAGAGAGAGCGAGCGAGCTAGCTAGCTCATGTGTGTGGGTGGGGCAGAGAGAGAGAGAATCCCAAGCAGGCTCCACACTGCTGGAGCAAGAGCCCAATGCAGGGGTTGAAATCACAAACCATGAGACCAAGACCTGAGCCACAATCAAGAGTCAGATGCTCAACCAACTGAGCCATCCAGGTGCCCCATGGGATTACCCAATTTTAAAATCACCTGATCGTCTTCTTTACACAAGCATGGTTGACAAAATGTGGCAGGTATGTTAATTATGTATATGTGTATTTTTACATTAAGTATAGGAGAGTCAGAGGCTGAACTCCAACATGTATCCACAATAACAGCAATAGCAAATGTTTTAATGCAAAAGGTAAATTCTAAGAGTTGTTGCTTTGAATATAGACTCATACAAGAGCACAGTATGTGTGTTCATTACGTTTTCTTGACTCAGACTTTATGTGTTCATGCTTAGTTTGCTCTAAGTAAATAGAGAAAATGCAGATTTATGCAGAAAAAAGAAAAAGAAAGTAGAAAAAATCTGGGGATGACAGTGCTCTTTACAAAAATATTTTTTACTTAAAAAACAGTACCCTTTTGAATGGCCCAATAATTTAAAAAGTTAAATCATTTTAAAATTTAGTTATATAATCAATACACATGAACCTTTTCCAAATAATTGTCTTGCATAAAGTGAAATACACACACACACACACACACACACACACACACACACTTACAGTATATATAACCACGTTTTACTAGACCAAAATTGCTAAAACAATGAACTCTCAATTATATAACATTATGAAAAGAATCAGAATATAGATTTTTAAAACTTTAATGAATAATAATTCATTATAATAATTCATAGTTGAGCCATAGAGAAGACAGCCTTGAAGGTGGCTTAGGCTTATAATAAGGGAAAATGACTTGGGAATAGATATGGATGGATGTGGATTCCTGATAAAACGGATGTGGTGTAACTAGATAATGGACAATCGAGGGGACATCCTCTGCTAAAAGGGTTGCGTAGATAATCCATCTACCAAGACAGGGGAATTTCTATGAGAAGACCTTGCTCTTAGAATCATTGTTCTTCCCTTGTGCTTTTTTGCCAAATATAGTTTGAGGGAGGGTGGCAGGGTTTCTTGGATGATAGTAAGACATGGGTATATTTCTGAAACAGTTTTCCATTTGTATAATAGAACTTTCCTTTACTAAAAACCAATTACTTAGATGCTAGTCTTAGTTTTGCTAATCTCAAATAAGGTGAATTTGGTCTAAGACTCTGAGTCTTAGTTTCCTCAACTGAAAAATGATTCCTGGCACATTGGAGGCACTTAATAGTAAGTATTTTTGAATAAGGAATAGTCCATCTCTTTCTGTACACAGACATACATGCACACGCGCGCGTGCGTGCACACACACACACACACACACACACACACACACACACCATACAGAATAAGCGGTTTTACAAATCAATGTATGTAAAACTTTTCAAAAACTTTCTTCTACTTGAGGAAAAATACAACAATGCATCCACAACGTGCATGATTACACTCACACACATATCTACTCTATTAGACTTAAATTGTCACACGAGTCTACTTTCAGTTATCCACAGCGATAAAAAGGATCAAAGCATGACTATATATAGTCAACAAGAAAAAATGAGCATGAGAACAAGAGACAGAAGAAAGAACTCAGGTTTCTACAAGGACATTCATTTGAAAAGATTAATATCCCATTCAATTTTAGATTAGAATACTTGGCACTGATAAGCTATAGTTTAAGGTAAACCTCAGAACCCACTACAATCTTATATTTATGAATATCTATTACTTGTTTTCCATCTCAATCAGAATGTGTATTTATACTGAATAAGTTAATGAGGTATTTATACTTCATGTTTGCCTTGGACTTAAGAGAAGTTCAAAACATTAAAAAAAGAAAATATGCATTTTTAGTTAGGTCAATCTATTTAGAAGTTATATTGAAATGTGGTCTGAGGACTCAAGCCAGGGACTTAAAGGAAATCTTAACTGGAACAGAAAAGGCAAAGAGTACAAAGGGATTTCTTCTGGGTTATCTGACAAGAATTTTCCTGCCGCTTTGTGATACTAGAGATTCACCGTGCTCTTTTGCCAGTTAGTGTGATGTCATGCTTTCCCAATAGATGTTAACTGGAGAGACTTGGAGGAAGAAGGGGCTTTTCTTCTTGGTTTCTACGCGCTTTCCTCTCCCGGCTTCTGCTGCACTTGATGGCTGACAGAGCGTCAATCCAATGGTGCTCACCACATAACGAGTTTCCGCGACACCCTGCACGTCTCCGCAAGTCTCGCCAGCACCCTAGAGCAGCTTTCCAGCAAGTCTCAAAGGTACCCCAGTGACTGACTTTGCAGAACATTTCACCAGTGCCCGGCGGATGACTTCCCAAAAAGTTTCAGCAGTTACCCAATGGCAGCTTCCTAGAAGCCCCAACAGGGACCCAGTAGGAGCTTCCTAATAAGCTTTGATCAGCACCCCAGTGGATGGCTTCCTGATTGCTGGTCCAGCCCACAAAACCTCTGCAAACTTCCCTATCATCCAGTGTGCTCTCTCTGCGCCCTCCCTAATGAGATCCAAATCACAGCCCGAGGTGGGGAGACTTCCACATTTGTTCCTTCCTCCAATACTTTTCCCTTGTCCCTAAATGGAATAGTTGCTTCCTTTACCCACCATTCTTCTAGTCATTAGGGACCTCTTTACCCCCAAGTAGCTAATCCTTTGTAGTTAATAATTATTTATATTAAACTTCCCCTATTCTAATTACTATGTCCTGACTGGACCCTGACTGGCATACAATGGAACTATAAATGGTACCAGGAGATAGATTCACAAAGGTAGGATTTGGGGATCGGTTTGGTTGTACCTATGGACTTGAGTATGTGAAGCTCCTTATCAATGAGAAATGGGAGGCTGGCAATCCATAATACACAGTAGGATACTTAACAAGCATTACCTTTGGTCAAGGGTGAAGAGCCAACCGGAAATAAGTACCCTGGGAGCCCAAGTGGCTGCGATACTTGATGGAAGCTGTTCTCTACACCACACGTCATGTCATAGCAGCAAAAGAGAAGAAAGCACACTGAAAGCGGGAAGCCAAGCCCTTCCTCCTGCACTGTCTCTCCATAACCCTCTCCTGACAAAACTGAACGTGGCATTAGCCAACAAAGGATAAATATTAATGAAATCCTGTTCTAGCATTACACATTCACATGCTGCGAGTGGATTTAGAGCTGGGAAGCAACAAAGTGCTAGCAGCACACCTTGTAGAAGGAAGAATGGAGACAAACAAAGATGAGAAGTGGTGTAGAAGCCACCATGGGCGGTGCTCCTGCCCGGGGCTACGTGGTGCGACAGACTCCGCATGGATCATTCCTGGTTAATCTCACAAGAATGCTATGAGGTCATTTTTCCCGGCTTCCCACTTAAATTCCGACAATACAGAAAAAAATATGAAAACTCTTATCAATATCAAAAACCAAGACTGACAGCTGGAATCTGTGTGGATTCCCTCCTGATTCCAAAATGTATTGGAGTTGAATTGAGAAACATCATTGGAAGCCAAAGTATGTATTTTTTTTTTCCTAAAAAAAAGCAAATAAGGAATAGAGCCATACTAAAAGAAGAGAGGGAAAGGGTCATTCTTTATTCATTCGCTGGCTTCTCTTGAGACCGGAAAACTGGGCACTGCTTTTCAGGGGTCATAAATCTGTTCTTTATCCATTGGTCCTCATCAGCCTTTCCTGACTTCAAGACATCAGGTCAGGAAGGATAAGGGTCTTGGTCCAGTGAGATGGGAGAGAGTGGGGGTTGGGGGAGAGCCACTGGCAAAGGCCATGGAATCCCAGAAGATAAATGTTCCAAAGGTAAAAACACTGCAGGGTCCTAAGGCTTCTAGAGGCTTGGGGACCATGAAATAAATTTTCAGAATAAACTGCCATGTAGCAATCTGCCCTGGGCTCATTGGCAGTGAAGACAGAGAAATGTTAAAAATAAAAGCAATGCCAATATTTATCAAATAAATATAAACAAATGGAAAGCAGGAATGGAAATTTAAATTCCAGACAAAGTAGAATACAAAGCCAAAGGCATTTAATGGGGCAAAAGGGTTGGCACAAGGTATGATCTTAATAAAGATAAAAGAGTCACAAGCAGCTATGCACAGAATTCTGTAACATCAAATTATAAAAAATCCAGAACTGCTTGAAATACAAGGAAAAGTTAGGGAAGCACAGTTATTTGGGAGATTACACTGCAACCTTTTATAGAGAAGGTAGATGGAAAAATCAATTAAGAGGGAAAGTGCAAATGTTGCAAAGAGAGGAGCGGTCGGAAGTTTCAACCATTGTAATCAGCCAGGCCCTGGAGAAGAAGACCAAGGTCATCTTCAGAAGATTCAACACTGGGGGATCTGACGAATCTACTGCCATCTGGAGGGGCAGAGAAGTTACAATCAATGTTTCCATTATATTTTGTTCATGTAACTGGAAGAATAAAATTCCGTTGTAGGAGAAAACACACACCCATCAGCAATTCTTGTCTATCTGTAAATTCTTCTAGAATTGATTATGTGAATTTCCAAAGTAGATAACAAGAGTCCTGATTAAATTAGAGTCCAGATTTCTGGAAGCAAATCCACTCATTTAGGCCAAGTAACCTATTAGTGCCTGGATTATATCTGGGGCACACTCCAATTCCTAATGCATTAATCACAAAAGTGGTTCCCATTCCCTAAAGCCATCAACCCGATCTTGGGATGGTTGGGGGGTCTGCCGGATTCTCCAACTCATGGGATGCTGTGGCAGGTTACGCAGGAACTCTCCCTAAAGTGACCAGAGCTAGAAACAGCCAGAGAGTAGGAGTGAATTGAGCTCTTAGGGAGCACTAGTGGCCAAAACCAAGAATACTAAACTTGGTTTTCAAGACTAATGGTTCATTACCAGTAGACTAAGCCCAAGGGTCATAAATTGGGAAGCCATCACAGTGAAACAAGAAACAAGATGAAGAGACAGATCAAAGCTAAAGGGTCCAAGGTGAGAATCATGAAGATCACTGGAGCGCCAGACAAGTTTATTCGCCTTCAGCTGAGATTCTGTGGGGCAGTCAGGCTGGTTTAAGGATGCAGAACTATAGGAGGGAGAGGCCACTGGTCATTAATGGTTAAATACGAAATGGACAACACATCCTCTACTGCCAGGCATCTGTCAGCTCTCCCTTGCCCATTTTAGTATTAATGGAATTCAGGTCATAAGGGGTAAGAATGAAGTAGCCAGGAATCCCTCTCACTATGCCCAGAATTTGAGGGTTTCATATTATGATCTATCCACATCTACAGTCGGGATTGATATAAAGAAACAAAAATACTCCTATTCTTTGAGAGTATATATAGAGATTAGGATTTTAAATCTGTTCACAAAGAAAATATATGAAATCTTTCAGGTTCCCTGCGTATCAAAATTTACTATGTTGCACTGATTTGCTGGCTAGGAGGGAAAGCCAATTTGCATGGCTCCTGTCAGTCACATGTGGTTTGGAAATGCTTCTGCATTCCAGATACACTCTGTGTAAACTGGAGAATCATATCCTATTTCTACTGGTTTGCATGCATGCATATAAAACTTGTTTTTCCCCACAGTGCCAAATGAAAATAAGTGAACTAGCAGCAGTGATCACAATTAATCAACTTCTTTGTCAGAACTTCACAGCCATGATGGTGAGGGAAATTCTTGTCCCTTGAGTCTAGAGAGGCTATGACTTCTGTCACTTTTTTTGGTTTGCTTGTTCGGTTCTGTTCCACACAGCATTTAGAGATAAAATCTGTTACTATCATTCAACGCAGTTTCTGATACCTACTATGTGCCAGGCTCTCTGCTAGGTGCCGAAAGACACCACATGGAATTTCCACTAGAGAGAGCTCGGAGCTTAGTGGAAAAGAACAAGTAAATAAATAGTCACCACCCAACGTGAGAGCTGTTTCGGTAGAGAGTAGGTTGTGTACAATGCCCTACGGAGACAGGCAAGGAATCTGCCAAGATTGCACAGAAGAAGGTGAATCCTGACGATGAAGTATGAGTTGAAGAGAAGAAGGGCTGGAAGGCATTCAAGAAAGTGGGGAACATAATGTGCAAAGGCATGAAGCTCCTCAAGAACACATGTTTCAGGGACCTGAAAGAAATTCTGTATGGCTTGAGGCCAGAGGTAGAGCCAATAGAGGAGATACTTTGAAAACACATAGGAGAGAGGCAAGAATTCTGGTAAACAACAGTATTTTAATAGTCTGTATTCCTGTGCTAATATGTGAAGACGTTTGCTCAATGAGACTACTTAAGAGTTGCACATGAGCTAACGTCACAACGTCCATCATCCAGACTCTAACCCTTATTGCTTCTCTCTTTCTAGCATTTACAACAATACCTGCACACACAGTTAGTATTCAGTTAACATAAGCCACCATTACTGGATGTGGTAGATGGCCCCTAGTGATTCATGCCCTGATGATGCAAAGCCTTCCCCTTGAGTACAGGCTGGACTTACTGACTCACATCTAATAAAAAGAATATGCCAGAAGGAATGGATTTTCACTTCCACCATTATGTTATAAAAAGACTCTGGCTTCCCTTTGGGGTGGTCTCCTATGTACTCATCCCCCATGGCCTCTTTCTCTCTCGGATCATTAGTTGTTGTGTCAGAGTATACTCTGGCAGCTTATGAGGAAGCCCACGTGGTAAGGAACTGAGCCACACCTATGTGAGCATGCCTACCGCTAGTGCCTTTGTGACTGAGCTTGGATGCAGACCTTCTGAGGCCTGCCAATCACCACATGAGCGAGCCTGGAAGTGAAATCTCCAGCTCCTCTTGGGCTTTAGGTTACTGTATCTTTGGCCAACAGCTTGATGGCAAACTCGTAAAGGACTCTAAGCCAGAGGCACTCAACTAAGTCGCATCCAAATTCCTCCCACTAGAAACTGTGATAGACCACTAAATTTTACTATGATGTGCTAAATAGCAAAAGATAATTGGTATATTACACACTAATGTCTACTGCTATTCCCTAATCAAAGCTGGGTTTCTGGTATACCTAGGTGGGGCACAGTAGTATCAGAGCTCCTGCTTGGTGATGGAGCATTGCCTGGAACCCCAGCTTTTGTGACTAGGATCCCAATCACCTGACTCCTTGAGGGAATGAGCTCTATTACCTAGAGTCCCACTCAACTGATGAGACCACTCATAGAATGAATCCAGCCCAACTGCAGCACAGATTATTGTCTGGCATGCTCTCTCCCACCTTCGGGCCACCCTTGGGCGCACCAACATTATAAAAGTATAGTCCCTCTGCTAGCTGAGGCAGAGAGTTCAGGAAACCTCTTGTAAATGATGACAATCACAGATGTCCACAGAAAGACCCATGTAGATAACATAGTCCTGATTTCCATATGTAACTCTAATTGATTATATGACATGCCTTGAAAACTAATTGTTCAACTTGCTGCATACACTGTCCAGGTGGGAACAAGTGGAAAAATATACATTGCTTAGGGAACATTGAGTTTTTGGCAGAAAATTTTTGGCAGTTTATATAACAATGCTGATGTGAAGGCAGCAGTTTTATATGTAAAAAAGATTTTAAGACCTTGTAAAGATGTTAAATATTTACATAAAAAATTATGCTCAGCTAAGAAAAGAAGAGCAAAATGTGAAAACCAAGTGTGCCTTCCATAAATTGTTCTTTACTTGTTTCTTATGTGTTTTTAGTAGTTTCTAGACCCACTTTTTAGTGATCAAGCACCCACTGAAAACAAAATCATATGTATGGAAATGACAGTAGTATTTCACAGCCACAAGAAAAAGAAAGACAAAAAGGAAGAAAGGGGACTTTGTACCTCTGTCCCTGATGATTTTGTCCCTCATGCTCTGGGATGCAGTTATTGAGAGTTGATGAACTTATGTGGGAGGATGTCCTTAGAGCCACCGCTGAGATGCCCACCAATGGGGATGAGAAATTCAGCAGCACTGAAGAGGTATGGTGGGAGAGGACATTCGGGTGATGGCTCACATTGATAACCAGCGGGTTATGCTGGCATGACAGTTCATAGGTTCCTGAAGAGAAATAAGATGAATGATATTGTAGCCACCCATACAGCACTGTGTTTCCATATCTAGCATTCATTTTTATCTTCTCAATAGCTGTGTACTCCAGGCAGGGTCCCAGACAATGTAAGGGACGGAAGCCTAGTTGACTCCAGGGTCTACTGGCTTATCCCCTAGCAGCCCTAAAGGGACCACTGTCAGACTCACCAAGAGAGTGGTTGTTCCCACTGACATCAGTCAGGTGAACAGTCACTGTTGGCCGCCGATGTTCTCCAAGTGCCGGGCCATCAGATGTCAAGAAAATGAAAATTGTCGTGGCCACTCCTGGTCTACTGAAACACACCTGGGCATAAGCACACATAGGTATAAGCCATTATTTCCAGAGGGATATCGAGGAATGTGTCACATTACTTTTACATTTCCTCAGTTCACCGTTTATAAAGCAAGAGCTCCCTTCTCCTTTACCTATGAGAAAAATACGGAGTAGGCACAGAAAGATATCCACGTTCACACCAAAAATCAACATTAGATGAAGAAAGATTAACTTGCGGCTACTGAACCTGCCATCTTTTTCTGAGATTTTTGACTTCAACTGTTCCTTTTTCACTCGGGCCTGTCTTTCTTTAAATTTCTCAAAAAGATCACTGAAAGGGACCATTGCTGGAGACAATAAATCACTGCACAGCGAGCCAATACCACATCTCCAAAGTGGGAGAAGTGGACAAGACTCACCAAGCTAACATACTGCAGTGAACTGGCCTAGCTCCAAACATAGTTCTTCCTTCCCCATCACCCTGTCTTCCCCCTAAACTTCTTATCCGAACGTCTCACTTAGCACGCGAACCATGACATTAGAGGCTACTGTGGAGTCTATGGTTTCTGAGACTAGAAGCTGACGAACCGTCTGTTCTGACGAAGTTTTCCTGGTGCCCCAAGTGTATGTGCCCAACTCTACCCATGGCTGAAAAATAAGCCAACACCGAGGCCTAGGATATTCAGTTATTTATAAAGAATATCCCTAGATGGTTAGGCTGATTAACAATATAACTGTCTTCCAAAGTAAACTATGGGAGTTTCATCCGTGAAAATCCTTTAATCAAAAAAGAAAACACCTTAGAGTTCGGGGGATGACCGGGAGGGCTTATTTTCCACGTTGAAATTATTTGATGCAGCAATTCCAGTTTTGCTTTATGTCCTTTAGCTCAATATTATGCTGAATTTCTATTGATCGTAAATCCCTACCTTGCCTGGTATTCCATGATGGCTACATCACTAGATTCTGGTGCTGGACCTTACAGTGTTCTGTGTGCATTTCTGTAGCTTTTTATCTGGTTCCAAGGGCAATGAAGCTCCAGGACAACTGTCCTCAGGGTAAAAGCAAGGTGTATCCACTGGTGGGGACCTATCTCTTCTAAAAATGGGGAGGAGGAGAGTAAAACATGTTTTCCATTTTACCAAGAATTCTTCCTTGTGTGCAGGCTGATTTTTCCTGAGTCTTGCTGGTGTGTTTATAGAGTGTCCGTTTGCACTGCTGGCTCAATTAGGGTGATTTTATGATTTGCAGTGGTCAGTGCAACACAGCTCTCCCTTCTTCCTCTCCTCCTTTGAGGCAAAGACCAGCCACACTCTCTTTTTACAGTGTCTTTTCCCCCTTCTCACTTCCCCTCTTTGAAGTAATAAATATTCCTTTATAACTTAAGAAACATCCAGACCCATAGGTTAGAGCTTGCAATACGAGGTCCTTTGTCCCTGGCTGGATGAGGGCGAGACATGAAACATACCATAAGGTAACCAAGAGCCTAACGCAAAGCCCTCAACTTCAGCGGCAAAGGACATCAAAGTCCCTTGGGAACTCCCACAACCTCTTCCTTTTCCTACACCACAAAAGAGACCTGAGTACTGGAAAAAAGTTCTGGGTTGTTTCCTGAGACAGGAACAGACGGAGTCCAAACAAGTACGTGGTGGCTTTACCTCTGTAGGCCTCAGACTGGAAGAGTGGGGTGGGTTCAAGAAGGAACAGGGGCGCTCAGTCTTCCCACCTTCTGTTGGGCCCCAAAATAGACACCACCCACCTGAAACTAATTAGTTGGGGCAGGTCTCATGGTGTGGATTTCTCTGTCCTGAGGGCCCATGCCCAAAACCTCCAACTCATTTTGCATCTCCTGGCAATGTGCCTCCTTGCTCTAAGGGTCTTTGAACCAAATCACTTTGAACCGTACAGCCTGCTCCTGGTGGCAGTGTCTCTGTGCTGTGATTTGTGGGAAGGGCTATGCCAGGATTTCTAGGCCATGGCTTAAGTAGGAAACCACAGGTAAGACTTACAAAGGAGACACAGGCACAGGAATGTTGGGATACACAAAGCAAAAAGAGACAAGGGTTTGATCGGAGTACGAGACACTGAATCTGAGGCATTTCCTCTCCCAGTGACACAGGAGAGGTAACCGAACTTTGTTTTCATCTGAATACCGAATATGCCCCACAGCAGCCACTAGACGTGAAGAAAGTATGAACTCTCCTACAGCTATCGGAGCCTCTAAAGCAGAGACTGGCTTGAATGTGCACATATGCGCATACCCACCAACCTGAGCCAGGATGAAAAGACCCAAGTCGGTTCACCATTCTGGAGAGAGGGGTGCCAGGCAGAAACTTCAGTGACTCTTAGCTCCGTCTTTACTAGCTGGTGAAATCCGAGCAGTCCATCCCTCCCCTCTGAGCCTAAAGTTCCTCTTTTGCACATCCCAAACACAGACTTACTACCTGTCTCGTGAGGCTATTATAAGGATTAGACCGTGGCTCTCATCTAGTTAAGAACTCAATGTTCATAAATTAATTCATGAAATAATTCTTATTTCCAAAGAGAAGTGTGTTTTATTTTGTTGGTACTTCAGAAAGATGAGAGTAAAGAATAGAATTTCAAAATTAAACATACACCTATATATTTTGGTGCACGGGGAATTATGCTTTTCCAACATCTGCCGGCTGAAAAATTTCACATATGCTATTTTAAATTGGCACATGTAGAAATGTGAGTTGGTATTCCAGGTTCTACTTCTATAGACACTGGTGATATCCAAGGCTTTTGATACAGAGTATATCTCTATAAATGGAATCCATGAAAAATACATCATAGACTTTTCAATAGACTTTTCAAAAATTCAGTTCAATATGTGTTTATCAAAAACCTACTTTGCTGTGTACACATGTAGACAAAGAAACTTCTAAAATTGACAGTATAATTAGAATAGTAAAGGTGTATTCCTTACTTAAAGATGATGACTTTCATTGAAGTATACTTAACATACAGTGTTACATTAGTTTCAAACATACAACACATGATTGAACAACGCCACCCATTACTCAGTGCTCACAATAGATTAGTCATTATGTCACCAAACGACATTTTCACAATCTTATTGGCTATATTCCCTATGCTGTACTTTTCATCGCTGTGACTTATTCGTTTTGTAACTGGAAGTTTATGCCTCTTAATCCCCTTTATCTTCACCCATCCACCCACCACCCCTCCGGCAGCCACCTGTTTGTTCTCTGTATTGAAGAGTCTGGTTTTTTAGTTTCCCTCCTTTTTTCCTTTGCCTCTTTATTTATTTTGTGGAATTTCTTAAATTCCACATATGGTATTTGTCTTTCTCTGACTGGCTTATTTCCCCTAGCATTAAACCCACTAGGTCTGCCCATGTTGTTGCAAAGGCAAGATCTCATCCTTTTTCATGGCTGAGATATATTCCATTGTATTTATATACCACACCTTCTTTATCCATTCATCTATCCATGGACACTTGGGATGCTTCCATATCTTGGCTATTTTAAATAATGCTGCAATGAACATAGGGGCGCATATATCTTTTCAAATTAGTATTTTCTTTGAGAAAATACCCATTAGTGGAATTACTGGATTGTATGATGTTTCTGTTTTTAATTTTTTGAGGGACCTCCATACTGTTTTCCGCAGTGGCTGCATCAACTTGCATTCCCACCGAGAGCATACGAGGTTTCCTTTTTCTCCACATCCTCGCCAATACTTGTTATTTGTCTTTCTGACTCTAGCCATTCTGACAAGCATAAAGTGATACCTTATTTGTTTTTGATTTGCCTCTCCTTGATGATGAGTGACGTTAAGCATCAAAGATGATATTTAAAAAAAAAATTTAATGTTTATTTGTTTTTGAGAGAGAGAGAGAAACAGAGCGTGAGTGGGGAAGAGGCAGAAAGAGAGGGAGACACAGAATCCGAAGCAGGATCTGGGCTCTGAGCTGTCAGCACAGAGCCCGACATGGGGCTCGAACTCACTCACGAGCTGTGTGATCGTGACCTGAGCCGAAGTCAGCTGCCCAACCAACTGAGCCACCCAGGCGCCCCAAAGATATTTTTAAAAGTTGCTTTTCCCACAGCTAAATCACAGCTATTTTAATATAGTATTATAGTCCACACTATTTTCACTTTATACAAAATACATAATGAGTTTTATGTTCCTAGATGTAAAAGCTAGGTATCGGCTGGAACAGGTACGTGGGCAACGTGAAGTTCTACTTGTTCTACCCCTGTGCCACTTTTGCCACTATGGTGTGACACTTCTTTAATCACCACACCAAATGCATTATGTGAACAGCTTCCCCTTCAGGATAAAGGGTACCAGATAGTTCACCTCCTGGAGAACTATCCAGATCTAAAATGAGCACCAGACACACCCCAAGAGAAAAATCCAAGACGCTAAGAGGTCAAGGGGATTATTAGCTTCATCCGTAATACTGTATTATTCGTGTTAGCAAGGAGAGTGCATTCTTGTATTACATTAGCAATATGAGATTAATTTGAACTTAGCTCTTACGAAGAAAAACTAGAGCTAGATGTCAGAAAGGAGGCAGAATCTTTTAGAAAAGCAAGGGATTCTCAGGACTGAAGGAATGGTGTTCAAGATAGAGGGACTGCCAGTGAAATGAGCTCAGTGAATCCATTGCAAAACACTCTGAACTAGGGAAACAGATTGGAGAGACAGACAGACAGATACTGACTCGCATACAGACATGGAAAACCAGTCCACCACACTCAATGGCTTTTTCATCCAAAGCCTTCACATTAACTACTGGATCTAACTTCTGGCCACTGGTGAAGGGTAAGATTGAAAGAATGTTCCGTAGTGAAGAACTGTTTGGGCTTAAGAAACCCCTCTTCAGTCTGCCTACTGGGTACAGACACACTCAGTAATACTCCCAAGCCAAGCATTTCGACTTCCAGGTCATCCTTTGTGGTGGTCACTGGATAGCAGACCCTGAAACTATACCACAAACTTGAAAAGAATCTTCGCTGAGGTTTTTAAATGCTTTTGGTTAGTTCCTGGGTTGTTATTTTTTCTGCGCCTTTCCTTTTCACTCCTCTATGGCACATCCTGATTCCAGAGAGACAGGGGAGGCCCTTGAACAGGACACTACATTCTCTTTGTATAGCACTTTACAGCGCACCAAGCATGCTCACATGCTTTGCTGGAGCCTCCATAAAGTTCCTTGGGTTTTTATTCCTATTGGAGATTTTTGTACTATAATATCCCCAGTATACAAAAAGTTGTATCATAGAAGTTGAAAGTAGGTTTTGAGGAGGTTAAGTGATTTCCTCTAGCTAAAGTCTAGAGAGGTAGGAATTTGGGTTTCCCTACCTTCAAGTTCTGTATTCTTTTGACTACCCAATGCTTCTTAATTTGGGGTGAGCAGGAAGTCACAAACTCGTAATAAAATTTGTTGACACTCGTCAACATAAGTGGGGAAAACACCATTTTCCCCCAAAATGAAGTCACACAAACACTTAGGCATAAAAGTTTCCCACAATTTGGGAAATTCCCACAATTTCTGAAAGCTATGAGAACCCTTTAAAAGCTATTTGTAGTCCAATTAGGGGTCAACAGAAACCATATTAAGAATGCTTGCACTATTGGTGTGCCTGGGTGGCTCAGTTGGTTAAGCGTCCAACTTTGGCTCAGGTCATGATCTCACGGTTCATGGGTTCAATCCCCGCATCAGGCTCTGTGCTGATGGCTCATAGCCTGGAGTCTACTTCAGATTCTGTGTCTCCCTCTCTCTCTGCCCCTCCCCACCCACACTCCTTCTCTCCTCTCTCTCTCTCTCTCTCTCTCTCTCTCTCTCTCTCTCTCTCAAAAATAAATAAACATTATAAATTTTTTTAAATTTTTTAAAATGTTTATTTATTTTTGAGAGAGACAGAGACAGAATGTGAGTGGGTTAGGGGCAGAAACAGAGGGAGACACAGAATTCAAAGCTGGCTCCAAGCTCTGAGCCGTCAGCACAGAGCCCAATGTGGGACTCGAACCCACAAGCTGTGAGATCATGACCCGAGCTGAAGTCGGTCGCTCAACCGACTGAGCCACCCGGGCACCCCTATAAAATTTTTTTTAATAAATAGATAAAAAGTGCTTGCACTATTGGTTGAACCATATGCCTTTTTTGTAGATGAAAAATTATCAAATGTTGGCAATTTCATATGGCCCACCCTAATAATATTGCTACCTTTGTAGACTTAAGAAATTTGACAGGGCAGAGAGATTAATTCTCACAGTTTCAGGGGATCTTACCTGACATCCAAATCTAACAGAGGAAGGGAGGCTGTGAGGCAACTAGCATCTTGCCACTGACCTATCTCAGTAGTCTCCATATGTGACGATGTGAGTCAGAATGGGAAACAGTTTTGAACCTGGTTTGACTTCCTTCCCACATCCAAGCCTGTCTCCCTTGCTTTGGTCAAAACTCAGCTGATATCCTATGTTATATTCCTTCATAGTACAAGTATGGCTATAAACACCATGGGCTTATGTGATTCTCTTTTTGGGAGAGTGAAGTCAAGTTGTCATTTTGGGAAATGAAGAGGGAGCACCATTATGACCCCCCACCATCCAGGGGGAGACATTTGGAAATGTGTGACTCGGCAAGTCAATGGAAGGACTCAGATCAGAATCAGCTTGTTGTCTCCCTTCCTTCTAACAGCATTTCCTCATCTGTGATTTTAGACACGAGGGCTAAGTCTGCAGAGACTCTGTGTTAGAAGAGCCCGTGCAACTCACAAGGGGGCTCAGAAAGAGGGAAACCAAATCTGTGGCGGATACTGCAGTGTGTGGGCCACTGTGAAATCTGGGAGATACTGTGAGACCACCTCCTTCATGACCGAGCACTCAACCCACGGCAAAATCTCCTTCTGGAAACTGCCCTCCAAGGAAGAGCGACCCCACAAGCTCATGGCACTCTTCTGGGGAGGCTGGAGAGGGAAGAAACCCACGTCCAGTGGCCTTTTGATAGGAGTGAGTGGTGTAAAGATAGGAGAACTCCGAGGGCCATCCAGCTCCGTGTGGGATGCCGACGCTGTCACATGGCTGTCTCACACCACGTCCTCTCTCACTACTTTCTAGTTCTTTCACTCCCCCAACAAGTGTTGATCTTAGGAAAAGTTTTTGATAAACTTGCATCAAATCTTCACCTCAGACTCTGAATCCTGGGGACACTGCACACAAGACAAACTGAGAATGAGGGAAGGTGTTATGGAATGCATACGGAGAAGCTTCTCTTGGGAACAAGAATGTGTAAGTGAGGGAATGAAGGAGTGCACTCCGGAGCCAGGCAAGCCTCCCCACACCCCGTTGAGAAAGATCGCCATCCCAATTACTCATGTCACTTAGAGTCGGATAAGATGTTGCGTCAAGGGTGTGAAAAAGCTTCCGTGTCAAATCAATGAAAAGTTACAGAAGTAGCAATCAGACAGGAAAGTGGAAAATGGGTGCTTTTCCTTCTGGGGAGAAACTGTTGAGCCACTGGGAAATGAAGTTCCTCTTTCAGTGCACCAGTCTAGTCTCTGGTGGAAATGAAAATCGTGTTATACGTAGTCACCTTTGTTTTTGCAGGATTCCCAGGGAAGGCAGGGATCCACACAGACTGATTTTCTAAACAGGTTTTCTTTTGAAAGGCAAGACCTGTTTAGAAATGTCAGGGGTGTGTACAGAAATAATTCTAATACCTATTATAAATGCTCCTGGCCTCTTCACTAGGGAATCCTGTACTTAACTGAATTTTTACTTGGTAAATTGGAGGCCTCATTTTGAACATCAATTATTTTCCTGAATGATAAGATAACAACCCTATAAGGCAGTGCTCTCCAAACTTTAACGTATCTACAGATCGCCTGAGGGTCTTGTTTTAAAATGCCAATTCTGATTTAGTAGAGCTGAGATTCTGCAGTCTTACCTATATCTCAAGTGATGTGGATGCTTCTGGATGCCAACCACATTGTGAGTAGCAAAGCTCTAAAGGTATCAGCAGATATACTTCTCTTTGCTCTTAGCATTTGGTAGCCTACAACTGGAATTCTTCTGTTATTCATATTTATTATCTCTTTCTTTTTTAAGTTCACCATCAAGCTTAAATGAAAACAGAGTGGAAGAGAGCCAAAGCATGAGACTCTTAAAAACTGAGAACAAACTGAGGGTTGACGGGGGGTGGGAGGGAGGGGAGGGTGGCTGAGGGGTATTGAGGAGGGCACCTTTTGGGATGAGCACTGGGTGTTGTATGGAAACCAATTTGACAATAAACTTCATATATTGGAAAAAAAAACTGGAAGGAATCATCTAGTCCAAACACCTCAGTTTAAAAGTTTACTTATTTATTTTGAGACAGAGACAGAGAGGGGGCGGGGAGGGATGGAGGGGGAGAGAGAGAGAGAGAGAGAGAGAGAGAGAGAGAGAATGAGTGGGGGAAGAGGCAGAGTGAGAGAATCCCAAGCAGGCCTCGCACTGTCAGCATGGAGCCTGATGTGGGTCTTGAATTCACCAACTGTGAGATCATGACCTGAGCCGAAATCAAGAGTTGGATGCTCAGCTGACTGAGCCACCCAGGTGCCCCCAAATACCAAATACCTCATTTTAAAGCTAATAAAATTGATGTCCAAGAAGTCTGTATGATTTATATAAGGTTATTTGACTGACTAGTGGTAAAAATAGGGCTTATAATACTGCTCCTCTGAGTACAGGTCTTCTCCCAGTTTCTATCTCCCCTACTAATTTGTTGCTCCTTTTCTGTAGCAGATTGAAAAGTCAGAAAATTAATATTATTAAAATTCTAGGTAAGGTACATAAGCTTTAACAAAGAGATCTAACCACTTTCTTATGAACAAAACGTCAAAGAATCCAAAGTAGTGATTAGACTTGATGCCTTCTATATATGAGTTTTTCTTTTTTGCTAAATAATGAAATCTGGACAGTTTTCTGGGTGGTTGAAGTCATCTCTAAATAGAGGATTAGTATTCAACTAATTAAATTAAAAAAAGTGTTGCCAAATTTAGCAAAAACAAACAAAACTTAACAAGATGTTCACTTAAATTTGACTATCAGAAACAATAAAGAATTTCCTTAGTATAAATATGCCTTGAACATAGCGTAGGACTTACTTTTATTAAAAAATTCTTCATTGTTGATTTGAAATACTTTTTTTCAAAAAGCCTAAGTTGGCAAGATACAAGAATGCACAACTTCAAAAAAATGAAGAGATAAAAGAAAGAAGAACAGAGAAATAAAAAAAAGAAAAGAAGAAGAAATGATTTTGTAGGTGTTTGTATATAAAGAGGAAGAGAGAAAGAATAAATGGGAAGAGTGGTAGATACTTTTTGGACCAGCTAATAGAGAACACACATTTCTAATACAGACTGGTCCTTAATTTCTGAATGAATGGAGGCTCATTCTTTTTTTTTTTTTTTTTTTAATTTTTTTTTTCAACGTTTATTTATTTTTGGGACAGAGAGAGACAGAGCATGAACGGGGGAGGGGCAGAGAGAGAGGGAGACACAGAACCGGAAACAGGCTCCAGGCTCCAAGCCATCAGCCCAGAGCCTGACGCGGGGCTCGAACTCACGGACCGCGAGATCGTGACCTGGCTGAAGTCGGACGCTTAACCGACTGCGCCACCCAGGCGCCCCAGAGGCTCATTCTTTAAGTGCTTCCTAATAAAATGTAGGACCAAGAGAGGAAGGAAAAAAAAATGACAGAGCTGGCACCATAAAAGTTGTTACCCTCTAAAACTCAATGCTAGAAACAAACAAATAAAATGCTATTAAGGATCCATGATTTTAAAAAGATGTTATGAGTTACTACAAAATACTTAGGGTAGACCAATGATGAAAGCCCTATATGTCAACATTTATTGGCTAAAATCAAAGCAGTACCTAGAGGGAAACATTAGGGAACAGTGAAAACAAATTATCCAAGTGTTTGACACAGGAAGCTAAACAGAACATCCGTATGAATCCAGAATAACAGGGAGAGAGGAAATAATAAAGATAAAGACAGAAATCCATGACTTGGAGAACCGTGACTAGAAAGAGGAGGAAAATGAACAAAAGTAGAAATTGTTCTTTGAAGAAACCCAGACATGAGTAATCAAGAGAGTGAAGAGGAGAAATCAGAAGGCTTAAAAACATACAATATAAAAGGAGGGGTAACTATAGCTAAGACAGAGAGGAGACAAAATAAAAATACATTATGAACAACTATCAGCACGAAATTTGAACACGTGGAAGAAATTAGTAAATGTATGGAAATCTCCCATACTCCAAAATTGGAAAGGAGAAATTGAACATATTAATAAAAATCAAAGGAAGTTAAATGACAAACATAAATATTTCCTCAAGAAAAAACCCCAAACCCAATTGGTTTTACAGGTGGGTTAATTTTGAAGGAATAGATAATCCTTATTTTATACAGATGGTTTCAGAAACTACAAGAAGGAAAACTTCTCAATCAATTTTATGAGGCTTGTGTAATGTGAATATTCAAAAGAGGAACAAACTAATTCCTTATATAAATACAAGTGCAAAAATCCAAAGCAAAAGATTAACCAATAAAATCCAAGAGCATATTTAAAATATAATATGTAATAATCAAGCAGGTTCACTCCACAAAGGCAAAGATAACTTGACATCTAAAAAAAAAACTTATTGATATGATTCAACATAATGATAGATCAAACAAGAAAACTCATATGATCCTATCAATTGACATGTATCAAGTGTTTGATTAAGGTCGGCTCACATATACCAGTATGTTTTTCAAGAGGCAGAAGAAATAATCTAAGGCTTATTCTAAAATTTATATAGAAAATAAGTGCTCATGAATAATGAATAGCTAACTCAATTTTTTTAAATGTGCAAAAGCGGAAGAAGGTGGGGACATGCCCTACGAGTTATGCTTATGTAGCAAAGTCTATTCCAGAAACTAGTATATAATTAACGTGGCACTTCAGATCATCAGGGCAAGGATGGAATGTTTTAATGGTTGCGATTATAAATTGGCTTCTCATATATAGGAGGAAAAAAGGGGAGCCCTACTTATTCTAAATACAAAAACAAATTTCAATAGGTTAAAGGCTAAACTTCAAAAGGCAAAACTGTAAGAAAGTAAAAAATATTTTTGCAATCTTAGGAAAAAACTAATAGATTTATCTACATGACAATTAATAGAAGAGGAACATGAAATGGCTGACAGTTATTTTTGTAAAGGGATGCTCCACCTCACTAATAATGCCCAATATCACGATATCACTTGTTCACATCAGATTTACCCATTTTAGGTAATTAGATAATATTATGTTTATGCACGGATATGTGGAAATGAATGCACTATTTTCATTTGTCTTGGAAGTATCAACTTTAATTTCAAGTCCACATGCTGACATAGATGTCTCTCTCTTTCAGTGTATTTCTGAGCCATCTGGTTCCACTGATTTGTCTATTTGTTGATATTTTAACCATTATAACTTCATGGTATATTTTGATGTTTGACAGAGTCAGGCCTCCTTCCCCATTAAACTTTTGTAAAATTTCCATAAACACATTAATATCAACTTTGTCATTCCTTAAAAGTACTTCGTGAGAATTTTTATTGGGATTCTGCAAAGTCTGGGGTTTAGGGAGAGTCGACCTTCATAGGATATTGAGTCTTTCTGTACAAGACCAGTTTGTGACTCTTCATTTATTCAAGCTTTCATATGCCTTCTTCGTACAGATCTTTCCATTTCCTCTTTTTTTTTTTTTACATTTACTCCTAGATATTTTACTACCTTCACTGCTATTGTAAAGGAACTATTTTCTTTAATCATGTTTTCTCTTTGACTGCTATTTAAAAATTAGCATATTTGCTTTCATCTTAATTTCGTAATAAACTATGATACTAAATGTAATAATTTTGGGGTTGTTTCCTCTTTTCAGGTATCAACTTAATTTCTGGGGAAATAATTTGAATTTTATTTCCCCCTTTCACATTTTATCGTTTCATTTCTTTTATAGCTCAGAAAGCATAAAATTCAAAGTCTAGCATTGGCTGCTATTTCCAGAGAAACTAAAATAACAATGGTGATACAGGAGTTTTTGCTACTTTGCGCCTCTTTCTCTGTTAGTTCCTTTACATTTTTACTTTGACTTTAATTTGATCTTTTCCTAACTTAGGTGGAAACTTTGATTATTAATTTTATACTGCTTATTTTTCAAACATAGACATATAAAGCTATAAATCTCCCTGGAAGTACTATTTTAATCATATCTCATACATTTTGAAATGTTGCTTCATTATCATTCAGCTCAAAATATTTTCTACTTTTCCCCAGAAAACCTTCTTTGACCTATGGATTATTTAGAAATACACTGCTGGACTACCAAAAAATTGCACATCTCCTAGACATATTGTTATTCATTTCAAATCTAGTCCTGTAAAGGTCAGAGGATGTACTCTGTATGACTACAATTATTACAGATTTGCTAAGACTTATTTTATGGTCTAGTATATAGCCTATTTTGGTGAATGTATCACGTGCATTCTGCAGTTGCTGAGTGTAGTGTTTCTACCAATGTCAAGTAGATCAAGATACCTGATGATGATCTTCAAATCTTACACACTTGTCCTGATTTTTTTGTCTATTTGTTATATCAATGACTTACAGAGAGATATGATAAAAATCTCCAATTATTATTATGAATTTGGCTATTTGTCTATTAGTTCTGTCAACTTTTAATTCATTTCCTTTGAGGCTCTGTTCTTAGGTGATTCAATTTTATAACAATTAAGATTGTTCAGCATTTTTGATAAATTGACCCACTTATCATTATGAAATATCCCTATTTTCCTCCAGTAACACTCTATTTTGTCAGATATTAACATAGCACAGAAACTTTCTTACAGTTAGAGTTCACATGATATACAATTTTTCACTTTTACTTTCATTCTGCATGTCTTTGTATTTAAAGTGTGTTTTCGGGGTGCCTGGGTGGCTCAGTCAAACGTCGGACTTTGGCTCAGGTCATGATCTCACAGTTCGTGAGTTCGAGCCCCATGTCGGGATCTGTGCTCACAGCGCGGAGCCTGGAGCCCGCTTCTAGTTCTGTGTCTCCGTCTCTCTCGCCCCTCCCCTACCCCTGTTCACACGGCCTCTCTCTCTGTCTCTCAAAAACAAATGAACATTAAAAATTTTTAAAATAAGAATAATAAAGTGTGTTTTCATAAACGGTATGTAATTCTTTCCATGTTATGTAGACTGACAATCTCTACCTTTTACATGGCATTATTAGGCAATTTGAATTTAATGTAATTAATAACATCCTTAGTTTTAAGTCTGCCAGAGGGTATTTGTTTTTTATTAGCTGTTTCTTCGTTCCTCTTTTCCTGCTTTCTTTTGAGTGAATCAAGTTATTTTATCATTGTATTAATCTTCGTGTATATGTGTATTTTTAATGATTGCTCTGGAGATCATAATATGTATATCTAACTTACTACAATCTACATTCAAATAATATTACTATCCATAGTGTAAGGACCTTACAGCCATATTACTCCACTTACCACTTGTCCCTTGTAATAATACATATTATTTCTTTGCAGGAGAGGACGGTCAAGCTGTCACTGAGGTTGCTCGACGTCCCGTTTCACACACTCACGCTTCCTTCCCTTCTTTTCCACAGATGTTGGTACCCAGGCCGCTCCTTAATAAACACCTGGCACACTAAGTTCCATCTCAATTTTGGTATACGTGCTGACGAAGCAAGCACCTAAATTCCATCTCAGAATCTACTCCTACAGCATCCAACCTGCCACAACCAAAGAAGATGATCAAACTTCCCCCCATCTTCGAAAAATTTCTTTTGATGTGGTTTTCACTCAAACTATAGCCCATCTTTTATAAAATTTTGGAGGAAGAGGTAGTCTGCCTCTGTTTCTAGCCTCTGTCTCCTCCCCTTTCAATCTAGCATAGCCCACAGTCCCACTTACCCACCTCCGTGTTGTGTCATAAGTAGCCTCCCCCCAGTCACCGGATACATTCCAGTGGACCCCTAGGGGATGCCTGAAACTGCAGATAGTACCAAACCCTATATTTATACTATGTCTTTTCCTATACATCATACCAATGATGACATTTAATTTATAGATTAGGCACAGTAAGGGATTAACAATAACTAATAATAAAATAGGACAATTGTAACAATGTACTATAATAAAAATTATATGAATAACTCTCTCTCAAAATATCATTGTACTTCTTCTTGTGATGGTGTGAGATAATAAAATGTCTACGTGATGACATGTGAGGTGAATGACCCAGGCGTTGTGACATAGTGTGAGGCTACTACTGACTTTGTGATGATGTGTCAGAGGAGGGTCATCTGCTTTTCAACCGCAGTTGACCGCAGTCACGGAAACTGAAAGAGTGAAAACACGGATGAGGGGGTGCCACTATGTTACCATTACGCTCCCAATTGCCAAGGCCGAAAGCTAACATGACATCGTTCATTCAAGCAATCGCCAAACATTCTGAAGATTACAACAGGGAAGCTCTGTGCTCAGTGCCTGACATAAAACCATGACTATACATGGTCACTGCCCACAAGTTCCTAGAGTTCATCAGATGAAGACGGAGAAAGGAGAACAGCAAAGTATACAAACGCTGTGACGGAAGAGTCTGCTGAGGAGGCGCATAGGAAGAAGTTACCGATTACACTAAGAGGGGCTTGGGCAAGAGGTTCGGGGAAGGTCAGACTATAAAAGATATATCCATGAGCTAAATCTTAGAAGATGAATATGTGTTTCTTAGAGACACAAAACAGAGAAAGCACTTACAGAGAAAGAAAAACACGAGCTCCCTACCTGAAAGGTTATGGAGATGTGAAAACCTTGGAGTATTCCCATACTGAAAGCAATCTGTTATGACTAAAATGATTAAGGCCTAGAATGTGTGTGTGTGTATGTGTGTGTGTGTAGAGGAGTGTGGAAGATGGGATAAATGGGGGAATTCAATGAGACAAGGTTTATCTCTATCTCTCTATGTCCAGTCACCAGGTCCTTCTGAGTCTGTTTTGTAGTTACTGTGTCTGTACCATATGACTTACGACATTTTGTCTTCTGGAGTATTTGTGCAACATGGCCATGCAGTGTATGTACCTCAAGGATAAAGATGGTGACTCATTCAGCTTTGAACTTCTCTATAGTATAATATTCTATTCATTTTCGCCAATGTTTATGGAGTAGAATTAAAATTGGCCCTGTTATGAGGTGGAAATAAGGCAAGTGTCTATCAACATCTTTAGTATGAACTGGACACGTGATCCAGAGTGAAGGTGGGCACGCTATAACCCATGGGCCAAATCTGACCCACTGCCTGGTTTTGTATGGTCTGTGAGCTAAGAATGTCTTTTGCATTTTCCAATGGTTGAAAAAAAAATCAAAGAAAACCAATATGAATAAGGTGAAAATTATATGAAATGAAATTTCAGTGTTCATACATATAATTTTATTAGAACACAGCTATGCTTGTTCATTTACATACTGCCTGTGGCTGCTTTCATTCTATAACAGCAGTGTTAACAGAGTTGTAAGTAGTTGTAACAGAGACTGTATGGCCCATGAACCCTAGAATATTTATTATTTTGCTCTTTATACCAGCTCCTGGTAGAGAGGAAGGACCGTGGCATTTTGGGATAAACTGGATTTGAATCTGAATCTTATCTGTATCTCTATTAACTATGTTATCCCAAATGTTTAGCATCTCTGAGTTTTCAGATAATCATTTTTAGAATGAGTAAAATCACATCTCTGATAGAGAGCTTGTATGAAAATTAATAATAAGATACCTGGAACGGAAAAAAATATCAATAAATGTGTTTCTCAACCACCACCGTCCCCACATCACTGTGTGGTATCACAGACTCTTTGAAATCCAATCAATTAAATATGTAATACATTTTCTGTTGAAGATTCATACTCAGTGTTTGGCTAGTTGAACCCAAACAAAGAAAAGAAGGAAATAATGGTTTATAGGCTTTAGGTTTTACACAGCAAAGGCTTCACATAGCACATGTTTCCAGCAGTGGTCTCTAATTTATAATTGATGTTTTAAATATTATATTCAAAATACTATAAGCATACTATATTTAAAATACCTAACTACTTTCTGTTAGGATTGCTAACCAGTCCAGCCTGAGTGAGACCATTCCAAATTGGGAACATTTTAGAACAGCCATGAAAATAAATATGAACATATGATTTTGCATATGTTGATGGGCTCTCTGTGTAACCAAACAGCACCTCCTTCTCAGATTGCTTCATTTGTTGTCTGTATTGCTGAGATTCAAAGCACTTTCTGGAAGGAATCATTCCCTCTGTTTCTTTCTCTATCCCCCAATGGCACCTCGAGTTATAATATGCACTTAATAAATCCTATGAATTAGGTCCATGGATACATTGTCTTTGAAGAATTTAGAAGAAATTCAACAAAAGAAGACAAGAGGGCTTTCCTTCCAATTCCACATGTTTTAATTTGTTTTCTTGCTCATGTCATGTTCTCATGTTTATCCCCAGTGTTCAATTCTGGGTCTGGCATATAACAGGTGCATAACACGTGCTGACTGAATACAGCAACATGGTATAGAGGAATAAACATGCGATCACAGTCAAGAGGCATGAGTCTGATCTTCAGTTTTACCATTTGATTCTTGAGTAATGTAAAAAAAGCACTTTGAGACGAATTCTTATTTTTCTAATCTATAAAATAGGAAAACAACTACTTTGCCAAACTCAGAGCTACTGCAGGGATCAAATTAAAAAGCACATGAGAATGCACTTTGTAAACTATAGTGGCTTTTAAAATGTGCTTATTACTGTAAATAATAAAAATTTACATGTTCTGCCTTATAAAAGAAATTCCTAACATTTTGGTGTATTGGTTTGAGATTAGATGAAACCAAAGAAAACTAAGAGAGACAAGTTCTCAGTAAATGAGGACTAAATTGAGAAATTTGTTGGGAAAGTAGCGTTTTAGTAAATGAAGGATTTTGGAAAGATATTTTCAAGGCTAACGTTTTTCAGTATAGTTGTTTCTCACTTGTGCAATAAATTTGTCTCTGATTCACTACATGCAAATCATATGTGTGTGTCAAATCAAGATTAAAGTAAACTAAAAAAAAATAAATAAATAAAGAGTCAGAAATCCTATAGCCCTCAGAAAACTTGCGGAAAAAATCCCCAATGAGCTTATTTTTAGAAATCACTTCCTAATTTATTTGGTATTAAGTGGATTTGTAAAAACTAAATTTTATTAATAGGTTTGATATATTAACTCCCAAATATATTTGTGATTTTTTTCATATATATATATATATATATATATATATATATATATATATACCCCTACATCATTTGTAGTAAAAACAGGGTGCACACCGAAAATATAAAGTATACATGGTAGTTAACTGACATACATTAAAAGAATTCCAGTTGGAGACTTCTGCTTCTAGCTATGAGGAAATAGCTTATAATAGAACAAACACTTCTGTCAAGAATAATTATAAAATATGAATAAAGTAAAAAGAAAATTTTTTTTATTTTTTTAATGTGTATTTAATTTTGAAAGAGAGAGAGAAAACAAGCAGGGGAGGGACAGAGAGAGAGGGAGACACAGAATCTGAAGCAGGCTCCAGGCTCTGAGCTGTCAGCACAGAGCCCGACGCGGGGCTCAAGCCCACAAACCATGTGATCACGACCTGAGCTGAAGTCAGACACCCAACTGACTGAGCCATCCAGATGCCCCAAAAAAGAAAAAAGTTTGAAAACATGTGAGAGCAACCACAGCAATCAGGACTGAAGAGACTTGAAAAGCAAGAAACCACACTGAAAGGAACCTCACATTCTGTGCCACTTTTGCCATTGAGGTATTTTTCAAACTCTAAGCTCTGCAGAATAAGAGCATAAGAAACGAAGCGGGAATTGGTGGGTGAGAGGCCAAAAAGCCAAACAGTTTTTACCAGACACATACTGCTGAGGAGACAGAAATTGTACTCCAGAGACTATCAAGGTGGAGGGCCTAATCCAAGCTTTTATTTGAGACCCCTAAAATGGGGAAAAAAGGAAAAGGGGAAAAACATATCAGAGCTCACTAATACAGAAATTTAAAGCATCTTTTCTTTTTAATTTGTTTAATGTTTATTTATTTTTGAGAGAGAGAGAGACAGAGTGCAAGCAGGAGAGGGGCAGAGAGAGAGGGAGACATAGAATCCAAAGCAGGCTCCAGGCTCTGAGCTATCAGCACAGAGCCCAACAGGGCTCGAGCTCACAAACTGTGAGATCATGACCTGAGCCAAAGTCAGACACGTAACTAGCTGAGTCACTCAGGCACCCCAGAAATTTGAGTCATCTTCATTACTGATTGGATTAAGATGTTCTTTCCCAAATCTTACTACATGTTTAAAAAAAAAAGTAAATGGTCTTGAAAGGAAGATATCATTAGCCACAATCTCTACAATAATATTTAGTTAAAACTTTATTCAATATGAAAGTAAATGAGGCTAAATGAATGAAAATAAAGAGAAGAAACAGTCAACATAAACAGACCTCAGGTCACCAAGCTATTTGTATTATCAGGCACAGACTTTACAATTATAGGGATTAATATATTTTTAAAATAAACTATAGGATAAAGAATTTCAAACAAAATGAGAATCTATACAAAAAGTTAAATAATAATTCTAGAATTAAAAATACAATAACTGAAATTAATAATGTAATAAACAGTTTAACAGCCAATTATATGGAATAAAAGTTGTGATTAGTAAAACAGAAAGCATACCAGTATGAAATAACCAGATTTCAGCATGAAGAAAAAGGGGAAGAAAAGTAAAAAAAAAAAAAGAAAAAGGAGAAAAGATATACAGTAAAAGGTCTACTGCATGTATATCTTGTGTCTAAGAAAAGGAAGAAAGCATAGATGGGCAAGTAGAGACATTAAGTCACAGATTCAGAAAGTTTGACAAACCATTAGCCAGACATATACAAAGGAAAAACAGGCCTTGGAACATCATAGTAAAAGTGCCGAAGACAAAACACAAAGAGAATATACTAAAAGCATCACAGAGTAAAAGACATTGCCTTCAAAGTTGTATATAGCAGATTGATAGCTAACTCTCCAAAGAAAGTACGAAAGTGAAAAGACACTGGGATAACATCTTTAGGTGATGAACAAAAACAACTGGCCACTTAGAATTCTATATACCAAGCAAAGATACTCTTGGAAAATGAATGTCAAATAAAGATACTTTCAGCCGCACAAAAACTGAAAGAATACATTGCCAGCACACTCACATAAAAAGAAACGATGGAATTTCTTTTTCACGCTAAATAAAAATGAGGAAAGCATAGAAATATGGAAAGGCCTGAAGAGCATTGGGCAGGGTAAATATTTAGCTATTTTTAAATCATATTAACTTTAAAAAGCCAGGAAGCAGTAAATGGAGGTAGAGTATTCTCAGGGGCTCACTGCTTATGAAATTATGAGAGCTCTAATTCATAGCAGAAAATTGTAAAGAAATCACATAAATTAAGAAGACAATGACAGACAACCCTACAAAACTGAGCAAAAGATTTGAATATGACCTCCAAGTGAAAAAAAAAGAAGTATACAGAAATGGCCAATATATATTTAAAAGACCAAATTCATTAGGCAACATATAAATCCAACTGACATGATGGAGGGGCTACTACCTTTCTATGCCAAACAGAATGGCTAAAATTAAGGCTTGAAATATCAAGTACTGATGAAAATGTGAAGCATCTGGAATACTCATAAGCCTCTAGTGGGAGTAGGAATTAGTACAACCACTGTGGAAGACTACTTGGAATTATCTACTAAAGCTTCTCATCTGCCTACCAACGATCTAGAAGTTCCAAATATACCCACCTGTTTATATATGTTCACAAAAGAAATACAGAAATGTTTATAGCAGAACTATGTGTAACACCATAGAGAAAAACTGGAAATAAGCCAAACGTTCATCAATATGGACACACAAGTTTGGTGTACTCATACACTGGAATGCTACGTGGCAATGAAAATGAACCCTACTGCTAAATGAAGCAGCACTCTAGCAAATGAAATGTTGAGTAAGAACGAATGAGACACAAGAAGTACGTACTGTAAAGTTCTTCACATAAAGTTCAAAAACAGGCACAATAATCTATGGCAATGGAACTAAAAAGAGTAGATACCTCTGTGGTAAAATCACTGAGAAGGGGAATAAGAGTGATTTATGGGGTGATGTCGTACTCTGTTTCTTGATCTGTGTGGTGGTTAGAGAGGATGTTCACTCTGTAAAAATGTATTGATCTGTGCATTTTTGATTTTTTGCACCTTTCTGTGTGTATGTTACACTTTGTAAATGGGTTGACTTACAAAGAAAGAAGGCCAAAATTCAAAGAGGTGAAAAATAAACCCAAAATATAAAACCTCAGAGAAAAACAAGAGGAAATTTCCCGAGAAGCCAATCCAACATATCACTTTACACACATACACGCACGCGCGCGCGCACACACACACACACACACACACACACACACACACACACAATCTACCCACAGCCTTCACAAACAACCATTTGGTTCACTTACTTTGAGCCAAACCTCCTCCTCCCTCTCCAGGCTACCTTCTGTCTGCTCACTCCTTTTATCCTGAGGTCTGTTTCCATTGGTGACACAGGGAAACCAGCCAGTGAGAGGACGGTGCTCTGGTAAATCTGGATGGTATGACGTGCAAATCTGAAATGTAATTTCAATCAAAAATTAAATGTATAAGGTGAGAGAGAAATAAATACAATGACTCTGTAGCTCAAAACCAAAGTTTTCCTCTCTTTCTGAGTGCCTAATGATCACACTATTGGCAGAAAACTTTTCTCTAAGCAGAAGAATGTCTCAATGCTCTCTGTTAACCTCAAGATATAATTTACCTGGGTAGAAAAACACACATGATAACTCTCAGCCTACCATCAACCCAGATATCTTGCCCAAAGAACAGTCCTGGAACATTTTAGGCAACTGCTCCTAGAATTAGCCATAGAAGTCTGTCCAGGATGATGGTTATATCCTTACTGGGCAGGATCCACCAGTCCGAGGAGTGAGGCTACTGAGTCAGAAACCATTAAGCATTCAGCTGGGTAAAGGAGTCAGGGAACAGAAACACCAGAAAATTTCTCCACTTAATACTTAAGGAAGATAGACAAGCTAGACTAAAAGCCACTTCAGAGAGCTGTTACTAACTCAGAATCTCCCGACTTTCCTGGCTTCCTGTCACTGGGCACCAAGAACTCTTGAGAAAGATGCCAGATTTCACTGAAGAAGTGTAGTGAACATTGCTAGCCGCCTCCCCATATCCATTTCCCCTTACTTTCTTATTAGGAAACTCTGATTTTGTTCAAGGTGGCAGTAAATCCAGTTATAAATGCTCGTCTCCTCAGAGACCTTTACAACAAAGGGTGATGATGTGACCTGGATGTGACCAATGAGATGTTGGTGGAAGTCTATAGTGTTAAACGTCCAGAAAAGCTGCCATGATTGTTTCCCAATAAAAAGGGACTCAGTTAGCGTATACGTACTTCCTGTGAACTTCCCCCATCTTCCTGCCTGAAATGCTGACTTCATGCCTGGTGGAGTCATCTTATGAATAGGAGGAAGAAAGCTGCAAGCCAAGGATGGAAAGAGCTAGAATCTAGAAGATTCCAAGGTCCTTGAGGAGTCTCTCGAACTAGAGCACCAACTCCTGGCTAGTTTCTCAACCTCCTGGGGGTCTCCTGAAGTATACAATGCAATGATTTCATCCTGGCCTAAAATACCAACAGAGCTAAATCACACTTCCATTGAAATGATGGTATTGCTTATTGTTATGATGAATGGAAGAGTTTAGTTGGCAATGGATGCATCTGGAATAGTACCCAAAAGCCAAAGCCCTTAATCTTCTTTTCAGTATTCAACTCTAATTCATAGATGTCAGTCCTTAAAGTCCTTGGAGGATCTCCTATTTATTTAGGTGGATATTCATGGAAAATTGTATACCAGAGGATTTGTTTTTAGTACTAGATCTAGAATTTCTTCAATAATAACAGTCCTTTAAATCAAGTTATACTTTGATCTTTAATATACTTTAAATTTCATTTGATCCTTGTGATAAACCATTGAGTTAAATGCAAAAGTTATTACTATCCCCATTTTACATATGAGAAAATTGGGGCCCAGAGAGGTTAAGTGACCTGTCAAACCTCGTTTAGTGATAACAGTAGTAATACCAGTGAATTCAATATTGTAATCCAGGCATTCTGACTCTTTGCTACTTCTTTTTCTTCTTGTAAAACAAATTCTCCCGTATAGAAAGCCCAAGTGTAATTTCTGATATTTGTACATCTAAAGTTAATTTTGCGATGCTTCTCTGTACCTTGGAATCAGCGACTGTACAGCCAAATGTTCCTAGATGAAAACTAGTAAGGGTAAGTGGGGTAAGGGAGGTGCGGGGGCAGGGTGGGGGAGATGAGATTTAATTGCTAGTCCAGAAATTTTTCATTTAATGTTACCTTATTCCGAGTTCAGTAGGGACTAAATTTGATGTCAAAGACAGGAAAGAAATGTAAGCCCCCCCATAAAGCACGTGAGAGAGAGAGCCCCTTTACAATTCTGCTCAGCCTTCGCTCCATTCTTCCGGCTTGATTTACCATGGAATGAGGTTCTCCAGTTACCAAGGAAGCAGGACACTTCTTGTCTTCATGAGAGGAATAAGCTCGGGTGGCCCACTGATCCACATATCCTTTGGGAGTATAGAGGCCACAGTCTATGATGCTGGTTTCCTTCTCAAAAGGTTCACATATCCCATCTCCCTCATATATGTAACATAGGCTTGGCTCCCCTGGCAAGAAATATTGTATAACATTTCAAAAAGTGTTCATAGATGTCATGGAAAACTCATTGCATTTCTTCTCAAGTCCACAAAAGAAAATGCTGTCACTGCCAGCTAGCTTAATACCCACCCCAAACATACAGACAAAACGATGTGCGTGCACACACACACACACACACACACACACACACACGCACACACATACACACACACACACCTTCCTAAAGAAGAAGGATTCTTCATGGGGAGAGAAGTAGAATCCATCTCTATAATAGAAAGTATAGAAAGCAGTGGGATTTGTGAATAAAGAATAGCGAGAGAAAAGTAACCGTAGGCCGGAGGTAGAAAGAAATTTGAAGGCATCGTTAAGCAAGATCCTGAGGGAAGGAGGGGATATAAGAGTAGAAGGTAAAAGAAGGAAGAGAAGTTAAAGAAATGGTATGATGGGCTATGTACGTGGATCCCCTTCATGGTTCTTGAAGTAGTAAAGTATTTGAGGGATTTGTTTTCCATTACTCTTTGTGGCTGAACTGTGTTTCCTCAACTAACTGCGCCCCTGCTCTGAAAGAGACCATACGGGCACTGGGTTTTCAAGGCTTACATGCCTCTTCTTTCCTTTCGTCTTACAACAACCATGCGGGATGTGCATTTTTTGTTTGTGTCATAAATAAGGAACATTTTGCCACAGGTCCCTTGATGCGTAAGTAATAGAGCTTGGATTGGAGCCAGGCTCACAGAAGGTGGGCGCAGTGGGGTCTCTATCAAGCTGAGGCCAAGGCACTGCCTTCAAGAGCAAACAAGTGAGGAGCGAATCTGTAAGAAAACCTGCTGGAGTGTTAGCAAGCGAGCTTGTATTCCCTGGACAAGTTCCACACTTGCTCACCAGAAAACTCCTCCTAAGTGAATAGTACCAACTACAGACACGTAAACTAGCTTTCTTCAAGTGTGGAAAGCTGAGGTACAGTTAGAAAGCCACTTACTGAGTTCTGGTCCGTTTTTTACCAAAACGTAGGACAATTAACATTAGTGGCACGATTCTAATCTCCTATTTCTACTTTAAGTAATAGGACAAGATGACAGGACCAAGATTTGGAAACATAGCAACGTGTAGGTATACATGCAGTAACATCATTACTAAAATTCACTGTTACTATACCATTCTTGTTATTTTTAATTCTTCACAGCAATACCACAGGGATGCTGAAGTAGTTTTTTCAGTGGCTCATCAACATGTAGCTACTAATTATTTTCCTTCACAATTTCCTCCAGTCTAAGGCCCTTCTGCTGTAAATCTGTCTCTACTTGCCAGGAATAAGCCAATGTTCCCAGGACGGGGTTCTAAGCTTATTTGGGGTTTTAAACTCCTGCATTCCATCCAACCCATGGCCTTCCCAAATCACTCCCCCAAACCTAAAGCCAATATATGTGCATTTGGAATGACTTTCCCATGATGATTTCTCTCTCTCTCTCTCTCTCTCTCATATATATGCATATATATGTATTTACACATGTACATGTATTCATGTACATAAATATGTGTATTTAATATATATATTTGCATTTATGTATATATAAATGTATTTTATATTTTATAATGTACATATATATATGTCTTGTTTCTCTATAACACTGAATATTTCTTCTTGCTTCTATTTTTTTCACCATGGACTTAAAATTTTCGCCTGTTTTTTCAAGTCCATCTAAAAACAACAGGCCATTTAAAAATATATATATTTCACCATGGTCCCTTCAATCCTAATTTTTGAGAAATAATGGAATATAACTATATGCTGCACCATGCTATGAGCATATTATACAATGAAACAGAAGTCTAACTGTGGAATGGATCATCTTAGCCTTACCCTGTAAAGTTAAAATAACTTAGATGCAGTCTTACTGGATTTGGAGGCTAAGGAACAGGAGCCAAGTTTAATGGGATCAAATGTGTTAGAAACAAAACAAGGTGTACTGTTAAGTTAAAGGAGGCTTGAGCTGTACTGGAGGAGACACAGCATTAAGAGAATACATGTGTACGTGTATGTGTGTATGTGTGTATTCAATGAGCCCATTATGTTACCACACACACACACACACACACACACACACACACACACACTGCAAACAGAGGTGGCATTAACAAATACTTGTGTACAGAAAAGGGGAGGTAATCGGTTCGGTGTATTCTGTACAGCCAGACCACATCTGGAGTATTGAATTCCTTTCTGGGCATTGACCACATGAAACATGCCAGGTTAGGGTAAATAGGAAAGGGTCTGGAAACCTAATCACATGAGGGGATGTTTGGATTGGAAAGGAGAATAATGGGGAGGCATTTCAAATATCTGAATGGTAGTCAAATAAAACAGGGAAAAAATTATCCTCTGTAGTTTCATAGCAGGGCAAAAGCACTTGATTAAGCATGAGGAAAGCTGGGCTCCAGTGCTGGCCCTTCAGAGCCTCCTTGTATGCCTGTGGATTAGTCACTACAATGCTCTGAGCCTCAGTTTCCAAACTGGAGAAGAGGAGAAGGATCGTATCGCAACAGATAAAGCCATTCTTAAGTAGAATCGTGCATTTCAAGATGTGTCCTTCACTGCTAGAAGTATATAAGCAGAAGCTAGAGGCCTCTCTCTCAAGAACTGGCAGGAGAGATTTCTACACAGGAAGGAGGCCAGACTCCAAATCCCAGTTAGACTGCACACATGAAGGGAGCAGGGCCTCTATCAGACTCGTGGTACCTGGCGGGCACTGCCTATGTTTTGTTAGATGGACGGATGAAAGACTCCTAAGATTCTATAATTTTGTGAATCTACTCTAGGTAGCAGGAGAATTTGTGCGTCCTGTACAGTATTTTACACCTTAATTATACATTATTACAATCATATCCTACTTTACCTTGCGATTTAGAGGCATTAAGATATTTTTCAAAGCATCACTCTTTACAAAATTTTGGCGAATGGTTACGTTCCACAGAAACACTGCAACGTATACAGACGGGAGTAAAAAAATAATAATAATCTACATGTAAGGAGCCCATTGATGATGTCTTTAACCAGAATTGGGAGAAGTTTCCTAGATGGTCTTCCTGCATGGCAAGAACCTAGAGTCAAAGCCACCTAGTGATAACTTATTGCTAGTGATTTGCCGGGATTAAGCGGTGTTAGGACTCCCCGTCATCAGTCATTATCTTACCTATGAAACACAGCCGCCAAGAGGTATCTTGCAGTCTCTTTGGCTTAGAATGTTTCCCGCACTGATTTTTATGTAAAACCTCTGATTGTGCTGCTTGGCTGGTGTTTTGGTGGTAGACATGAGGACCCAAGGGCAATCCTTGGTAACATTAATCAAGGCGGCAGTGTACCCCAGTGGTTTATATTTAGATTCTAGAACCTCACTTCCTTGGTTCAAATCCCATATTATTTAAGCTCTCTGCGCCTCAATTGATCTCCTCATAGTTCATGTAGGGATTAAATGAGATACTATAGGTGGGGTGACTGGGTGGCTCAGTCAGTTAAGTGTCTGACTTCAGCTCAGGTCATGATCTCACGGTTCACGGGTGCAAGCCCCGCGGGGGCTCTGTGCTGACAGCTCGGCGCCTGGAGCCTGCTCTGGATTCTGCATCTCCCCCTCTCTCTGCCCCTCCCTTGTTCATGCCCTCTCTCTCTCTCTCCTCTCAAAAATAAACATTAAAAAAATTTTTTTTAACGCGATACTATAGATGAAAGTTAGTGCCCGCCTGGCACACCACAGACACATCAAATGTCATTGTTGTTATCATTCAGCTATATGTTATAGGATATCAAAAGCTCACGGAAATAAGACACGGAGACACCTGCAGAAACAGGACATAAGCCTAGGTGGTGGTCCTCCACGCACCTGCGCAGTGGAAGCCTTCCTCCAGCTGGCACGCCCTTGAGCAGCCATCTCCGCTCAGAAGGTCCCCATCATCACATTCTTCTCCCAGGCTCCTGGAAGGTCAAAACATACATTCTTACATACACACAGGCATAAAATAGTTTTCTTTTAAATTATTAAAATCCTTCATTATACATTAAAAAATGCAAGCTGGAGAAAAGCAGGCGCTAAGAGAATGCTCTTACATAAAGAGTAGCTCACATCTCAGAAACATCTAGGAGATCCACGGGGGTCCTTCCAGGGTTTCCAGTAGATGGCATTAAGCTAGAAAAGGCCTGCCAGCCCTATGATGAGTGAAATCTTAAAAACAGCTGGTTTGGTGAGGAGGAAACCTGCCTGTCTATATGTTGTTCTGTTTTCTATTCTCTTTTATCTGGTATTTCTTTGTGTTTTCATTGTTTTATTCTATCTAGACACAGTTGCTATTAAAGTTAGGGTTTTGTAAGCTTGAAATCTTCTGTTTTATATACCCAGAGACTCAGCGGCCTGATTGCTGCCTGGTCTCCGTCCAGGGCAAAGCTAAGGCCCCGTCAGGTCCTGACTCCCTACTACCACCTGGTGGCAGCTATCATATATTGCAGGGGAGAAATAAATACTGGGAGAAGAAAAATGTCATCATTTTGTTTTGAACCTGAAAAGCTGGACACAGCTGGTGACTAATTTGGATTGGGGTGGGAGAGTTAGTTTAGACTGAGGGCTACAGGAAGCATGTTATGGGAACAAAACAGGTAACACAGATGTGGCCATTGTAAAATGGATGGAGGGTTACCGTTTTTTTTTTCTTGACTTTGCACCAAAACGGACACATATTTTAACTCCAGTAGACAAAGGGTTTGGGTGTGCTAACGTGCTTTCAGATGAGGACATAACTAATAGCTCTAACCATTGTCTAAAGTGTTCCTCCCCACAGGGATGGAGTGAAGATTAAGTTATTGGATATGAGAATGCTTTCATACGAATTAAAAGCATGTTATGAACGTAATTATATAATAATGTGTTAAATGGTAGGATGCCAACGGAGAAAGGATAACAGATATGAAAAACAACATGATTGAAGAAATCAAGGAAACTTCAAATTCCTTCTTTCTTGGAAGATAAGCCAGCTGAGGCACTGCTACCCAACAGAAAGATGAGCATCACACACATCATCTTTCATTTTGTAGTAGTCACGTTAAAAGAAAGAAATAGGCGGAATTAGTTTTAATGATACATTTCATCAAACTCGAGACATCCAAAATAGTGTCATTTTAGTAATGTAATCGGTATGAAAATGATTAATAAAGCACATTACATTCTTTTACACATCCCACATCTTTGAAATCTGATGGGTATTTTTCACTTACAATACATCTGGGTCCAAACACTTGATCTGTATTTAGATTTCATAAACTCTATTGTTGGAAAAGTAGATTCATCTACCCAAGTTGTTCCAAATATATTTAAAGGTTTTCTGATAACTGAATCAAGTAAGTTTTTAAATTAAATTTAAACTACTTAAAATTAAATAAAATTCCGTTTCTTGGCTGCGCTTGCCACACTTCCACACGTGGCTCGGATGTCCCACATGGGCAGACTGAGATGATCGCTTCCAAATAAATGTGGCTCACAAGTCCAGGGCCTCCACAGTGTTTGCTCTGATGGTCTTACTGCGGTGTTATCCAGTGTGACAAAAATATATTATAACTAGTCTCAGGATGACTTCTGGGGCATCTGTGATCCCCTTAGATTGAATCTATACATTTGTCAAGCTTTAAACAGTGGGTTAAACAATTTGCATGGCTCCTTCTTGCTGTGTGTGGAGTGGAGGCCCTGCCTCTGGCTGAGACAAAGCTGTAATTCACAGGTTTCTTCCCACTGAGTGGTGAATCATTTATGACTCTTTATAGGGAGGGAATACAGGCAGGAAACAGGAATGTTTGGACGAGGAAACTTGTGAGGCCCAGCAGCCAAGCAGATGCTGCTTCAGGTGAAGCTGTTTCAAGGCACAGGAGAGAAGGTGCAAGTTGGCAAGGGCTCTTCAGCCCTTCCTGTCCCCCAGGCAGAGGTGGCATCCTGGGGCCTCCAGGCGGCCACCATCAGAGAAGTGCGGTGGGAGATACCTAGGGCAGAGTGTTTTGCTCAAGGAGGCTTCTGCCTGGGTAGTCCTGGTAACCAAGCCTCCCAAACACCTTAACTGGTGGGCGGCAGACTTCAAAAGAGGTGGCCAGAGCAGGGAAAGCATCAACAGCAGCCAGCCTTACTCTGTGCACAGAGCCCCGGGGAGGAGCCCGGCAGAGACGGAGGAAGCTGGGTGCAAAGCTGAGACCGCGGTAGGCAGAGGTAGCAGCCAACTAGCAAGGTCGGGGTATCAGCGAGGTTTGCCTTACACCAAAGGTTAAAAATCTTTGAACAGGCAAAGAAACAGGCAGTGTTCAGTGACGGCTAAGCAATGCGATGGGCTCCCA
Organism: Felis catus; assembly: GCF_018350175.1. NCBI lineage: Eukaryota > Metazoa > Chordata > Mammalia > Carnivora > Felidae > Felis > Felis catus. The sequence goes on along the minus strand of NC_058384.1, from coordinate 18,431,940 downwards.
AGAAAGGCTACAGAACTGCTTTCTACTAGGGCGTCAGGATACTATGTGTTTTCACCCAGTCTGGGAAATTAAAAAGAGGCCATCTTATTAGCATGCAGAATCTAAGACACATCACAGCGCCTGGCCATCTGGTCTCCTACTGCCACAGTTCTATACAACGAACATATCAGGTCAGATGAGCATTCAGGACAGGTTAATACAGGGCGACTGGTGGGACATGGGGGCGTTTTCAGTGCTAGATTTGGAAAAGTCCCAGACAAACCGGCGTGAATTAGTCCCCTAGGCTGATACCACAAAAGGGAAACAGAAAAAGGAACATGGTGTATTAAGAAGGCAAAGTAGTGATTTCATCCTTACCTTGGTAGTTTTACAGAATGGCTGTAAATACACCGCAGTCAGGTCTCCTAGGGGTCAAGTGAGCCAGTGAAGCTCAGAACACTATAGGGACTTTCCCCAGGTCACACAGCTAGTCAGGGGTATGGGACAGGACACTGATTCGAAACACACCCTCACCTGTCTTTTAGCATCATCTGACATATAACCTCCCTTATAAATTCCTTCCCTCAGTCACTGTCAGCACTTGTCCTTTGAAACCTTAAGAGCTGCCTGCCACCCCCTGAACCAACCCCAATATCTCAGTACCTTGCAGTGAGCTCTAAATAAAAGTGAGCTTCTCCTCAACTAAGATGTGAGTGATCTCTCAAGATCACTACCAGGTCCTAGATTTCGTTTGATCACACAGTGCCTCCAATTTCCAAGACAAGTCAAACTGAAACTCAAGATTAACCCTCCTGTTCAGGGTAGGGCAGGGCATCCTTGCTCACACATTCCCATGTACCCGCTACTCACCCTGCCACCTTCCCGTCTCCACAGTAAGGAGCTCCATGGATGTGGCTCAGCGGAGGCGAGGCTTCTCCTAGTTCTGTTCCAGCTCCAGCTTGAACTTGGTACCGATACAGCTGCCCAGGTGTGACCTCCCTGTGGAAATCAATGAGCCGTGACCATTACATCCAGAAAGTGAGACGCTGCCCTGGGTCCTTTGCAGATGGCTTGCAGGGGTTTAAAAGAAATATTATGGGGAACATAAATGTTAAACATATGCTACATTATGTAAATCCAAGTTTGGGCACACAGCCTTACACAGCAGCAGGAGGTTTGCAGACATATTGGTTTCTGTATTCCCAGTATGTCCCACATAGTATACATGCAGTAAGTGGTTGCTAGAGAGAACCACCGAATTAACCAAGGATGGCATTTCAAGTATACCTTTATCGTGTTAAAAAAAACAACCACAAGCCAACTATTGGAAAACCAGCCATCTGCATTCTCGAAGTAATCAAAGACACCGAGGAGGAAAGCGTTAGTGTTTGGACTCAGCAGGGTCCTTCCTGGGTCTTCAGGTCACCGTTTTCTTGGGTTTCGAGAGAATTCTTGTCTTAAAGAGTCTGAGTCCTCAGGGGGAAGGAAAAACTCTTTCCTAGAAGGAGGGGACAACAGCTTCCGCCATCATTCTTGGGATGCCAAAAATCCCACAACTAGGAATATGTTAAATGACTCCCCACCTGTAGCCCTGCCCAAATTTATATACACCAGGAATTGGGTTTTATTGGTTGACTCCAGAGATGGAAGGAATTTATCAGACTCTCTCTAGAACCTGAGCGCACTGATCAGGTAGAGGCATGAAAGACAGAACTAAATTTAAGTGGGGGTAAGGGACTCAAGAGAGGGCTGCTGTTTCCAAAAACAAACTCTGCCCTTCTCTTAATTTTGCTCAGTGCCTGCCCAGATTGGAAAACTCCCACCAAAGTCAAGCTCGAATGGGAGTTACTTAGGAGGACAGGATCCCAGAGGGTTATGGGGACTGCCATGAATGGCCACCACAAATCTCCTGCCAACAGCCTCTCCTCCTTAACAGATTCTTCAACTCAGCCACTCTCTTGCTTAATGCCACAGCCAGCCAACGGGAAATACTGGGGGGTCTCAGAAACATCTTTAAAAACCTCCCTAGTGGCTTTTAATTATTTTAATAGGAAAGACATCTAAATATTAAAGACTTTTCAAGCTCCACATCGGCTTTTTTTAGGGAAACAATCTTCTCACGAGACTGCCAGATATTTCAAAAGCGAAAGCAATTTTTTATTCTAATCAATTCTGATGGCTCCCTTTTCAGAGTGGTTTCTGTCAGACTTCTCATCCAGCCACGCATAAAAGTCTCACACTGCCCCGCAGCTGGGAAAAGATTGGCCGGGAGCGTCAAAATGTGTTTACGCTTCTTGTGGAGAAACTCAACAGCAGGTTGCCCGAACCTTCAATGACCTGAGTTTATAAAAGGCACCGTGTCACAAAGGAAAGGGAACCAAAACAAGACTCGGTCATAAAACTGGATTTTAATCCTGAGTCTGCCACAGGTAGCTGTTCAACCAAATTGAAGTCTTAGTTTTCACATCCACAAAATGGGGTACGACTGACTTTAAAGGTTGTGTGTGTGTGTGTGTGTGTGTGTGTGTGTGTGTGAACGCATGTGTGGATACCATGTTAGATGCCAAAGGTCATTTTAACTGCCTTATTAGAGAAGCTTGAAAACTGATTTTTCTTTTTAAATCTGTCCCATGAGCTCCCCTCTCATTTTCATGAGCTTTGTGCCCATTTCATTGTCCCCCAGGTGTAATTCAGAGAGCAGGTATGACAAGAAAACTGGAGTAAAGCTCAAGGTGAACGTCGTCCTCTACTTTCGAGCAGCTATGGTGGACTGCAAATTGGCCTCAGTTCCTTCCGTCCCACGTTCACGCCCCTCCACAATGTGACGTCGCTATTCCTCCCATCAAGAGACAGAGTCCATTTTGCCACCCCTTGCGCCTGGCATTGGCCGTGTGACTTGCTGTGGCTAGCGGGACGTCAGCACGAGTAACGTACGAGCAGGTGGGGGCTTGCCCCCCCTGCTGCTGGTGCCCTCCCATCCACCGTGAGGACAAGCCCACGTGAAGCCAGCCAGGGAATGAGAGGTCATGGTCGTCTTCCCAGCCCTGCCGGCTATTTCAGCTCAGCCAACAGGTACAGGAGCTTGACCGGGACCGTCTCCGCTGACCACGCCAGTCCAGGTCACAGCACCCAGCCGACCCGAAGGATCATGAAAAATAGTGTTGGTGGGGCACCTGGGTGGCTTAGTCGGTTAAGTATCCAACTCCTGATTTCAGCTCACGTCATAATCTCGTGGTTCATGGGATCCAGCCCCGCATCAGGCTCTGCACTAACAGTGTGGACCCTGCTGGGGATTCCCTCTCCCTCTCTCTCTCTCTCTCTCTCACTCTCACTTTTTCCCCTTCCCCACTCGTGTGCACTCTCTCTCTCTCTCTCTGTCTCTCTCTGTCTCTCAAAATAAATAAATAAAACTTAAAAAAAAAGAAAAATTGTGTTTGTTGGTTTAGCCTACTTCATTTTGTGATTATTTTTAACGCAGCAAACACTAATCTAGCACCTCTGATACCATTTTTGTTTTACCCCAAGTTCTGGGCAGTCTCTGAGGAAAGTTATAAGGTGGGGTAATGTGCCTTTGGGGATACAAACCTTCCCCTTTAGACCTTGAGCTCCTTTGCGCCAATGATCTTACCTTACTTAGTCTGTGTTACCAGCACTGAGCACACAGTGCCAGGAACACAGCACAACTCACTAAGCGTAGAAGGAACAGAAGAAAGAGAAAAGGGAGCTGGAAGGGAAAGAGAGAGAGGGAAAGAGGGAGGAGCAAAAGAGGGAAGCGTGAAACACACATCAGGAATGAGTCTTGAAATGACGGTGTGCCTGCAGGACACTTGGCTTCCTCGCTCAGCTATGAAGAGTTAACTACCGTCTTCAAATGGTAGAGGAGCTGTGGCAGATTATCCAAAAGTTACAGCAAGGATCAGAAATTAAATTGTGTCACTAGACAGCAGTCGACTCTGATCAACTTATTTGTGGCAAATACTTTCAGTCCAGCAGAAGCACCTCAGAGAAGAACCTCTTTTTTTTTCCATGATCCTAATGATGGCAACATTACTCAGAATACTTGCTCGCCCCTTCCTGGGAAATATTTTTCTTCATCTCAGATACGCCACTTTAGAATAAAATCCCCTCTGGGATTCTGAACATTTCTCCAGCTAAGGGCATGTTGGAATGGAAAAAAGTGGGGAAGGGGAAGCAAGACCCACTCCCAAAGCCCCAGGAAGCCCCATGGTTTAGAAAGCCCTACTGCCCAACTCACACGTCCGTGAACTTCCTGTGAGGATTTGTCACCACCATGGGCAAGCCATTGGCAAATGGGGGCTCACGAAGAACCTGGTACCTCACAGGCCTGCAGCCAGAGCACAGGGGACTATGGGGCTGGGAAGTTAGCAGAGCTGCGTCAATCTCCATCCGCTCATCAAAGGTGTAGACCTTCACCCCAGAGACCTTCCCATCCACATGCAGTTTGATAGTGAGTGGGGTGTCACAGAAAGTGTCTAAGGGGCCCAGGTGCACAGACTCCTGGTGTTCCAGCAAGATCTCCGTGTCAAAGAGTGCCTGGGAGGAGTCCATGGAGAGGTAGGTGACCCATAGGGTAAGGGTGTCAGCTTGGACCGGGTGCTGGAAGAGCAGCTCCAGGCTACAGCCTTCCGAAGGGCAGGGGACCGTCATGTTCATATGGTACAGGTGGAGCTCGGGACTCCAGGCCTGCAAGCTCGGCTCACAGGGCTGGTCCACGTCTGGAGGCCCTGAGGGAGGTGAACAGAAAGACAGATGTGTCAGGGACTGTCATTAAGTCTAAAAATGAGTAGCTCACATGAACAACCAGAAAGAAGAAAGAAGAGAGCTTTGAGCCAATCCCCACAGAAGTTGGTCGACGTCGTGGGGTAGATCTTCAGTCCTACTGAGGACAAACGTGTGACAATTTAGAAGTATTGTGGCTTGCTCCATACCCCCCTACATGGGGCCTCTAATAAGCACAGTCCAGCAAGGCTTCCAGAATGGAGCGGGCCCACGTGGAAACACGAAGCTAATGCAGACAAGGTAAGTCATGTCCTTAAAGAGTCCTTGATCAGAGGAGAATTATTTGTACTGAGTTTATTAATAATGTATGATAAATCAATGCTTCTGAACCCCTGTTTTATTTATTAATAAGGCCAATGTTTGTTTCGGTCCGTCACTACATTTTGTTTAACGAGGCTCTCCGCAAAACTTTTTTCATTCCCTAAGATCACACCTTAGCAGTCCTTCCAAATTACTTTTAGCCAAATTTTATAACCATATGTTGAGATTTCCCTTTTAGTTCAGGTATGAGCAGTTAGGTCACTGCATGGAGGAAACTGCAGGCAGGAAATAGAAGCATGTATTTCTGAGTGGGGAGAAAAACAGACATTCAGTAGCTAAGCAAAAAAGGGATGGTCAAAAATCAAATATTGCAAATATATTAAGGTGAGTTCTGTGAAAATAATCTATACAAATGGTGTTCTTTCATATCATACAAGGGGAAATTCATAAAAAAGTGCTAAATTAGAATCAGCAGAGTCACAATCTAATTGGTGCCGTGCCATTAGCTGTGTGACCACGGTAAGTCTTTATAAGCCTCAATTTCCTCACTGATGAAATAAGTACTATTTAACCCCTGGGTTACTAGGTTAGTGTGAAAGACCTATACAATGTTCCATGGAAACATTTGCAAATTACATTTGCAAAAACAGAATTATTTATCCCTTCAGAATTTGGAAAATAAAGAATGCTCCAAAACCCAGAGGAGACAAATTCAAATGTGTGGGGTGTGTGTGTGTGTGTGTGTGTGTGTGTGTGTGTGTGTGTGTGTGTGTTACGTCTCACAGTCCTTATTATCTTTGGCCTGTACTGTAAATCCATTCATTCATTTATTCATCCATTCGACAAAAAAATGACTGTGTACCTCCTTTACACCTAGCACTGATCTGGGCATCGAAGAAAGATAAGCAACAAAGATTAAGTCATAATTCTCACAATAGGGTGACAGGGCACAATACTAGACAAAGCGGTAATGGCATCTTTGAAGAAAAATGAAGAAGGATAAAAGGCTAGAGAGGGATAGGGTCTAATTTAGATTACAGAGCCAGGAGTTCATTCCAGAAAGATATTTAAGCAGGGAATGTGGTTCCATTTTCTCTTCTTCATTGCATTTTAGAAAGCAGTTGGTGGTCAGTAAGTGTTCGTTAAGTAGGTTTGGATCGTATCTGTAGATATGCGTGTTTGTGCACACTCTGCCGGGGAGTCAATCACTTTCATTGTGTATATTTTAAGTACGACTGGGTTCTCCATCTTTTCAAAGCAAAGGAAGACCAGTATTTCTTAGTGGTATTTTCCAATAGCTGTCCCCAAAATATTAGCCGAGTAAAACCCCTTGGAAGCCAACCCAACAGCACCACTGTCTCAGAAAATTTTTATCATGATTTCATGGTAAGACAGGAAGCGGAGGCCTTGAAAGCTGATTTGATTTGCCTCGAGACACGATTCAATAATTAGAACCCAGACCTTCTAATTCCTTTCACCTCTACCACATAACTTTAAAGTCTGCCAAGAATTAAAAGGAGAGAAATTCAGAGCCAGGGAGTTGAATGGCCATTAAAACACTAGTACAGGACAATCTGCCACAGAAAAGACTTTTTATGAAATGCCAATCTCCACATGAGTCCAACACAATGCCAATGTGAATTTCAGAGTCGTTTTCCATTCTTCCTTGAAAACTCACATCTGAAAAAAGTTCTATATGTCCAATCAGAATCAAGTACAATGTCTCCCTCCCAATTTCTCCTTGAGGCTCCCGTCATTTGAGTGACTGGGAGCTCAAAGGGACATGTTACAGACACTGTTGACTCTAAAACCACTGTCCTTTTTCTTTTCTTTTTTCTTTGTCAGAATCAAGAGTGCAAACTAACTCAAACAGGACTGTGTCCAATTCATCTCACTAATTAGTTTTCATGATCTTAATAAATACAAGAAAAAGAAAAAGATGACAACGAGGTAAACACTGAAGATGATGGAGATGGAAGAAGTCAGGCCATTCAACGGAAGGTGCTAAAACCCCTGTCAACAGCATTTTCCGGACTTGAACTAGGATAACATTTATGCTTGAATTTGTCCTAGAGGCCTTGCTGTACGTATGTGAGTGAATATTAACTGAGAAGTATGGTGAGGACCAGGAAAAGGGACAGCTAAAAACACTTTCCCCCTCCTAGAGTCTAGGATGTAACTTAGATCACATCCAAAGCACAACCAGTACCCCGTGATTAATGGACTCATAAAATAGCATAGATGAGAACGATCAGTTTGGAACACCTAGTCCACCCCACCCCCACCCCCACCCCCACCCAGACTGGCTTGGGCCGAACGTCGGTGTTCCCTGCAATGTGTTCTCTATTACTCTCCTGATAGAGATCAGCTTACACTGTTATGTGGCAAGGCAGCTCTGTGGGCTGGTAGGGGTGCGTAATACTGAACGCCTGAGCTCTCATCCTGAAGTCACCCCCTGAGCTCAGCCGTCCTTCTCCATCCCTCTGTCCTCTATGCTGACCTCTGCTCTGCCACAGCCATCGGGCCTCCATGCTAAGCACACGTGGGACACACGAAGGTACCAGACAGTCTTTCCCAGGCCCCTGGAGACACATCCAGCAAACCACACACACACACACACACACACACACACACACACACACACACGGGCTCCCTTCTTCTCACCATGCCACTGCTCCCCCCTCCCCCCCACCCCCATTCTCAGCAGCCACCAGGTATAAACAAAAAAGCTATGGTGCTTTACCCACAGCCTCCTCTGGAGTCCAGTAACCTGAGGAGTCACACACACGCCGGGAGGAAGCTGCGTGCACGTACTGACGGAATGTCCCATCTTCAGTGCAGGCACCACACACGCTGCCTGGGACCCTGGGAAGATGAAGGGGGAAGGGACACAAGGAGAAGTGGTCAGGTGAACTGGGATCACAAAATTCGAAATTTGGAAGGCCTCTGGGGACGGGGGAGTGGCGATGGGTAGTGAGGCCCTGGGGGGTAACTGGGAACACAACTGTTTCTCAACTCATTTCCTTCTGGGGTAGACCTCCTCTTTTAAAAATTCATAGTGACATGAAAATCTCAAGGTTATGAAGCAGAAGAATTTAACTAAGTCATAAAGGAGGCCTGTGGAGATGAAAGCGGACAGCTTCTATCCTAGGAACATTCAACCCAAAATAATTATGATCTGAATCTTTCAGCATAAGACCCCTAACTAGGCTGACTTTTAATAACCCATCCCAAGACCCCTTCCATTGCTCCCAACTAAAACAGACAGCAATTTTCAGAGTAAACTCATTAACTATATGTGGCCTTATGTTTTAAACTCCCCACTTGATGTATGAAAGTCATGTGAAATGTGATGCCCCCTGGCTCTCCATTGCCTGTGTGAATACCTCCAGATTTCTTACCATGATCCAAGGTTCTTCACAAGCTAACTCCAGCCTTACTCACTTTCGTTCCTTTATGAACTTATGTCCCCAGCACAATGAACTCATCACCATTCCTCAAATATACAGCCCTTCTCACAGCTCTGTGAAACATGCTCTTCTCTCTCCTGAAAAAATAGCCTTTTAAAGCTTCTCTGCTTAACAAACTCCTATTCATCCTTCAAAGCCCCTTCACATGTAACCTCTGCAGTGGTATTTATGTCTACTCTTCTGCCTGGCAGGCGCTCTCTCTCCTCTACGCACCCACTGCAAGTTCTGGCTCCTGTCTTCGGACAGGACATTCCCGGTCTCTCCGTTGCCTATGAGCAGGCCCAGACCAAGTTCCAGTCTTTCTATGCCCAGCAGTTAGCATAGGGACTGGCTTCAGCCATCCCTCTGTAAGAGCTTGTTTTATGAGCATCCCTGAGACTATCAGCACACTCTACAAGGAGCTCTTCAACAGCCAAATGACAAGGTGAGAGCACTTGATGAGGCTCATCTCTGATACTTAGAATCTTTTTAGAAGCCCAACTGGGCATCTGAAAATGGAGGCATTAAGCCAAGGTCTCTCCCAGCTAGAGAGAGAAAATGAATATCGTGTAATAGACTAGAAAAATAATATGATTGTTAAATAGAGATAATAACTATGCGATTGGCTCCCTTTTCTTCCAAGCTCCCGTTTTTAAGCACCTTATATACCTGGCGTGGTGCCACAAGGCGCTTTTCATAAATCATTTCTAATCCCTACAAGAACTCTTGTGTTTACAAATGAGGACACTCAGGCTCAGAGAGATTAAGTCAACTGCCTAAGGTCACAGCAAGTTCCTTAATTCCTTTCCGCAAGTTCCCCAAAACCATCCAACGTCCGGGACCTTGGCAATGAAGAGGTGCAGTTAACTCCAACCTCTGACTCGGGTTAGCACCCACTTCTAACGTGGACACAACTCCAAACCACACTTCCTTGATGTACTTGGCCTCTCCAGGGCCACTGCTGAGTGCGTGGTTGGGCTCCTCTCTGACATAAGAATTCCAAATACCTACTGGGGAGGAGTAAACACAACTCCGAGTGTGACACAAATCGCTGGGTGTGTGACGCGAGTCTCCCCGACATGCATGTTGGGAGGCCTCCACGCTGTGGCCCACCTAGCTGAGAAAACGAAGCAAATTACAGCCTTTTCTGCCAACAGACTCACGGCATGCCAGTACTGATGTCTGCTCTATCGTAACGTTTGTACCAGAGGGAGAATTGAGAGATTAAATTGTTTACGTGTGTTACATAAACTGATATAAAACTCCAGTCTGCACATGCCCACAGGAGGACTTACTGTTCAGCCAGTCCGACCGAAGTTGCACAGGGTCACCCTTGCGGGAAGAGGATTCTTAAACACATCACATTTGTTGACTCACAGATGGAGCCCAGGAAAGCCTGGGTGCTGATGGCCATCAGAGCTGCTCTGTAGGATCGTTAAGTGCTAAGTCACATCATGCACTGAGTACGCATCAAGGTACTGAGGACGGGTCCCAAGATCCAGGAGGCTGGGAATGCCACTTTGAAAACCGATTCGCCTGCTTGCCCTCATCCCTGTCTCTCCCTGTCTTTTCTCCCAGGCTTTCGGCAAAGGTGGAGTGCACGGAAACATGCTCCAGGGACATGGAGCTCAGTTGCTGGGGTTGCACACCCAGGGGGGAAGTTCTAAGTAGAAGAGGGGCTATCTACCTTCTAAATGGGAAAGCTCGAAGTTCATAGAAATAATCGATTCCAGGTTTCCCGTTTCTGCAATTCGAGCAGATGCCACACTTTCACCTCTGCTTGGTTGCGGGGTCTGGGGCTAGCCACCATGCGCCTCTCTGGGGCTCGGGTCTCTGACTCATGGGGCAGGAGTCGTGCTCGCCACAAGGACCGAGGAAGACAACTGCCGGTACAATACCTAGTGCAATGCTTCACACAAAGATGGACCAAAGAGACAAGAGCCACTGCGGTCATTTAAAAGACGGTGGCAGGGCTTGACAGTGGAGAGCCCGCACAGCCCAGCAGTGGAGTTCTGGCCCTTTCCAGAGAATCCACATTCCCCCAGACTCCCAGCACTGTCACAGGGGATGCTTTTCCTGCCTTCTCTCCTTTTTTACACTTTCCCCGGTATTCATTTATACCAGTATGCAAAGGATAAGTAAGGAACTAATTTTAGGTATAACGATTCTCTTCAAAAAAAAAAACAAACAAAAAAAAAAACAAAAAAAAAAAACCCATGTATCAGGTGTCTATTGTGGCAGGCCAAGGGACAGAGATACAAAAAAATAGTCCTGCCCCCAGGGAGTGGCAGTGAAATGGGCCAAATGGGAGAACACACAGATAAGGACAACTCCGTAAGACAGTAAGCCATCAGTGGGGCAGGCACCAGGTACAAGAGGAAGCAGAGAAGGCATTAGAAACACCACAAAAGTCGGTTAAGCCCCTTACACAGCCCCTTACACAGTGAATAACCTGCCACCCCCCCCCACCTCCAGCTGCCTGAACATACCACACTTCCCCCCAACACCACTGTGCAGGCAGCAAGTCTCGGCCCCCTGCCCCTCACACCAGGGAGGATTGGTTGACCTGGACAGGTAGCAACTGCCACCTCAGCTCTGTCAGCTCATCTTCATCACCTTTGTCAACCTCTTCAAGGCTCTGGAAGCATGCCTGATCTGACCGTGACAGGCCCCTCGCCAAGGAGTAAGCACGTATGACGAGCCAGGGGCTTACCTGACAGCCCCGTGAGCTCTCCCAGGGGGAGGACGACTATGGAGGGCGGCCCTGAGCAGTGGTCCGCAGGTTTACAGACCCAAACCGGGGTTCCCCTCACTTCGCATCCTTCGCCCTGCATGTCCGACATGCCCCAGAGACCCCAGAGACATGCCCTCACCCGCGGCAAGCGCCTCTCTCACCTGTCGTGTACAACCCCACTGATTGGAGGAAGCCAGTGGATGGTGAGGGAGGTGTGGGTCTGCCCGATGACCATGGGTGGGATGGGAATGGGGGTGGGCTTCCGGCTTTGACTCCACTGCTGATACACAAGGTCCAAATAGCAATGCATCCGGGCCACCTGGTTAGGGGTGAAGCTGTCGGTGCAATCATCATCTGTGGAGACAAAAAAAAAAAAAAGGAACAGGAGAGATGAAGGCTTTAACCGCCAAGGCCCACTGAAGCAGGGGTGAATTCTGCCTTGCTCACACCCTGAGTCACTTAACACAAAGCCTCACACATACTGGGTTCCTCAGGGACTTGTCAGGCGAATAAATGTATGCTGTTCCAGAGAGTATGTAAGCCACAGTGGGGAAAGAGAAGGCAGAGAAGAGCACTGCTGATCCCTAAAGCAGGGCCAGTACCTTGCTATGAGGCCGAGCCAGGGGGAGACTCACGCCCTGGGGTAAAAGATTACTCGGAGCTGACGGTTACTTATTCAGGAAACCACAAGATGGCAGTGTTTCAGCATATGGCCTTTTTACTCATGAACATCTCCATAGTTGCAGACACCTGCTTCATGCCCAGTGACTGCCAAGGTTAGGGAGGATTCGGTGGAGACGCTCAAGGAAAGAGAGAGCCAAAATGTCAAGGATGCAGCAGGACTGGGAACGGTGGTCCTTACCTTCTTTTTAGGGCCTGCAACATCTCCCTGTTAACATAATTTTCATAGGGCTGGAAAAGGAGTTATTTTAGTTTCAGAGCTTTTTAAAAAAAAAATGTTTACTTATTTTGGGGGAGAGTGCCAGCGGGGGTGGGGGGCAGAGGCTCCGAAGAGGGCTCTGCGCTGACAGCCTGACGGCAGCCAGCCCTATGTGGGGCTTGAACTCACGAACCACAAGATTATGACCTGAGCCGAAGTCGGTCACCCAGCTGACTGAGCCACCTAGGCGCCCCTCAGAGCTTTTTTTAATGAAAGCACACCAGCTGAACACTGCCCCCTGTTCCTTAGATGGTTTTCCTGGCCCACTTCAAAGGCGGTGCCTAAACAGCTCTGCCCTCTGCACCCCGTTGTCTGGTCTCCCGTGGCAAGGGCCACTGTGTCCTCGTTGGGGGGAGGCAGGGCTGCTGGTCCTTATGAATTCAGTGTGCCTGAATTATATGCCAAAATGAGACAATAGGTGACCAGGTCACCACTCTTTTCTTCCCTTCTTTCCTTCAGAGGCATGACCAAGGCCTTGTGGTTTATCTTTTTTTTTTTTTTCAGAGTCGGGGAGAGGATAGCCTTAGAATTTATTACCAAACAAGACCCTTCACCTTACAGAAAAATCATCCCTTCCTTCTCCCTAGAATAAGTCATCAAATCAAATCAGTCCTTACTTCTAGGGATAAATTTGAGTCTGTCACCAAGAGATTATGATAAGTACTACTTTTTGCCAGAAATGAGCAAGAGAAACTGGACAAGTAAGAGACATAACCCAGGATAACAAGACCAGATAATAGGGTTGTTCCCAGGGCCAGGAAAGTAGTGCCACTTTTTAAATAAGACAGCACCTGTTTTTTTTTTTTTTTCCCTTTGGTAGGCAAGCTAAGAATCAGCCCTTGGCTCATGTTGGAAGAAGCAAATCTGATACCTTAAAAAAGAACAAAATAAAAAGGAATCCTGAGCTTGAGCTTAAAATTAACCAGGTCCATCTTCTTGACTAATTTCAAAAACAGCACAGAGGCACCTTGACCCAGAAACCTCTTTCCCCATCACTGTTGGGAGTCTCCTTCAGAGAGAATGCCTAAGAACATGGGCAAGAACAGGAATAACCAAGTTCTAGAGGTCAAAGCAATCTCAAGAGAGCTTTGGGTTTTGTCTCCTTTTTAAACCATCCAAGAGAGAGGTGTGTTTTTCTTTTGACCTCTAGTGGAGGAGAATCCAGCCCCTTAGACCCCTTCTCATCTCCATATTTGTTTAAGTTCTTCAAAGGCACACATGAGAAAGAATATGCCGTGGTAAATACACTTCAGCCCTCTGGCATGAGTGACTGCTTCACAGGCCTCTCCACCTCCCACACCTCCATACCCTGCCCTGGCCCCAAAAGGCCCCCACATAATCTTCATAGCAGATACACATACTGAAACTGTCATGATACCTGTATAGCTCATGTAGTTGCTGAACGGAGCCCCCGGGAAGTGGGTGAAGCCACAGGTATCGTTGGTAGGCTCTGGGTCCTGGCACAGCTTACTCTTGGGAGTAGGGGCGGTGTCGGCACAGAGGTCTCCCGTATCCATGGATGGCACTGTCTCCCTACAGGGGTCATCACAGGATTCCCTCTCACTGACCCCTTTGAAGACATGGTAGAGTCCCAGGACATGCCCTACCTCGTGGATCATAATGTTGGTATGGCCAGGCATGCCATAATAGGCTGGGTTGAGGACAACGCCACCTGCAAGGGAAGATTTGGAAAACGTCTCTAAGCATGTAACGAATAGCAGCCTCTGATCCTTAATTATGTCTGCTGGTAAACATCCAGTGTTCAATTTCAGCCTCTAAGGGAATACTGTACAACTTTTAGTGGCATTCAGTCACCTGCTTTTCCCTTTGGTCACAGACACCATCTGAACTAATTAATAAATGCGTCTTTAGCCCCCAACATAGATGAGGGCTGTTCTAGAAGCCAGGGAGAGCAATAAGGATGAAACGACATGATAGAGGGCCAGGATTCTTAGCGCTGGCTGCACATTAACAGCACCTAGTGAAGTTAAAAACACAGATGTCCTAGAGACCTGAATGTGAGACCTGAAATTATAAAAATCCTAGAAGATAGCACAGACAGTAATATCTCTGATATTGGCCATCGCAACATTTTTCTAGGTATGTGTCCTGAGGCAAGGGGAAATAAAAGCAAAAATAAACTATTGGGACCTCATCAAAATAAAAAGCCTCTGCACAGCAAAGGAAACAATGAACAAAACGAAATGGCAACCTACTGAATGGAAGAAGATATTCGCAAATGACATATCTGATAAAGGGTTAGTATATACATTATATAAAGAACTTACATAATTCTATACCCAAAAAACAAAGAATCCAATTTAAAAATGGGCAAAAGAAATGTACAGACATCTCTCCAAAGAAGACATACAGATGGTCAACAGACACATGAAAAGATGTTCAACATCATTCATTATCAGGGAAATGCAAATCAAAACTACAATGAGATTTCACCTCACATTTGTCAGAATGGCTAAAATAAAAAACACAAGAAACAGTAAGTGTTGGTGAGAATGCCATTTGCAATGATGTGAATGGAGCTAGAGAGTATAATCCTAAGTAAACTAACTCAGAGAGGATAGATACCATATGATTTCATTCATAGGTGGAACTGAAGACACAAAACAAATGAGCAAAGGAGAAAAGAGAGACAGAAACCAAGAAATGGATTATTAACTGTAGAGAACAAACTGATGGTTACCAGACGGGAGGTGGGGGGGAGGGAGGATGGGTGAAATAAATGACAGGAATTGAGCATACTGGTGGTACTGATGAACACCAGGTGATGTATGGAAGCGCTGAATCCCTACATTGGACACCTGAAACTAACATAACAGTGCATGATAACTCCACTGGAATTAAAAGAAAGTGAAACAAAACTGTCAAATCCATTACACTCTTGAGGAGGGTACCTGTTGGGATGAGCACGGGGTGTTGTATGGAAACCAATTTGACAATACATTTCATTAAAAAAAGATCCATTACACTCTTGCTAGAAATGTAAATTGATACAACAATTTTTATGGTAAAGAGAATGGAGGCTCCCCAATGTATACTTTTTAATTACATTGTTAATTCATTTCAAAAAAAATCAATGCATATGTGGCAGCAAAACAACAAACAAACAAACAAAAACACAGATGTCCAAATGCTAGCCCCGATGAAATGAATCCAAATATTCGAGGATGGGGATCTATGCCTTAGTATTGTTTGAGACTTCCCAGATTGAGAGCCATTGGTATGGATGAAAGCACATGGGGTTTAGAGTCAGGGAATTCTGGGTCTGAATCCTGGCCCTCCACATACTAGCTCTGAGGACTTGAACAGCTATCTGAGCTTCTAGGACCTCAGCTGTGCCGTCTGTAAAGTGGAGATGATGACACCTACTTCCTGCTTTTTGTAGGTTTGGGTCTTCTAAAGCATTTGGCATGCTGGAGGAGTTTAGTAAATGACAGTTATGTGTGCTACTTCTGAATTCATGACCCATACTCACAAGGAGCCAACGACCACTGAGACGAAAGACAAGTCCAACCAAACTACCATTCACTTCAGAATGTCAGAGGCACTACGGGAATATGTCCCACCCTCACCTCCCCCAAATCTCCCTGAGAACACCAGGGAGGTGTTTCAAAGAACAGTTGACTGCATTCATCCGGGCTTGGATGAAAGTAGTGGGCTCGCTGTAACCTTCCAAAAGTAATGGCTAAAGACCTCTCAGTGTCCCAGCTTCTATGTGTCTAGCTTCCCGATCCCAGCTTTCCAATCTCAGATTCCCAATCCCTGCTTTCCTCCTCTCCCCACGGTTGGAGCCACTTGACCTTCAAACATTGTCGGGATCGGGCCTCATCCTCATCTCTAGGACCTGAAACAGGGCCATGTCAACGGCTCTGGACCAACCCTCTGGTTGCTTCCAGGCTGCCCCTGACCCTCTGATTCAGATCTGACCCCAACTGCCAAGCCGTGCATCATCTCTCTTACCTGAGCCCTCCCTGTATCAACAGTCCACTGAGTACGGCAGTCCCTCCAAAAGAATGGCTCTGCTTTTCTTCTGGAAGATCCTTTCCAGGGACTGTCTCATTTCTGAATTCTATGTGCTGCCCTAAAGACAACTACATAAATGGTTTCATGGGCAGAATGGAATCACCGGGTATCTGGTGCCACACCCGGTGGCTCAACCTGCCCTTTTAGTGACTACCTTCCTGCAAATGACAGTTTCTAGGTCCAAGTTCTAGCTTCTCCCAGTCTACTCAGACATGCTGACATTAACCAAGGCATGCCCAGACACGTCCTGAAATACACTATCTGCTCTCACATCTACATCAGAGCCAGACCTCACCTCCCTTGTTCATCATTTCTATCACTTCCAGTAGAAGTTTTCATTCTCTCATATTAACCTTTTTTCCTTTTATAAAATTAGTTTCTGTATATTTCTTTCATTTGTGCATCATTATGTCAACATAAAGTTATTTGAAAAACAGATCTATTCCAGTAACATCCTGGGTGCTCAGTATTTGCATAAAGCCAGCAAAATGCAGCATTTCCACGTTTCAAGATGCTGACCCCTTCATGTTTACAGCAATGGCACTAGTAATCATCATCAAAGTTCATATTTTGGCTCTCAACTCTTCTTTGTTTTTTTTAAGGTTATTTATTTATTTTGGGAGAGAGAGAGGGCATGAGTGGGGTAGGGGCAGAGAGAGGGAATCCCAAGCAGGCTCCATGCTGTCAGCACAGAGACTCATGCAGGGCTCAATCCCACGAACTGTGAAATCATGACCTGAGCCGAGATCAGGAGTCAGACATTTAACTGACTGAGCCACCCGGGGGGCCCCTCTCAGCTCTTTTTCATCCACATGAGCAAAGGTGCTCTAAGAGCACCATGCTGTTTGTATCATCACTCTCTTCTGCCTTCCTCCACCCCAACCCTTCCCCCCCCCACAGGCTTAACCTGTTTCCCTCCTCCTCCTTTCCCTTCCCCCACCCCTAAGCAAGATTTGGATTCAAAAAACCAATCTGGGAGTGCCTGGGTGGCTCAGTTGGTTAAGGGTCTGACTTCGGCTCAGGTCATGATCTCACGGATCATGGGTTCGAGCCCCACGTCGGGCTCTGTGCTGACAGCTCAGAGCCTGGAGCCTGCTTCAGAGTCTGTGTCTCCCTCTTTCTCTGCCCCTCCCCTGCTCACGCTCTGTCTTTCTCTCTCTCAAAAATAAATAAACATAAAGAAAAAAACAATCTCAGGGGGCGCCTGGGTGGCCCAGTCAGTTGAGTGTCCGACTTCACTCAGGTCATGATCTCATGGTCCATGAGTTCGAGCCCCACGTTGGGCTCTGTGCTGACAGTTCAGAGCCTGGAGCCTGCTTCAGATTCTGTGTCTCCTTCTCTCTCTGCCCCTCTGTCGTATCTGATGGTTAGGTGTGCTTGAGAAAAATGAAGCATGCCACACCCACCTCCTGCAGATTGACTGGCCTAAGAACTATAGCTTCTGAAAAGCCTTGCAGCAATTTTGTTGAACCCTTTGCTTCCCAAACTTGTTTGAACACAGAACCTGTTTGGGGTAGAATACCTTTTGATGTAAGGAATACTGGATTCCTTAGAGTACAATTCATACAAAGTACCAAAGACAAAGAAAAGTCTCAAGTAACAGTTACTTTCTACCCATACATATGGTCAGTCCATCTCAAGTCCTCTTGGGATCTCCTCCAATGGTAGAAGAAAGGGGTTATAACTGAATAGAAATAAGATTACAGGAAGAAGGGCTGGCAAAAATAGGAAGGAGGGGTGGCTGGGAGTGTGCTTCTGGGAGCACTGGATGAGGATGAGAGTGGTCATTATACTAGTGGGTGTCTCATCATCCTCCAGAAGTTTCTGTCTCAACCCCAAATGAGATATTTCCCAATATAGGAATATTCTCCTTTCAATAAACCAGCTTATTTGTAAGACGAGGAAGAAGCATAAAAATGCAAGTTCTTACCACGCTCAGCAAACCTCCTCCACACCAACGACAGTGGTGAGGGTTTTCTGCCATAGCGCTCTTAATGCACATTAAGGACAGTGTAGACTTAACCAGGCAACACTTAAATTTTAATTAAAAACATAAATCTTTTATGTTCTATTTTTTTTACTGTTCTATTTTTTTACTCCAGAAAGATGAGACTTTCGCCCCCAAATCATTGTATGGAACGCACAGTAATAAGTTCAGTTGCTATGTGTGTGTCAGGTAGAATGTTATATATTCTAATTTAGAAGTAAGTGCTGTGTGCACCAATACATGCTGAGGGAAAAGCCCGGGGTTCCTCTTACAGTAATTCTGCTCGCTAGAGCCTGAGGTTAGGAAATCACGCCGGACCAGAACTTAAGAAATTTGGAAGGTGGCCCTGACCCTGAGTAGTGTATGACCTTGGCCCTGCTCCTTCATCTTTCCCAAGGTTAGCTGCAAAATGAGGGGGCTAGCCATGTTTCTCACCTAGAGTCCCTCTCATCTCGTGCCTCTAAGAGCTAACATTCGGGACTGTGTCGGCAATCATAAATACCATGTGAAGAAAAACTTGGGTTATCACGACTGTCACCCCCTTGGCCTCGTAACCTGTGTTCCAAGACTCCCCGCCTCTCGGGAGCCTGAGGGGCAGGAGAAAGCTGGGCATGAGCAACCACATTCTATTCAGATCTGCTAGACCTTCAAGGGATCCAGGTTCACCACCTGCTCATCCTCACGCCCTCTCCTTCCCGTCCCATGTGCAGGGGGTCCCACACGCTTCTTCTAGTCAACCTTTATTCCAACTAAAACACACTTGTGAAATTATTAAGGGAGTAGGTTTTAATCATACAATCACACACCCATCTGGGGAGGAGGGGAGAGACCTTATTTCATGGTTTAGTTTACGAAAGTTCTTTCATGTGTTGATAAAAATCACACACACACACACACACACACACACACACACACACACACACACACACACTCATACCAAAACCTGAGTGAGACATAAATACTGGCTGCCCAAAATCTAAAAAGAAGAATGGGAGAACTTCTTTTCATTAAGAAGGAATGAGACCTGATTAATAATAAATAAAAACAGAGTCCCTCAAATGACAAGCCCTTCCTGCCCTCTATTAGTTGGGTCTGACAACGGAGAGTCTGAGGAGCCGTGAATTCCCACCTGCTGGGGGAAACGTGTAATCCTTTTCCAGGAGCAACTTAATAGGAATAATAAAAAGATACTACCAAGTGCTACTTTCCAGTTCCTATTCTATGTTAATAGTCACACAAAGCAGCAGCATCTTCTGATGCGCCTATCTGTGCCCCACACTTTCCCGCCTTTCCATTACTGGCATGGGTCAGACTCTGAGTGGGTACCGGGGGGTCCTCACAGCACTTCCCAGAAGCCTCTCACACAAGATGGCCTTTGGAGTGACGTGGGCTCCTTCTTTGGCTGTGGACACTCACTGGAAATGTATCGATCCTTATCTTTGGGAATACTCCTTAAAAGCTCTCCAGGCTACTTCCTGATCTGTTTCATGGTAATATGAGAGTTCTTAACTCAAAGGGTTGTTACGGAGATTAAAACAGTGATGTGGATAAATAAGCATTTAGCTGATTTTCTGAAACAAAGTAACCCCAACTGTATTTTAGACCATTTGTCAATATTACTGTAATTATATAAGGCAGCCTGGCCACACAGGCTTACCTGCCCCCACCTTTTGTTGGCTTCCTCCTAACCATCTTCATTCATCAAGAAACTGGGATGGCGTCTGACCACAAACAGAGCAGACTTTCCAGAGTGAAAACTGCCATCGCCAGGCAAGGCAGACAAGCATCTCTCCATGCGAGAAGCTCTGATCTGCCCCTAGGCTGCTCACACTTTTTCCATGTTGTTCGGGTCCTGACATCCATGGGCACCCAGGAGACAGATGAGATTTGGACAGAGTTGTGAATAAACAAGTGCCCATTCAATTCAAACACAACACACTGACATTCAAAAATTTTTTGCAATAGCCTAAAATTAGTCCAATAGTGATTGTGTATGGAAAGGAAGTCTTGCAGATTGGACTGTTCCTTTTAATTACTCATAGACCTTGTTGGGAGGTCAGATTTACCCAAGACACCTTTCTTCTGCATTTCCAATAATCTATTCCTTCCTACTTCCCTAGTTATACAGAATATAATTATCATTTCTTACACTCAAAACCTGCTCAGTTTTGTTTCTCCTCAAATGAGGGATAAAATATGGTGATAGAATAGGGGGATGGGATTTCCTTCCCTACAACTGAATCCCTTTCTTTGTGTTCTCAGCTTCTTTAAAAATTGTTTTTAATGTTTATTTATTTTTGAGACAGAAAGAGAGAAAGAGAGTGTGCACACGCAAATGGGGGGGGGGGGGGGGAAGCGGGGGGCAGAGACAGAGGGAGACACACAATCCGAAGCAGGCTCCAGGCTCTGAGCTGTCAGCACAGAGCCTCACGCGGGGCTCGAATTCACGAACTGTGAGATCATGACCTGAGTCAAAGTCCAACGTTTAACTGACTGAGCCACCCAGGCATCCCTGTGTTCTCAGCTTTTATTTGCTACATGGAAACAGGAAGTAGAAGAAAGACATGCCAATATATATTTTCAACAATATCTTGGTTCTTCAAACTTTACTGTAAGACACTATCAGACTCTAACTTCATTCACCTCCCCAACACTTGTTTTAAAAGGCTGCTTAGGAGATGACGACAAAACCCAGGAGTGCCCACTCAAGGGAAACTTTGAAGCGACAGTGTGAATGGAGGGCAACATTTTGGAAGTACTCACATTTTACCCCAGTGGCTCCTGGTCCCTTAGTCCACAGCCAATTCAAGAGGTCAGGCTCTTCTACATTCAGCCATTACCTCCCTAGGAGGTAGAATATGGAGTAAAAAGGAAAAAAAAAAAAAAAAAAAAAAAAGGAAGCCCTTTTCTGTCTGTGAGATTTTCAAAGTGTATGCCATTTGGGCCCTGAGGAGATTCAGGGTTTAGCCAACATGGTAAGTGAACGAGGGTAGCGATCCTTGCCTCACATTACCAATGCCATCACCACCATCTTAGCCCGGAACAATTTTTTTTAACTAGCGGAGGAGAAAAGCAATAAAAGGGAAATAATGGGACTGTACAGATGGTGGTGGGTCCAGATAAAGTGGACTGTATTCTATATTTCAAGACCCCAGTAAAAGGATTCAAAATAGGTGCATGGATCTGACAGCAGGGGGATCTTGCCTTATTCCAGTAACGGATTCCTGAGCAAGTGCCCTAGTTCTAGAGAAAACTGGCTAAGAGGGAAGAGGGACAGAGAACCTCCGCAGAGACCCCCTGAAGGTGGGGCCTTGTGATGGAAACAACAGTCATCTCATGTGACCAGCATCACCTGATAATTATTAAGGACAAAATGCATTCTTTCCCCTATGACCTTGGCCTTTGTTTTTATTTTTTAATTTTTTTTCAACGTTTATTTATTTTTGGGACAGAGAGAGACAGAGCATGAACGGGGGAGGGGCAGAGAGAGAGGGAGACACAGAATCGGAAACAGGCTCCAGGCTCCGAGCCATCAGCCCAGAGCCCGACGCGGGGCTCGAACTCCCGGACCACGAGATCGTGACCTGGCTGAAGTCGGACGCTTAACCGACTGTGCCACCCAGGCGCCCCTGACCTTGGCATTTGTAAGCCATCTCTAAAGACAGACACAGCCTCAGGCAAAAAAAAAAAAAAGTTCAATTGACTAACAGTAAATGTCTACTACCCAGCTAAGTAGGGGCTCAAAATAGAAATTAAGTTCAATTATAGAAGAATAAATAAAAGTTACATTTCTTGCATACATGAATGTATATATTGAGACTTGAAGTCAATCCATGCCAGCACCACTAACTTGTGTATAGAACATAACATGAAAGGGGCTCCCTGGATGTAGCAACTGGTGGCCATATGTGGCACAGCTGTTGCTTAATGGACTGACAGGGAAGCACAAATACATTCTTAGAAGACCTTTCGGCCTTGGTTATAAGGGACAAGCTAAAACAATAAGACAGGGCTGTTGTGTGGTCCAGGGGATGGTGCAGGGGAAGAAAAAAAGAGCAGTTGTTGACTAAAAGATGAAATCTCAGCAGTAGAGAGCCCAAGTCCCAAGGTGATGCTGCATTTCCAAGTTCCAATGGGCTTTTCTCGGCTTTGGCACAAGACCGCCAGAGTGGCACATGGTAAAGAGAAGGATTCCCAAAGCTACTTCTATTAAAGAAGAAGAAGAAGAAGGAGGAGGAGGAGGAGGAGGAGGAGGAGGAGGAGGAGGAGGAGAAGGAGAAAACTCAGGCAGTTTGAGTAAAGGACATGAGTTGAAACGACTTGAAAACAGTTCTGTAAAATTTTTAGGGCTGAATGTTATATGGCCATAAAACAAGGAGGTTGAGGGCTAGTCTGCAGGTGCTTCCATAATTACTTCCAGTTACTGGCTGAACCACAGTCCTCCAAACACACTCTCCACAACAAGGGACAAAGTTACCAAAGTATGCCTCGGGGTGGAGGAAAAAGCACTTCAGGGCAGGGCAAGGGAAGAAGTCGCAGAGGCAGATGGACAGACAAAGGGAGAGAAAGAAAGGGAGGTTAAAAAAAAGAGGTCATGGAAGCTAGAAAAAGAAGCAAGCTTTTAACAAAACCAGCCCAGAACCCATCCATCTCCAAATCTTGTATTGGCTTCTTAGTTTTACAGCCTGTGGTCTCCTTAGAAGGAAGTCCTTGTTCTGGGCAAGACTGAACCAAGACAGGGGCACCTGGGTAGCACAGTCAGTTAAGTGTTCAACTCTTGATTCTGGCTCCGGTCGTGATCTCACAGTTTGTGAGTTTGAGCCCCACATCAGGCTCTGTGCTCATCAGCACAGATTGGGATTCTCTCTCTCTCTCTGCTCCTCCCCCTCTTGCTCTCTATCTCTCTCTCAAAATAAATAAAAATAAACTTAAAAAAAAAGACTGAACCAAGACAAGAATGTGCAGAGGGTGAAGACTGTGCAGTCTGATTTCACTTTCTGTCCTCTTTTATAGTCTCTCAGTCCACTCCTATTTTCAAGTGTCAAGCACTCAGGGGTCTTTAGCCACCCCCACACCATGGGAGAAAAGTAATCTGATTCATAATAGCTGGAAGAGGTCATTACCCAGGCACTGGAGACAGTCTGTTAATCCTTTCCTTGCTTATGGATATGGTAGTGTTACACACACACACACACACACACACACACACACACACACACACATACCAGAATTTTAGGCACCACAAAGTATGAATGGGGAAGATATTTTTAAAATTCATTTATTAATTTAGCATTTATTGAGCATCTGTTCTATGTCAGGCACTGTTCTGGACACAAAGGGTCCAATAATGACTAGGACATGTTTTAAAAGAGGAGACCTTTCAAATAGTCACAAAAAAGGTGATTGTTTACTCCACCTACTTATAAATGCATGAACCTACCTTTGGAGCGCCTCAATTTCAGGGCATGAAATTCATATCCTAGGTCAATTTTATCTAAAGCCTTCAACATCCAAGAATGCTCCCAATGTTCAAAACCCCAAGGCACCCAGAATAACCCCATTTGCTGAATGTCATCTTCTGACAATTATCTATAATAGCAGCCAGTGGGTAATTCCTAGGGACGGTCCTCATCTTGTTCCCATCATGTAGCCCCGTCTCGTGAATGATTCTAGAATCCCTCATATTTACATGAGCTCTCAAGTTTAGGTCTTTCATTTATTCTCTGTCTCCAGGGAAAATCAACCCGCTTTGGCACTGTAAAGAGAGGAGCAGCGGACTGGGAACAAGATCTGTTCCATTCTGGCCTGGCCATGTAACGACTACTTGCACCAGCGTGCTCCTCGTTACCTCCTGTAGACTCTTCGGCCCATCCCACTCTGCTGTCGGCCCCTGCACTCCACAGAAGCAGTCTGGCCGAGATTTCCAGACTGCCACGTGTCAAATCCATGGCTATTTCTCAGCACCTGCCACCTCACCCACACGGTGCATGACTGTGTCACAACTGATGTAACACGCTAATCTCAGGGTCCAACAGTTTGGTTGGGAGCGTGCTGAGGTTTGCCCTGGGGACTCCTAAGGTCTGGTTGGGGGAGAGATAGCGCACCTCTGAGCAAGTTTCTGCTGCTTTCACCTTCCCCTGCCCCCCATGGTGCTGTTACTTTGCCTTTCCCCAGACAGCTGCCACATCTGCATGACCTTGGTTTTTGCTGTTGTTTAGTTTTGTCACATTTTTTTTAATGGTAATTTATTTTTAAGAGAGAGAGAGACAGACAGACAGACAGACAGAGTGCAAGAGGGGGATGGGACAGAGAAAGAGAGGGGGACACAATCTGAAGCAGGCTCCAGGCTCTGAGCTGTCAGCACAGAGCCGAATGCGGGGCTCAAACTCACAAACCGTGAGATCATGACCTGAGCCGAAGTCAGATGCTTAACAGACTGAGCCACCCAGGCGCCCCTGCATCACCTTGTGCCAGCTCTGGCTCTCTTCTCCAGTCCACCGGGCCCCAGAGGAGCCAATACCTTTCCCGGGCACCAAAAATCTCCAGGTTGAAGGTGAGGTGGTAGACTGAGGCCACAACTAGAAAGGGTAATCACAGACACGTGGTATTCGAAGCATCTACTACTCTTGCTGCTGCTACTAATGGAGCTAACAGTTATTGAGGCCCTACTATGTGCCAGGTTCTCTTCCGTGTGCTTATCATCCCCATTTTATACTTAGGAAAGGAAGGCTCAGAGAAGTGACTTGCTCAAGATTCCATTTGTTCTTATCGAAGGGAGGCCATAGCCCACTCTATTATTCAAAGACTTTTTTCTACATGACCTGAAGACCCGATAGGTTTAAACCCTCATCAGGAGTCAGGTTCAAGTTCCCTCCCACTCAGTTCTGGGGTCCCCTGGACACTGGGGCATGTTGCTAGTGATCTGATCAGGATTTCAGAGTGTTCTTTGGCCGTACGGGCACCACCTAGAACAATTAGAATGATGACTGGCCCAGAAAACTCTGAAGTGTCTAACTTCTGTGCCAGAGAACGACAGATTCTCCTCTCTAAACTGGCCAAAATGACTTGTACTGACTTCATTTCTCTGCAGCAGATGCATCTGTGGCCCACACGGGACTTTCTCAAAGCTCTGTCTTTAGGTAGCTGGTATAGCCCTGAATCCAGCTCCTCCTCTTGCTTCTGTGAAAGTCCCTTCATAGTCAGATTGCAGAGACCCCAAACTCAACATATCCAAACCAAACCAGCTCCCCATGTGCTCCTTCTCTTCCTGTATTTTCTACCTTGGCACCACTATGCACTCAGTCAATCAAACAGAGTTCCTTTTTTTCCCATCTATTTATGATAACAAGTTTCTCAGCACTCAGAGCTATCAAAGAAAACAAAAGGCAATGTATAACTGGTGCTGAATCTTGTTGCCCTGTAGCAATAACTACTATTCATCCACAGAGACAAGAACTAATTTGAGGAAGAAAAGCCACATTTTCCTCATTAAAATAGGCATTTCTCTTTTTGTTTGCTAGTTATTAATCAACATTTTAAAACAGTGTTTTGATCAATTTTGGACAAGTAATCATTTCAAAAGATGACTCACTGAGAAGAAATCTTTTGACACTTTATAGCTTATGATCAGTATCAATGTTAATATCCTGTTTGTGTTACTGCACTACAGTTTTGCTGATGTTACTGCTGGAGGACAATGGGTAAAGGGTACGTAGAATCTTTTGGTACCGTATTTTAGAACATATGTGGACATGCAATTATATCAAAATAAAAAGTTTAATTGAAACATTATCACAAAAGAGTTGTTTTATTTATTTAAAATATGTTTTTGGGGGCTCCTGGGTGGCTCCGTTGGTTAAGCGTCTGACTTCAGCTCAGGTCATGATCTCACGTTCCGTGAGTTCAAGCCCCGCGTCGAGCTCTGTGCTGACAGCTCAGAGCTTCGAGCCTGCTCAGATTCTGTGTCTCCCTCTCTTTCTCTGTCCCACCCCCCCATCCTTGCACTGTCTCTCTCACTGTTAAAAATAAATAAACATAATAAAAATACATAAAATAAAATATGTTTTGGCAGAGAAACAGATGACTCACTAAAGACTTTTAAAAACATGTATATGCTACGTTAGTGTGAAGTTCTACAGGAGAAATGGAATGGAAACACAAATTCAAAGAGAAAAAAAGTACAATGAATAACTTGCCAGTGTTAAAAAAAAAAGTGCATGGCCATGAATTTGTGAATGATGGTGATTATCAAATCATTATGTGACCAAAGATTCATTTAGGAGAGTACATTTAAATTTTATTTTAAAACGTCAATAATTTAAAATGATATGGCAGGAATTATTTTCTTTGCCGCTATTTAAGCTTCTAATTATATTTTTAGATGTTGCTTTTAGAGAGCAGAAGTAAGTTTGGAAGGCACTGCTCTAGCCATCCCAAGTACATTCCACTCCTCAGCACGCCCAGGTTTTGAACGGCCTGAACCTTGGTATCCCTCAGCTCCTTTAGCCCGGATTTCGGTCTCATGGTCTGCCAAGCCAACTATGGCTCCTCTTTCAACTGTCCTCTCAAGCCTCCACCCCTCCGGGAGTTCTTCCCTGATGCTCTGAGCACAGTTAGGCACTTTCTCTCCCTGTTCCTACCTGACCTCACGTTAGGTGCCATCCCACCGTAGCGGAAGTGTGTTATTTGTATGTCTGCCTTGCAGTTACACAGCGCAAACCTTTAGGGTGAACTCATTTTATTGTTGTAACTCTAAGTATTGCCACAGACCGATTCGACAGCTTTTCTTTGAATAAACGATTATGAGAACGGTATGGCCAGCTTACAAAAAGGCTGGCTTACCGTAAATTTAAGTCTCCTGCCTTTGAAGATACACTTTTGGTTCAAGTGCTGTGTACTAAGGCTAAAGATGTCCAAACTACCGAATGTTAGAGCTCAAGGGGATCTCATTCATTTATTTATTTATTAAAGAATGCTACCCTGCGTTACCACAGTCTTAAAAGCACAAAATTTTGCTAGAAGTCAGAAAGGCTATGGATGGAAAAACACAAGCATGCAGTACATCGGTCTTTGTGCATACCAACTTAAGGCGTTGGTAGTCAGAAACTAGATTCAGTCTTCACAACTCTCAGGCTAGTGGACTTATCTGCCGACCCTCAAAATGCAGGGTTCTTGAATGTTGACACAAACAGACAATCTTAATCTTGAGTCTTGGAAAGACCGTATTTAGAAAATCCTAATGTCTTCCTCTATCACGTTATGCTACACCTGCTCTACCCCTGAGTCATGTCAATATGGTTCCTTTGTTCAGTCACAGTTATGACCGAACCAGAAATAAATAAGAACGCGAGCAACTTCTATTGAGCCAGACCTTTCAGCTGTTCAGTCTAGTCTTCTACTTTTGAAAAGCACATTCAGGAACATGTTATAGGAAAACAGTTATTCCTCAGGGGGTTAAAAATAAAATATAAATATGTCTAGCTTCTTTTGCAATTCGTTATGAGCCAGTGACTCATGAGACAATTTCATCTCTTCTTGAAACCACTTAAATTTCATACCTTCACTCACTTATTCATTCATCCCTTCATTCAGTGAGCCTTCGCAGAGCTCAGAGAGGTCACAGAACTTACTCGGATTTCACCAGTTGTTACGATCACTTGTGTGTGTGTGTGTGTGTGTGTGTGTGTGTGTGTGTGTGTGTGTGTCTTGTGGTTCTTTGCAATTTTATCACACATGTACCTTGAACTACTGCCGCATTCAAGACACTGAACCGTTCCATCACCATTAAGAATCTCTCCTACTATCCTTCATGTCACACCCATCCTATGTCCCTCTCCCCATACCCCGATCCCAGCCCCTGGCAACCACTAACTTGTTATTTCTATAATTTCCTCATTTTGAGGCCACTACATAGAATTTTGAGAATGCCACCTAAATCATACAGCATGTAACTTGTGAGATTTTTTTTCATTCAGCATAAGATCCTTGAGATGCATCTAAGTTGTTGTATGTATTCACGCTTTTTTCCTTTTTTAAACGTTTTTATTTTTTGAGAGAGAGAGAGACAGACCGTGAGTGGGGGAGGGGCAGAAAGAGAGGGAGACCCAGCATCCAAAGCAGGCTCCAGGCTCCAAGCTGCCAGCACAGAGCCCGACGCGGGGCTTGAACCCACGAACCGTGAGATCATGACCTGAGCCAAAGTCAGCCGCTTAACCGACTGAGTCACCCAGGTGCCTCCCCACTCTGTTCCTTTTTAGTGCTGGGTAGTATTCCACTGTGTGGACGTACCACACTTCGCTCAAGCAGTTAGCATGGAAGGACATGTTTGTCTTCTCCAGTTCTTAGGCTCTTACAAATAAAGGTGCCATGAAGACTGATGTACAGGTTTTTGAGTGGACGTATGTTTTGATTTATCAGGGATCAATGTCCAAGAGTCCATCTGCTGGATCATGGGGTAAGTATAGGTTTAGTTTTATAAGAAATTGCCAAAGTACTCTCCAGAGTGGCCGTGCCATTTTACTTTCCCACCAGCAATGTATGAGAGGTCTGGTTTCTCTGCATCCCCACCAGCATTTAGTATTATCACTGTTCTTTATTTTAGCTCTTCTAAAAAGTGTGTTATGATACCTCACTATGGTTTTAATTTGCATTTCCCTAATAGCTAATAATTCTGAACATCTTTCCATGTGCTTATTTTCTTTGGTAAAATGTCTGTTCATGTCTTTGCCCATTTTCTTTTTTTTATGTTTATTTATTTTATGAGAGAGAGAGACAGAGAGAGAGAGAGGGAGGGAGAGGGAGAGGGAGAGGGAGAGGGAGAGGGAGAGGGAGAGGGAGAGGGAGGGGGAGAGGGAGAGGGAGGGGGAGAGGGAGGGGGAGAGGGAGAGGGAGAGGGAGGAGCAGAGAGACAGGAAGAGAGAGAACTCCAAGCAGGCCCCCACCCCCACCCCACTGTCAGCACAGAGCCCGACATGGGGCTCAGTCCCACAAACCATGAGATCATGACCTGAGCTGAAATCAAGAGTTGGACACTTAACTGACTGAGCCACCCAGGTGCCCTGAATGTCTCTGCCCATTTTCTAACTGGAATATCTTACTAGTGAATTTTGAAATTCTTTATATATCCTAGATACAGATCTTTTAGGAGATGTGTGGTCTTCAAATATTGCCTCCAAGTCTGCCATTTCTTTGTTCATCTTAACAAAGTGTTTCTCAGAGAAAATTTTTTTAAGTTTTAAGTCCAATTTATCAGTTTTTATTATTATGGACCATGCTTTGAGTGGATATGTCAGCACTCTTCATCTAGCCCTGCCCTGAAGATTTTCTCTTATGTTTTCTTTTAAAAGCTCTATAGGTTTGTTTTTATATTTAAATCTCTGATCTATGTTGACTTAATTTTTTACAAGGTGTGAGATTCATATTGAAATTCAATTTTTTTTGGCCCATGAATGCCCAATTGCTGTAACGTCATTTGCTGAAAATACCTATTGGCTATTGATGTCTGTAGCATATATAAAAATACTGCCTCTTTCATTTCTCATAGTGGCAATATATTCTTTCTCTCTCGTGTTTTATTTTTTGATCAGTTTTTCTTGGCCCCTCCCCTAAAAAACTTAAACTTTTTTTTAAGTAATGTTTACTTTCTATTTCTTCTCTTTTTCATTATTCTTTTTATTACTTCCTCTGTCTTCATTTTTTATTTAATATGTTATTCTTTGCTCGTTTCTTGAGATGGATAGCTTCGATTTTTCCTTTTCTAATATATAAAGCTACAGATTTCACTCTACTTACAGCTTCTTGTATATACCACAAGTTTTGATACGCCCTATTGTCATAATCATTTTAAAATATGTTCCTATTTCCCTTACAATTTATTCTTTGAACCATGAGGTAATTAGAAGTTTATTACATAGTTTCCAAATATTTGGAGACTTTCTAGTTTTTTGTTGTTGTTGTTGTTGTTTGTTGTTGTTATTGACTTCTAGCTTCTTTCCAGTGATATGAGATGGCAAAGACTTCCTGATGGCAATTCTCTGTAATTTACTTTTTGGCCCTTGGTAAATTTTCCATGACACATGAGAACCGTATATTCTTCACTGTTTAAATACACTTTCCTAATTTTGTTAACTAAGTCATTTATTAATCATTTTTCAAATATTCTAGACCTCTACTAAATATTTATTTACTTACTATTTTCTGAGAAAATTGTTTTTAAAACACCAACTATGATTTTGGATCTGTCTGTTTTCTTTTTCTTTTTGTCAAATTTTGCTTTACATATTTTTGGGCGTGTTATTGGATGTACACATTTATCACAGTTATATTTTCTAATTGAATTTACTTTTTCATCATTATAAAGTATTCCTACTTATCTCTGGTAATATGTACTACCTTAAAGTTTACTTTATCTGGTATAAGAAAGCTATACTGACTTTCTTTGGACTAGTATCTTCATTATATATATATTCTCATCCTTATACTTTCAGTCTTTTTGTGTTCTCATGTTTAAGAAATGTCTCTTACAAGTACCACATGGTTGGGTTTTATTTTCAATCTGACAATTTTTTTACTTTAAAGTGGTATGTTTACAGGGGCCTGGGCGGCTCAGTCGGTTGAGCATACTACTCTTGATTTCTGTTCAGGTTGTGATCTCATGGTCGTGAGATCGAGTCCCACACTGAGCATGGAGGCTGCTTAAGAGACTCCCTCTCCCTCTGCCCCTCCCCCACTCGTGCTTCCTCTCTCTCCCTCTCTCTCGCGCTCAATAAATTTTTAAAAAATTAAAACATATGGGTATCTCAAAACATTTCATGGGACATCTTATTTAAAAAAATGATATGTTTTTTCCATTTGCATTCAACATTACTAATACATTAGGTCTTAATCAATATCTTACTTTTTGTTTCTATTTGTTCTGTTATTTATTCCTATTTTCTCTCCTTTTGTTGCCTTTTCTGGGTCAATTCATGGCTTGCTGGTTTAACTTGTAAAA
Organism: Felis catus; assembly: GCF_018350175.1. Taxonomy (NCBI): domain Eukaryota; kingdom Metazoa; phylum Chordata; class Mammalia; order Carnivora; family Felidae; genus Felis; species Felis catus. Next base: position 18,400,758 of record NC_058384.1, on the reverse strand, counting down.
GATTGTCTTTTAATGGTCATCCTGAAGGTAACAACATGCATTTTTTACTTATTACTGTCTAAAATTACTAAAATCAGTATTTTTCTAGATACAGGCAAGGAAAGCACCTTAAGTTCTTTAACTTCATTTATTTTCTGTCTTTTGTGTGGTTGTTGTTATCTTTTGATTCTACCCATATTTTAAACCAAAAACACATTTTTATTATTACTTTTAATATTTGTATCCTTTCTAATATCATTCATTCCATTTTATATGTCTCTACTTCCCATCTGGGGTCATTTTCTTTCTGCTTGCATAGTTTTCTCCAGTATTATTTTACTGCTGATATCAAATCATCTCAGTTTTTATCTGTCTGACTATATTTTAAATTTTTCTTCATTTTAAAAGATATTTTTGGGGGCACCTGGGTGGCTCAGTCGGTTAAGCGTCCGACTTCAGCTCAGGTCACGATCTCACGGTCTGTGAGTTCGAGCCCTGCGTCAGGCTCTGGGCTGATGGCTCAGAGCCTGGAGCCTGCTTCCAATTCTGTGTCTCCCTCTCTCTCTGCCCCTCCCCCGTTCATGCTCTGTCTCTCTCTGTCTCAAAAATAAATAAAGGTTAAAAAAAATTAAAAAAAAATATTTTTGCTGAATACAGTATTCTAAGTTGACAGTTATTTTCTTTTAGCATCTAAGAAATTATATCTGCTCTCTGATGACCCCCATAGTTTCTGTTGAAAAGTCAGCATATGAATCTCACTGTTTCTCCTTTTAAAGTAATGTACCTTTTTTCTCTAGCTACTTCTGAGGGTTTTTTTTTTTCTCTGTTTTTGGTTGGTAAGTACTTTTGCTATAATGGATCTAGTTTTTATTTTCTTTCTATTTCATCCTTCTTGGGGTTTGTAAAACATTTTGAATCTGTGGTTTGATATCTTCTGTCACTTTACTAAAGTCTCAGCCATTATCTCCTTGGTATTTTTTTGACCCGATAGCTTTCTTTTTCTTCCAGATCTCCAATTTACATTAGAAAATTTCCATCAGGTCTCACACGTCTCAAGTTATGTTCTATATTTTTCCAACACTTTTTCTCCCTGAGCTTCGGTATGAATGTTTTCTACAATTTTCTAGTTCTTTTATTCTCTCCCTTACTCACAAACCTATTAATTTCCTAATTTCAATCTATATCTTTTGTTCTAAAATTTTCATTTAATTCATTATTATTCATTCCAGTTCTCTGAATATACTCTCCATTTTAAATACATTTTTAACATATTAATATAATTATCTTAACGCCAATATCCAATAACTCCAGTATTTGGGTAATCTGTGAGTCTGTATTTATTAATGATTGCTTATTTACCATCATTTGGTCCTGTCTCTTGGCATAACTGATAATTTTTTATTGATTGCTGGATACTGTGCATAACAACTTGTAGAAGCTCTTCATGATGCTGTCTTCCTCTAGAGTATATTCAATTTTCTTTTGCTAGGCATTTAAATATAAGCAAATGACTTTCTTTCACGCAGAGATTTAAGAGTGTTCCAGGCTGGATTTTAAGCTTTGTATTATATGGGCTCTTTCTGTCTCTCAGGGCCCCTCCTCTTTGACAGGGAGGGCCTCAGCTCCAATTTTTTCTCCCCTCTACTATGAGACTCCTGAAACCATTGTTTGGTTTTTTAATCTCTTAGAAGTTATTTTCTATTTTTTTTCTTGGCCACTAGCCCTAAGAATGCATGGGTTAGTAGTTAGCAGATATTTTAAAAGAAAATTCTGAGCAGAACATCAGGCTCTTTTTTGGGATTTCCATTTCTTTGGGAGTCTCGGATGACTTAGAAGGCCTGACCTCCAATTTTTGTCTCCCCAGTAGTGAGATTTCATCAGGCTCTAGCTGCTCTCTGCTCTGCCTCTATTCCTTTCACTGAGAATTTGGCAATTTCCCTGAATGGAAAAAAACAACTGAGTTACATACAGATCTCACTTTAATGCATTTTCTTCTCACTGGGATTGGGCCTTCATCCTTGTTGTCTCGGCTGTTGTCTGATGTCTTCAAATAAGTTTTTTCTTATTTTATCCATTTTTATAGTTAAATGAATCTTGTCAATGGCTCAGCTCCAATAAAGTTAGAAAACATTCGGTGGTCTGCTCCCAGCCCAGTGCTTCTTATCAGGAGTCCAAGACTTGTCTCCATAATGGCCAGACAGATCACTTCTAAAGGTTTTTAAACACATAGATTCAGTTCCCAGTGATAGATCTGGGAATCATGAAAACTGAAGCCAGGTAAACCTTGCCATCAGGACCCTCTCACATATACACCAAAAACGTTAAACATTGGCAAATCAGGTGTGCACTAACTTGGGGATACTTTTTTGCAGTGTTGCGTGTTCCTCTGAACTCACTATTATTAAATGCATTATTGGAATATGACCTTCTAGCCTACCATGAAGGCTAGAATGACACATTTGCTTTCATCTAGAAAGCACTAACCCCACAAGTTTATGATTTCTCATGTACCCTGAGCTGCAAATATAAAATTTAGTGGTACAAGGATTGCAGAGCCCTAAAACTGTATCGGATACCATAGAGTCAATGGAACCCAGCATACTAATGCAGCATTCAGTTGGAACCACCCCATGTTTAATTTTTTATTGTCTCCTCCTTTGCTTGAGATATGTACCCCTTCTAGATGTTGACCTGATTCACTCCAGAGATCTTCACATTCTGGTTTCCCCCTGAGCAGCAAACAATATTTTTTCATCTATTGCTAACCTACTTCTCGTCTTCCACCTTCCCCAATCCACAATACTAGCTGTCCTTTGACAACTTGCTCATATTTTCTTTAATTATCAATTCAACCTGTTTTGGACTCTACTTCACAATGACCCGATCATACATGGATTTCACATCTACGGCATTATGTGATCTTCCTTCAATTTATTTCTCTCTGCCTCATAAATGATTACTAAGAAGACTAACTTCACATAACCTATTTCAAGTCATTTATAAAATGGTTTCTAGTCTCTACAGTCATTCTCTTTCCAACATGAAAGATTCCTCCCAGTTATGGTAATGCAGTTTTAAAATAAATTTCGGTAGAATCCCACTCAAGACTCTACATATAAATTTTATTGAGTAATTCCTTTTTAGCCACATTAACTGATTTAATGACTTATTGACTGATCAGTAAGATTTTCTTCATAACAATGATAACACATTGTAACAGGAATTTCTTAAGAATGCAGAGGTTCAAGTGTTAAGGTGTCACCCTTTTCCTAGGTAAGCAGGCAAGTCCCACCGGCCTGAATTTCCCAGGATACCCTCAGGCCCCCGATCCTGGATCCGTGGATCCCGAGGACCCATAGGCACAGCACGCCAGCCTTCCTGCACAGTGATGACTGCAAACCAGGTTTTACAGTCCAGCCAACTTTTTTGCTAATTTCCTCCTCGAGGCTCTCCAAGATGTAAAACGGATCTTATTACACATCAGCAACTTATTTACCTAGAGATCATATATTTGTCTAGAACATCCTGAGTATTTGCCACTGCTTGCTCTAATACCTCTTTCTTATCTGTATTAAACATTTTGACAGTTTCTCCCAAAAGCCATCCTCAGCCCAAGGCAGCGAATTCACAGAGTGAATGTATTTTTCTCTTTATTTCTTTTTTCCTCAAACTCCCTTCACATAGTCCCTTGGGGCCCCCTTAAGTTTTCTGCCATATCTGGTCTTCACTTACCCAGGTGACTGATGGCTTCCTTGTCCCAAGGCCAGGTGGCAGCGCCTGCAAGGTCTTCCCGCACGGAGCTGGCAAAGTAGACATTGAGGAAGTGAGTACTGTTGAGCTGCAGTGCCTCCTTCAGCTCCTTCACACTCATGTATGCCCTGGACAGCACACAAGAGGAGAGCACGTCACGCTGAGGATCAGTACATAGAAAACAGCAGAGCCAGACCGAATCAGATTCTGACACTCCCAGCCAGCATTGCCCTCTGGAGGGGCAGAGGGGCAGAGACCAGGCTGTCCTAAAGATCACACAAAAGGCACTAACACACATTTGGCAGATTTACTCCACGATAAATAACGTGGAGTTATTTTATTATTAGCACGGTATTTTTAGCACTATATTATTTATATGAATATTCGGTGTTTGATGTCATACTCCATTCCCAGTCTACATCTAGGTTATTTTTTCAAGATAAATCTAATGATAGTCCTAATTATTTGCCCAGAGGATTAACCCCCGGCCATGGTGAAGTTCCAACTCTCAGTTCCTGGTTCCTTCTGCCATACTGCATGAATGTTATTAGGATCAGAGGACCAACTGAATCTCTGTTTCAGTATATGGTGACTTCGGGCCTTATTTAAAAAAAAAAACAAACATAATGGTGACTAGGAAACATAAAGTAAAAAGAGAAAAAAGAAAAGATGAGTTATGGGTTGGAAAAGATACCATAAAGTAACTGCAAAGAATGTTAATTGTGTATGTATTTTTCTTTCTAGTCCCTTAATCTGTAGACACGACTCCAACTCCGACTACCTTATGCTACCTAACAAGTATCTTTTCTGGTGGCCTTCAAAGCACTAGGCAATATCACGTTTGCACTTATGCACAGAATTAAAGGTCTACTAAAAACACATGCCGTACGGCCCATAAAAAAGGGAAACAAGCATGCTGTCCCTTTATGAGCTCATACATAGCCAAAGACCTTCATCTTCCTCGCATCAGTGAAACTTTAAACTTACCATAAGCAAACAGACTCACTCAACAGTCTCACTGAAGAGCTATTTTAAGAACAAGCAACTAAAGCAGAGCTCAGTGGCCCTTTGGATCCACTGGATGCTTCCCGTAGCGATCATGGTCTGCCACTCAAAAAGGGGAATGTCCCTATCACAGCTTGAACTGGGCAGACAGCTCCCTCAACATTAGTTGGAAATTTCCTTCACAGATCATGCTTCATTGCTGCCATTCTGCTAGACCAGCTGAAATCCAGAAGCTCATGTTAGGACAGCGTGACCCTTCTTCTCTTGCTTATTCTGCCTCCCAACCACACTGTTGATGCAATCTATTTAATCCACATGTAGGATATACTGGCAGGGAGTACCCAAGAAATAGAGATCCCAAAGAAGATTGTTTCTGTGTTCTTTGGAACAGAACCAAAAAAAGGGGAATAAAAGTTAAGAAACAAAAAAGAGTTTGCTTTCGAACCACAGATACTTGGGAGAAAACAGATTTAAAAAATACTTTTTCATATTGACTTATAATATCTTGGAAAAATAGTTCTAAGCCCCAAGAAATCATCCAAGTTCCATGAGGTGATGTCACATGTGATCAGAGGGATATTCCTTCTGCTGCTTTCCTGGAGACACAATGTTTTTTGGACCGTCGCCTGCTTTTCCCTGGATATTAGTCACATTCTCTTTCCCTTTCTCCTTTATGAAAAATAATGACAATTTCCTGTATTGACAAATTGATGGTTTGGAGCTATGATGACATCAAACAATTCTTCAACATGGAGAAGCAGGGCCAGAAGAAAGGAGCAGAGAAAGCATGAATAGGGAGAGAGAAGGGAAGGGAAGGGAAGGGAAGGGAAGGGAAGGGAAGGGAAGGGAAGGGAAGGGAAGGGAAGGGAAGGGAAGGGAAGGGAAGGGAACGGAAGGAAATAAGGTTAGAAAGAATCAGAGACTGAGCCTACACACAGCTCAAGGTACCAAAAAAAGACAAGTCACACCCTTTCTCTGTTTCTATTTCAGAGTCCCCATTAAAATTGGGAGTTGGTAATTTGACAGGTTTTTTTTTTCTCTTTTCTCCTCCCTCGCTTTCCCCAAATCCCCCTGCTCCTGGCATGGTTTACTTGGGCTATCTTTGTGTTACTGGCTTCTCTGTCTGCCATTAACCAGCCTTGGCTGCCATCCTTCTGTCCTCCTTCAACCCAGCAGTGGCACTAATTTCCCTTGAGCACACTCCAAGAGGCCTCCTCCTCCACCAGCCTCATTAGCTGGTTCTACTCATCTTCCTTGTTCTTTTTGCCCAATCCTCTCTCAAGCCATAAATTACTCTTCCAGATGAGAGTGTTTATGTCATGCTGGTGGCAAACTGGGTGTGGTTGCTCTGACTCTTGCACTCCACAGAGATATGTGTAGATGGAAATCAGCACATATAAGGGGGGGAATACATTTTAAAAAGCTAGAGACGGTTGGAAATAGTCATTAAATGAACTGGTAGAAGATAATCTTATTTTGTTGGAAACAAAGATGTTTTTTCTAGATTATTGCTTAATCTATAAAGAGTAAAGCTGTAGCTATCAGTGTGTCTGCTTTGCATGTAGGATGCCTTGCCTATAATAACATGTACACCTTTTCAGAACTTAGAGCTAATAAAGATAAACAACTTACTGATGTGACCAGAGTCTGGCTTAGACCTAGGGTATGGAAAAATGGACATTACTCTTAAATTCAGAGCATAACATCTTGCTTTAGAAATGATGTGTTCAGAGAGAGACTTGATATGCAAAATAATTTATTCAAAGAAAGGTCAAAAAATATACATAAATGTCAGAAAAAGCATAAGCTTTTTGAACTGACCAGACCGTGTATGGAAAGGGAGATGAACTGAATTAATCTGCTTAATTTCTGCCAGGATCTCCGTTTGCTCATATTCCCCATACCCTGGACTGAGGTACTCACCATAAAATTCTCTCTGAGGTCTCAGACCAACCAAAGTGAAATTGCGTTTTGATGTTTATAAAAATTGTCTCAGAAACAAGTTCTGCTTGAGGCACACATCAAGTTGTTCCGCCCACCGCTCAAGTCTGTTATTTCTGACATGGCCCCTGGAAGAATGCATACCCGCCTCACCATTTTATGACAGCGACCTGCTGGTTTGGGATTAACCGTTGCCTGCTATCTAGACCTGTATTTCTTTGTCCCGCAGACTTAGTGCATTCATTTGGATCCGTGCCGTGGCTCCTCGACTGCTGACTCCCAGCCACACTCCAGTGTCTTGAGAGTACATGCAACCCCAACTTTTGCTTAGTTTCTAAGGAGAAGTGAAAGAATATAAAGCATGCCTATTTGTGCTCTAGCTTAATAGTTGAATAACTGATTCCTTTGTAGACTAACAGAAATAATTTCAAGAATGAAGGCAGAAAGAAGAAAAAGATCACGGGCTGTCTGAAGGACACTGAACCGGCCATCAAAAATTGGCACGCTGAAAAATAAGACATAAATGATGTACGTGTGCCCCGAGATCTCCCACAGCCAGAGCAAGCCCTCTCCAGAGGAAGGCCCTTCTACAGGTGAACAGCAGCCTCCATGACAACAAAACCGGGTGCTCCCAAGGCCCTTCAGCCAATCAGTGTCATGGCAACAACGGTGCCAAAGTTGGAGTATTTTCGGTTGGTTAGATCAAAACCTTGCTGTCATTATTGTACACGATGGTTCTCTACCCAGTGTGTGCAGAAGGGTCTGCCACCTCATCTCCCATGCACTTTGCCAACCATGCTTCTCCCTCTTGGTCAACATCACCTTTGGCCTGCTTCCCCAACCCTTTCATTGTGCCCGCACCACGGGGCTTATCAGTCTACAGAGTACCAACTAGTGTTCTCCCAGTGCCCAGTGCAACTCTAAAAACAGTTTTCTCCTTCTCTCAAATTCCCCCTGCCCTTAGGTGCATGGGACTCTACTACATCACCATACACTTTATACTCTTCTTCTCTTCCCACCTTCTGGTTAGTCCATACACATCAAGGGTTTCAGCATCTCGCCCAAAGCCTTCTCCTTCCCCACCTCCTATCGTAACCTGAGAAATTTCAACATCTATGTGAAACATCACTGAAAACAGTCTTCTTTTTGACTTCCTTACCTCCAGTTGCCCCCCCCCACCTCATTCTCACGGTCACCTTTATTGAGAGTGGTTTTTTATTCCTCGCCTCCTGTAGATCTTTAATTCTACTTGTCTCTACTTAGACTTGTTTATGGTCACCTCCTCTCCAGGAATGATTGGAGATCACGATTCTTCTTTTGTTCCTCCTCTCCCACCAACTTCAATCTCTTAATCCCCTGACTCTTAGTAAATGATCATGCCTCCTTCTTCAATGGTAAAATTGAAGCCATTCATCATGAATGCTAACACACACACACACACACACACACACACACACACACCCTTCCTTGCCTATTTTTATTCCCTTACCTCTGGTCCCACAGGATGAGGTTTCTGAGCAAATAATAGCTAACACCCTCTCTTTCTCCTTCTCCCTTTCCAATTCAAACTTCTTGAAAGAATAATTTCCCAATCTCCCATGGCTTTTTCCCATGCACCCCCTAATCCCATTGTAACCTGGCTTTCATTGGCACCACTTTATCAAAACTGCTTTTGTTAAAGTTGTCAGTGACCTCAGAACTGTCCCTTCCCACAAAATGAGAAAAGTTCAGTCACCTTCTTATGGGAATCCTTTGCTGTATTTTTATATTTACTTACTTCCTGCTTCTTAAAGTTCTCTACTTCCTTTGCTTTTTTTTGCAATGTTCTTTTCTGGCTGTATTCTTGCTTTTGAGACCACTCTCAAAAGGGCTCCTCTTTCCCCCTTCTAATCCTTAAAAGTTATTCCCCAGGGTCCAGTGGTTCTGTTCGGGTACATTCTTTTGTCATGCTCCTTGTTCACTAGTGGAAACTCTTCTACATCTGAACTTGGAAAGCATCATCAGTGCTTGGGTAACTCTCAGAGAGGAAGAGAGAGAGAGAGAGAGAGAGAGAGAGAGAGAGAGAGAGAGAGAGAGAAATGACTATAGATTTGATTCTTGCTTCTGTTTTAAAGCAGGACATCTCCACCTAGACCATATACAGACATCTTAAGGTCAAAATGTCAATGTGATGGATGGTTCTACCTGAGCACAAAAGAATTCAGATACAGTGAAGCTCAGTAAATCTGAAATAAATAGTGATCTGACCAATGAATCTATGGACATCTTTTCCATGGACAGATACGCAGGAAGGGTTGTTTTGCTAAACACAGAGGAAGTATATGTCTGTGGCCACAGAAAGACAAAAAGGCTAGGACAAGGGAAGGACCACATGGCATTTTGTCCCCTACCTAATTTTATAGACTGGATTTTGAGCTCCTCAGGAAAAAACAAACAGCAGTCGTTTCATAAAATCCGTGCAACCCGGGATACACAAGCAATGCTTTCAGGCCTAATAACAAAATGAAGCACCAGTTGAGGATAAGGGACACTCTCTCCATTTCTGGAAAGAATTAAGGGATGTCAGCACCATTCTAGCACTTGAGAGTTTTACAACCTTGGGTTGCATTGGAAGCCAGCTCTCTCAGGAGGCCAGCTTTTCCCTAGAGAAACAGTGAGGGCAAGAGCATCAGCTGGAAACGCTGAGTGTCAGCAGGCAAGGTACATACCATTGCCAGAGTTCAATGGCAAACAGCAGGAGAACCGCAGAAACTGGTGGCCATGAGTGTTTAAGGCACACCCTTCTGGAGACTCCCAGAAATACTACAGAAAGGGAACGTTGTCTGAGGGTAAGATTTTGGTTATATATTGAACTAATGTAATTTGATTGTTAATGGTAGCATGACCTCATTCATGCCCACAGGGCCAAGTGACTACATTTGTCTCTGACACTGAACTCAGTCTTTTTTTTCCACTCCTACTTCTCCAGTGTCTGTCTCTGAATTGGTACTACTCTTATTACCCTCTCTGTGACACAACTAGAAAACCTAGGATTCCTCTCTCACTCCTCCCTCCCCTCCACTTTACTCTCCTCAATATAATCAGTCACCTGCTAACGAGGCCCAAGGAAAAAGACACCATGATGATTATTGTGTCTCCTCTGAATGCCATAAAAGAGGCTAGATATATTAGGACATCATCAACTGGGAATATATTTTTTCTTCAGATTCAAATATGAAACACCTGACAATACTTATTACACCCAAAACATTAACTCACTATTGCTAATTCATATGGGAATGAGTAATACTACTAGAAGAAAAATGGAACTATTATTTAGACACATTGAAGAGTTGGGGCGCCTGGGTAGCTCAGTTGCTGATTTTGGCTCAGGTCATGATCTCACAGTTCATAAGTTCGGGACCCGCCTTGGGCTCTGTGCTGACAGCTCAGAGGCTGAAGCCTGCTTCAGATTCTTTGTCTCCCTCTCTCTCTTCTCTGCCCCTCCCCTGCTCGCATTCTCTCTCTCTCTCTCTCTCTCTCTCTCTCTCTCTCTCTCTCTCTCTCTCAAAAGTAAACATTAAAAAAATTTTTTTAAGAAACATTTAAGTGTTGTAAGACCTTGAGGCTGAAATAAAAGAAAGAACTAGAGATCAAAAGGGTTTGAAGTCCAGGGTCGCAGTATCTTCTGTGGCAGGCAGAATAATGTTCCCAAATGGCCACACTCTAATCCCTGGAGCCTAGGGATATGTTACCTTACATGGCAAAAAGGGCTTTGCAGAAGTGATTAAAAGTACTACCCTTAAGATGAGAAGATTATTCTGGGTTATCTGAGTTGCTGTGGTTCCAGTTCTTGGTGATAAGCTTGCCTACCTTATCAAGGGAGCCGTACCATGAAACTTATTTGGAAGATGAGCATGAAAATACCCAGAGAGCTTGTTAGGTCAGATAAGGGAAAGGAAGAGTGTGATGGAGGAGGTACTCAGTAGAATCAAGAGAAAATGATCAGACCAATGGTCAGAGGAGGTCAGTGTGTCACTATCCTGAGGAGCACGGACTCTCAAGCCAGAATGACTTGGTTTTGAGTCCCCAACTCTTTCACTCGTTGGCCACGTGGCCCTGGCAAGGCACCTACCATCACTACGCCTCAGTTTCCTCGTCCATAAAACGAGAATAATGAAGTATCTACGGTATATAATTATTGAGAGGAAAAATGAAATAACATTTATAAAACCACACATAATCATTCAACAAACCTTATCATCGGTAATAGCAGTGCCTACACCCTCAGACGACTACATAGCTAGCAACAAAGCTCAAACATCGTTAATAGAAGAAAGCAAGTATCATCCCCAAAACTTGATGGGGCGCCTGGGTGGCTCGGTCAGTTGAGCATCTCAGCTCAGATCTTGATCTCAGGGTAGTGAATTCAAGCCCACGCTGAGCTCTGGGTTGTGCGTGAATACCTACTTAAAAGAAAGATGTGATGGGGAACTAATTATGGGTTATGTCTCAGGAGGGATGTACCTTTCTTACAAGAAAAAAATTAAAATGAAATGGAAATGACACCACAGTGCAAAAAAAAAAAAAAAAAAAAGCAAGCACAACTTAAATCTAAAACCTGAAGTAAATCCACAATGAAAAGCTTTTAGTGAAAATGAAATCACAATGAATCTTTTCTAGGCACAAATTGTAGCTGGCCTTGTCGGGCAATGGATAGTTTTGATTCCTCCCCAAACAGGTGCCAAAACGGACACAAAATAAAAATATAGTAATGACCCAGAATTTCAGATGCCACTATCTCTGCCAAAAGGCTGACTTTGCTAATAACAATGGCAGCATGTCTGATAAATACTTCTCCCTACTTCCTGACGATCTCTCTCAAAAAGTTCAGGAAACAACAAAGGGATATGATAGTTTGGCTGTAATTCTTACTAGGAGTGAAGAACTATCTGGTTACATGAAGTGGATGTGTTCCTTCAATGAAAGAAACTACAGTTTACTTTTTGCCACAGGTGAGGCTGGTTAATAACAGCCTCGAAACTTTAGGGAAACAGATTTCCAAAAGTGAGGAATGATTCCTTGGCCCAGGATGCTCAAGGGGAACATGGCCCTTTGGAAGTAGAAACCACGAAAATGCACTTAATTCTAGATTGTCCTGATAAAGGCAAAAGGAGACACAAAGCATCAAATAGAACCAGGTTCTGTGAAGGGACTATCTGCTCACCTAAAATTTTAAAATAGCACATGTCGATTTTAGAAAGAGGAATAGCATAAAACTGTTAAAAAGAAAAAAAAAAGAGGAAGAGAGGTCAAAAGAAGATAAAGCTCAGGACCAGCAAAAAAATGGGAAAAAATGCAAAGAATGATAAATTTTTAAATTTCCATTTTTCAGAATAATAAGCAAAATAGAGAGTATAATGACACAGAAGGGGAGAAAAAGCTGAGCTCTTCAAAGTCTGCCTTGTTGCCAAGACAAATAACTGTGAAAGTGGAAATCTATTCAATGATTCATTAACCTGGCAACCATTTATTTGCCCTAATAATAACAATGCTCAAAATTAACTGAGTCCCAACTATATGACAGATGCTTCCTATATATTTTCTCATGTAAAGCTCCCACCATTCCTATGAGTTTAGTGTATTTATTTTGCTTTACATGTAAGAAACTCAAGTTTACAGAATTCACGTCACTTGCCCCAAACCACACAGCTTGTAAGTGTTGGAGGCAAGTTTTAAACCCAAGCTCCTCTGACTCCAAAGCACACATCCTTTCTTCTATTCTTAAATTGGTTTCCCCAGCATCTGTGAGTCACTGTGTTGGGCCTTGGCAATAAAAAAAATACGTAATACACAACTCTTATTTTCAAGAAACTCAGTCTAATGAGGAACACAACCATGTGAACAAATAATTGTCATACAGGGTGAAAGACACTATAAGGGCAGTGCCCCCAAAATTACACTTGTCATGAGGAGCACTGAGTAATGTACAGAATTATTGAATCGCTATATTGTACACCTGGAACTAACATAACACTGTATGTTAGTTATACTGGGATAAAAATTAAAAAAAAAAAACAACTACATGCAAGAACAGAAAACAGAGTGAAAAATCGGCTGGGAGAACCATACATTAACGAGGCATGGTCAACTTGGTGTCAGACATCGTGAATTGGTTTGCTCACATTACTCTACCCTCCTTCTAGTGTGTTCCTGCTCCGGAGGACAGAAGAGTTGAATGGCACATTTTCCCACATCTCTTGTACGTAAGGATCCGGATGTGATTTAGAGTCCGCCTAGCGGCTGTGCTCTTGTTGGAAGATGGCAGTGAGGTGAAGAGCTCACTTCCGCCTGCTTTTTCTTTCTCTGCCTGCATCTGTGGCTGGCTGACAGCGTTCTCGTGCCCAGCCATCAGCGTTAGGGTGTGGGGCAAACACCTGTTCCTGGTGTGGCTCTGGCAGGCACAGCATCCCTGCAATGGTGGCACAGAGATGGCTTCCTGACCTCCTGACAGCGGCCATACAGTGTGTTCTAGAAGCCAGCAGTTGCACGGGGACCTCAGAACTCCCCACCTTCCCAAGAACTGGCTCCATTTGCAGACCAGTTCTTCAGTGCTGCTCTGGGAGATACCCTGGATGCCCAACCTACATCCTACTACGCCAGCCCTTGCAAAAACTTTGTGAGCAACAAAATTCCTGTATTGAAGCCTTTTTCATTAAAATGGCAACCATGCTTTGTGTGGTTTGCATCTAAATACTGACTGATTCAGAGATGATATTCCAGCTGTGTTTTCAAATTTGATTTTAGTCCTCAAGTAGAAAAGTCAGGAAAGATATAGTCAAGCCAAATATATACATGACCAAAAAACAACAACAACAACAACAACAACAACTAGAAGTCCTAATTGATGGAAGAAATAGTGTAAGAATTGTTTTTGAATGAAATGGCCTCTGGAATCATAAGACTTATACCCTAAAATCTCCAAAAGACATGTTTGGATACTTACACAACAATGAGCCTTTGTGGGTAACAGAGAGGTGCAAGACAGCTGAAGACTGAAAAGTATTTCAAGTTCCATTAGAAGTAGAAGGGGAGATTTGGAAATTACAGATCAGCGAGCTCAGGGTCAACTGCCGGAAATATTTCCAGTGTGTTATTAAATAGGCAAATTGTTACTACTAAGGTAAGAAAAAAGCGATTATGGACACTACTATGGGCTCACTTAGAAAAAAAAAAATCATGCAAAGGTAATCACATTTCTTTTGTTGTTGCTTTGGGTATTTTGTTGGACTTGCCAGCATAGGTGATTCCTTGGAGAAATGTACCTTGATTTAACAGGATATGTGACACATCGTTCATGAGATCTTTATACAGAGGGTGGAGAAATGTGCACTATTACACATTCATAACAACTTGCATCAAAGTTAGGGACTGTCTGAAGGCAGTTCAATATCTTGACCTCGGTATCTGTATTTGTCCCTATTTCATTGGGTTATATAATCAACATCTTGCAAAACTTCATACAATGCAAGTTTGTAAGTTTACAAATGACATTAATTGAAGAGAGATCATATGTTGGGTGGCAGAATAAAGATTCAAAGAGGTCTCAAAAAGTAGTAGTTATAGGGGTAAACTCAAAGGTAAAATGCAAAAGCTTGGAATGCAAAAGCCAAATTTAAACACAAAAAGAGGGGGCGTCTCAGTGGCTCAGTCAGTTAAGCGTCTGACTCTTGATTTCGGCTCAGGTCATGGCTCATGGTTGAGAAGCTCGAGCCCCACATTGGACTCTGTGCTGACAGTGCAGAGCCTGCTTGGGATTCATTCTCTCTCTCTCTCTCTCTCTCTCTCTCTCTCTCTCTCTCTCTCTCCCTCTCTCTCTCTCTCTCTCTCCCTCTCTCTGTCTTTGCCCCTCCCCTGCTCATGTGTGTTCTCTCTCCCTCTCTCTCTCTCTCTCCCTCCCTCTCTCTCTCTTTGCCCCTCCCCTGCTCATGTGTTCTCTCTCTCTCTCTCTCTCTCTCTCTCTCTCTCTCTCTCTCAAAATAAATAAATAAACTTTAAACACAAAAAGAGAACACGATTGCTAAACTATAGCAAAACTCTGGGTTTGGCACCAATTAATAGGGAAAAAATGCCTATGGATTTCAGTTGCCAACAACATTCCATCACTCCCTGGGGGAAAATGTACAGACCCCCTAGGATTCCATGCTGGCCACAAAGACTGCACTGCCATAAACAGACCTGTGCTTGGTTAGTCTATCCTCCTCTAAGGACGTTGGAACCTTAGACATGTCCAGAAGAGGGAGATCTGACAACAATGCTGTGTGAAGAATGGCAGAAGAAATGGGGCATTATTTAATCTAGGAGGCAGGGGTGGGAGGGCAGCCTGAAAACTGGTTAAAGGTTTGCAGTTCAATGACATGTAAGGACCGTGCTCTGTATAGCAGTGGAAAGGATTAGAGCCAGTGGGTAAAATTACGAGGAGGTATATTTTGCCTCAATATATTAAAAAAAAATACATTTTAGTTGTTACGGAATGAATTCCCTATTACTAGAAATATCCAAGCTAAAGCTAAAGGATAACTCTGCAGAGATATTGAAGAGATAAGTCTTATATCAAACAGGATATAAAATCAAACTATCCCTTACAACTCTGAATTGTCACAATGTTGAAGATCTAACACATTCTCATTGTTTCAGTGATTTTTTTTCTTTTTTCTTTTTTTTTTTGAGACAGAGAGAGAGCGAGCAAGCAGGGGAGAGGCAGAGGGAGAGAAAGTATCTTAAACAGGCTCCATGCCCAGCACAGAGCCCCACGTGGGGCTCGATCTCACGACCATGAGATCATGACCTGAGCCGAAATCAAGAGTCCAATGCTTAACTGACTGAGCCACCCAGACGCTCCTCAATGATTACCTTAATACAACTGATTTCTACATCTATAGCTCCCTCTTTTCAATTCTCACACTTTTGAAATATTTCTACCAGGATAGCCCTTGTTGTGGGCTGAAATGTGTCCCCCCCAAAAGATGTTGAATCCTAATCTCCACTATCTGCGAATGTGACTTTATTGGGAAATATGGTCCTTGCAGATGACCAAATTAAGATGAAATCATTAGGGTGAGCCCTAATCCAATATGATTGTGTCCTTATAAAAGGCAGAAATCCCAGAACTTTCAACAACAGTCAAATTGTGGAAAGAGCCTAAATGTCCATCAACTGATGAATGGATAAAGAAGATGTGGTTTATATATACAGTGGGATACTACTTGGCAATGAGAAAGAATAAAATCATGCCATTTGCAGCAATGTGGATGGAACTGGAGGGTATTACACTAAGTGAAATAAGTCAGTCAGAAAAAGACAGATATCATATGTTTTCACTCATATGTGGGCCTTGAGAAACTTTACAGAAGACCATGGGGGAAGGGAAGGGGGGGATTACAAACAGAGAGGGAGGGAGGCAAACCATAAGAAGACTCTTGAATACAGAGAACAAACAGGGTTGATGGGGGGTGGGGGAGAGGGGAAAGCGGGTGATGGGCATCGAGGAGGGCACTTGTTGGGAAGAGCACTATCTGTTGTATGGAAGCCAATTTGACAATAAATTGTATTTTTTAAAAAGCAGAAATCTGGACATAGAGGGAAGACAGTGTGAAGAGACAGGGAAAATGAAGCTTTTTTTTTAATGAAGCTTATAAGCCAAGGAACACCTGAGACTACCAGAAGCTGGAAGATAGATCTGGAATAGATTCTCCCTCACAGCCCTTAGAAGGAATCCACCTGTTAACACTTTGATCTCAGACCTCCAGCCTCCACAACTACGCGAGAGGATACATTTCTGCTGTTCAAGCCACCCAGTGTAGGATACTTTGCAACGGCAGTTCAAGGAAACTCATACAGCCCTCAACAATGCAAATCTACAGGTCGTCTACCCAATTTTATTCTCCCACCTGCCCCAGACGACCCAGTCTAATTTAATTTTCTCTTCTATTCATGCTATAATAATTCTACTATTTGCTGCATTCCTTTGCCACTGTCACTATCTGGATGGAATAAATCCTTTTTACTGTATTCGCCATGGACTAAAATGTCTTCCTATTTTTCCTCTCTAATCTCCACTCCACTCCAGCCCACCCTGCACAACATCAAAGCTGGTGTCTCCCTGCTTACTCTTGGTTCCCTGTGGCCTACACAACAGTCCTTTAAAATCCTTTCAGTTGCCACGCAAAGCCCCATAATCTGACCCCAGTCTACCCTCCAGGCTTGCACCAGCACCACTCTGCCATTGACTGAGCTAAATTGATTTATCGTTGATGACACACCTGCTTCTGATTTTTCTTCTTTGCCTCCCTGTGTTGCTTATGCTGTTCTCCCCTTACATACACAATTATCAAAACTGTAACTAACATCCAAGTCCCCTTTTCTAGCTCACTTCTGTAAAGTCCAGTCTGATTACCCCGGCCAGAAATGAGCCATGAAATCCGAGCCTCTACCTTATTCAGTTTAGTCTACAATGCACAATAACAATACGTAAGCCTGCTTTGGCAGTATTTCCCAACAGTAGAAACCCTATCTTGATATACTTAACTTGTATGAGATTCAAATATGCATGAACAATAACAGTAGAATAACAACATTAAAAAGTATAATAACACGACAGTATAACAGCATATGTTATGCTAATAGAAGAGTGTAATAGCAAACAAGAGTATAATAAAATATAGATAATGTAAATTTCCATTAACATGGATCTGACAAGATAAATTAAAAGTACATAATGTATATAACATTCATACCACGAAGTCATTAAAAATAAACTAGATCTGGGGCACCTGGGTGGCTCAGTCTGTTGGGCATCCAACTTCGGTTCAGGTCATGATCTCATGGTTCGTGAGTTTGAGCCCCGTGTCGGGCTCTGTGCTGACAGCTCAGAGCCTGGAGGCTGCTTTGGATTCTTTGCCTCCCTCTCTCTCTCTGCCCCTCCCCCCACTCGCTCGCTCGCTCTCTCTCTCTCTCTCTCTGTCAAAAATAAACATAAAAATTTTTAATTAAAAAAATAAACTAGATCTTTATTTATTAAAACAGAAAAGTGACCCCAATATACTACTGATTGAAGAAGCAGGCAGTGCAATGGTAAGTGTAATATAATTCCATTTATTTAAAACCATATACATGTCAATCTAGATATCTGGAAGGAAATGAAACAAGTAATGAGCTATAAACTAATTTTCTCTTCTTTGTATTATTCTGTATACAGACATATATATATATATATATATATATATATATACACATATATATACACATATAACACAAATACACCCATATACACACACATACATATATGTATATATTCTGTATTGGTGTGTTATATATGTATATATACAAATGTATGTAAGTATATATAATAGAGCTTTAATTTTTAATAAGTAATGTTTTATTAAATACAATATTAAATAAGTGCACATTTCCTTAGCACATGTTGAGATGGGGTTGTAAAGTTTACATGAGATTTCCAAAAGTCATTGCCTGGGTGCAGTTTAGTCTAAGGATGGGGGAGGAACTAGTGGGATTCTGAACAATGTACTATTAATTCAACAATAAAACATTTTAAAACATTGACAATTTGGTATATTTATATAGTTATAGTTCTGTTAAGAAAAATTAGCATTTATAAAACAGATACTTCTTTAGTTCAATATTATAGAGCATTCGTTATTTTAGTATCTGGACAAAGTTCCCAGAAGTTGAGTACTATGTCTTTCTCAGTGTAAGAGCAACTTAGTATATCATCTTGCGTATTATCAATTGCTCATTTTTTTTAATGTTTATTCATTTTTGAGAGAGAGAGAGAGAGAGAGAGAGAGAGAGAGAGAAAGCACAAGTGGAGGAGAAGCAGAGAGAGAAGGAGACACAGAATCCGAAGCAGGCTCCAGGCCCTGAGCTGTCAACACAGAGCCTGACATGGGGCTCAAACCCACGAACCATAGGATCATGACCTGAGCCGAAGTCAGACGCCACCCAGGCGCCCCTCAGGTGCTCATTTAATAGAAGTTGAATATATCAGTGGTAGACATGGACTGTAACTGGAAGTTGAACCAGAGAACCCTCTATTCTTCCTCCCTCACAAATCTGCCAATATTGCCGCCTCCCATAGTGGTCTAGAGACTTCTGAAAGAGCCAAACATCAAAGAGTAACATATAGGACCTGCCGCCTCTGACAGAGAGCAAGAGACAAAAATATGCCCAAAGACAAAAATATGCTCTCTTTGACAACTCTTTGCTGGTGACTAAAGACAGAGCAGGTTCTTGGCAAATACAGTGCATAACAATAAACTCTCTGGGTCTGGGTAGGAATGGGCAGTGTAATTCCACAGGCATTACACTGGGTTTAAAAATAGGAAGCGTTTCCCAGGAGGAGCGGTCCTTGTGGGAAACCGGAGTGGACATAATATGTTTCAACTAATGGTAAAAATCCATGAAATCATCCAATATTTTAGTCATTCCTTTGTGTTTTTTGGTTTTTTTTTTTTTAATAATTTATTGTCAAGTTAGCTAACACACATTGTATACAGTGTAGTCTTGGCTTTGGGAGTAGATTCCCGTGATTCATCCCTTACATACAACACCCGGTGCTCGATCTCAACAAGTGCCCTCCTCAGTGCCCATCACCCATTTTCCCCACCCCTTCAACCCTCACCCCCACTGACCCTTAGTCGGCTCTCTGTATTTAATCTCCTATGGTTTGCCTCCCTTTCTGTTTGTGACTTCTTTTTCCTGCCCTTCCTTTGTGTTTCTCTTTTCTCTTTTCCTAAAGCTCCTTCTTCCGTAGCTTTAGAACATTGTAAAAGGTTTTCTTCAAATCCTATTTTTGGGCAAAGCATTCTTTACGTAATATGCCACACACACGCCAACACTACAGAAGTCGGTTCTTTCTGACGATACACATGCACCAGACCAAACTCTTAACTTTCTGTTCTACTGCATGGTGGGGAAGGTGAATAATCCTATAATAACAGGACTATGATGACTGCAAATCCTTTACACTTTGACTTCAGAAGGCAGAACAACACACTCGTTAGTTCAGACAGTCTGTACTGAATACCTGCTAAACCAGTGCTGAACAACTGGGGTACGAGGCTGAACAACCCAGATAGCACTCCCGAACTCATGGAGTTTGTGGTCTGGTAGCGGAGATAACAAGGAAATGGGCCATCGCACTGTGACTCAGCAGATGTTCTTAAAAGAAAAGTCAATGTGTCGTGACAGTCCACAGACAGGAGCAGCTGACCAAGATCTAAGGCACTAGGTAAGTCTTCTCAGAATTGACATTCATTATAGCAAGTCCTGGCAGACAAGAAGGCATTATCCTGGTCAGGGAGTGGCCTAAGAGGAAGAGGCAGCCATTGATACAAGGTGCCACGGCCTGGGGAAGAGAGAGTTCATGAGAGTTGGAAAGAAGTGGAAAGATTGATGCTGAACAGAGTAACAGCGGCCTTACTCTGAGTAAGATCCTGAGAGTTCTTGCAAATCATAGTTAAGAAGTTTAGAGTTCTTTAAAGCAGGGAAGTGTGGAGAATGGATTCAAAGAATGCAAAACTGGAGGCAGAGAAGCCTCTTGGAAGGCTGTGGATGGGTTTGAGAGATATTTAGGGGTAGAGCCCACAGAAATTGGTGACCAATTGGA
The DNA here is from genome assembly GCF_018350175.1 of Felis catus. Classification (NCBI taxonomy): domain Eukaryota; kingdom Metazoa; phylum Chordata; class Mammalia; order Carnivora; family Felidae; genus Felis; species Felis catus. Next base: position 18,380,417 of record NC_058384.1, on the reverse strand, counting down.
TGAGATAGGGTGACGAACAGGAAGAAACCAATATGATTTCTGGGTTTTCAAATTAAGGAACTGGGTAGTACAACTCACTGAAGAGCATTCGGAAGTAGGAGGTGGAACAAGTCTGGGTTGGAGTTTGAAGTCATCTGTGATAATCAACTGAGAGACGCTTATTAGACAGGTGTATATGGTGCTTTAGATCTGAGCAGTATATGATTCAGAAAGCATTAACACATAGATGATAATGAAATGTATGCAATGAATGAGGTGGTACATTATTGATTTCCTAATAGGTATGCTCAACAACACAACATGTGCTTAGGGAACCAGGAGAGAGAGAGAGAGAGAGGGAAGGAGGGAGAGACAGAGAGAGAAAGAGTTCATTTTCAAAACCATATCTGGAAATGTGCAATCTGAAAGTCCAGAGAGAGACAATATTAATTTTGCTTTGTTTAAAAATATAAATATTTACTTTTGAATATATATGACAGGATGGTGAAGGGATGATCTTTTCTGAGGTTCTCAAAAGCCTCAATTTGGCCCATGAAGAGGGGTACAGAGTGACCAAAGAAGACATAAAATCAAAACCTAAGGAACAGTAACTTTAAGGAATTAGGCAGAGGAACAGAAATTGGCAAGGAGGTCTGAAAAGAAGAGACGGAGTGGCAGGAAGAAATTCGGGAGAGCCACGATCTCCAAAGCCAAAGGAGGCGATCAATCCAAATGTTCCTGGGGACTGAAGTAAGAAAGAGAAGAACAGAAAAGTTTCCATCAGGAGTAGAAACGAAAAGAAGGTTGGTAACTTTGACAAAAGCAGTTTCAGAAAAATAGTAGAGGCGGAAACCAGGCTTCCACAGGTTGGGGAGGGAGTGGGTCTTGAGGAAAAACAGTTAACAGGCACAGATAAGAATCGTGGCAGTGAAGAAAGATGAGAAGATGTAGAGGAGGCCTGGAAGTTTCTGTGACAGGAAACTGAGCGTTATTAAAAGGAAGATGCCAGTAAGGAGAGAAAAAAAGGGAAAAGAGAGACAGAAATAGTTAGAATTAAATGCAGAACCCAACAGGAGAGATCTACCTCACACAGGAGTATGGGGGATACCAATGGCACCCCACCCAAGCAGGTACCGCCACCCTGTAGCTGCTGTGAGTGTTGGCTGCTAAGAGAATTCCCCTTAGTCAAGGCAGAACTGCCTCCTCCCGAGTGCAGCTCCCAGACAATGGCTAATTGACAGAAGAGTGCAAAAAGCCAGATCTCTGCCCCAAGGTGGGTCCAAATCCAGGGTGCAGTGCATGTTCCAGAGCTCACTGTGAGACTGGGATGAGGTCAGACTCTAGCTGAGACCACATGCTTGCTCAGCCCCTTGCCTGGCCCTATCCTGTTTCCCTCACCCCTTTCTGTTGAAAGAAACCCTCTGTAAATCACAAATACCGAAATTCCTGTCAGAGGCACCCCTCCTTGCGAACCTCCTCAAAGACAAGAGGAACCTATGCCCATGCAACAGAAGAGGAGGAGGGACAGGAGAAACAATGCAAATGGTTTTGAGGGTTGGTGGCATTACATTGAGGGACCACTTCTCTAGTTTATGCCGCCTTCCTAATAAAGGAGAAGGTGAAGTGATGGGTCCAGAAAGTTGAGAAGACTTAGAAGGGGCGAAATACTCATTGTGGAAGAACAGGGAACAGGAAACCATTTACTAGGCAGATATAGGGGGATTAGTTAGATGGGGTTTATAAACAAACACTCCCATGCTCACCTTCTTCCAAATCCAATTAGTTATAATTCCTACTTGGAAGTAACTAAGGAGAAGGAAAAAGAGGATCTTCTGTTGTTACTGATGATTTCCAAGTTGACGATTCTTTCCTAGATGTGGAATTTCTAAATATTACATAATAATAAATTCTGTTCATTATAAATTGGACTTAAAGATGTTCTGCTTTCATCCTCAACATTCTTTGTAAAACTATCCTCTGCAAGGTCGCCAATAACCTCCCAGTTGCTCTATCCAGTAGACATCTTTCTTTCCTTACTTCCTTGACCTCTCTGAGGCATGTGACATCACTGACCACTTTCTTCTTGAGACTTCCTCTTCACTTGCCTTTGGTAAGCCAACACTCACCTAGATTACCTCATACTCTATGGACCCTCCTTCTCATTCTCTCATGGATCCTTCTTTCTCTCCCTCTCTGCTAGGCACTCTTTTCCCTGGGCCCATCCCGTGCTTTCTCACTTCTCACTCTCCATATCCTCCTAGGGTGAACACATTCACTCCTGCAGTGATAACTCCAAAATGTATCTCTAGTTTAAATTTGTCTCCTCAGCTCCAGGTAAATACATAAAATTGTCTAATGAACCTCACCCCCTAAATGTCCCTCAGAGACCTCACACTCAACAAGTCTAAAACTCATCTCCCTTTTAATTTCCACTCTTGCATTTCCCAATCATGGACACAAGTCTCACCATTACTCTGTATCCAACACAGAACCCAAGAAGGGAGTTATCCTAAACTCTTCTCCAAATTCACATCCAATCAATCATCGTAAGCTCTAATCTCTCCCATCCACTGTCCACTCCATCATTGCTTTAAGCCAACATAGTTTTTCTTGTGGTTTTATGAGTAAAATCTTTACTGGCTGGCTAATCTCCAGTCTTCCCCCATCTTCTTCCATTTTCCATATGGAAATCTGAGAGCCATTCCCCTGCTCAAAACATCCCAGTGGTATCCAGTGTGCCTAAGACAAAATTCAAATGCCTTAATATATTTTCAAAGCCCTTCATGATCTGACCCCTTGCTACCTGTCTACCTTCATCTCTGGCCATTATTTCTCTTACATTGTTTTTCCAAATTCCAAAGTACTCATAGCTCTACACTTGTGCTATGTTCTCGGTTTCATGAAATTGCACAAATATTTCTTCTGCCTAGAATGCTCTTTTTCTGCATATTTTTTTTGCTAATAACTACCCATTATCAAAAATTAGTACAGATATTACTTTTTCTGGGAAGGTTTCCCTGGTATCCATCCCAACTAAGGTAGTACCTGGTTGGTTCCCAGCCTAGCTACTACCTTAGCATACTCTGTGTTCCTCCAGCATAGCACTGATGGCATTATGCTGGGGACTGGTGGAAAACTGAAACTTCATCAAAGACCCCTCTGATTCCAGAGCTTTCTCTAGCTATGGTACAGTATTGCTTCTAATGATAGCTGAAGTATTTCTCAATATTGAGTCCCTGAAAGGAATTAAAATAAATTTCAATGTGGGATATACACATTGTAATGCAGAAAACAGCCATTTCTGTATCATATTTGACTCCTTTTCATGAAACAATCAAGTGCAAAGGGCAGCTAACTAATAAAACAAGCATCTAAAAAATATCCCATCATTCATAGACTCCAGGGCAAGTTTTATTGGTTGTAACGGGGTACAGAATAGGAAGTTCCAAATGCACCAAAGCTTTCCGGGCCCCTCCGATGGTACTCAAAACTTCCCTAGAAGCTGCATCACTCTGCAACCAAGAATCATCATGCCTCAAGAGACAGAGGGATTCAAATTCGACCTTCTCACTTGATACATTCTCATAAGCCCACACACTCCAGAAGGATGTTCAGTATACATGCCCCTGATGAAGAGGCTTCTGATGAGAGAATTTTTCTTTGGGGTTTTTTTTTTTTTTTGCATTATCATGTGTAAACTTTGGTTCCAGATAGTTGCCAGACCATTGCAACGATTGCAGTTGCCCATCTGAAAGTTGCAAGCATTGTGGTGGCTGCGGAAAGAGAATTCTGTACACATGCACAGAGACGGCCCCCCCCTTCGCTCCCTTATCCACTCCTCAGTCCGGGCTTGTCCCTCACCACCTCCTCTCCTCTGAGAGTTGAGGCTCAGAAAGATACACCTTTTCAGCCACTCTATTCGGCTGCCTTTTCTAGATGGACAGGTCCAATATTTTATCTAGAGAGCGCATTTTCTCACTTCAACTTCTCTCCCTCTCCCGCCATGCACATTAATGCTTTGAAGCCATCTGAGGATCATTTGTTGGCTGAGTGATCACATTCAGAATATGGCCTAGCAATGACTCACACTCTTGTGGTCTCCCTGTGTTTACCATGGATATTCTATTCCAGCTGGATTTCCCTTTCCCCAGGAAACCTAGAGCTAAGCGATTTCTCCATTTTTCTCCTTCCACTCCGCATCTCCACATGACCCTTTCACCACCAATGTCCTCTCAAAGTGTGTGTGTGTGTGTGTGTGTGTGCGTGTGTGTGTGTGTACTCTCTATCTTGAATCTGCAGCTATGGGCTGCAGACCAATCCAGCCTGTGGCCAGTTGTTGTATGGCCTGTGAACTAAGAATGGTTCTTACATTTTGAAAGGGTTGGAAAAATAAAGAAAGATGAGAAGAAAATGCAAGAAAGGCCATACGTGGCCTGAAAGCTTAAAAATTTTTCACCATTTTTACCCATTTACAGGAAAAGCTTGCCAACACCTTTTCTATACTAACATATGTTTCTAAAGCATGAGTCTGAGTTCAGATGGACAGGGACTTTCAGCCCAGCTCTGCCACATACTCGCTCTGTGACACTTTTCTCATCAGTAGCATAAAGTAATAACTCTGATGACTACATGAAAGCAAAATGGCATGCCACACAAAGCACTTCGCGTACTGGCAACTCATAAGGAGAGCAGAATAAACAGTAGCTACTTTTTGCTACTACTTTTGGATTCGGAGGGGCCTATCACACTTTTTATGCACACATATGAAAAGCTAACACCCAAGAAAGGCAACACATCTTCGGACCAATATGTGAACCACATCTCTTAACTATCCTGTGATTGGATCTCCTCTCTCTCTCAAAAAGAAGGGCGTGTCACAGCCACGGTTCTGTGAAGATGAGAGGTAAGGCAAGTGCTTCCGTACATGGCTCCACATGTCTTGATGGGATCTCAAGAGCTACATTTGCCGTTCCTTTTCACCTAGGCAGAAACCTGAGAGTAACCCTTCCCCCCCATATTTATTCTCACCCCTAACAGCCCCTCAGTCAGTGAGATTTACCTCATTTACCTATTAATTATTTTCAATTCCAATCCCTTCACTCCAATGTCACTGCCACGGGCCCTCATTATCTCTTGTCCAAGCTATAGCAGAGGTCTTCTGTCTTCTTGCCTCCGGTTTTACTGTCCCCAAGCCAGTACTCACGTAGTTACTGGCTTCATCCACCAAAGCCATGAATCTGTCCAAACCGCGACCTTGCTTACAGCCACCTCATCTCTTGTCACCATCTGGCTTGTGCTTCATACTCCCACAACATCAAACCACTTACAGTTCCCCACCTACACCCGGCTATGCTGCTTCGGGTCCTTTCACTCTCTCCTTTTGCTTGTGTTGTTCCTTCGACCCAACCCCTTCTTTTTAAATTATAAAAGTACTACATGCACTTTACAGAAAATTTAGAATGCAAAAAAGAATTAAAATTACATTGTATCCAAATTCGAACTCCTCAGAGATAACTACTATTGATATTTTGATGTATTTGTTTCCATTGTTTTTCTATGTATATGCGCATATAATAATTTACCAAATTGGGGCATGCTAACTGTTTGAATCTTGAGTTTCTGATATTACACCATTATTTTTTCTGACCTACACAAATTTTATTCAACCAAATATAGCCAAGTATCCTTTGCAATGACTGTCATTTAAACTGTAATAAACCATAGTAAACTCACAATTGTGTCTTTCTCAGCCATTTACCCTTTTCGGCAAAACTTTTCCATCCCATTCAGAGGCATTTCTATAAGAGAAAGAACTGCTTAGATACTGCCCAGAAAAGTGGAGCATTATCTTTCACTGGGGCAGGGACTGCTTTCTGCCTCACCATTTTATTTATGTTCGTTTGTAGAAACTAGCTGCAATTTGGCTATAGAGTCACATGGCCTCTCTGGGAGTAATGTGGATATCTGAGCTGACTTTGATGCAAAACTGAACACACCAACTTAGACCTCCCTGACTTAGATCCCTGCTCCTGCAAACATTTGCATGAGTCTCAGCAATACCTCCATCATCAAGAAGCCCTTAAGACCAACATGATGATGATGACTTAGAAGAATCTGAGTCTCAAGAGAAACAAAGGCTCTTTAAATACTTTTTATAAAAACAATTCCATGATCAAAAGAGAGAGGGAAAAAGAGAGAAACAGGGAGAGAGAGGGAGAGAGACAGAAGGTCAGATGGACAGAGAGAGAGAGAAAGAGAGGGAAAGAGAAGGACAGAGAGGGAGGGGGGGAGAGAGAGAGAGAGAGAGAGAGAGAGAGAGAGAGAGAGAGGAATGTACTCCCTGCTTTACTTTAAATGCAGGTCATTAAATATTCTGAGACCTCCTGCACTAAATAAAACTAAAATCTGTTTCAATTCCTAGGAGATGGTATGAGTAGTGATAAATTTTGTAGCTCTGAATTAAGATAGCCTGGGTTAATTTGGGTTTTGCCATTTTCTTATTGTATGACTTGGAGTATTATATAATATCACTAAACCTGGGTTTCATGATTTGAAACTTGTGATCAGTTTTTCAAAATGAACATAAAAATAATCTAAAAAGTGAGGATAATAATAGTACCTACCTCCTAAAACTGCCACACAGGTTAAATATAATAATGTATGTAAAGGGCATGGCAAAATACCAAATGCACAGAAAGCAAATGTTATTCCACTCACCATTCCCCAAGCATATTTGAGAAAACTTTTTATTGTTTTTCAAATAATGCCTATTTAGAAACCAATGAAGCATACTTTTGCAAACTGATCTAAACTCAGAGTCAGGCATGTTTTCAAAAGTTGTGGAAAGATGGAAAGAAGTAAAAAGGCAGGGAAAATGGAACAAAGACAGAACTTATAACTGTTCCTTTACTGTTTGAAAATTTATGAGGAGAACGTAGTATTTTAGAGGAAAAACTCAATTTTTAAAGATTAAAAAGGCAGATTAGACCCTGCAATACGCATGCAATTTTTTTAGGTGTTATAACAAAAGCAGCCTCACAATTAAACCACCAGCACACATACAGTAACATATCAGGCCCTGCAAATGATAAGTGGGCAATCTTTCTCCACGTAAGAGAACTCTCCCTAAGCAGAGTTTCGGCTACTTAGTCTCTATTACTCTAACATTACTCTAATATTTGGAACCCAAAGAGGGGCCAACCAACAATAACTAACAAAGAAAACAGAGACAAAGGGAAAGGACCAAGTGAGCTCATTCTACTTTATTTTCACCTGGTATTTTTCCCAAAGACACTCTTGACAAGCTTCAGAAGACGATAGATGGGTCATCTGCCTAGCCTCATCCTTTATTTAAAAAGCAAATTCAGCGTTTCCAACTCCAGGATCTATTAAGAAAGTATTTTCAACATTCAGCATTCTCCATTTGTCTCCTCCACGCACGCACTCACACTCGCGCATACACGCACACACACAATTTCTTAAGACCCAAGTTTATTTTTAGGCCAGAGAGGTTGGGTGTTCCAGATCAGGGCCCTGTGCTCCTGAGCAGACATTCTAAAAAGGCTTCACTGCCAGATATAAAAAGGCCGCTGTATAATTTATTAGAGGAACTTTCACAAAGCTCTGATTACTTTTTAACCAGAAGTGAAAAAAATATCCAAGAATCCTGATCGGATCCAGTATTGCACTTGGCACATGGGAAGTTGTAGGGGCTAGGAATTCTCAGCCCTGCCCAGCTCTCCAGCCCGTTCATCCACAGCACGCCACGAAGGAGGGTCCGATTAGCTGGCATTCAGTCTTCGCCCTTCCCTGCGACTGTGCAATTCCGTTTCCCTAAATAATAGAGGGGATTGGGCCAAAGAAAACTCAAAACAATATACTCGTTTAATAGCCCTAATGGCCCTGCTGAGGCCTGCCAATGAAAACGCTGGCTAAATTGTTCCAGAGAGGCTTCTACCGGAGCTAAACAAAGCCTGCCAGCTCTCTACCCACCACGTCCTCCTCACTGCCACTCAATCTTTTTTTCTTTCTCTTATTTTTTTCATGTTGGCCTTTCTCAAGAGGAGTATGTAAAATACCCCAAAGAATGTTCTCTTTTCAATATGTATTATGTTTGGGGTACAGACTCATGTTTACTTTTCATGGATATGGTGAGCATATTTTTCAAACCAAAATCAAGATGTGGTTTTATAGTATAAGGGCATTTTGCAAAACACTAGAATAGAATACTTGAAATCGTGACTGTTCTGAAAAATCCAAGTAGGATCAACCTTCACTATTAAGGATATAAACATGTCAGACATTGTGCGTTATATTTTCTTTCAAAAATCATTTTTTGGGGACCTGCCATTTGTTAGCACTGTGCAAGGCACTTGGGATGACACAGAGATAATTTAATTAAAAAGAAAAAGTCTCTGTCCTAGACAGTAAGTAACAAATAATCTCTACCCCCCCCTTTCCCAAGGAAAAGGGTCATAGTGACCATTTTGGACAGACCTAAAGAAGAGACTGGCGGTCAGGAGAAAAGAAAGAGAAATGAGGAAGAAGAAAAATTGGGATAAGAATTCTTTAAAAAGAGGCAAAGAGTGTTCATAGAGAAGAGAAATACAGATGTTCATAATAAAGCAAGGCCACCAACAATTGAGTCAAAAGCCGCTAAAAGCCACTCTTATACACCAAGACCACCCTTGTCCACTCTTACATAAGAGAAGCAATTAAAATCAGACAGTTGGCGTTAGATCCCATGCCTGCTTACCTTCAAATATCAAGAGGAAGTAGTCAAATTCTTTCAAAGTCCTTCAAAAGAGTATAATGCCATCACTAGGACTTAGAAGGTATCTTCAGGTTTTCTTAATACAATTCCTATTAAAACTACAAGAGTCCCCTATTTTTACTATAGGTCATGTGGGATCCAAAAAATTACAGTGACACTTTCCACTGGTTCCATACTGACTTGATCACAAGTCAGTGAGGAAATCTGTTGCATTCATTCAGTGATTCGAAAAGCAGAGACTGAGCATATGAAAAATGTTGCTCTGTACATTGATACAGGGGAGAGACTGAGCAAGCCATGGGGAAGTTTGGGCCTGACGCAATGTAGTGAGTCTTGTGACGCATCTGTATGAATCCAGGTTTTCTCCCCTCTGGTCCGTCCTGAGTCCTGCTGCAGGAGTAAGTGCTGGTCATGTCAGTTCCTGCTCAAAAATCAACCATGGCTCTTCACTGCCCAATTATCAGTTTCAAAATCCTTAGTTTTGTGTTGAAGATCTTTTATGCCTTTGCTCTTTGACCTTTTCTTTCCCTATCCCACTGCCATTGCCCTGATCCAGTTGAATGACAATTGATCTCGATTTCCTCAATACAACTAGAAATCTTCTCCAAACTTCACTCATGCTATCCTCAATGTCTGAAATCCCAAATCTCCACCTACCAAGTGTTCTCTTTCCGTCAATATCCAGGTGAATTTTTATCTCCTTTACAACTATGACCTAATTCCCACTTCTTTACTCTTGTACTATATCTACAACAAAAGCATGCCCTATTTCAACTTGTAACCATACTTTACCTTGTTTTATGTTTATATTTGTATTTGCTCCATGGCGCACTGTAAGTTCACTGAATATATTTTACTTTTAAAAAATATAGCTTACTTTTTGTCTCCCATGAAGATGAAGAATGTAGGCTTTTTTTTTTTTAACAGTCTATTTATTTTTGAGAGAGATGGAAACAGAATGAGAGCAGGCGAGGGGCAGAGAGAGAGGGAGACACAGAATCCGAAGCAGGCTCCAGGCTGTGAGCTGTCTGCACAGAGCCCGATGTGGGGCTCAAATCCACGAACCCTGAGATCATGACCTGAGCCGAAGTCGGATGCTTAACAGACTGAGACACCCAGGTGCCCCAAGAGCATAGGTTTTTAAAGAATGTGCTCAACAATTATTTATTTCCTAAATGAATAAACCTAGGTCTTTCTGTGCCAAAAATGTGTCATAATTCACTGAGAATTTCCAAACTTTTCTGTGCATCACAGTCACCTCTGAGATTTGTTAAAATATTTGAGTCAAGCCTAGGCATCAGAATTTTTAAAAAGCTAATGATTCTGATGTACAACAAAACCTGTGAGGTCACAGTCTACAAAATTTCAAGAATAGAAAACATTTTCAGATAATGATCCTAAATATTAAGTTCCACTGAGAAGTTAAAATCAGTCCACTAATTCTACCAACTTTCCCATCTATAAGCCATGCTAAAATCATGTTTGTTTGCCCAATGTTCCCCCTCCGACCTTCTATTCAGTCGGCTTGTACAACACAGGTTTGAACTGCACAGATCCACCTACACACGGATCTTTTATAGTGCAGAAGTGTACTTTCTTACGATTTTCTTAACTTTTTCTCTTCTCTAGCTTACTTCGTTAGAATAATACAGTATTTTATACATACAACATACAAAATATGTGTTAATCAACTGTTTATGTTACTGGTAAGGCTAATTTAGAGCCTACCCAAGTTCCAATACTGACAAAGGCTTCTGGTCAATAGTCAGCTATTAGCAATTAAGTTTTTGGAGAGTCAAAAGTTATGCGTGGATTTTTTACTGCATGGCAGGGCTGGCGCCCCTAGCCACCTGCATTGGTCAAGGGGCAACTGTGGAGCCAACCACCCAAGAAAGCGTTTGTTCAGACAGATTTGCTAGCTATTTAGATTTAGAGCTTACCCAAGCTCCAATACTGGATTCTAGTCCTGGCTGTCCAGATTAGTAGCTGGGCAATCTTAGTTTAAGCCACGTAACTCCTCAAGCCTCGTTTTCCCTGATCAAAATATGGAAATGCAGAAAACAGGCGAAGTCCATATTTTTTTTAAAAAAAAAATCTATGATTATCCCTGCAAACTGAGGAAGCTGCAGTAGGAGTTCTTCGCTAATTTGCATGACTGTCCCGTTACAGCTCCGTCTGTTGACAGCGTCCCTTTCATCTTCTCAATAGCAGACTGCATCTGGAGGAAGCCATTTTATGTAGGTGCCGCAGAGGGAGGAAAGAGCATTGGGGCAAAGCTGTTTCATGTTATTTACTCTGACTCCCTGGTTTCAGAATTGATGACAAACTTCATTTGGCACTCCTGGATCTGTGGGTTCTGGGTCTCCAGGATTCATTCCTGGTAATGTCAGGTGAACTCAGGGCATTTGGCAGTACCGTACGAGGTGCTATGAGTAACATCAGTTTTGCAACCTCGTTTGTCATATAATTAGATGATTATATAATGAAAACTATGTACCACACAATAAAATGTTCATTCTCCTACTGTGGTACAGTATACTTAAGCATAAAACAGCCACAAGGGAAGACTGGAAATGACACGGAAAGGTCAGCCTTAAAATTATTTTAATTCATTTAGAACAAAAAAAAACAATAAAAAGAAGAACAAACCCAGGAAGAATTAATTTCCAAACCAAAGGGACCAAGGAAAGCTGAGTGGAAAACAGGAAATTAAGAGAGGAAAAAACAAATACTGGGACAAGGGAATAGAGAGAGAGTGGGCTGCAGAGATGGGACTATTGTCACAAATTCTCATGATAAATTACAGAAGGCTGCCATGGAGAGTCATTAACATCTGCCATTTTTCTAATATGACTGGCCAAGCTTGAGTATTCACAGCAGCAGGTCTCTGTGGTACTCTGAATGTTTGAGAGTGGCTATAGGGCAATGTTTCCAAACACTGGATTGTGACCCATTATTAAGCTATAAAATAAATTTAGTGGGTTGCTAACCAACATGTATTTAAAGAAAGAAGAAGAGAAAGGAAAATATCAGCACGCATTATACGCTGTTAACAGTAAGTACTGCACTTGGAAACTTTGGGGTTACGCAGACGTTCATTCTGGGTTGCCGTGCAAAATGTTTTTCTAACTGGAGGTCAGGATAAAAAAAAAAGTCAAAGCTTCTGCTATAGGAGTTGATTGCTCTGCTTTTTAAATCATATTGTCTTCTTAGAGAGCTCCTCTTTTGCTTCTTGTTCTCTGACATGTGAGAATTCCCCCAAAATTTAGTCCTCAGTCCTTAGCTGCACTGTCTACATCTATGCTGCCCTTTGGAAATCTTAACTATACCTACCAATTTTAAGAGGATCCATATGAAACTTCTATCTCTTAAATTCATCTCCTTCCAGACTACAAATAACTAGCTTCCGTCACCTACTGGATAGTGCTTCATTGTCACTCCCCAAATCAATGTATCTAAAGTAATAAAATCACTTGAATCCAACTCTCAACACCATCATCATCTACTGACTGTGTCACTTTGGGCAAATCATCTCATCTCTGAAGGCTTCAATTTCGTCATCTGTCAAATGTGGATATTATTTTCTTATGTTAAATACAATAAAGTATATTAAGAGTAATAGCTCTTGAGATACACTGGGTGTTTCACAATACCTAATATATTTCCCTACTCAACCGAATTCCTCATCAAATTTCCAAGTTTTGACAAGATGCAACATTTCTCCAAGACTTGAATTGCTGGAGTAATTCCTGACTCCTTACTCTCCTTCACCCCCTATCACTCACTAAGTCCCATTGATCCCATCAGCTTGTTTGCTCCCAAATCTCGATGTCCCTCATCTCTTCCAGAGCTGGCGTCACTTGATTCCCAGACTGAACCCCATCTATGACTCCTGTTTTGGGCGCAAGGTGGGAAAGGTTACCAGCAAACCATTCATCTCAGAGACAAGCATTAAGTTACTCTCACGAAATACTCCCACTGCTGCCCCCCATACTAGCAAGGTACCCTTCAGCAAATGACCTATCTCTGTGTGCTTTCATGTCCTTGTCTGTAAAAATAGAGATAGAGGTCTTCTTAAGCCTTTCACTTATTGTGAAGATTAGATATAAAGCATGTGGACCAGTGCCTGGCATAAAGTAAGTGACCAGTAAATGTTTCTTCTTCTTCCTCTTCCTCCTTCCTCTTCTCCTCCTGCCCCACCTTCATCTTGTTGTGTCTATTGTCGTCATTGCTAAGATTATTACTCTCATATATTCTGTTTCCACTAATTCACTTCATTAAGTCCTCCACAGATCAGTGGTTTTCAAACTTTGTCCTCAGAGCCCCAGGACCCCGTGAGAATGCTCAGGAACCGTGGCAGAAGGAAACAGTACGCCGAGGGGTGTGCCGACAGGTCACGCACAGAGAAGCTCCGTTTGTTCCCTTGGGAGCTATTTATTAAGTTGATTTCATGAAGCAAAATAGCTCCACTGCTAAAACAGAATGTGACCAATCCTCTCTGAGAGCACTCTCAGCACCCTCTGACTTCACTGTCTTATCCCCACCCCATCCATCCTGTTAGTCATTCATCTTGACATTTCGTTCTCTGATTCTCTGTACTTGTAGGGCCCTCCCCTCCCAAACTGCAAAGTTGAATCAGTCCCAGCATTTGTTCTTCTGTCCAGGTTCCTGAGAGCTGATTTCAAAAAAATAAAATATGCACAACCACCAAGATTGGTGTCACTACTACTTCCTGGTCTTCACCCTCAGTTAAATGCTCATTACTGCCTAGTAATCCAACGTATCTCTAGGAAGTCCCTTCCTCCTTTTCCTTCACTATTGAAAACACTTGCTCCATCCCTAAACCATCTACCGAGCTAAATCCCACTCGATCTTGGAAGATCTGCTTCCCCACTTCGTGCGAAAACAGAAGCTACATGGCAACACTTCATGTCATTTGCTCCTTCCCAACTACAAACACCACACCCATCTCCTCTCCACTTTTACTGTCACTGCCTTCAAGCATTTGTCATTTCTTCTGAGAATTACCAAAATAACCTCTGTGATGTCCCCATTGAATCCAATCTCCATACCTCTACAAAATATTGTAATTAATCTTGGCACATTATCCATCGACATAACCTTCAAGGGTTCCCCAAAGCTTAGCACATGAAGCTTAGCACATGAGCTTAGCACATTATCTGCTCCTTGCCTACATCTCTGGCATCCAGAGCCTTTCCCCCAATATACTCTGTGCTTCAGCTTCACATTCCTTGATTGCCATGTCACATATGTATGCTTTTATACAAACTTATTTTGCCTAGCATAGCTTCATTTTAAAAATAAATATTTTATATGAATATATAAAATAATATTTAGATAGGTAAAGCTAGAAATAAATATACCAATACATGTATTAAAAAACCTTTACCTATGTGACCCTTATCACTCCAAGTTCATCACTTAGGAAAGCTTTCTCTAACCTTCCTGTCTGATGTAGATAACTCATTAGTGTCGATTAACTATTGATCACATTAGACTGCAAGCTTTTGAAGGCAGGGCCTACCTCCCATTTAACTTTTGTATCCCCCAAGTGCTTAGCACATTGGTTGGCATATTTGACCTTCAATAATGTTTTAAGAATCTTATACATTTTTCAGGAAGCTTTTTCTCTCTTTCTCCCCAGTCTTTTTTGGATGATACACCCAAGTGCTTCTAGAATATAATTGGCATGCTCTGTCATAATACCAATCACATTGCCTAATAATTATTGCATTTGTCTTCACATCCCAGTGGCCTCACTAATGCCTGGCACATAGTAGATGTTCAATGAACACTTACTTAATTAGAGAATTCATTAGCGAGAATGAATACGTGAATGAAAGTCTTCATCGTAAGACCCAATCTCTGTCAGGGGCGCCTAGGTGGCTCAGTTGGTTAAGCAGCCGACTTCGGCTCAGGGCATGATCTCACAGTTCATGGGTTCAAGCCCTGCATTGGGCTCTGTGCTGACAGCTCAGAGCCTGGAGCCTGCTTCACATTCTGTGTCTCCCTGTCTCTCTGCCCCTCCCCTGCACATCCTCTGTCTCTCAAAAATGAATAAAAGTTAAAAAAAATTTTTAAAGACCCAGTCTCTGCGATATGTCCCAGTTCTAACCATTGAACTTGCACCTGTGTCATGATCTCTAGATTTGTTCCCTTTATTACCTGCTGAGTACCCTAACTCCACACAGAAATGGACCCCAGCCTAATTCAGACATAGATCCCTTTCACAGTCCAAAATTCTAAATTCCATCTTGGTATCAGAGGCTCTGACAATCTCAGCAGATACTAGTTTCCCACCTGCTTACCTGCATGTCTGGACTTGCAAGGACTCACAAATGATATACTGAAATCTTCCATCGTCCCTGTGATCACCCACCTGAATGTCCAATTATCTAATATTTTGATCTATAATTAAATGACAAATAAAGTTACATTTCCTTGGAATGGGACAAATTCTGATTTGGTTGAAGTTACGAAAATGATGTTCTACTTCTATGATTTTAGGCCATTGTCAACTGGTGGAACAGCTTTCTGATGGACTGATTTTCCTCCTAGAGACTGAATTCATACTTCGTGTCTACCTACTCAAAAGGAGGCTGGCTCTGATATTGTAACTTTCTGTTAATATCAGAGGGAGTTATTGGAGTAAATGTCTCTCTCTGGGAATATCCTATAAACCACAAAAGATGGGGGTCAGGTTGGTCTGTTTACACCAATTCTTGATTGCTTTTCCATTGCTGGGGAAGACCTTAAGTTTTATGGGTAGCATAAATCGCAAGTATAGTCTAGGATTCCATATTCAGCTCTTAACATAAAAGACCTGTCAAATGCAATACATCTTGTGAAGAGCAGAACCAGAAAGAAAAACTGAATTTTATCTGTAAGCAAGCTCTTTAAAAATTGGAGACTGCAAATCCTTATTTAATACTGACAGTTTCAATTCCAGATGATAAGCCAAATGAAAAGGCAAATACAAGATTATCTCTTTTAAAGAAACTTTAGAAGACAGCCCACACAGGCTTGTTGTATCTACTTCTATTTTGCTTGTGGGTTATCAACCAGAGATCAATCTGTACTTGTCTATGTTCAAGAGATAGCATTCATTCAAAGGAACTATTCAACAGTAATCAAATAATGGCATTGTAAAATATACAAACACTCACAGGGGCCTGGGTGGCTCAGTTGGTTAAGCGTCCAGCTCTTGGTTTCGACTCAGGTCACGATCTCAGGGTTCATGAATTTGAGCCCTGCGTCAGGCTCCACACTGACAGTGCAGAGCCTGCTTGGGATTCTCTGTCTCCCTCTCTTCTCTGCCCCTCCCTCTCTCGCTCTCTTTCAAAAATTAAACTTAAAAAAAAAATACAAACACTCACCAAAGACCTTTGTTCCCTCTTTTATTATATATTTTACACCATGCTCTGTTTATCAGTTAGACTGGCCTCAATTAGGCCCTTATGCTGTCCAGATCCTACTACATTTCCCTGGTCCACTTATCTCCTGTTCACCTAATAACAATTTCATATCTTTTCTCTGCTCAAACATCCAACACTTTTTTTCACATCTTCACTCTTAATTGATGACCTTAACGCCTCCTTCATAAGCAAACAGAACCGAAAACATTCAGACAGGTTCCTGCCACAATATTTAACCTACCTACCCCACCAGACTTTCTGCTCTGCTTCTCCTAGTGTTAGGTGAGTGAACTGAGCAGGCTCTGACCTAAAACCAGTCCCCCTAATGCTCCCTAGATTCTATCCCCTTGCACCTTCTCTACTATATCTCTCAGAAATTCTCTCTAAGCCATTCAATTTTAAAACAACATGCTTCAGGGTATCTTCTTCTAATTTTCCTTATCAGGAAGGATAAATTACACTCTGAAAATGGATACTTAAAATAATGAAAATAACGTGTTTGTTTAGATTCTTTTTTTATTTTTATTTTTTGATGTTTATTTATTTTTGAGAAAGAGAGAGCACAAACAGGGAAGGGGCAGAGAGAGAGGGAGACACAGAATCCGAAGCAGCCTCCAGGCTCTGAGCTGTCAGCACAGAGCCCGACACGGGGCTCAAACCCACAAACCGTGAGATCATGACCTGAGCCAAGTCAGGCGCTTAACTGACTGAGCCACCCAGGTGCCCCTAGGTTCTTTTTAAAATAACATCAAAAAAAATTCAGTTTATACACACCAACCAAATTAAATCAAAACCTGGAGGCAGGGAAAGGTGCATGGGATGGGTCTAGAAGCCTGTGTCTAGTCCTTGTTCTTTGGGCAGTTCACTGAGTGTCTCTTAGCCTCAAAGGATTAGAGATCTCTGCAGTCCCGTCCACCTTTCAGATTCTTCTCTAGCACTTGCATTCATTCAGGCAATAAGCTTTTTTGAAAGCAATTTATGGGTAACAAATTGTTGATTTAATCCAACTGTTTTTAGCATACCTGGCTATTTTTTTTCACCTTTTTTTAAGTTCGTATTTTAATTCCACTATATAGTTAACATACACTGTTATGTTAGTTTCAGGTGTACAATATAGTGATTCAATACATCCACCTGGTGTTCCTCATGACTAGTGTTCTCCTTCATCCCCATGACCTATTTCACCCGTCCGCCTACCCCCGTTCCGTTCTGATAACCATCAGTTTGTTCTCTGTAGTTAAGAGTCTGTTTCTTGGTTTGTGTGTGTCTCTCTCTTTGTTCTCCCTTTGCTCGTTTGTTTTGTTTTCTTAAATTTCACATATGAGTGAAATCATATGCTGAATACCTAGTTATTGATAGCATTTTGGATTTGATGCCAAAGCAGTGGATATGTACACAGTCTTAACTCAAATCTATACGGCCAAAAATAGTTGAGTAATTAACAGAAAAATGCACCTTCCTGGTAGCTGAATCCCTCAGAAAACAGGGCCAACCTTTCTTTTGGTGCCCAACACCATAGGTCTTAATGTATAAGCCTGAATCACTAAAGAAATTGGGAGAAATAAAGAAAGCTCCTCAGTTACAAGAGAAAACACAGGTGTGATCTGAAGGCTACCCACGCATCCAATCTCATTGCCAAAAAAGGAGAACGTTTCCTTCTCTGAGCACCTGGCCCAGAAATGTAGCAGATTGCTCATCACCCTCTATTGTGTGAACAGGAAGTTTCCACTCGTCTTTCTTAAACCTCATTGTAATTATACGTGTTCTTTTCCCATCCCTCAAATGTACTCGCTTTTGATCTTCATGTGAAATCAATCCCAAGGTATAATTTCCAAGGTATAATTACTGTCTAAGTTTTAATTTTCTAAATCCAATGACATTTCTGATAAAGGGTTAGTCTCCAAAATATATAAAGAACCTATCAAATTAAACACCGCAAAAACAAATTATCCAGTTAAAAAATGGGCAGAAGACATGAATAGACATTTTTCCAATTAGAGTTTAAATGGCCACTATCATAAATCCTCTTGTAAAATAAATAACCATCCTCGATATCTGTCAGTTTTGCTTTTCTGAAACAGGGACACAGGTGCACGTTACAGCTCCTTCAGAGATTTCTACCCAAAGGGTAGAAGGCAGGCATATTCTTTAGTCATCATAGCAACAGAAATGTTAAAAAGAAAAATCTCAAAATAAATTAACATGATCTGATGAATATGTTTAGCAGAATAAACAACTGTCACAAAAATGCGTATAGGGAGATTCTATTTAAATAAAGTTCAAACCTGTATTCCTAAAATAATTTATTCGTAAAAGAGGCATATTTTAGGAATCCATGAATAGGTAATAAAACTATAAAGAAAAGTAAAGAAATTATTATCACAAAAATTAAAATAGCAGGGAAGGGAGGGAGGGGTGATACCAGGCATGGAAGGGTGAACACAGGGCTTCTCTAAGGCACGAGTGATCTGTATCTCACATGTGGGTGGATGCTAACTCCATAATTATTCTTTAAATCAAATATGCACATTTTATATACTCTTCTCTATGTACAACATCTTATAATAAAGAGTAAATTAACATCAACTCTATTTTTGAAATAAATCTGACTTCTTATACTCTTCGGTTTGGGACAATAGTGGGATAAGAACATGGGAAGGAGACTCATACTTGAACAACTATAGGTTGTATCACTAACTATAGGTTGTATCACTAATTGGTTTATTTCTCTTATACAACTGATGGTAGACTGTGCATGTGAGTGTGCATTTTATAGGGGCTGGGTACTAGTCACTTATCCATCAATTCATTGCTTCAATCAACATTTCTTTAAAACCTATTGGGTTGCCTAGTTCAGTCATTTAAGCATCCAATTCTTGATTTTGGCTCAGGTCATGATCTTACGATTCATGGGATGGAGCCCTGTGTCAGGCTCTATGCTGACAGTGCAGAGCCTGCTTAGGATATTCTTTCTCTCTCTCTCTCTCTCTCTCTCTCTCTCTCTCTCTCTCTCTCTCTCTCTCTCCCCCGCCTCCCCTGATTGCTTTCTCTCTCTCAAAATAAATAAATAAAACTTAAAAAAAAAAAACTTATTACATGCCAGGCACAGTATTAGACAGTAGAGATACAAAGATGATCAAGACATGAGCCCTAGTCTAGAGGAGTATACAGTCTTGTGCTAGAAGACCACCACCTTTCCAGTTTGCCAAAATGGCAGCCCTTTCCTTCCTCCCCTACTCTTCCTAGTTGGGGTTTCTGATGCCTGTTGTCTTACTCTCTAGTTTCCAAGCCAACTATCCGGACACGAATTATATTGGCAGCCTCAGGATCCATCACTTGGTGGAGTGTGAAACTGATCGTGCTGTCAGATTCAGTGTCCATCAGGGCAGAGTGAGCCCTGGGCTTCTGACTCCTGTGACACTAACTAAGTCTACTAGACAGTTTCCCTTCCTAGCACTGACCTTGAACTCCTCCTGCCAGCTGGGTCACCCGCTCACCACAGCCCTACTCTGATTTGAGTGACTCAGCCTTCCGTGATGCCCTCCCTGTGTGGTATCCTGAAAGGCTCAGTGTCCTCAGCTGCCGTGTCCACTACCTGAGCTACCTGTTGCTGATACCCACTCACTTGTGTCCACTAAGCAGCCTCCTGTCTGACCTCATGGGGCTCGTCCTACAACCTGGTTAAGTGTCCCAGTGCCAGCCCTGCCAAGTTCTCACTCTCTCCGCCTTTCTCCTGAGCAGTCTCACTAGGCTTTGCTCCCAAATGGCTTACGATCATGATGACAAGGTAATAAGTAGAACAGGGGTGTCTACAGAGTGATACAAAATCACAGAGGAAGGACTAAGGGTGGAGATGGGAGTAGAGGAAACAACTAAGCTGAGTCTTAATCACAAGCGTACCAGATGAAAGAACAAAGGAACTTTCCAGCGAGGAGGAACAACTTCTTCAAAGGCATAAATATGGGAAGAAGCCTGACATGTTTGGAAAATAATGAGAAGTGTTATGCATTCAAGGAATGATGACAGATGTGAATAGAACAGTAGACAAGAGGAAAATGAAGAAAGATCTTAAAGTCTTACTAACAAAAATGTGCCCTATTTGGCATACATATAATTTATTCTTGTCACAGTAACAATGAAGTAAGTGACCTGAACCAAAGCAATGCATTGTGTTATGTGGGGATCAGTATGGGCTCACTCACTCTCATATTTTATAAGGCTCAGCACTCAAGAAACTCTGAACTTTGTTAGTATGACTTCAATCATCCACACATTTCCTTGGATAGGTGATAGAAGTGGGTGCAGCACCTGTCCAGATGCACAGTGATTTTAATGGACTTATTTAAGGTCACAAAGTGAAGGAAGGAGCCCAGGAGATGCTCAGCAGAGTACTGGTGAATGTATTTAAATTGAATCAAACAGAAACCTGATCCGTGGAGAAATCTCCCCAGAGTTCTGTAAACTCAATTCTATTTCTTTGAGTGCCAGGACAGCTCTCTCCTGTCCCCCCGCAGCTGTTCAGGGAGGGAGGTCTTCCCCAGGGACAGTCCCAGGTGAAATGAGGACTGGCTGTTTTTCCAGCCCGACCATAATGAAGGTTGGCTCTAACTCTTCCTGGCATTGCTGGAGTTTACACTATTCACTGCAATGGCCTTCTGGCTGCCAGAACCTCTTTACTGCCCAGTGATCTACTCAGCCAATAGTGAATCATCAGAGACACACACAGACCTGTTCACCTCTCTGAATTAAAGACACACTGACTCAACCAGCCAAGAGGACTTTGTTCAGAGCAGAATGAAAATGGGGAAAACATCAGGCCAGAGAGTGCGAATCAAAACGCAAGTTCTTGAGATAGATGGAAAATGGTTATAATAATAATAAAGGGAACAAAATATCTCAAGCTATTCATTTGGTCAACAACTTCCCTGATCATTTTACCCCCTTTTTATTGCTCTCGGACGTAGGTGGGCATAGCTGGAGTTGATGGGAACAGATGACTTTAGAAATTCTATTACAATGCACAGAGCATGCCATCATGTCCTGCCAACTCTGTGCTTCGGCTGCACTCAACGTCAAAACCCTAACCTCAGAAGGAATCTTGCATTCTTATGGCTTACCATCATCAAGTACATTAGTAATGGTACTTGCTTCAAGACACCTTGATATCACAAGGGGAAAAAAAGGAAAAATGATTGGTAGGTGACCTCTAGAAACAATCCTTGGCCTCAGGTGATCATTCGAGGGCCCAAGAGATCTTTAGGGATCACCCTTGGCCTCCTTAGATCAGTCTGTATATTTATACCTACAACAAACTTATTTAGCACAAATGTATAGAGTACCTACCATGTTCTTGATGCAAGATTATACAAGTCAAACTGTGTGGGATTCTGGTTGTTTCATCTGTCAGATAAGGATAATACCCAACTCTCTGAGTGATAATTTAAAATACAATAAATTCAAAATACGTGCCTCAGTTCCTGACACAAAATCAAGGCTTAATAGTCATTCCCTCAATTATGGCAGTACAAAGACAAATCTTCCCTCAAGGAACTCATGGTATAGACTGTGATTGAAATCATGGTATAGATTGTGCCTGAAATCACCCCAGTGTCCTGAAAATACTATAAACTGGATCTGAGCTACAGCTACTTGATCCTTCATGGGCTCTGTGAGCAGAACTGATTCAGAGCTAACCTTAATTCTCAGCATTCTGGGCTGAGAACCCCGTGGAGCTTTCTCCTACATGAATTCTAGATCCTAATTCTACCACCCTGTTTAGGTGTTAAATAAAAACAAAACCTGTGGAATATTTTATAATTTAAGTTTAATGGATTAGTGAGTCCATCAGGAAGGTGTTGTCAAGTGATGATGAACATGAATAATATCTCTGGCCTGGGACACTTCATAATTTGTAGAAAGGATTCTTAATTACTAGCTTTAAAAGAGAGAGAGAAAGTCAGAGAGAGTAATGTTTCCTGGCCAGAGATGGTGTTACTAGAGGCAGCTACTGTAAGAAACAGGCCATTGACCCCTATATTGAGTCCTCACAGACAGAGCAAGTGAGTCACAGGAATCACCTGTCAGAGAAAAATCACTACCATCAACTTGAACTTCCTGGGGTCTTGAATGGAATTTTAATCTTTACTCCTACTCAATTGGCTTTGTCAAAAACAACTGCCATTGCCTTCTCTCTCTCTCTCTCTTTTTAATTTTTCAGGTTGTATTTTAAATTTCTTTTAATGTTTATTCATATTTTGAGAGACAGAGCATGAGTGGGGGAGGGGCAGAGAAAGAGGGAGACAGAATCAGAAGAAGGCTCCAGGCTCTGAACTGACAGCACAGAGCCCAATGCAGGGCTCGAAATCACAGACCGTGAGATCATGACCTGAGCTGAAGTCAGGTGCTCAATTGACTGAGCCACCCAGGAGCCCCATTCAGGTTGTATTTTAATGTAAGACCCAGTGTGTGAAATTACTTGGAAAGTGAAGTCTGATGGAGAAGTATGGATAAAAACTAGTAAGAGTATTGGTCATTCCAGGCACTGGGTTGGGGAGCAAGGGTGCCAGAGGTGATGACTGCGAAAAGAGCAATTTGACCACCAGGTAGAATGTCCCCACTTTGTCCATTACTGTACCCAAGGCCTCATTTGTGTTTGTACATGAGCCCATTACATTCTGCCCAATATGGGGCTTGTCACCTTCTACTACAATGAATGCTTGTTGAGTTTAAAAAACAAAACAACTATTCAACCTGGAGACATCTCAGAAGACCCCATCAAGTAGCTTTCAGATCAATGACCTACCAGTTGTCCTCAACCTCAGATGAATAGATTGATTCAGTTATTAGCATATTCACGAAGTGAGAGTTTCCCCTCATGAATATATTAATGATGTCTCCTTCTTGTCTTTCAACAACTCCTTCTAGCTTAGGGATTTCTGTTCCCTTGTCATCCCACCTACGTTCCTCCCACCTGATCCCCCTTTGCGGCATCTTTTATCTCTTTGCTGGTATCTCTATACCTGAAGGCAGAGTGTGTCTTTAGCGTAGAGTGGGTAAGGATGTTATTATGCCTTTCTCAGGAAAACACGGAAAAGGAGAAAGTAAATAATGTTTACCTTAAGACAATGTACATGAATCTTCAAGGCAGCTATAAGTTTATTTTACTTTTTGTACTCAATCTCTTGCAAGAGTATTTGCTAATAGAGTATATTTCTCTAAGTTGAGTCTCACTTGAAGTGTTTTTCCATAGACTTCTATTATCTAAAGAAATTTGACAGTTCCAGGCAGTAACTTGACATCTTGAGAATTGAGCAAATATGCTCCCAAGAGCCACTCCTTTACCAAAAGAGGTATTAACAGAAATAGAGCAATAAAAGTCTTCCAGGAACGTATGCTTAGCATGTGCCTTTGTGATGACAGTCAGGAAGCATTTTCATTGAGTGAACTGGCTCTCAGTACATATTCCTGTATATACATGGTCTTTTCTGGGAATGGTCATAAAGTCTCAAAGTGTCTACTAGTTTATTTCTCTCTTCCAAGAGAAGCAACTTCACACCATTTTTTAATGCTTTGCAAAAACCATCTGCTTAGATTGAACTAACTCTATTATGTTGGCCATAATTGAGTGAATCAGGAATTAGTGTGTTATTTGAAAACCACCCAGTAAAAATGTTCCATATTGGATTATGACCCATTGGCCTGACTAGATCATCTCTGTTTAGAGAAGGTGAAGATGGAAGAGGTGAATTAAATAGAATTTCTAGAGCCACTTCTCATACCAGCAGAGCCAGTTACATTCTTACACTAACCTCCATTACTTGAGGTCACTAGGACACCTGATAGCACTAAATTCAAACAACCCTCATAATTAAGTCATTTTTTCAAAAAGCTCTAAAAATTGCCTAATATGAGTAGGTCACTATAATGGAGTATGGTAGATATCATCACTGATGATTTTCAGGGATCCCTGACACCTGGTGTTCACACCCTTATATAATCCCCTCCCTTTGAGTATTGATTGAGCTTCATGACTGATTTCTAATAAATAGAATAGAGACAGAAGTGATGGGACATATTTCCAAAGTTAGGCTATAAAAAGTCTGAAGCTTTCATCTTGAGTTTTCTTTCAACTCATCTGCTCTAAGGAAAGCCACGTAGTGAACAGCCTTATAGAGGGACCCACATATGAGGAACTGATACCTCTTGCCAACAGCCACATGAATGAGCTTAGAACTAGATGTAGTCACGTGTCAAATGACTATAGCCCAGTCTGATATCTTGATTGTAGCCTCCTGAGAGACTCTGAGCCAGAACCACCTGCTAGGCCACTCCCTAATTTCTGACCCTCAGAAACTGTGAAACAACAAAGGTTTGTCGTTTTAAGCTTCTATGTTTTGGACTAATTTGTTAGTCAACAATAGATATCATCTGCAGGGATATATTTATACGCGGGTTGGCAAACCAGAGCCTGTGGGCCACTGGGTGTTTTTGTAAATGAAGGTTAATTGGAACACAGTCGTAGCCATTCATTGACACTTTGCCTGCGACTGATTTCACACTATAACAATAGTGTTGAGTGGTTGAGACAGAGACTGTATGGTCTGCAAAGGCTAAACTATTTACTATTTGCCTTTTGTAGAAAAAAACCTGCTAATCCCAGGACTTATAAAATGAATTTGATTTGAAATGACCAGACAATACCGATTTGGAAGTGGAACCCCAAGAATTGATCTAATTTCTTCTTTTGAAGACTAAGTAACTACCGTAAGACACAGGTGGTCTGTCTAGCATCATGTAAGCAATAGCAAAGTTGAACAAGAGATCCAAGTTTCCTAGCTCCCATTCCAGTGGTCCCTTCAATACACCATAATACCCTCCCTAAAATTAGCCACTATTTCAAAATAGCATATTGTTTTATCATGAGTTTCCTCTGTTACTTTATAAATCACTACAGGTCCCACTGCATAATTTCCTAACAGCACAGTAGCATTCACTAATGTGTCTCAAAATCTTGGCAGATGACCTTAGTACTTGATACATTTAAGCTAATTCAAATGCATATGAAAAAGGAAAAGGACAGATTATAGAAAGACTCACGGAAAATTCAGTTTAATTTCATTACAGTTGACCCTTGAAATAACATGAGATTGAACTGCACGGTTCCATTTACATGCAGATTTTTTCGATAAATACACTGCAATACTGGAAAGGTATTTTCTCTTCCTTTTGATTTTCTTAATAACATTTTCTTTTCTCTAGCTTGTTTATTTTAAGAATACAGTGTCTAATACATATAACTTACCAAATGTGTGTTAATTGACTTATTGGTAAGATTTCCACTCAACAGTAAGCTATCAGTAGTTAAGTTTTTGAAGAGTCAAAAGTTACACATAGATTTTCAATAGGGGGGTGGTACCCTTAATCCCCAAGATGTTCAAGGATCAGCTATATTTTTATTCTTCCCAAGAGATTGTACAGTTGAAAGTGGTAAGCTAATGATATATATTTACTGTTGAAAAATCTCCTGCTGGATTTATGTATAAAATC
Organism: Felis catus; assembly: GCF_018350175.1. Taxonomy (NCBI): domain Eukaryota; kingdom Metazoa; phylum Chordata; class Mammalia; order Carnivora; family Felidae; genus Felis; species Felis catus. The sequence continues at coordinate 18,354,683 of NC_058384.1, read as the reverse complement.
CTTTCATGAGAGAAAGCAAATGAACACTACCAATTTGACCTCCTGTGTCCATAGGTCCACTGATAACCAAATACAGCATTCTGAATCCTTTTTAAAACCATGCTTCAGGAACTTACCAGCTGACTTATTCAGTTAAATTTGGCACCTAGGTCAAAACTCATGTACCTTCTCTGACACAGATAACAAAACTGTCACCTCTATACAGAAAACGTTGATCAGGGCGCCTGGGTGGCTCAGTTGGTTAAGCATCTGACTCAAGCTCAGGTCATGACCTCGCGGTTCGTGGGTTTGAGTCCCGTGTTGGGCTCTGTGCTGACAGCTCGGAGCCTGGAGCCTGCTTCAGATTCTGTGTCTCCCTCTCTCTCTGCCCCTTCTCCACTTAGGCTCTGTCTCTCTCTGTCTCTCAAAAATTTATATTAAAAAAAAATTTTTAAAGAAAACGCTTATCTAAGTTAGTTTAAAACCTCTTTTTAAGACAATTAGTGACCAAGAGAACTTAACTACCATCTATTTAACGCTAAGACAGCTACAAGACACACATGTGAAGGACAGAGCTATTGGTACAATGTACATGAGGGAGGATATGTGACCGTGGTCTTAATGTACATCAGGGTCCAGGTTAACAGCTACTTTCTCCATAAACCTTTCCCTGATATACAACCATATGTCCTGGCTTACCTGGACAGTCCCAGGTGGTTTCTCTTATCCTGCCTTAATTATTAGTATACAAAGAAGGTATTTGTTGAATTAATGAATGCCTGAGATCAGAAATCTCTAATAGCCAAAACTATCCCTTATTCACCTCAGTAAATCTCACAGAGAAACAGTACCTAGGTACTCAGGTATGATGTAGTGCATCATGCATACTTTACGAATACTGTTTGAATAAATGAATAAACAAATACATGAATGCTTATGATAAAATTTCTTGATTTCAGTGTTCAACTTTAGTCAGTATGTTCTTCACAACATACCCATTATAGATGGGTATACTGACAAAAGTTCACTTACTGAAATACCAATTAATTTATACCAAACAGCACAGCATGGGCCCCAAGGCAGAATTCTTTCTTATTTCCTGCACATTTGAATGGTTGACTGAAATATGGTGAAATAGCCTTGTTAGGTTATTTGGGTGTGGTTAATAATAAACACAGGTCAACAGTGGCCCATCTCTGAAGATAGGGCATGGATCTGATGATATCTGAAGGTCCAGGTCACTCGTCTTGAAAAGCTGTTTTGGCAAAATAGGCCTCACAGTATGAACCATAAGCAGAGGCCACCAAATAGAGTCTATAGGATCCAAGGAGTACAAGGTTTCACTTGATACTAAAATATCTCAAGTTCCAAAATGGAGGAACTAAAGATAAGAGTCTACATAAGCTAGTACTCGTTGGGATCAGAAATATCTTGGGATTGTCTGTCATGACATAACTCATCCACAGTTCTTAAATTCTAGTTTGTGACCTAGCTCACTGCAAACATCGTTTTCACTGCTCAAAAACCATTATTTTTAAGTCTTAACCATCCAAGAAAGGAAGAACTAGGAGAGCAGTTCAGATCTTCAGACAAGTCATCATAACCAATAAGATGTTCTCGCTAAGAAGGATTGCCTCTTCAGTATCCCATGGAGTTTACTTTGACTTGAAGTCTCTTCCACACTCCTGTGGAGTATACTCAGTGAACCCAACCATTGTCTTAAAACCCCATTTAGATACAATGTGAAGGGTTCTAGATGCCTGAGGAGGACCTTGCATGAAACTCGACAGAAAAAAAATTAAGAAACAAATGCAATCTCAAAGGATTTATTTCGTTTCTGGCCAGCCTTTGAAGTTTTCATACGTAGTAATGGAGCTCATTCGATAGGCTTCTGACCTAACACCATCTCCCACTGTAGGACAGACAGTCTATGGCCCAGTTAACAGAGCTTCCATACCTACAGGGAAATGGCTAAGGCAGACCCTCCACGTGGCAACTGAATATCTGCTCTCCATCTGACTCTCATTAAAACTTGATAAATTAAGAATTTCAAGAAAATTACAAAGAAAAGGACAAGGTGCCTCTCTACCCTAGCTGTTTCCTTCCTCCACTTGTCCTCTCTTTTCCTTCACCATCAACCTCTTTATCTCCCTTAACCTCCTTCCTTGTCCCCCACCCTGGGTTGAGTTAATGATTTATTCACTCTTCAAAGCAGAAGAATGCTGCCTGTTGTGGAAAAATGATAGGGATTTCTTAGCCCATCCATCGTTGGAATTTTCCTTTATTTCCCAACCTCTTCTATAGCAACTGCAATGAGGCATGGGAACATGGTTCTTTTTGTTCTTTTAAACTTGGGACTTACATGCTGCTCTCAATGCCAACTGCAAAGAAAGAAGCTGCTTGGTCACCAAGCCAGCAGGCTCCCGGGGCACCCAGCCATGGACACCACAGGGTCAGCCCATTCTAATTTCCTGAGAGTCACATTACCCATAGTGACGGGCAGCTCTGGGCTTTATTCTTATTCTGAACTTTACTTCACATCTTCTTTTGATCATCCTTCTTATTTTTATCCTCAGTATCATCTACTTTATTAATGATTTTATTTTTTTAATGTTTACTTTTGAGAGACAGCATGAGTGGGGAAGGGGCGGGGGCGGGGCGGAGACAGATGATCAGAAGCGGCCTCTGTGCTGACAGCAGAGAGCCCCAATGAGGGGCTCAAACTCAAGGACTATGAGATCATGACCTGAGCTGAAGTCAGACACTTAACCAACTGAGCCACCCAGGTGCCCCTATTAATGATTTTACTTTATGAAACCAATAGACCTGAGAAGCACATGGCCACCTAGGCAAGGAGTCTACTTAAGAATCTGTGATCTCAAATTTCTTCTTCTGAACTCCAAAATATAGTTTTCAGGTTATGGAGTGAAGCAGAGGTATAGAATGAAATAGGAAAGTGAAATGAAGAGTCCTCTGCCTTCTGCCTAGCAGCTTGAGTAGTTAGGTGCAGTTGAAGAAACAACTGGGAGTAAGACAACCTCCCCTTGGGTTATTCAATCAATCAATTGGTTTTGTGACTTAAGGCAAGCTTCCTTAACCGTAACGTAACATAATGTAATGTAATATAACGTAAGTTGAACTAAATGACCTCCAAGATCGTTATGAGGTCCCATGACTCTGAATCCAAGTAGGCTCACATGTCTTTCATAATCTACCTTGGTTGCTCCCCTTACAAATTCACAGCAGCTGTTTTCAGAGTCACTTTCTTTCACAACAATTCATGAAAGAAGGAGATGGGGGAGACTCCTAAGTCTCCTTCCCACTTCCGCAGATAAAGACTGAAAAGAAGCTACTATGAACAATCCCCACCTTTCTCAAGCCCCTAGTTGTCAGCAATCCCCTCCATTTCCTCCTTCATCATCAAGAAGATCGATGCTACCGGGAAAAAAAAGGCCTCAAACCCTTCCTGCTTGCCAACAACTCAGGTGTCTGCATCCACTCCACTGCCTTCCCTCCAGTCTCAGAGGATGTGTCCTTTCTTCAGTTCATATCTGCCACTGTAAGCCGGGCTCTGAATCTTTCCTCTCCTACCTTCACAGAGGGCTACTTACCCTCTTTCCTGTTCTTCAAAATTGTTCCAGGATAAAATTAGTCCAACCATTCTCTAAAAGACGGAAACTGAGGTCATAAAATTACCTTTACTTGTGCTGAAGAGCAGTCGCAGGACTGATTCTTCAAGAAAGTATTAGATTTTTGCAGAAGGGCATTTCCTGGGAAGGCTGCTGATCACATGACACAGTTTTCTCTATATGTGGTGCCCAGGAGACATTTCTGTCCAGTATGGTTACCTGCCAGTTGTTCTCTTGAGCGGCTGTTTGTTTTCATCATATAAGTACAGTGAGCCATGTAGCCTATACTTTGTTACTTCTTGTACCAATTCTGGGAAGTTCAGAGCTAAATCTGTGCTCTAATTCTAGCATTCTAATATATGCACTTCATACTAAAAATTCACCGCTGACTTTAACTTTTCTAATCTGTCCTCATTTTCTCTTTTTTTATCCACATGTTTCTTATTTTAAATTGTTGTATCATATGAAAATATAAATTACACATTAAATCCTATCTGCAGAAAGACCTGGTATAACTAACACCTAAACAAAAAGATAAACATTTCTTCCAGAGACCTCTTATTTAGAAATATGAATGCAAAATGCATAAGGATTTCTCTTTCCATGGAAGAAATAAAGTCTAAATGTATAAGGAAGCAAAACTAAGAAAAGTACTTGAATAAACATTAGAAAAGAATTCCTTAGATTTGAGTTTTAGAGCTGACCATCACAAATTCTTGAAATCAGGTGATCCACATAAATTAAACACATAAATACGCTGTGATAACTCCCCCAAGAACTCTGAAGACAGGATAGACCACTATGGCACAGGCCATCTTCACTATGTGTCCTTTTCAAAACTACCTGTGATGGTACAAAAAAAGGGGGGGGGGAATGTGACTTTATCTATTTGCTGACCAAGGATCTACGATCACGCAGGAAGGTCCCTGAATGGCAAAATTAGAGATGATGATTTTTTCCCCATTATATTAAAACCTATGGAAGAGGCATAGACCAGACTACTGAAGAGTCAGATATAATTACAAAATGTATTTACCTGAAAGTATTATGTTCCACATGAAGTCAATCTGAATAAAATTGCCCTCCTATTATTAGACAGGGTGCCCCATAATGCTGCCCTATTTTCACAGTTAATGGTGAGAACATTGAACAAATGGCAATTACTATTATAGTTATTGTCCTAAATCTCCTTATACTATATGACAGATGCCAATTCTCTGTTGACCCTAATCCCCTGCCTACTATACTCTCCCTTCTGGTCTCTATTACCCATCTTTCAAGAACAACTTCAAATCCTATCTCTCCACCCTCCAATGAGTCCTTCCGGTTGGGAGGAGCTGAATATACAAATGATTCTTAGAATGATTTTTCTGGTGAGGGTGTACAGAGTTAATGTTGGGGATAAAGAGGAGGAAGACCAAAAGTAGAAAGACAAATTGGTTAGTTACAGTAGCAACTCAGACTCAGGGGGCCAAAGATTATTAATGACAGCACTTGGCTTTGTTCGACTCAGGATTGCAATTCTATTCATGTATGTCTGTCTCTCCCACCTGAACTCTTTGAAGACAAGGATCATATCCTTTGTGCCCACTACTGTGTATAAAACATAGTAGTCATCCCATAAATATTTGTTAGAAACTGAATGAATTAATGAATAAGTAGACAAATGAACAGAATAAGTGAGAGGCAAAAGAAGACACTGTGACTTTTTAAACATTTCTTCATACTGGCTTCTTGATCAAGTAGGAGACATTACAAATCCGTACTTGATGACGAACAGGCTATTTTACCATCTTGCTCATCACCACTCTCCCCCCAAACTTTGGATGTGTTCCAGGTTGTTGATGTTCCTCATAAAACCTGCTGCCCAGAACTGAGCACAGGCTCCAGACAGAGCCTGATCAGAACTGTGTCTAGAGGGAGCATCTTTTCCAGCCATCAAGCGCTCTATCCCTTTTTAACGGAGTCCAAAATTGTTGGCATACTTTTCATGGCCACATCACACTTCTGCCTCATATGAAGCTTATGCTCATGATTATTTTCACATTGATTGCCGCAAACACAAGTATACACCAGCTTGGTTTATGCGGGGTTTTTTATATCCTAAAATCTAAATTCGTCCCTGTAAATGTTCATGATGTATTGAGCCCAGCATTTACTACTTTAACTTTTTACTTGAAATAATTTTCAATCCCTAACTCTGTCATCGACCTAAATGCTATGACCCCACCTCCAGCTTTATAGCATTCATTCTGTAGGTAATTCTTAGTACCTACTAAGTACTGAACACAGATGGTAGACAGAGGCCTTCCTGAACATAAATCTTGTTGAAAGCATAGTAGAGAAAATGCTCATTGTGCTCAGCTTTGCATTTTTTGTACTTAGGTGAGAGAGAAGTCTAGGAGAGGAGTATGGATCAGGGTGATTAATGTCTTATGCTTTCTGTTTCACGATGACTTCTTTTTCTATATAAGGCATGACCTTGCCCCTGTAAGTTCCACACTGAGATGAATGATTATTTCACATCTCTTTTTCAGTCTTCTGCCCAGTATCTCCTTGGGGATTTCCACTATCTCTTCAAACTCACTGCTGAACCCAATGCAATGTCTCACCAAACAGTTAGGAGGTATTTTTAATTCACAAAGCACTTTCAACAGGTAGTATCTCATTTAAACTTCACACTATCCCTCTGAGGTAGACAGGACAATTAGGCACATCTCCATACCTTCTCCATTGATATCATTCCACTGCTCAAGGCCTCCTGCAACTTCCCACCTCATCAAAAGTAAAAGCTAAAATCCACACAATGGCCTAACAGGCCAGGTGACCTGTCTCCATCAACTAATCTCTGCTTAACTGATCCTACTCCAGCCATGGTAGCTCATTGCTGTTTCCCTCCATCTGAAATAATCTTCCAGATTCTATGTGGCTCACTCCATACTTAACTTGCGCTGTCTGTTCAAATATCATCTTTTCAGTAAGACCTTTCCTGGACACCTGTTATCCTGTTTCCATAGCAAACATTCTCTGTTACCTTTATTCTGCTGAATCTCTCTCCACAGCACTTATCATTTGGCATATCAGGTATTCACTTGTTATTTGTAGACTGTCTTCTCACACTCAACTATAAGCTCCAGGAGGGAGGGGATTTTTTTCCTTCACCACAATATCCACAGTGCCCAAGACAGTGCCTGGGCTAGACTAGGTGCTCAATTAACATTTGCTGAGTATCAACAATATGAATATGAATATAAATGAACAGATGCTTAAATTATGTGACTAAGCTAGAGCTAGGGCTAAAACCCTAGCTCAGTTTTGCTCATTTCTAGTTTCTTATTTCTTTCCACTATGCCACAATAATTTCCATAATCTTTTTCAACCCATTATCCTTGCCTGTGTAGACTACTACAGGAGCTTAGAGACTCACATTCCTGCCTCCAATCTCCCTGGATCATAACACTGATTCTGTATGTTACTTCCAGGTTAGTTTTCTGGAAAATTACTTCCATTTCTGATATAAGGAAATATCTGAAAACAACTCCAACTTCTTCATAAAATGCAAAAATAGATTTTAAATGAATTACAAAGCTAAAAGGAAATTAAGTTATCTTCAGAGTCAACATATAAAGCAAAATAAGAATCTACAAAAGTAAACATTCTCTGAAGCCATTGGGTTCTCTGAGGCTCTGCCCATTCTTAATGCCTTTGAATTTCAGTTTGATGACCTTGTGAAAATCTTGGACAGGAAACAAAATTTAAGGTTTAGTCAAGGTGGGGAGTTTTATGGAAGAACCCCACACAAAGCCAAAACTCTCCAGGATTGTACCATCAGTAAAACAGAGTGCAAAAAAAAAAAAAAAAAAAAAAAAATTAAAGCCCACTTCGTCAAGGGAGACAGCAAGAAAACTTACATTGCCTGATCTTGACTGGATATGGATGCTGAAAATCTCCCCTGGGAAGTCACCACAGTCAACCCTCACAGGTTTGCACCTCAAATTCATAATACTCTATGGTCTTAAAAAACCTCATGCCAATCATAGAAATTTAGTTTTGTGTTATAGTGCCCCAGACAATTGGTAGAAGTAAAAAAGAACAAGACAGATAAAGTTTTAAGGAACATAGGCTCCCAATAAAAAAATTACAAACACAGGGGCACCTGGGTGGCTCCATTGGTTAAGCATCTGACTCTTGATTTTGGTTCGGGTCATGATATCACAGTTCGTGGATTCAAGCCCCCCACTGGGCTCTGTGCTGATAGTGCAGAGCCTGCTTGGGATTCTCTCCCTCTCCCTCTCTGCCCCTCCCCTGCTCTCTCGCTCTCTCTCTGTCTCAAAATAAATAAATAAACCTAAAAAAATCATAAACACAAAGGAAACAAGGCACCATGAACAAGAGCCAGCAGAAATAACAATCAGGCTAGCTTATATAAAATATAGAAGTATGCTTAATATGTTTTTAATTAAATATCTTATTTTGAGGTAATTGCATATTCACATGTACTTGTAAGAAACATTACAGTGTAATACTAAGCACCTGCCATCCAGTTCCTCCCAATGATGACATCTTACAAAACTGTAGGACAATATCACAACCAGGATATTGACATTGGTACAATCCACCAATCTTGTCCAGATTTCCCCACTTTTACTCACACTAATTTATGGGTGTGTTTAGTTTAATGCAATTTTATCACAGGTATTAATTCACGTATCTGTCACTTTAATAGGTTTTTAAAAATAAAAGAGAATATCCAAAGTATGAATAAGTAACAGAAACTGATTCCTAAAATGACTAGTCAGATATGAAAAAGAACTAAATAGAACTTACAAAGATAAAAAGCATACTAATAAAAATTAAAAATTTATTGGTAGGTTCTGAAAGCAAGTTAGCAAAACCTGAAGAAAGGGCCAATGGGGCAATAAATCAAAAATAGTTGCTAAACATGCAACATAGAGAGGCAAAGATGAACAATTGAAGAAGATGTTAAGGTGTAAGCCAATCTGACAATAAATTATATTTTAATAAATAAATAAATAAATAAATAAGTAAAAACAAAAAAAGAGATGTTAAGAGACATGAGTGAAAAAGAGTAATATAAAATTCATAAGAAATCCAGAAGGAGATAATAGAAAAATTATTAAAAGGATGTATTTGAAGAAACATGACTAATAATTTTCCATAAATGATGCTGGCATGAGTGCTTAAATTCAGAAATGATAATAAATCTCAAATGCAATAATAAAGAAAAATCTACATCAAATAACAGTGAAACATATCACAGTGCAGAACACTGAAGGCAAAGAAATGATCTCAGGAAGATATGGTGTGTGTCTATATATAGAGAGAGAGGTCCCAGATATATGTATATATACATATACACATAGTGGAATATTACAAAGCCATCAAAAAGAATGAAATCTTACCATTTGCAATGACATGGATGGAGCCACGATGTATAATGCTAAGTGAAATAAGTCAGAGAAAGACAAATACATTACGATTTCACTCATGTGGAATTTAAGAAACAAAACAGATGAACATAGGGGAAAGGAAGAAAAAGTAATAAAATAAATAAAATAAAATAAAATAAAAGTAAAAATACAATACAATACAATACAATACAATACAATACAATACAATAAAATAAAATAAAATAAAATAAAATAAAATAAAATAAAATAAAATAAGAGATGCAAACCATAATAGACTCTTAAGTATAGAGAACAAACTGGGTTGCTGGAGGGGACGTGAGGGGGAGGGATGGGCTAAATGGGTGATGGGTATTAAGGAGAGCGCTTGTTGTGATGAGCACTGGATGTTATATGTAAGTGATGAATTACTTAATTCTACTCCTGAAACCAATACTACTCTACATGCTAACTACCTTAAATTTAAATAAAATCTTGGGGCAAGGGGAAGAACATCCTAAGAGAAAAGGTAGAATAAATGTAAAGGAATGACAATTGAATAGCTAACTTTTCAACAGCAGTAATGGAAACCAGGAGACTCTGGTATAATAGCTTGGTGAGAGAAAACACATAGCCAATCTAAAATTACATACTTAGCAAAGCTATCTTTTAAGAAGTTTGGTAAAATAAAGGTATTTTCATAGAAATAAAAATTAAGAAAGCATATGACTAGCAAACATTTAATAAAGGAAATCCCAAAAACTGTCTCTCAGGGATGAGCCAAATGATCTCAGAAGGAAGATCTAAAATTCAAGAAGGATGGTAGCTATTAAAACAGATAGATATTAAATGAGATGTTCATCTATCTATTGACCAGCTGATCAATGGATTAATATCTCTATACACAACACGGGGCTCCCAATTGCTCACTGTTCAAATCCTTTAGCCCATCTAAGGGCTTCCCAATATCTTTTCCAATTGTCTCTCTTTCTTACTCTTCCCTAGGAAATTTCCCCTCCTTTCAAGACGTTCTTTTTATAGTGTTCAAAACAGGTTTGCATATGACTATCTATATACACTGGTTCATATTTTTTTCCTTTGCCTTACAAACTCTTTCTCCTGCAGCTTACTAATCATGTTTTAAAGGATCCACCTCTTATATAACATCCTTCCTAAGAATAAGTACACAGTCATTTCCGTTTCCTTTCCCTCATCTTTTCAAGTATACATTCTCCCAGACAATCACTATATAGTTAAAATAAACAAATGTTTATTATACACTCACTATGAGCTACATACCTTGCTAGGCATGTAAGACCCATTCCTGGCACACAATACAGAATGGTGGTTAATAACATAGACTCTGAAGTCAGAGTTCAATCCCTGTTCTGCCACTGCATAATGATAGTTATTTATCTAAATTTCAGTTTTCTTTATATAAAATGGAGGTAATAAAAATATCGACTACTTGGGGAGCTATTGTGAGCACTGAATAAGATAATTCATACAAAGTGCTTTGTTCATTTGTGTGACAGATAGATGATTGATAGATAGATGACAGACATATATCACAGTAAGATATGTACATGCTACTATGAACTAGGTAGTTTACCTGGATTATCCTGACAAATTTAGTTTTGAATTCTAAATCACAAAATCCCGGAAATAAAATTGGCATTAAACTTCTGTGGGAGTTACATTACTAGGAATACCAAGGTCTAAGATCTAAGGAAAAGGACAGTGCCAGAAATGACTGCAGGCATTTCATCTCCGAGAAGACAAAAAACTAGCTCGCTCTACCCAGATTGTTGGCACCAGTTGGGAGAGGACTGCTATCTTAGAACCCCGCTGTCCTGCTCTTTTGCCCACAAATTGCTTGAACTCAAGGCTGGCCAGGAACCTATGACTGCTGGCCTCCAATGTAAAGATGAGTTGGGCTAATTCACACTGACGGCTTCCAGCATTTGAACCAAGATAATGCAAAAGACCGAGGCCAAGGGGCAGTGGGATACGAATCCGAAGAGTTAATGAGATAAAACAGAAGCCAAGACAAGCTGAGTTTAGTTTTAAACTAAAGCTATAAGGGTACGGGAATTCTTAATAATCTAGCAAACTGCTAACAAGACATGAATGTTGCAAATGCACTAAGATTTAGAGAACCCTGCAGCCTCTACTCCTGAAACTGCCCCATCTCTGGGAGCCTTCGAGCTCCACTTCCAGCCCATATGCAATTGTATAACAAATCTTTATTTTTTATTTTTATTTTTTAGTTTACTTGGGTGAGCCTCTCTGTTCCTTACAACCACAAAAGCCCAACTAAAATGTTTGGCAAGAATCTTGGCTAATCTGCGACATCATTTCAAACAGGCTTTATCTGATGGGAAGGCCCTGAACAGTGCTCCCCCCACCCTTTATTTAGAAAAGTGTAAACAGAGGGTAACTGCTATATCCCTTGTGAGGAATCTGTTCTTTATCTCAATCACTGTCTCCTGGCTAATATCTCAATCATCTTACTTCCTGCCTATTGTAGTTGACTTTTTCTCCGACCATCAAAATTTACTCCATGTTTCATACTTTCAGAGCCATATGGGAGCTCTGCTAGTCAAGTAATGAGATAATGAATAAAATGGCTTACAGCCTTTCCCTCCTCAGCTAACATTTTCACACTTTCATGGGTATCTTTAGTTATTTTTACTTACTTCTGAATATGGCAATTCTACCAAAGTAATGAGACCAGTAAAAAGGATTATTCAACTGTGTATTCTGAATAACAATTTTTCAACACAGAGTAGCATACTCTATTGTGCCCAAACCCTTGCCCGACACTGTCATTTCCCCCATGTCATTGATTTTTGATTTATATACTTACTAATTCATTTTAAAAACACCAACTGAGTACTTTCTGTGTTACAAGAAGTATGAACAAAGAGCCTAAGTCTTGTGCAAGAGAGGCAACAATGGGTAATTACAATATAGTATGATCAGTATGTACCTGGACAGGGGTTGGCAAACTTTTTCTGTAAAGGGCCAAATAGTAAATATTTTTTATTTTCTGGGCCACATAGTCTGTTGTAACTACACAACTCTGCCACATGAAAGCAGCCATGAACAACAGTAAACAACCAGATGGGGCTGCATTCCGAAAAAATCTCATTTACAGAAATAGATGATAGACTAATTTGGCCCACAGGCCATAGTTTGGCAACCACCATTCCAAGGTAAGAACATTCTATCCAACAGTTATTTATTGAACACTCTTTGTCTAGTCCTTTTGCTATTCTATGTGCTAGGGTGAAACAGTAACCCAAACATACAAAAACTGCTTCTCTAATGGAACTTAGAGAAGTGGGGAAGATGGACATTAATCAAAACTATATATATATGTGTATACACATATATATACATACATACATATATATACATGTATATACATACATACATACATACATAAATATACACACATGTATATACACATATATATGTGTTTATTTATATATAAATATATATACATATATATTTATCACTAATACACACACATACATATGTATATATATATATATATATATATATGTGTGTGTATATATATATGTATATATACATATGCTAGTGATAAAATCTAAAAAAAGAAATAAAATGAGAAAGACATCATGAGGAGTCAGAAGAGTGTGTGAAATTTTAGATGAGGTCAATGGGGGAGACTGCCCAGAAGGTGACTTTGAAAAAAGACTGGAAGGAAATAGGAAAACTAGCCATGTAGAGATCTAGAGAAAGAATGTTCTAGCAGAGTGGAAAGCCACTGAATAGCTCACGTGGTAGGAGTCTGTCTGTCAAGTCTAGGGACAATGAGAAAGCCTGTGTGGCTGGAATACAGTAAACAAGGGGAGCATGGTAGGCGATGAGGCCACAGAAGTAGCTAGCGACAGATCAGATAGGGCGCTGTAAGTCACAGGAGTGCTACTGGCTTGGACTCTGAATGAGCTGGGAAGCTGCTGGAGAATTCTAGGCAGAGGAATGTCTTGACCTGAGTTATACTAATAGGATTACTCTGGCTACTATGTTAAAAACAGACTGGGGGTGGGGGCGCCTGGGCGGCTCAGTTGGTTAAGCATCCAACTCCTAATTTTGACTCAGGTCACGATCTCACGGTTCATGAGATCGAGCCCCATGTCAGGCTCCGCGATGACAGTGTGGAGCCTGCTTGGGATTCTCTCTCTCTCTCTCTCTCTCTCTCTCTCTCTCTCTCTCTCTCTCTGCCTCTCCCCCACTTGTGCATGCATGCTCTCAAAATAAATAAATAAATAAATAAATAAATAAATAAATAAATAAATAAATATTTTTAAAAAAACAGACTGGGATGGAGAAGCACGAAAAACATGGGTGAGACCAGTTAGGAGGCTACTGTAATAATACAGGTGAGAGACAATGGGGTCAGAGCAGAGTGGTGGCAGTAGGCGGAATGAGAAGTGATACAAACGACACAGCTCATTGCTATCTGAGGACAAAGGAATGGTCTCAAGAAGGAAGAAGTGAGATCTTTACTGAGACTTGAAGGATAAGTAGGCATCATCCAAGTGTCAAGCGAAGGAGCCCGATCCCTGTCTGCAGACAGAGCTCCTGATGAGAAGTGAGAGGCACAGTGGGGTTCAGGGAATTAATGAGTGAGAAGCTTCCTCCAGGGAGTGACACCCGATGAAACACATCCTCAGAAAAACCTCTGATGCTATCTGTTCCACCCTCTCCCCAACCTACCGCTCTGGGTCAAGGGGGAAGACCCACCAACAAGATTTAACTTTCCTCCAGTTACTAAAGTAACATCCAAACAGGGTTCCCAGAGAGACAGAGAAAGAAAACACATTTGTTGTACGTGTGCAGCCGTCTTTCAGATTCCTAGGCATAAATTCTAGGAAGGGATCCCTAAGTGAAATCATCTGAGACAGACTGGCATCTGACCACGTACCAGGGCCAGCGCCCCAACTCCTAGGAAAATGCCCAAGTATCTTGAACAACTGAAGGTGGTTGCAGACTAGGGTCTCTCCTAAAAATTTTCTAAGAGGAAATATTTTTAACCCAGACATACCACATGGCTCTCTCACAAGTCTGTCTATTTGGCTAGGAAATAACCACAAAAACGAGAAAAACAACCTCTCCTCACTTACCTGGGGAGAAAAGTTCACTGAGCCAGGTGAACAGAAAAACGATGGATTCCATTGACCCTACAACAGGGTACCAGGTGGGACTGTGGAGAAAGTGGCCCATAGGAGAACAAACAGGAGACATTTCTATTTGTCGGCAGACTTTTTAAGTTGACCTGTGAAGCTGTTTTCTTGTCTCCTCCCTGCTATTCTCTTTGCTGGGAGTTGGAGTGGGAGAAGGTGAGACTCATCTCTTGAGAGCTTACACTGCTTTTGCATTTCGAAGGGGAGGGATTGAGAGGTTTCCTTGTTTTGTTTTAAACTTTCTCCTCCATCATTTCTTTTCTCTCTGTCCTCTTCTACGCCTTATGCTTATTTTCCGTGTGTGTGTGTGTGTGTGTGTGTGTGTGTGTGTGTGTGTTTGGCTCCAGGGAACTTTGAATCCCAACTTCAAAAGAAACCTATAATGAAGCCTGGCTGATGTTTAACAGACCCGCCACTGCAGGGGCCCAGCCCAACCACTCCTCTGGCTCCACAGCCACAGAGGGTGAGTGAACAGAGCACGGCTAATCCCGAGTATCCAAGTCTGTGCAGCGGCACCGATTCCTCCACCTGTTCCCTCTGATGGCACATGCATCTGCCCTCCTGTCCCCAGACACAAACTCTACCGTGTCCAAGGGCAGACGCCATGCTCGGCCGCGCCTGCAGGGCACCTCCCCGCCCACCCTCCCGAGGACCTTACAGAGGGAGGTGTGCCATGTTCTAGCACTGCCACGTGCAGCAGTTCTGCTCAAACCCCCCCCAAGTGCCAAAACTCAGGGAATGAGGCAGAAAAGAGACAGTGAGTCACCAACACACAGAGACCTCAGCCCACCGCAGGCTTCTGCAAACAAACGCACAGCAGCCTGTTTTCTGCTTCAAAGCATGGTCAGGCGATGGGTGATTGCTCCCTTAAACTATGCACAGCCATTTGTTTTTCTTTGTTTTTATTTTAGTTTATTTTTCTCCCTGTGATAATGGTATCATGAGATCTGACACACAGAATCCAAAATGGAGAGGCAAGCACGTTGTTGCACCCTTGACTGGATACTAAGCTCAATTCTGAAATGTAAAGGAGAGAGAGGGCAGGGGATGGAATGGTGTTCAGCAGCAAAGAGCCTTTCATCTCTGAGACATAATTTTAGAGAGGAAAATAACAGAAACAAGTCATGACCAAAAAGAAGCTGAAGCTTGCAAAGGTCAGGGAAGCTCGAGTTTCCCTTAAGACATAGAGATTCCCTTGGCTTGGCTTCCGAGGACACACCATAGGGAGTGGCCCATGACATTTGTGATTTTATTAGGTGGGCTCTCCACCCCCTTTCTTCCCTCAGCTCTTGTAGACGCTCTCCCAGGGTGGCTACTATGTACAAAGAGACATCTGGCCTGTGTAGCCTTCCTTACCCATTAGCCAAGTTCCTCTATCTTGATAATCTGTTCAGCTGGCTGGGTAACGTATCTATAATTCATATCTCCTTCTGACCAGCCCAAGTCTGATAAATACCCTCCCTTTGATAGGCCCATCTGGGTTACAGATGTTTGGATGCTGGATTCCTCAGGCTCTCTGC
This sequence comes from Felis catus, assembly GCF_018350175.1. Classification (NCBI taxonomy): domain Eukaryota; kingdom Metazoa; phylum Chordata; class Mammalia; order Carnivora; family Felidae; genus Felis; species Felis catus. The sequence continues at coordinate 18,338,931 of NC_058384.1, read as the reverse complement.
TCCTCTCAGAGCCTTTGGGAGAGGAACTCCTTTGGGCTAGATTTCTTGCTGAGGGTGGGGAAAGGGAGAACATTGAGTAGGACTTGAAAAATGAGGAAGATTGTTCATATGCCAATCATTGTCCATGCATGTTAGTAATCTATCTGTAGGTGTGTCCTCCACTATAGCATCTGTTGAAATTGGACCCCTTCAAAGTCACAGTATAATGGAGTTGTGAGCTTGAGCTCTGTGATTTAATTGTAATAATAGGACGCTATATATGAGTAATTTAGAGACAACCACTAACTCAACCAAGTCACAGACTCTTGTAGAAATCCAGAGCTCTACGTCCCTATGAATCTGAAGTCCTTTCAAATGACCCAAGCAATATTTCTAACAGGAAAGCAGTCTGCACCCCATATTCTGCTTTTTTTTAAAGTTTTATTTATTTCTTTTGAGAGAGACAGAGATAGCATGAGTGAAGAAGGGGCAGAGAGAGAGGGAGAGGGAGAATCCCAAGCAGGCTCCACACTGCCTGAGCAGAGCCCAATGCAGGGCTCAAACCCACGAAACTGCAAGATCATGACCTGAGCTGAAATCAAGAGTCAGATGCTTAACAGACTGAGCCACCCAGGCGCCCCTCCATATTCTGCTTTTAGTGCCTTGGCCTGCTTTTAATTTTGATAAAATTAAATCCAGGGAATGTTGACAAAATTACTAAAACTCTCCACTAAGTTGTTAGCACCTACTCTTTATGTATTCTTTATATTTGTTCCTCTGCTTAGCTCATTGTGTCTGGCACATCACAGGACCTTGATTAATTGTTTTTCAAAATATGGCTCTTTCCAGTAAGAGTCATTAAAGACACTCAATATTTTTAATAATAAAATTCAGCATAAGGAATACAAGGCAGAGGATAGAGGGAGGAAAAGTTTTTATGTGAAATAAACATAAGGGAGTTGGAAAAGAGAAGTTCTCCTCTCCACTATGCAGATTTCTTCCTCCAAAAGATGAAATTCAGAGCTAATTATCCTTTTTTAGATCATGATAAGTAAAGATCCAAAAGTGTGGTTCCTATTGTGAACAAGCACTAGACATTTGAGGAAATCTACCAGCATGAAAGACAGATATAAACTAAGGGGGGGGGGAGCAGATAAAAGTTGACTACTGATGAATCAGATAGAGTGCACGGGGAAAAAAGAATCACAATAAATCTTATTTTTAGCCTCAAAAAAATTCGCATCCTTAAAATAAAAATGGATTGAAATAGAAAGTCAAAGAATAAGAAGGTCTTAAAAATATGATTGCTAAAATAAAAAATTCAACAGAAGAGCTGGAAGATAAACTAAAGGAAATCTCCAAAAAAAAAAAGAACAAAAGAACAGTTACAACATATGAGAGAAAAAAGACAGAGAATAGATTCAGAAGATTCATCCTCAGGAGTTTCAAGGGGGAAAAAAGAGGACAGAGGAAACCGAATAAAGCAGTATCAATGTAATAATTTGACAAAATTTGCCAGAGGTAAGGGCATAAGTGCCCAGATCAAAAAGACCACTGAGCGCTCAACTGAAGAAAAAATTGTTTAAAATACCATAAAATCCCTCAAGTGACAAGGCCAAGATTCTAAACAACTTTTAAAAGGAAACAACAATTCCACCTCTAAAAAGACAAACCATTATGAAAAGAGAAGCGAGAGGCAGCTAATGAATTTTTTTTCAAAAACCTGAGAAGAAAGGTTTTCTGACCCAAAATTTTACCCCAAGGCAAACCTATTGATTTTGTGCAAAGGCAAAACAAAAACACTTCAAGAAATGTTTTTCAGAGAAAAGTTACCTAAAACATTCTTTCTTAGAAAGTTACTTAAGGATATTTTCCAGGAAAAGAAGATTGTAAGTTAAGTGTCTGGTAAGGTAAGGTAATCGGGACATGGTGGCTCCAATCCAAAAAGCAGCAAAGGGCATTTCTGAGATGACAACTGTGTAGCAGACTTAGATAACTGGTAAAGATTGGAAGAGAGAGAAAAATAGAATAACCTAGAAGGAAGAGCTCCAGAAGAGTGTAAAAAAAAAAAACCAAAAAAACAAAACATTATATAGATTAGTTGATAAGATAATTGAGACTATCAAAAATGATGGAAGGGTCACCTGGGTAGCTCAGTTGGTGAAGCGTCCAAATCTCGGTTTCCACTCAGGTCATGATCTGACGGTTTGTGGGTTCGAGCCCTGCATCGGTTTTTGAGCTGACTGCATGGAGCCTGCTTGGGATTTTCTCTCTCTCCCTCTCTCTCTGCCCCTGACCTGCTCACTCACTCTCATTCTCTCTCACACAATAAATAAATAAACTTAAAAAATATTTTTAAAAATGATGGAAGGAAGAAAGGGAAAAAAAGAGAGACTCAACAGGTAGGGTGGCGGCGGGGGGAGGGGGGGTTGGGGAAGGAAGCTATGCCAGAAAGGAAATATAATAATAGAATCATAGTTTGTTCTACAGCGAAAGAAAGAAAGAAGGAAAGAAGGAAAGAAGGAAAGAAAGAAAGAAAGAAAGAAAGAAAGAAAGAAAGAAAGAAAGAAAGAAAGAAAGAAAGGAAGGAAAGAAAGAAAAGAAAGAAAAAGAAATCATAGCCATGATGTTGTAAATATATATAACTGATTCAACTAAAGATAGTAAAAGAACTATATTGGAAATATGGAGGGGAGAAGAAGGAGACAATATAAGAGTCAAAGTCTCCTCTTTATCATAAGAGAAAGCTAATGCACAATGTTTAAAGCCAATGAATCAAGTAATATAAATACAATATTTGGAGGTACGGAGGTAAGTACCAAAAGAGACAGGTAAAATAATCAAATATGGGAGCAAGGCTAGAGGGGAGAGAAAGATGGGAAAAATTAGGCAGGGGGCTGTCATCCCTATGTTTTCTAGTACAATTTGGTTTTGTATCCATGAGCATGTATTACTTTGATTTAAATATTTTTAACTATCAAAAAGGCACAAACAGTTCCTTTTATTCCACAAAGTGATGGTCTGAAACATGTCTGGGTCTAGAGCTAGAAAGAGATCGGTTGCCATGGCAACTCTGCAGCAGTAAGGGGAATACGTTATAAACACCTAGTTAAGGGTAGTGGCTGTAGGTGTTCAGAGACATAAAGGGACACTCAAGAATGATGTCCGGTACCTGGAATAACGCTCTCAGTCATGACAGTGGGTTGCTGTAATCAGTGAGTGAGGAGGAAAAATGAGAACAAGCCAGATTTCTCCGTCTCTCCAGAGAGTTGAATCCACTGTCATTAGTGAGGTTTAGCTTCTGCTTAAGGTTATCAAAAATCTAAAAACCAAACCCAAACAGAATCTTTCTTATGTGAGTATTTCTGGGAATGTGATCAATTCCCCTTATTATTACTATATAAACAAAGGCTTCCCATCTGTCAGGTCTAATTATGACAATAATAACTAATGTTAGATTAGGACAGCTTTTTAACACTGAAAACTTCAGTCACCAAAGCACTTCTCTATCCCTGATTTCATCTGACTCACCAAATAGCCCGAGGATATAGGTAAGGCAAAGTAACACTGCAATCATGCTCTTTTTTACCGACAACACATCGGAGTTTCAGAAAGTGACTTGCACAGTTTATATAGCTAGCGGAGCAAGGGCTCTAGAATTCAACTGTGTCCCGATTCTGAATTTTATACTCAATATTTGATATCACATGCCTCAACTACAAGCCGACCTACTAATCGGTGTTAACTGACTGCCCCCACACAGGGCTACCATGAATTACTCTGCAAATCGTGGCCAACAAACACAAAGGCAGCCATTCAGGTATTGGGTGGGAGCTGAGACCCACTCTTCCCACCTTTCACCAACACTACACCCTAGTTCAGAGGTGAGCCTTTTCATAATTTGTACAAAGGTACCAGTTATGTAATGAGGAAGCCCTGCCCACATACACCAATTAACAAGTTTACCACCTCCCTCCCTCCTTTCTTACCTCCCTGTAACACTCACCAACCCCTGCATTGACCATCAAATGGAAATCCTCATATTGACTTCTGTCTCACAACAGAAGACACATCAAATCCGTTAATTCATTAAAATAAACATGAGACAAACAACTGTATGTCAGGGCTGTTCTAGGCACGAGGTCTGTAGTGGTTAACAAGGGCCCTGATCTCATGGAGCTGATGTTTCAAGCAAAGGAGAGACAAACCAACATAAGAAAAACATAAGAAGGGATGAGTGTGACATACAGAATTAAATTAGTTGACATAATAGTGACTGAATAGCTTACTTAAATGAGGGGAAATCAGGAAAGTCCTCTCCAGGAGGTTCCATTTAAGTCGATATTGAAATGACAAGAGAAAATCCACCCAAGGAAGATCAGGGGAAAGAGGATTCCAAGAAAATGAAAAGCCCTGGGGCGAAAACAAGCTTGATCCATTCAGCAGGCACGCACGGGAGAGAGTCAGGGTGGCTGTGCAGTGAGGATGGTGAGTGTGGCTGGGGGAAGAAGCTAGGCGAGTAGGCAGGGGTCAGGTTGTAGCAGAGCCCGTGAGCCAGGTGGGGAATCCGGATTCTATTCTAAGTAGAGTGGGGACAAAGAAATTAAGAAGGGGAGTAATGGGTTCCGATCCACCTTTCACAAAGGCTCTTTCTGGATGTTGTGTGGGGAATGGAATCTGATGGGGAACAGAGGAAGACTGTGGTCGCCTTAAGGAGACGTGGTGTTGGTTGTGGGGTGTCTCGTGGCCCTGAGGCTGCTCAACTGTTCAAGCTGCACCAGAGACTACACGCACATGAGACCTCTTCCCGGATCTCTGTTACTCTCTTGGGAGCCTAAGACTACAGAAAGAACGATCGTGGATGGTTGGTGCTGACTGGTGTCTACCGAAGTTTACCTTATTCACTCTCTGCAGATCCCCTTGCTTCCTCGGGTAGACTAAGTTGTTTGGCTTTCCTGTGCCTCAAGCAGCTGGTGTGTACACCTTCGGGCACACTTTACACCATGCACATGTCGTCTGCTCCACAGAAAACGAGTTCTGGGAGGGCTGTCGGTTGTCCTCGCCATCCCTGTGTCCCTAATTACCTGACACCTAGTACTTCGCAAAAACGCAATCATTAACGTCCGGTGGGACGTGTAATGTGAGAAATGCATCTCATGAGCAGGACACCCCAAGCCCCAGTCCCTTACCTCTTGGGTGAGTCGGGGTCAAAGCAGGTCTTGTGCACATCGGCCACCTCGGGGTCGCAGCAGTCCCCGTCGTCAAAGTCGTTCAGCATGTTGTTGCACTCCACGTGGCAGAGCCCGTCCCTGCGGTTCCAGGAGTAGCACCGGCCATGTAGGCGGCAGTCGCCACCGTCATAGCCTGTGAGTGGGTGCTCACACTCAGGGTCACAGTGGTCATTGCCAATCTTGCTGGGCTCGCAGTTCACAAGCACAACCCGGTGGCGCAGGGTGGAGTTGTGGACCTGGTGGACGCTCAGCTGCCAGCTGATGTTGTAGCGGCTGAAGGCATGGTTCAGCGCCTTGTGCTGCCGGCTGATCTGCTCCTCGCTCACGGTGGGGTTCAGGCCCTCATCGTCACAGATGTTTACCACTCGGTAGCGGATCACCTTCTCTCCCTGGAGGGGCCGGTGCCCGTTGTAGTGGGAGATCAGTTCCACGTTGTCACAAGCCGTCCGTCCACAGAGTGGGGGCTTCAGAGGTGACACAATCTCAGGCTCAGGCTCAAAGCCATGCAGAACCTCACGCCGTGGGAACTCCCCATCTCTAAAGGGGGCCCACTGTTCTTCCAAGGGCTCAAAACTGGCTGTCAGGATGAGGGAGGCCAATTCTTCCACTCCAGCTGGACGCTGAGGACTGTGCCGGAGATGGCTTTGCGGGAGGGCGGTCGACCAGAAGACCAGGGTGCCCAGGTGTCCACGAAAATAGCGGCCGTCCTCAGAGCTATCCCCCCCCAGAAGCAAAGAGCGACAGGATGCCATGAAGGGGCTGTTCAGGGGACCAGATTGCTCTGGGCTACTGGCCACCTGAGTGCCATCCACATACAGAGCCATACGATGTCCATCATAGGTGGCTGCCACGTGTGTCCATGTGCCTGGTTGGTAGCGACTGTTGCCAGTCACAATGGTGGCTTTCTTCACACGGTCGGTGCGAAGGGAGAAGAAGAAGCGAGCGTCTCGCCTTCCTATGTCCTTCCCTGAGCGGATCCCTAGGGCCCAGCCCTTGTCACTGACAGTGTGGGAGCAGTTATCAAACACACCTGGGAAAGAAGGAAGAATCGAGGGGAGAAATACCAGATACAAAGGGGATGGAGAAAGGGAGAAGAAAACCCATATAAATAGCAAGAATGTAGGTTTTTAGGGGGAAAAAAATAAGTGATACAGATTCCCCACCTGAGATGCCTATCCAGTAACCCAGAGCAGGCCACTCAGGCAACTTCGTTCCCCAGAAGGAATCTGACTTGACATGTGATCCAATTTAACTCATTCTGGTATTTTTCAGTCATCAGAATAGAAGCGAAAAAGACGATGTCTAATGCAAGTGATAAATGTGCTCTAGAATTTGTCACAAATGTTCCTCGTGCTGAGTCCACATCTTCCCCCCACTTCCTCAGAAGCCACAGGGTGGGGGCAGTCACAGTTTCTAGGAAAAATGGTCATCTCCCACTCCCTCAAAAGGTCCTTTGTTCTCATTTGAATACTGAAATGATGATTCTCACAGGGGACAGGAAGGAGTTGGTGAACCGGGAAGTCTCTCAGAGAACACTGTAACAGACACCATTCCTAGCCCACTATCCCCTCTAGTGCAAGGACACCCATCCACAGTGAACAACTGTTCCCCAGCACTGCCCCGCAGTCCCAGGCCGAAAAGAACAGTCAAGGCAGTTATAAGAATGATTGTTCTATAACCGGTGATGCCCACCACAGTACAGAAGTGAAACTCTACAGGATAAATGAAGCTGAAGTTCCACACCACACACTACTTGACCACCTTACTTACTGAATAAACAAAGAGGGGGATGCTTGGAGACAGCTAGATCGTCAATGTGTTGGAAGCAGGAAAAAGGAGTCAGATAGAACACAACCACATATAAAAGAGGAATCCCGAAGGCAATTTGGACACCTTGAATATTCCCAGCAACCCATCTGCAGTTACGAACCCACCATCCCTTCCCAGAACCTCTCCTACTACTAGTATGTAGGTAGAGTCTTGGGAGCAAACTTTACTTGTAAGTTACACAGAGGCAGTATATTCACGTAAGAAATGCTTAATAAACATTTCTTTAAATAATGAATAAATGAGGGGCGCCTGGGTGGCTCAGTTGGTTCAGCATCTGACTTCAGTTCAGGTCATGATCTCTCAGTTCATGAGTTCAAGCCCCGCATCAGGCTCTGTGCTGACAGCTCAGAGTCTGGAGCTTACTTTGGATTCTATGTCTCCTGCTCTCTCTGCCTCAACCTCTGCTTGTGTTCTCTCTCTCTCTCAAAAATAAATGTGCATTCAAAAAAAAATGTCTAAAAAAATGAATAAATGATGAAGAAGTCTGCTAGCCTTTGGATCACATATCTGAGGCTAACAGCACAAGTTGTTCTCTTGTTCTCCCCCAACCTGGTTATAAGAATTGCATTTCTTACCCTGAGCTCCTATACAATCCAACCCAAACAGTAGTTCTCTGTGGAGAGTCAGGACTTAAAAGCCATGAGGCCTCCTGTTCTGATTCCAGTCAAGTGTTCGTAAAAGTCGCTACTTTTTCATAAATGCTAGAAATTTTTTTCTTCTGTCTCTAGTATAAATCAGTAACTTGTGATCTAAAAAAATAAAATAGAATAAAATAAAAATAAATAAAAATAACAAGACAGGGTCAGAGTGGCTCAGTTGGTTAAGCGTCTGACTTCAGGTCATGATCTCACGGTCTGTGAGTTCAAGCCTTGCATCAGGCTCTGTGCTGACAGCTCGGAGCCTGGAGCCTGCTTCGGATCTGGGTCTCCCTCTCTTTCTGCCCCTCCCTTGCCCTCTCCCTCTCTCTCTCTCTCTCTCTCTCTCTCTCTCTCTCTCTCTCTCTCTCTCTCTCTCTCTCTCTCAAAAACAAACATATAAAAATAAAAATAAAAGTAAACAAGACATTCTTTTTAACAAAAGCAATGCTAACAGTCAGACTTTGAAGTCCTGGTGAGGACTAGGTATAATGCAATGATGATGTTCCAGTTTTATTCATTGAGGAGGGTGTTGTTTTCACACTGAGGTCTGTCTGGTAAAGGAGCATAAGAGCTCCTACATTAACAGATTCTTGTATGGGGTAGACTTCCAACAGGGCATACAAATCTAGTGAGGTCAATAGTAAGCTCCCTGCTTCAGAGTTTCAATTTGGTTAACTTATTTTGATAAGTACATTTAGCCTTAATTATGTCCATCTCCTGACCTATGAACAAATGTACTACAATACTTAATATTTAATATCCGGACCACAGAGTTACTAATCTCTCGACTAGCAAATATCTGCTGGCTTTTAAGAGGAAGAATTGGAGGGGCTATTTCATATTTGTTGCACATAAATAGATGTGTCTACAGATCTTTCTTGACTTATGACGGAGTTACTTCTTTATCAACTAATCCTAAATTGAAAATGCATTTAATGTACCTGCCCTACTGAACATCACAGCTTAGCCTAGCCTCGCCCCCACATCTCAGAACACCTACATTAGCCTACACTTGAGCAAAATCATCTAACACAACGACTATTTTACAATAGAGTGTCAAATACCTCGTGCAACTTATTGAATACCGCACTGCCAGTGAAACACAGAATGGTCATATGGATACAGACTGGCTGGAAGAGTATTAGCTGTTTACCCTTGTGAGCATGTGGCTCACTGGAGCCACATCCCTGCCACCCAGCATCACGGGAGAGTATTGGACCATCTACTGCCAGCCCGAGAAAAGCTCCAAATTCAGTATTCAAAAAGTAGTTTCTACTGAATGTGTGTCACTTTCACAACGTCATAAAGTCAAAGAATCATAAGTTGAGGGGTGCCTGGGCAGCTCAGGTGGTTAAGCTTTCGACTCTTTATCTCAGCTCAGGTCGTGATCTCATGGTTCGTGACTTAGAGCCCCGTGTTGGGGCTGTCGGCCCAGAGCCTGCCTGGGACTCTGTCTCTCCCTCTCTCTGCCCTTCCCTTGCTCTCCCTCTTTCTCTCTCAAAATAAATAAATAAACTTTAAAAAAAAATCATAAGTTGAACCAATATAAGTCAAGGTCTGTCTATATGTGAGTTGAGGTATAAATTATTAGGCTTCATATATCAATTAACAGACAATTTATATTTGGCATCTAGTTGCAATTTTGAACACTTTTATTTACTGTTCTTAGAACTTCCATTTTAGCATCAATAAAATAATTGTTTCTACTTATTTATCTCATAGGAAGCTATAAAATTATTAATAGTGTGTCTAAAATGATATTTCTAACCTCTTGAGAATGACACAGAAGATGTAATTTTGTCATACTAGTCTAGATCTGATTAATCCAAGTGTTAGTAATTATATTAGAAAAGATTTATTCAACAAAAGCACTAAAATAGTCATTTTAGTTGGGAGCTGTAGCAAATATGATGCAAGTATTACTTTTTAAATGATTACCAAAGTAATTATCCTTTGCTCTCTAATTTAATAAGATGTCCAAGTAGCGTATGAGAAACCTCACTCGGTGCTTAGATGACTGCATTTTATTTTTATTTTTCCTTTTTTTTTTTTTTTATGTTTACTTGTTTTGAGAGACACAGAGAGAGAGAGAGCATGAGTAGGGGAGGGGCCGAGAGAGAGGGAAACACAGAATCCGAAGCGGGCTCCAGACTCCAAGGTGTCAGCACAGAGCCCGACGTGGGGCTCGAACTCACGAACCGCAAGCCGACGTTGGATGCTTAACTGACTGAGCCCCCCAGGAGCCCTTGGATTAGTGTCCTTCCAAGAAGCGGAAGAGAGCTAGCCCCCTGCCACGTGAGGACACAAGGAAGGGTCACCTGCAAACCACTTAGAGGATTTTACCAGACACTGAATCTGCTGGCGTCACGATTTTACACTTGCCAGCCGCCAGAACCGTGAGAAAAAAATTGCTTTTCTTTAAGCCACCTAGTCGATGGTGTATTTGTTCCAGCAACCCAAACTAAGACACCAATGTTATCAGCCATAGCTGCGGATCAGAACCACATGTGAAACTTTTACAGATACAGGTTCTTGCAAACCTATGCTGACAGCTTCTGCTACCCAACGTATTTACAAAAGAAGCCCGTCTTCTCACTGCTGCCTCGTGTATGGAAATGCAGAAGACAGAGTTGGGATTGGAAAGACGGTTATCAATGGTAAGTTAAATCAGACATGAAAGCGGAAAGCTCGTGTGAAGCTGCTTTGAGCCATTTATTTAAGAATCGCATGTGATCAGGCGTTTGGGCACAACCTGTGCAACCATCGTACATACTTGCTCATTAATTCCGCAAACGAATGGAATGAGAGGCAGCTGAAAAAAACAAGGGCTTGTTAGGAATAGTGCACAGATATGATACTGACAGCGGCCGTGGCTAATTGATTGTCGAGGAACTGATAACTAATTGGGGCTTTTTATTATCGTAATAAAACTCATATTTAAGACTACTGAAATGAAAATAAATATCCCCCACTCCCGGTGAAAGATCTATTACTCCAAAAGAAGAAACTGTGGCACTGTGGCTAACGTCTCCCTGATAATCACTGCCATCAGCCCCAACTTCTTTCATAAAATCTTGAGTCCTTCCTTGTGAGGATTTTCAAAATTCCCAAGGCCAAAGTAAGCAAATATTTCTATCCTCCCACATTGTCCATAGTCCATACTAGTAATCATCCCTTCCTCCAATGTAGAGGCCATGGATAGAAAAGTATGATTCTCTTACCTCTTGGGACTGAATAAACCAGTACAGTTAGGCTGAGATTGAAGCCTCTGCTCAAACACAGACGTAACCCCACCTCTGAATCTGTAACTTGAAGCTCCATGCTTCAGCCCTAGCTGGTGGGGAGAGGATCATCTTGGTCACTTGAAGGACCATCACCCTATTAAACCACACTGGATTCGCATTTCATCTCACTGTCTTGCTCCTTGTGGAAAATGAAATTTCACTTGGAATTAGTCATTTCCATTCATCAAACATTTACTGACCATCCCATTCATGCCAGACATAGCAACTCATTTCAGCTTTGGAAGAAAAAGCAGTCTTTGCCCTTGAGGATTTTTAGTCTCATGGGTGATTGGAAATATGAGGTGACTTCAACCTATCAGGACTTAAGATCAAGGAATACATAGGTGAGTGAAGACAGAGCCTGATCTCATACAGTCCAGTCTCCTAAGGGGAGAAGACTGATACCTGCCTTTGAAGAGTGGGGTAGAGTTGGCCAGGAAAAAGAATTATGGATCACTCTACACAGTGGGGACAGCAAGACAGAAGGCAACAGGGGTGGAAACAGGTCAAAGCAGGTCGTGCATAACACAGTAAGGGGCTTGGACTGAGGAAGTTAGGGACTAGCTGAAGATCTCCCTACTGCTGCCAAATGCCTCTGATATCCCGAGAGCACACAGAGGAGAGGCAGCATGAAACACCCCATGGCTGGCCTTGCCCTGCACACTTGGTCCAACTGCAGTTAAGGAACTTTCCAAAGCTTGCAGATGGACAACTGTCGCACAAGAAATACATGAATGCTACAAGAGTTGCGTGTAGTCAGTCTGCCCACGCCCTTGCTCAGGAGATATTTATGAACCAGTACTAGCTGCCGATCTCAGTATTTGTGCTGGGGATTTCTAGTGATCAAATGGTTATTTGACATCATGGAGCATTCGGTACAGTGCAAGAGATAAGCCTTAAATAAGGAACTACAGTGAGATATGCTGACGGTTAGAAGTATAGTCATGTGAACAGCAAAAGAACCTCTTTATTAAAATATGGAGATTCTATGGCAGAAATTCTCCCTGAAGTTATTAAATGGCAGCTTTCTAGCACTGACCCACCTTGTTAATAATTTGATTGTATCCAAATCTGCCTAATGAAACTAGGGGTACTTTGTTCACAGTCGGATTGTTTGAAAAGGTTAGGGAGACCTAAAGCCGAGGAACTCCAAGGTGGAAGTTCAGACATTCCCAGAGCGAAGGTCATGACCATTCACCCAGAAGCATTTACTGTAAAATTCCTTATATCAAATATCCACTTCAGCTGAGTCTTCTAAATTGGGATGCGGTGTTCTTTTTGTGTTTCTTCTCTTACTTCTTAGCATGTAAAGATATCTCCCATTTGGGGCACATGGGGGGATCCGGCAGTTAAGCATCCCGACTCTTGACTTCGGCTCAGGTCACGATCTCACGGTTTGTGAGGTCAAGCCCCACTTCGGACTCTGCGCTGACAGGGTGGAGCCTGCTCGGGATTCTCTCTCTCTCTCCCTCTCTCTCTCTCAAAATAAATAAGTAAACAAAAAAAAAAAAAAGGTAACTCCAATTTATATTTGAGCTTTCCAAAGCAATCTGGTGTAACTATCATTCAAACGATAAAGCCGTCTTATGAGCTCGGCAGGATAATGGTCACCTCATTGTACAGATGAAGATAACGAGGCTCTGAGAAGTCAGGTGTCAGGCTGGGTGCAGAGAATACACTAGAGCTGAGGTGTCGTGGTCTTGTATTGTTTTCCTTTTCAGTGTGTGCTGTCGGTTCTGGTGAGCCCGTCTGAGCCAGTTCCACCACGGTAAAGACCGACAAGGAAAACAGACACAAGCTGCCAAGTGTCTCCTCCCTCTGACTAGTAAAGTAGATGTGTGTGGTGATCTGATCTTCTTATCACTTAAAAGGAGGAAATGTCACTTCAAGACTTACTATAAAGCCACAGTAATCAAGACAGTGTGGTATTAGTGAAAGAGTAGACCTACAGATCATTGAAACAAGACAGGAAGCCCAGAAATACACCCACATAAATTGAGTCAACTGATCTTTGACCAGGAGCAAAAGCAATACAAGAGAGCAAAGACAGTCTCTTCGACAAACAGTGCTGGATCAATGAGTCCACATGCAAAAATATAAAGCTAGACACAGACCTTAGAGTCTTTACCAAAATTAACTCAAAACGGATCATAGACCGACACGCAAAATGTAAAACTATAAAAATCCTGGATGATAACAGGAGAAAACCTAGACGACCTTGGATTTGGTGATGACTTTTTTAGCTGCAACACCAAAACATGACCCACGAAAGAAATAGTTTACCAGCAAGACTCGATTAAAAATAAATATAAAAACTATTGCACTGCTAAAGACAGTATCAAACCAACGAGAAAACAAGTCACAGGCTGGGAAAGAATACTTGCAAAGGTCACATCTGATACAGGACTCTGCTCCAGGACACACAAAGAACTTGTAAAGCTTAACAGTAATGACAGAAACAACCAATTTCAAAGTGGGCCAAAGATCATAAGAGATAACTCACCAAAGACCTACAAATGGTAAACAGGCATATGGAAAGACACTCCACATCATCTGTCATCAGGGAAAGCCAAACTGAAGCCACGAGATAACACCACACATGTCGTAGAAGAGCCAAAATCCAGAACACGGACACCAAATGCTAGGAACATCTGGAACAACAAGAACTCTCCTACGTTGCTGGTGAAAATGCAAAATGGCACAGCTGCTTTGGAGGACAGTTTGGTGGCTTCTTGAAAAATTAAACAGGGGCGCCTGGGTGGCTCAGTCGCTTAAGTGTCTGACTTCAGCTCAGGTCATGATCTCGTGGTTCACGAGTTCGAGCCCCGCGTCGGGCTCTGTGCTGACAGCTCAGAGCCTGGAGCCTGCTTCTGATTCTGTGTCTCTCTCTCTGACCCTGCCCCCATTCATGCTCTGTCTCTCTCTGTCTCAAAAGTAAATAAACATTAAAAAAAAATTAAAAAAAAAGAAAAATTAAACATATTCTTATCATATGATCAAGAAATCACACTCTTTGATTATTTACCCAAAGGAACTGAAAACTCTGTTCACACAAAAACCTGCACACAGATGTTTGGAGCAGCTTTATTCATAATTGCCAAATCTTGAGAGCAACCAAGATGTCCTTGAGTAGGTAAGTAGATAAATTAACTGTGGTGTAGACAGACAATGGGATGTTATTCAGCACTAAAAAGAAATGAGCTACCTAGCCATGAAAAAAAAAAAAACATGGAGGAAGCATAAATGCATATTACAAAGTCAAAGAAGCCAATCTAATAATCTATATACAGCATGATTCCAACTACATGACATTCTGGAAAAGGCAAAACTATGAAGATATTAAAAAGATCAGTGATTGCCAGGGGTGAGGGGAGACACATGAACGGGCAGAGTGGAGAAGATTTTTAGGGCAATGAAGATAATCTGTGTGATGTTATCATGATGGATATACGTCATTTTACTTGGTCCAAACCCAAAGAATTTGCAATACAAAGGGTGACCCTTAAGTAAACTCTGGACTGGTGATGATGCTGTGTCAATATAGGTTCATTCTTGGTAAAAAAATAAAATGTACCATGCTGTACCATGCTGGTGAGTGACATCAATCATGGCAAAGCCCATGCATGGTCAGGGCGGAAGACATATGGGAAATCTCTGTATCTTCCTCTAAAATTTTATTGTATACCTAAAACTTCTAAAAATATTAAGTCTTAAAAAAAATAAAGGATAAATGTTCCCTCCACTTTGGATTTTGAGCCTTAAAATGCCTATCCACTTTAAGCATCCAGTAACCAACCGTACCAGTTCAGCACAATTTGTCCACCTCAGATCTGCTGTTCAGCCCTTTTGACCACAAAGGGGATCACAGAGCTGCCTGCAAGCTTGTGTACACGTTCTCAGGAGGGACACCAGACCCGCTTTCTTAACTCCATCAGGTAGGAGCAAGATGGACTTTGATTCAAAAGAAAAATGACCAAATCCCCATTTAACAGGCCTCTCTCATCTCGGCCTAGCAGAGAGGAGGCTGATAAGACCAACCCAATCTAAGCCAACACACTATACATGGTACAACTCTGAACTTGTGCAACACTGAGATTTTACAAGTTTGGATGTATATGTGATAAAAGCAAACATGTTATAACTGGTGTTTATTCATCAAAGTCACATTCTTGGGAGGAACAGAGGGACCAAGTCGTTCAGCATGATTTATGAAATCACTCAACACCAGACTGAACTAGGATAGCCCACGGGTCGGAAAAATGAGATTGAATGATGTAACTTGAAAAATGGTGGTGGTACTGAGGCCAAACATTTGGACCACGTCATCTTAAAACTTTAAGAATCATTCTTCCAGCTCTTGCTCAGAACTGGCTCCCATTATGCATCGATGTTTGCTAAATTGACAACTGTCCAAGCACCGTACCTTGTATTTAACATAAGGTTTGAGAAAAAGGAAAGTAAACTGGAGGAGTACATCCGATTCATTGTATTTCTGCTGTAAACTCCAAAACTCATTTGTAGAGACCATGGGTATCTTAACAGAGCTACGTACCCATGTGAGTCTTCAGGAAAAAGCATTTGCATTCAGTTCTCTATTACTATAAATTGCGTTTGGTATTAATAGAATCCATTTCCATCAAGGAGAAAAGCCTTCTTCAAACTGGGGTACAGTCTCCCTGAGTGATTGTGAGAGATTTTAATAGTGCAAACATCATAGCTGAAGAGTTACAGACAACTGTTTAATGGGTAAGTTTTTCAATGTGGCCCCTGTCGAGGAACAATCCTGCTTCTCTGCATTCCTTAGGTTCTTTCTTTGTGCTCAGGAGATCTGCTGCTTATGACAAGAGGAAATAAAGAGACCTCAACTACCTTTTACGAAAGACCTACCATGCGCCACCCCTGTTAAACCCTACCACAAGTGTACGTGCTGATTTTATGATCCTCAGTTACAGACTAAAACCTGAGGATCATAGAAGTTAAGCAAATCATCCACAGTCTATCATCTAGGAAGGGCCAGAGACGGGGACCAAAACCACGTCTGTTTGACCAAAAAGCCCCAGCTTTTCCCACGATACTAAAATATCTCAAACATTGAGAAACAAGTGTCCAGTTACTGCTTTGAAGCAAGACCAGCAACACAGGCTGGTGGACGTGGCAGCAACAAAGATGCGGACCACTCTGAAGGCGACTGGGATCGGTCTTAAAGGACCGTGGAGGCTAACATCCACCCCCAGAAACCACGTGCAGGATAGACAGACTGGCCGGCTGCCTGACATGTCCACGTTGCCCAGTACCTAAGCTGAGCAGCGGGCTGGCTGAATTTCATAAGATTTCTGGGTGGTCCCACAGGCCTTCCTGTGACACATGACACTCAGTCATCAACTCTAGGGGACCCTGAGGCAACACAGAGTTTCTCACCCCAAAGCCAGGACAGCAACTGAAGGTGGAAGGGAGGCCCACATAAAGAACCCTCAACGGAAAACTCCCTGGGGCGCCTGGGTGGCTCAGCCGGTACTCGGGCGCAGTTCATGATCTTGTGGTTTGTGGGTTCGAGCCCCGTGTCGGGCTCTGTCCTGACACTGCAGACAGAGCCTAGAGCCTGCTTCAGATTCATTCTCTCTCTCTCTCTCTCTCTCTCTCTCTCTCTCTCTCTCTCTCAAAAATAAACATTTAAAAAAAATTTTTAACTGAAAACTCCCTTCCAAGCCAGTCGCTTCCACCCCCACTTTCTCCTTTTCTTGGTTTCCCCATTAGGTATTAGAGGGGAAGGGGACCCTGTATTAGAAGAGAATGTAACAGAAAAGGGAGGTGGGCGGTCCAGGTAGGAGCTGCCCCCACCTCTCAACCAATCTGCTCAAACTGTTCTGCCCGCTCGCTGGTGGAGAAGGATCCGCCAGAAATCTTCCCTCTCCCCTACTGGGATCTTCCGTCAGTTGGTTTTGACCAGACAGAGGGAGTTACGTTTCCACAGTGCTCTTGGCATCATAATTATGAGGAAAGTATCATCAACTCCAGGAGTTATAAAAGTCAATATAAAGTGAGATTTAAAAAAAAAATCTTCTGAGAACTGTCAGGAATCAACCTGTCCTTGGCATTCTTATTTTATGGTAATGACAAAAGGGGGAAAGGAGCATCTCATACCCTTTTCTTCAAAACAAAGGAGTATCTGTGTTTCAAGAACATTATGTGAACTTATTTCAGACTGTTGAAGTAAATGGAAAAGAAAAAAAAAAGGCTATGAGAGGCTATGCAGGCCCAGTGCCGAGAAGGATGCACGGAGATTCATTCTCTTACACGCCCCCAATTAAACCCCACTCTCCAGTCAACATGTCATTTTCTGACATCAACGTTCTAGCCCCGTAAAGAATGCCATATAGCTCCCTTCCTGTGAAATGCCCTCCACCCATGGGCATGTCCTTTGGAAGTCAGCCTGAGCTCCACCTTGTCCGTGAAGCCTTCCTTGACCGCCCCACAGAGTGGCTCAGGGAGCTGCATGCTACTGCGCTATTTTCTTTACACCATCAAGCAAGTTGAGGGTGCCGTGAGGGCAAGAGCCTGTCTCGGACACCCATGAATTTCCCACAGGGTCAAGAGAGGAATGGGTTGTAGTTCCCACATTGCACCGACTCTGTTCCAGAAGTCAAACTGAGTCATGAGTCTTGACTCAGAGAAGAAACCTTCGCCACCGGGGTGGGGGTGGGGGTGGGGGGTGGGGGGGAGACAGGCAGTGTGGCCCCAAAGCCCTACAACTGCACGTGACCCAGAGGGATGACACAACGGAGACTGAGCTTTCTCTTCACCGTGTAACCATGAGTGCCTGGATGGCCCGTGACGCTAGACGTCTTTTCCCCAACCCTCGCAGAATACGCTGCTTCCTTGTGGCTCCTAACAGATGCATGACAGCACATGCAGCAAAACCGATTGACATCTTCTCTTGGGCAAAGCCCCACTTTGGAGAGAGCACCTGTCCATGGCAGAGCCCCGCAGAAGGGATCGTTTAACTACAACCACAAGCCAAGGTGGTGGAAGATAAGGTAAGGTCCAGGCAGAAATCCTGCCCTTGGCACAGGGATGGCCACCGAACATCACTTTCAGGAAAGCCCCACGGCAGAGTTCTCTCTGCACTTCTGGGAGAATAAGAGTTGGGAGAGTCCTGCTTCTCCCAGAAGGCCCATCAGCTTCCAGGAAGGTGAAGTTCTATTCAACAAAACAGAGGAGTCATGCACAGTGTCATCAGCTCTGGTAACTAAAAAAACATGCTGTATGGTGCAAGTTTGTTTTTATGAGAAAAATGAGCAAAAAACAGAGCCAGGTTAGGTCATGACCATAAATCAACCTGATACAAGGCAAGGTCTTTTCTCAGGATGTTAGGCCTGCGCCCCCACCCGCCCCCCAGCCACCCGACACGTATATCTACTGCCTTCTGGAGAACTACTTACCCAACAGCTTACCCCCCCAGAGAGGCCATGAGGGGAACAGAAAGGACCAAGGAGGAGGAGACAGGCCATTCATCAAGGACCACACAACCTGGCAGACAGCAGGGCCATGTCAGCAGGAAGAGGAGAAAGTGAAAAAAGCAGCCCAGGGAGGTGTTTTTCAGCTGCTCTAGATAACTTTCCTTCCAGACGGGATTAGGCGCAGCTTTTTATCTGTGAGTCCAAGCTTTTATAAATTAGAGCACAGAGTGGGAAAATCCTCCTGGGAACGTTTCGCTAGCATCTTCCCAGCACATTTGTCAACGTCTTCTCGCAGTCCACTCTTCCTCTTAGTCACGCTCTCGCTGTGCGCAAAGATGGTCAGAACCGGGATGGGGGGCTTCCCTGGCTTTCCAGAGACCGCTCGGGCGGGGGTGAGAGTCAATGCAGCGGCTTGGCAGGGAGAGGAGACAGCGGGGAAGCACAGAGTGAGGTGGTCGGGGACAAGAATCCAAAGGCATTTGCAACCTCAGAAGCCATGGTCCGCACAGGACCTCAGAAAGCAGCTAGCAAGGGAGCTAAATCCAAACACCACCACCTTTTACCTTTAATCAACAGTGTCTGCCTACAAATTCAGGCTGAAAGGGTCCACAGACCCCCTAACAGGCCAACTCTAGTCCAGGGCTGTTCAGATCTCACTGAGCAACTTACTTGGGTTACTGTGGGTATGAACAACCCAGGGACCCGAATAAATGCAGATTCTGATTCAGTAGGACCCGGGCGGCACCTCAAATTCTGTATTTCCAACCAGCTTCCAGGTGAAGCCATCGCTCCTGGCCTTCACACCACACTACGAGTAGCCGGCTTCTAAAGGAGAGCAGGTCACGATCTCTGAGAATGGGCCTCTGTCAGCAGTGGGTGAGGGACGGAGCTCAGCTAGCTAGTGACTTCGATACATAAAGCTCCTCCACTCCCACCCTCATCCATGACTGTGCCTGGGGGCTCAGCCGGTTAAGTGTCTGGCTTCGGCTCACGTCATGATCAGGTCCGTGAGTTCGAGCCCCACGTCGGGCTCTATGCTGACAGCTCAAAGCCTGTATGGAGCCCACTTCGGATCCTGCGTCTCCCTCTCTCTCCGCCCCTCCCCCAGTCGTGCTCTGTCTTCTCTCTCTCTCAAAAAATGAGTAAGCATTAAATATATATATATATATTATTATATATATTATAATATATAATATTAATATATTTAATATATATATATATATTAATATATTATTAATATATTAATATATTAATATATTTCTTAGTGGAAAACAGAAGAAAACATTTTATTATTAAATAAACATATATATTAATATATATTATTATTAAATAATTATTAATTATATTATTATTATTAAATAATTATATTATTATTATTAAATAATTATTAATATATATTATTATTAAATAAACATATATATTAATATATTTAATATATATATATATATATATATATAAAAGAAAAACAGTACAGTCCACCCAAACAATATATTTTTGGTAGAATACTATTCTACCTTCAGAAATAACATTTTTGGGAGGCTGGGGGAATTGGATGAAGGGGGGTCAAAAGGTACAAACGTCCAGTTGTAAGTTAAATTAAGTACTGGGAAAATAACACACAACATGACGACTATAGTTCACATCACTGTAAGGTATATTTGAAAGTTGCTAAGAGAATAGATCTTAAAAGTTCCCATCACAAGGGAAAAAAACCTTTTTTCCCGTTTTTCTTTTCTTTTCTTTTTTTTTTGTATCTATATGAGATTATGGAAGTTAACTAGACGTATTGTGGTAATTTATAATATACAGTCAAGTCATTATGCTGTAGACCTTAAACTTACATAGTGCTTTAGGTCAATTACGTCTCAATAAAACTGAAAGATAAATAACTGAGTAAATAAATAAAATTTTCAAAAATAAGATAGCTGGAGGTAAAACTCAGCAAACGTCTAAGATGGCAACACAGGAAGACCCTGAATTCACTTCCTCCCATAGACACACCAGCTCTGCAGCTACATGTGGAACCACTTCTTCTTTACAAAACCTAAAGCCGTGGGGGATGGGCATTGAGGAGGGCACCTGTTGGGATGAGCACTGGGTGTTGTGTGGAAACCAATCTGACAAGAAATTTCGTATTAAAAAAATAAAAATAAAAATAAATAAAAAATAAAAAATAAAAAAATAAAAAACCTACAGCCTGGCTGAGTGATGACTATCCATCTGGCAAACGAGCAGGTAGGAGAGGCCGGGACGGGTTCACCACAAACCCCATCCTCAGCATAGTGACCCACAACCAGGAGGGGAACTCAAGCCCAAAGGTTCTCCCTGAGGAGTGAAAGGTTCCAGCCCCTCACTGGGTACCCCAACGTTTAAGATACACGCTTGAGAGACAAGCCCCCCCCCCAGAACATCTAACTTTGAAAACCAACGGGGCTTGTGCCCCGACAAGACACGACTAGCGATCTGAGAGCCCATCCACGAAGAGCTGGTGCGCTCTGACTCACCTGCCCAGGGTCCAGCTCAGATGCAGCCAATGTTGCCCAGACTTCAAGTGAAGGAAGCCCATCTGCTGACATTCAAGTGCTGGCCAGAGGGGCAGGTGTCCAACGTACCACGCGCATCGCAGCCTGCCAGAACGCATTCTAGGGATGCAGGCTGGCTGGGCTCTCTCAGTGCTGCTCTTTACTGTGCCCCGAGCTCCAGTAACTCCCGGGAAGCAGCTTTCAGACACATCTGTTGCCCTGATTTTTGCAGCTGCTGCCTAGGGGACGCCCCCCTTGGTCTCCTGGCTCCGTAGGTCAGGGGAGCTTGCGTCCCCTGGTCCCATGGGACTGTAATGATGGTGTCACCAAACACATACCCCTATCTGGTGTCCCGATTTCTGCCACTGTTGCCAGGGAACACATTGTCAGGCTTTGGTGGCCAGTGAGTTTATGATCCTGACTCCCACAGATCCGTACCAAGGGAGAAAGGGTGCTTAAACGGCTACCACCCGTAGGACAAAGCAAGAGGCAGCAGACCCAGGAGCTTTGTCTTTCTGTGGACGAGGCCGATTAGCTAACCCTCCTGACTGTGGCCCAAGGGGCAGGCTTCCAATTAAACACGCATCTTGGGGCTGACTGTCTCCTTTCCAGAGACCCCTGAATGGTGGGCACTCTCTTCATGCTCTCCTTATGCCATGCTCCAGAGCACCAGTGTCTGGAGGGGAGCTTGACATGCATCTGGTACCTTGGTTTTTATTCAGGTGGAGGCAGGGGTGTCGTATCCTGGGATCCACGGGACTGTGGCAATCAGACAGACCTTCCTTGGCAGGTGGTTTCCACCCCCAGGCACTGCATGGAGAGCAGATGGAGACACATTCGCCAGTATTTCTACGAAGGAGGCCTCTTTGCTTGTGATGGAGCTCCGGACGGAAGGTCAGGCCTCAGAGGTGACACACATTTAGTGGCCTACAGAGCTGCTCTCAAGGAACATGGGCCGTGGACACCATCGTGGCTCTCCCTCTGCCTTGTTCCAGAGTGTCAGGACCCAGAAAAGAACTCAGCTGGAGCCCCCGTTTCCGGGACTGCCAGCCAGGGTTGTGAGATGATGCGGCCACATCATCATTACCTCAGGACATCTCAGGACATTTAAATTCTTTTTCTCCCACATAAAGAAATAAATAGTTGAAGTTTAAAAAGTGCTGAAATGTTCCTTACATCTACTCATTCCCAGTAAAAAAAAAAAGAAAACGGTCTCCTAATTAGTAATTTTAAATACATGGATTTTTGGGAGGGGAACATAATTTCGACCACTTTTAATAACCTTTGAGAATGAACAGTATGAAATTTCCCGAGCATTCATTCACAGACTCCACTGGTCCTGTGATTCTGGATTCCGCGAACATGCCATCAATGCCTGAACGAGGAAAGGCTGGTTTGCGCGATGAGCGTCTGCCTCGGGAGGGTGTGGGCTGGGCCCCTTTTCCCTCGGCAGCCCACCTAGACTACAACAGACACATCTCAGCCTGCCAGAACACGTTCTAGGGATGCAGACTGGCATCCCTAGGAAAGCAAGTCCTTGGCATTCCAGCAAGCCAAGAGAAAGGATCACAGCCTCCAAATGCAGAAGGTAGGCTGTGCAAAAGCTAAGAGAATGATCTGAAATCCCTACCCCTGGAGTGTTTTGAATCTCTTCATCTTTGAGAAGACACTTTAGTACCTTGCACAGGCCAGTCCTGGGGGAGACAGAGTCACAGGGGCACCCACAGCTGGGGGCTTCCGCCCTGTTTCTGCAACCTTATCCCATTTCTATCAAGGTCCCTCTGAGAACTCTTAAAATTCCAACTGAAGAGCACCAACACCAATATCCTGGTTTCTCCTTTCCTCTGCCAAATAAATAATTTTGAGATCTCTCTCAAAAATTTGCTTTGCCATTTCATTCGCTAGGTATGGTTTACAGAATCAAAGAAGTGTTTAAATGGTGTTAAATATATACTTGATTCAGAGGCGCTGCAGGAGCCTTTAGTCAAAGGAAGCTTGGAGAAGATCCTTGTACAATGAAAATAACCTCCCAACTTATCAGTCAACTAAGGTCAGATGTTTGCATATCAGGTTTTCGTAAAGCGAGACATCACAGTATTAAGTACTCGTCCGACACGTCTCATATTCACTCAATGAACACGTACTGTCTATGTTTACTTAATACTATCTGAACGTTTTTGCCTCTACCGTGTGGTCACAAATTAACCCACAGAGACCCTGACCGCTTTCTAGGGTGCAAAGGCCCACAAAACCCAAATATTATGCCGATCAGACCCTAAAGGCTCAGAGCTCCCTTTTCCACCAGTTTGAAAGTCTGAGAAAAAACCAGACTTCGGGGTGTGTGTTCTCAAATTAAATCCAGGTGAGTCTTCAGAGCCCAGTGTTCAAAGAGAACACTTCAAGCTGACCTATGAGTCAAGCCCTGCTGTGACACAGCTTTGGCTGCCTGGCCTCTGCATGCGAAAGAGAAAGAACAAGGAAAATGGGTGATTAATTGGCATTTCAGGTTAAATGAGGACTAAAATCATATTTTTTTCCCTTTCTTATTGAAAGTCTTTCTAAAATGTTTTCTTCTGTTTTCCACTAAGAAATTTAATTTTTTTTAATGTTTATTATTTATTTTTGAGAGAGAGAGAGTGTGAGCAGTGGAGTGGCAGAGACAGAGAGGGAGACACAGAATCGGAAGCAGGCTCCAGGCTCTGAGCTGTCAGCACAGAGCCCGACGCGGGGCTGGAACTCAGGAACCGTGAGAGCATGACCTGAGCTGAAGTCGGAAGCTTAACCGACTGAGCCACCCAGGCTCCCCATCCAACAAGAAACTTAAATTGACCAAAAGCAACCTGGAAGAGTTGAAATAGTACCAAATTGGGAACCAAAAAACTTGGAATCTGGTCCCAGCCTACTGCTGTGTGATGTCTGGAAAGTGCCTTTCCCTCTCTGGGCCTCATGTTCCCATCTGTGAAGTAGAGGCTGGGCTGGGTTGTCACCAGGCCCATGTTGTTCTGAGAGTCCATGCCTGGGATCTCTAGGCTCATCCTGAAGGACTTCAAGGTCCTCATCCTTCTCATCACTTCTCACGGTTACACATCCTGTGACAGTCCACAGAGAGTAGAAATGATTGAACTGAACCTACATTTTGATGGGCAGGTTTTGTTTCTACTAGATCCCTCCTTTGAATTCATCTTGCAATCATATGCTTCTATCTCCTAAAAAAGTGGAACCACTAAAACATGATGGTTAGTTGAGGATACTGGGTAGTTGGAATCCAGTGTATCAAGATTTCGCTACAAGTAGTAATTCAATGCCCAACTGTGTCACAGTAGATATACATGCACATCTACGCGTAGGAGCTCAGGAAAAAGCGAATCTGCATGGACCAAAATGGACAGAGGAGGCCTCAGAGAAGAGGGGCATGAGCCAGCCCCGGTCCGATCAGCTGGCAGTGTCTTGAAGGCTTTGGGTCCTTCCCGTGCTACCGCATCACCATGGAAGGATGAAAATAGCAACTAGCACTGACTGACCTCACACTACGCCCCAGGCACAGCGCTAAGCACATGCTGTGCATTAATTTATTTAATCATCACAGCAATTCTATGAAAGAGAAATGGTCATGATGCCAGTTTTACCAATGAGGGGACTTTAACCTGCCAAGTTCACAGTTAGTCAAGGGCTTAAGCCCAGAACACCTGCCCGCAGATCCTGAATTCCTAACCACTACATTAAGGAAAGAATTTAAAAAAATAAAAAAAGGAAAAGAAAGAATTTAGATGGAGGAAGAGATCGAGGTAGGGCCTTTCAGGTAGGGAGTCTGTTTGTGCAGAGGCCAGGAGCTGGTAAGAGGGGGGTCATGTGGAGGGGAGAGATAAGACTTCCCTGACTTGGGAAAGCGGTTGACTCTGGAAGTGAGGAGAGAGCAGGTTCTGTGTGTGGAAAGTGGCTAGATTATTCTCAATTCATTCTATTCAAAGTGCCCACTCCACTCTAGACCCTGTCTTGGGTGCTAGGGTGACACATACATGATCAAGATCCAGCCGAGCCCCCAGAAGCCTGCAGGCAATCAGAGGGCTCCCGCCACTGAGCTGAGTAGCTTGAACTTGAGCGGGAGGTGGAAGCCACCATGGTTCTGGACTAGAGAAAAGACTGGAAGTCTGCAGTCAGGTGGGAGGCAGGGCCAGGAGGAGGGATGGTGACAGAAGTTCCAGGAACAGCAAGGTCAGCAGGTGCCTTTCTCCTTCCCGCCTGGCTTTCTGCAGCCAGCATATGGCACGTCTCTCCTAAGTTCCCAGACCTTGCCGTGGGCAGAAAGCCAGAAGGGGTGGGGCCACCTGCTCACATCCCCTCCTCTGCTATGGCTGCTCCTGGCTAAGGTCAGGCCAGTGACACTCAGCACTCTGTCCAAGGGCGAAGTAAGACTGCCACACCCAGGGAGGGAGCCGTGCCCAAGATTACCTCCATCCACAGGACGCATGCCACAGGCTAGAATCATAAGGATTATAAGGATATTCTATTGTGCAATTATTTCAAATTATTAATGTGCCTTGAAACAAACAATGTCTAAAATACATCTCTGCTATGGCTAGTGTTTATTATTATTCTCCATAAAGTTGGAACTTATTTCAAAATAGTTCTTGAATACCTACTTTGTATTCAATAAATATCTGTCAAATAAATAAATTAGTGAGTGAATAGATTAAAAATAATGGAGCTAGGTACCGCCTGTGTTTTATGTTAAAAGAATTCCACCCCCTAAAAAAAAAAAAAAACCTTTGTGATAACTCCAGATTTTTAGGGAACCAGAGAAGGAGCAAAGGCTGGAAATACTTGGAACCCAAGGAAAGTTTCCAGGTCCCTTCTTGGCCTCTCCTTCAGATTAACAAGATTAACTTTCCCTAGGTATACTCTCTATCCCTTCCTTT
This sequence comes from Felis catus, assembly GCF_018350175.1. Taxonomy (NCBI): domain Eukaryota; kingdom Metazoa; phylum Chordata; class Mammalia; order Carnivora; family Felidae; genus Felis; species Felis catus. The sequence goes on along the minus strand of NC_058384.1, from coordinate 18,313,074 downwards.
CTCTAATGTTAACAGAAGCACAAAACAAAAGTTCTAGGGAGAGAATGAGAAAGAGATCATATGTTCAAACCAGAGGAAGCAAATAAATAGAAGAGATAATTTCTGAAAATTTAGAAATAATCATAGTTAGGGGCACCTGGGTGGCTCAGTCAGTTAAGCTTCTGACTCTTGATTTCAGCTCAGGTCATGATCTCACAATTTGTGAGTTTGAGCCCTTGCTTCGGGCTCCACAATGACAGTGTGGAGCCTGCTTGGGATTCTCTCTTTCTCTCTCTCTCTGCCCTCCCCCCCCACTTGCATACATGCTCTCTCTCAAAATAAATAAACTTAAAAAAACAAAAAGAAAGAATCATAGTTAAACCAAGTTGCAATCATACCCAGTTTTTCTAGGAGACTAGATCTTGGTCAGTATCTCTCAAGTATTGATAGATTTGGGGAGTTGAGGAAGTTGAAGTGGGGGCTGAGAGTAACCACTCCTTCTAGGGTATTGTTGAGTGAATTTAAAACCTCTTGGCCACCTTCTAAATCAATAGGACTTGGAGATTACCATGCTTCCTGTGTCTACTTCCAGACAGAATTCGCTCTACAGTCTGCATCAAGACCTACGTCTCGCCCTTCGTGTGTTCACCCATTCATTCATGCTCATCAAACATGTGCTGGATGAGCTTTATTTGCTGATAATGCACCCAGTGCCATGGGTGCAGCCATGTACAAAGGACAACCCCTGACCTCAAGCAGCCTATAGCTCAGTGGGGAGCTGGCCCAGGAGAGAAATGGCACAGGAGTAGGGGCCACGTGTGTCCGTTTCACATCAGCCCCCAGCACAGTGCCTGGCACACAGTAGGAACCCAGTAAGTATCTGTTGAATAAATAAACGTGGAATGGGAATTACGGGAAGTTGCTCTGAGTGTCTTCATAAGGCTGAGTACAGGTTACTGGGAGAACCCGGCAGAGAACAAACCTACCTTGGTCAGCGAGACCAAGGAAGATTTCCTGGAGGAAATCATATTAACTAAAAAGCCAGGAAGTGACTCAGAGTAAGTTAGATGAATCTGGGTTTGGGGAAACGGTTTTCTGTTGGGAGGAAAAGGACAAAGGGCAGAGGCCAGAGGCCAGAGGTCCGGGAAGGAGTGGTATATCTGTGTCACTGCTTGTAGTCTGGTGTTGGAGGAATTAACTGAGTGAGTGTGTGTGTGTGCGTGTGTGTGCGTGCGTGTGTATGGGAATGGGTTTGTGAGTGTGTGTCAACCCTGGAGGGCAGTGACGAGTCTGAGGGCATAAGTAGGGTCCCTCGTGGCAAATGAAGGCAGCAAAACTTGACCCTGAGCACACAGTGTGGTCACCCAAGGGTCGGGGCAGGAAAGTGACTTGAGCTGCTTTGTATTTGAGAAAACTCCCTTTGGTGCAATTAGCCGAGGGATGAATCGATCCGTCAGGTGAGAGACGTCCGCAATTAATGTGGCCAAAAGGAAGGTAGGGGCCGCACAGGTCCGAAAGATACTGTCTAGGTAAAGTAGCCATGATTTGGTGACTGGCTCCTGGTATTATACGGGATATATATTGTGGGCGGTAGGGGCGAGGGTCTCCATGTGGGACAGGAACTCCCAAGCGCTGGCCTGTGTGGATGGAGCCCTTTGCTGAGAGCAAAAACAAAAAACAAAACGACAAAACAGGGAAGGGTTCAGTTGGGATAGGCTGGGCCCTCCACTCCTTCCTGCTCCTGCCATAGAAGTTAGAGACTGTTTGGCCCAGTGGGCAAAAGCGTGTCGTCTAGGAACCGAGCGCTCAGGTTCCGATCCTGGGGCTGCATGAATAGGCTGTGTGATCCTGGGCAGCGTCCTATCCTATTCTGCTCTGTGCTCCGGCTCCTCCAGCCACTTCCTCGACTTGTTCTGAGGAGCGCATGTGTTCAGGCTTGTGTGGTGACCACAGTCAGGCCTGGCACAAAGTACTACATGAGTTATTGTCAAATAAAAACTTCTTCAGTAAGGTCTTGGCATGACTGGGGCCTGTGTGTGCACACTTTATATTTGTTACTTCACCTTCCGCTATTTTCCCCTGCATTTATGTTGTGTCCTACTTTAGATTACTAGGGTTTTTCCTTTTTAAGTTCATCTATTTTGAGAGAGAGAGAGAGAGAGAGAGCGAGCCAGTGAGCAAGTGGGGGAGGGGCAGAGAGAGAGGGAGAGAGGGAGAATCCCAGGTAGGCTCCACACTGTCAGTGCAGATCCAGACATGGGGCTTAATCTCACAGACTGTGAGATCATGACCTAAGCTGAAGTCAGATGCCTAACTGGCTGAGCCACCCAGGTGCCCCCGCTGTGTCCTCCTTTAGATTACTAGTGCTTTATAATAAGACCTGGAGACTTGGATCTCTCTTACCTTGAAATGAAATCTCTCTGAACCTGTGTCTGCTTCTGACATTCACCCCCTTCCCTCACAGCCGGGTTTCTGTAGAGAGTGCACAAGACTCTGCTCTCAGGGCACCTGGGGGCTCAGTCAGTTAAGCATCCAACTTCGGCTCAGGTCACGATCTCGTGGTTCATGAGTTCTAGCCCCGCGTTGGGCTCTGTGTTGACAGCTCAGAGCCTGGAGCCTATTTCAGATTCTGTGTCTGCCTCTCCCTCTGCCCCTCCCCTGCTTATGCTCTGTCTCTCTCTCTCTCAAAAACAAATAAACACATTTAAAAATTTTTCAAAAAAAGACTCTGCTCTCTGTCTTCACCCTCCAGCCATTCATTCACATTTCCACTCACTGTAATGGGACGTCCCCTCCAAGGACCCCAACTCTGGAGTGGAAACTCTCTCTCTCTCAAGCCACCAGTGATATTCTTTTCAAGAATTTTTTTAATGGTTCTTTTATTTCTTGAGAGAGAGAGAGCACGCATGCGCACATGAGCGGGAGAGGGGCAGAGAGAGAGAGGGAAGGAGACAGAGGATCCAGGGCTCAAACCCACAAACTGTGAGACCATGACCTGAGCTGAAACCACGAGTCAGACACTGAACTGGCTGAGCCACCCAGGCGCCCCAGCCGCCAGTGATGTTCTAACTGCTGGATCTAAGCGAGCCCACGTCAGGCCTGCCAGTTGGCCACCCCTGCACCATCTGACATGTTGGGAACCCATCCTTTTCCCTTTCCCCAATTCTGCTGCCTCCCAGGCCTCCTCTGCCTCTCTGGTCACCAGCTCTCCTTCCCTAGCCGTAGGGAACCCTCAGGCTCCTCGGGGTAAACCGGCCCCGGCCAGCGGCTGGGCTGTGATCATTAGTTACAGGTCCGCGTGCCGGGCACAGAGCGCCTTCCAGGCAGTCCCTGGCTTCCCCATCTTTGCTTCTCCAGCACACGGTCCAACGCCTGAAACTTCGCCTGACGGAAGCTCAATATACTGGATGAGTGAATATATGAGTGGAGGAAGAAGCAAACAGAACCCAGCTACCTCCGTTCCTCCCTAACCTTCCTAAAATATACAGCAATGATCTGTACGAAAATGAACAAATGGTGAGTCACTGCCCGACTGATGACTCACAAAGGGATTGATTAACTTTTGAACTCTGTGACTTCCCCTCTGATTAGTAACTGGACTTCTAATCCAGAAATGAGCTAAATGACTAGTCTTGGTATCCCAACTGGTTGCCATGTCAAGTTCAAATGTTCTGAGACTCGGGGGTCCCGTGACCATACTGTATATTCGGGCAGAACCGTGTTACATCACCACTCATTGCTGCCTCATAAAGACAACTGGGATGTTTTCGTTTGGCCGCTGGATTTATTTCCTGGATGTTCTCTTTTTTAAAAAAATTCAAACAGATGAACACAGGATAGGAGGAGCAAAAATAAGATAAAAACAGAGAAGCAGACAAAGCAGGAGAGACTCTTAAATACAGAGAACAAACAGAGGGCTGGTGGAGGGGTTGTTGGGTGGGGGGATGGACTAAATGGGCGATGGGCATTAAAGAGGGCACTTGCTGGGATGAGAGCTGGGTGTTAGGTATAACTGATGAATCACTCAATTCCATTCCTGTAGTCATTATTATACTATATACCAACTAACTTGGAAAACATTCCATGCTCATGGATTGGAAGAATAAATATTGTTAAAATGTCAATACTACCCAAAGCTATCTACACATTCAATGCAATCCCAATCAAAATTGCACCAGCATTCTTCTCGAAGCTAGAACAAGCAATCCTAAAATTCACATGGAACCACAAAAGGCCCCGAACAGCCAAAGTAATTTTGAAGAAGAAGACCAAAGAGGGAGGCATCACAATCCCAGACTTTAGCCTCTACTACAAAGCTGTAATCATCAAGACAGCATGGTATTGGCACAAAAACAGACACATAGACCAATGGAATAGAATAGAAACCCCACAACTAGACCCACAAACGTATGGCCAACTAATCTTTGACAAAGCAGGAAAGAACATCCGATGGAAAAAAGACAGTCTCTTTAACAAATGGTGCTGGGAGAACTGGCCAGCAATATGCAGAAGGATCTTACACCATTCACAAAAACAAACTCAAAATGGATAAAGGACCTGAATGTGAGACAGGAAACCATCAAAACCCTAGAGGAAAAAGCAGGAAAAGACCTCTCTGACCTCAGCCGCAGCAATTTCTTACTTGACACATCCCCAAAGGCAAGGGAATTAAAAGCAAAAATGAACTATTGGGACCTCATGAAGCTTCTGCACAGCAAAGGAAACAATCAACAAAACTAAAAGGCAACCAATGGAATGGGAAAAGATATTTGCAAATGACATATCGGACAAAGGGCTAGTATCAAAATCTATAAAGAGCTCACCAAACTCCACACCCGAAAAACAAATAACCCAGTGAAGAAATGGGCAGAAAACATGAATAGACACTTCTCTAAAGAAGACATCCGGATGGCCAACAGGCACATGAAAAGATGCTCAACGTCGCTCCTCATCAGGGAAATACAAATCAAAACCACACTCAGATATCACCTCACGCCAGTCAGAGTGGCTAAAATGAACAAAACAGGAGACTATAGATGCTGGAGAGGACGTGGAGAAACGGGAACCCTCTTGCACTGTTGGTGGGAATGCAAACTGGTGCAGCCACTCTGGAAAACAGTGTGGAGGTTCCTCAAAAAATTAAAAATAGACCTATCCTATGACCCAGCAGTAGCACTGCTAGGAATTTACCCAAGGGATACAGGAGTACTGATGCATAGGGGCACTTGTACCCCAGTGTGTACAGCAGCACTCTCAACAATAGCTAAATTATGGAAAGAGCTTAAATGTCCATCAACTGACGAATGGATAAAGAAATTGTGGTTTATATACACAATGGAGTACTATGTGGCAATGAGAAAGAATGAAATACGGCCCTTTGTAGCAACGTGGATGGAACTGGAGAGTGTTACACTAAGTGAAATAAGTCATACAGAGAAATACAGATACCATATGGTTTCACTCTTATGTGGATCCTGAGAAACTTATTAGAAGACCATGGGGGAGGGGAAGGAGAAAAAAAAATGTTAGGGAGCCAAAGCATAAGAGACTCTTAAAAACTGAGAACAAACGAGGGTTGATGGGGAGTGGGAGATGGGTATTGAGGAGGGCGCCTGTTGGGATGAGCACTGGGTGTTGTATGGAAACCAATTTGACAATAAATTTCATTAAAAAAAAAGTTTTTAAAAATCCCTGAATAAATAAATAAATTCAAAGAACAGGATTGTTTTCAAGTAGGCAGTGAACATGGGAAAGAGAGGATGTTGTTACTTCTCGGACACAAACTTAGCCTAAGATATGCTTTCTGGAAGGTGCCAGGGTCACGGTGTGTATGATGCAACGAGCCCTGAGGCTAACCAGATTCCATGCACTGGAGAGCAGAAGCATGGAGTTTATGTATCTGTTTATGGCACCAGGAACTGAAGCTAACGGACGTTCAGAATCCAAACTAAGGTGCAGCCTCCCTCTCCTCTTTATTTGGCCTCCCTGAGGAGCAGGCTAGGATGGGAACAAGAAGGAGCCAAGAGCACACATTTCTGAATGACTCTGAGGGGCAGCCACAGAGGAACAATAAAGAAGAGCGTGAAGCATAGGGCAGAGAGGAAGGACAAAGTGTTGCAGGTGACAAACAGCGGATGAGTTTATTTGGGCTGCCAAAGGGGATTCCTGGTTCCCAGCCCTGACACTCCTGAGCATTTCCAACTTGACAACCTGTGCTCCAGCCAAGGGCAATGCCAAGAGTCCCCATGGGTCCCGGGTCATCCTTGAGAACTGGGAGAGGACACACGGCTAACAGAGGACGGGGAGAGAGCGGCTAATGGCACCGCGCAGGTCACTCAAAGCCCGTCCTCAGGATCTTGCCTCCCTGAGATCGTAGAAGGGCTAAGAGGCACTAACTTAAGGCTGCGGGTGAGGACAGGAAAGGCCCTAATAATAACTGATAATAACAGGGGTCAGGCACTGACGCTGGAGTGTGACAAGGAGGATGGTCACATGGTCGTACTCAGAGGAAACTCCTCTGTGCTACCACCGGGAAGTGACTCTCCTTCCCCCAACAGGTACCTGGGCGGCCCCTAAGCCCCAAATCTGCCCCTTGTGAGTCAGACACTAGGCCCTGAACAGAATGGCTCACAGGGTGACAGCAACGGACCCAAAGCTGGAACCCAAGAGAAAGTTCAGGGCACTGTGAGGGAGCCATACAGGCTTTATTTTTCCTCCTCCTCTGTTTCTCTTCTCCGTTTCTTTCTGAAGGTGCTGCCCCATCACAGTCTGATGTACTATGCCTGCTGGGGGCCTGAATGTTCCCCATGTGCATGTAATTTAGGGCTCGTGTGTGTGTGTGTGTGTGTGTGTGTGTGTGTGGAAAGTACTAGAAAGCAACGCAATTCAGGCCAAAGGAGAGCTCCTTCCATGCAGAGCTGGGTTCAGGGAAGAAAGGGCCACTTGAGGGTCCCCTTGAGAAGCTGGAGGAGGGAGCCTGATGACAGCATCCGCCTCCACCAGTAAGGGTTCCCTGTGACTGCAGAGACCTCAGCACCAGAATCCAGGTGTCTCTACCCACCACACAAGACAACAGCACAGTTCTCAAGGACCACCAGGTGCCATCAGATGTAAGCAACGGCCCTAATCATCAGTGAAGTCGCAGGAACCCTTTTCACTTCCAGGGTCAGAAATGTAAAACCGAACCCTCACGCATGGCTGGGGATTGCAAAATGGTGCAGCCACTTTGGAAAGTGGTCTGGCAGTGCCTCAAAATGTTAAACACAGAGTGATACACCCGAAAGAAATAAAAACGGAAGTCCACCTGTGCACAACGTTCATAGCAGCTGTGTTCACAGTGGCCGAGAAGTGGAGGCCACCACAGTGTCCATCAACCGAAGAATGGATGAACACAGGGTGACAGATCTACGGACTATTACTCAGCAAATGAGAAGGAATGAAACTCTGGCACATGTTAAACATGATCAGCCTCCAGTGAAAGAAGCCAGGTTCAGATACCAAACGCCCAGAATAGGCAAATCTGTCGAGGCAGAAAAGAGATTAGCAGTGTCTCTGGTGGTGGTGGATAAGGGAAGGTGAGGAGGGAGATGGGGAGTGACTGTGAAGGGCGACAGAGTCTCTTCGGGGTAGAATGAAACCTTCTAAACTTAGATTGATAAAAGTCTCCCAATTCTTAAAAAAGAAAAACCATTAATTGTAGAGCTTAAACGTGACGGTATAGAAGTTATATTTCGATGCTATTTTTTTAAATAGAAAATAAGTCACTATAAACTCCACCTGGAATGCTCAGACCAAGAAATTCGCAGGACTTGTTGCCTGTGGGAAGGAAATCTCCGGGAAGTTTTGTTTTTACTTGAAAAGAAGGTGTGGATCCTGCCATAGCCCCTCGGTTGGTATTATTCTGGACAGCACAGAGCTAGGAAGCAAAGCAACAGAGGGCTGTGGGAGACAGACGGCATACAGGAAGTGCCCTTAATACCACAGGGCAGCAAACTCTGGCGGGCCACCTGTTCTTGTAAATAAAGTTTCACTGAAACACAGGCACATTCGTTCATCTACAAATCGTCCGAGGCCACTCACATACTCTAATGACAGAATAGCCGCAACAGAGTATGGCCTGCAAAACCTAAGCCATTTACTACTGTTCCTTTACAGAAAAAGCTTGCTGACCGTTGCTCTAGACTCACAAGTCTAGAGTCTTGCTACTTAAATACGGTCCCCACACCAGCAGGATCACCTAGGAGTCTGTTAGAAATGCAGCATCTCAGGCTGCCCAGACCTACTGAATCAGAATCTGCATTTGTGTTAGTTAGCTGCGTCAGGGCAAAAAGCAGGTGCGAACATGGGATCGATGTCCGATGAATTAATTAGGGGCGACAACTACGAGAGAGAATAGGATGGGAGCCTGAAAAGGCTGGGGGAGCCATCAGTCCATGCTGCCAGTCTGACCCGGAAGGAAGGAAAGAGGGAAGGGAGGTTTGGTGGAAGGCTACTGTTCGGGCTGAGGAACCCTGCCCGAAGAAAGGGGCTGCTCCCATGAAGGTGGGAGGGGGCCCCGCACCCGGCAGCTCCTCTCCCAAGCTCTTGACGCACCTCTATAGTCAGCAAAAGCGAAATTTGAGAGCCACGGCCCCGTTCTCCAAAGAGCCACTGGTTTCAGGAAGTTCCTCTCACCATTTTTCTCATCCCTAATGGGTGTCCAGGAATCGAATGTCTACCTTACGTGTCCTGCAAACGTAAGTGACAGCCTAACACCGTGCTGGATATCTGGGGATGGCAAAAGTGAATCAGACATGAATTTGGCTCCTGAGGAAATTTCGGCAGATAGAAACGAGACATGTGCCAGAGCTAACGAGGCAGGAAGCAATGTGTGCCCCCAGGAAACCACACCCGAAGGGCTATGGAAGTGGGGAAGCAGAGATCACCCTCACACAGGGAATCGGGAAGGCTGCATGGCCAGGGGGCTCAGCAGGCAGCGGTGAAAGGAGGGACGGAGTAACAGCCCGTTTCACTTCTCACACTAGATGTCGCCTCCTTTCTGGAGGGGCATACAGGCACAAGATACAAAGTCCCCATGGGCAGATGCTAACTTACAACCATCAGGGCACATGCCTCGTCCACACAAGCACGCTCAGGTATCTCGTCCTCGCCAAGGCGGGGAAACCCACCCCCAGGGACTGTCGTCGGCATGCGCGTCCATGGCTCTTCCATGCAAAGCGTAGGGGTGCTATAACTTTGCTGTACATCTGGGTCCCGGTCCAGGGAGCAGGGCTATAATGTGGAAGGAAATGGGTAACTCCTTAGGGTCCCATGAGGGCAAACACTCCGACCTTGACCGCTATTGTCACATACGAAGAGGCAGCTGAGGGAGATGGTCACAGACTCCTCATTCTCAGAGGAGCTCTGAGAAAGGTATGTATGTAGCTCTTCCCCTGTCATTAAGACTGGATAAAGGGGGACAGAGCACATATGGCCCTTTTAAATTCTCTTCACGTCTACACTGACACTTCTGCCTATGGGAACCTGTCTTCTGTGAAGCTCCGTGCTCTGCACAATGAAACTTCTTACCCTGAGGACGCAGCTCCCTTCTTGGGAGAAGGGGGTATCTTAGCATCCCGTGAAACCGCATTTCTTAGATGTCATTCAAAACAAAACACAGAGTCATCAAGGTGCCTAAACAAGGCCAGTTAGACACTAGCCCTCAAGAAAACCCAAAAAGGGCTGAAAGTTGTGTCAACTATGTGAACATGTACATTTTTCTGAGGAGTAAGGACAGCTTTCATTAGATTCTCAAAAAGGTTTGGGATGCCAAAGAAGCTTCAGTGCCACTGTCCAGTTCATTCAAAACAGTACTGCCCAAGCTAAAAAGAACACATGATTTTAAAAAACAGAGTTCTTTTAAGCATCTGATTCTAGTGTTCTCAATCATCTTGAAACCATCTTGTGAAAATTCCTATTTACCATCATTCCTGGCTCACAGATTAGCTCACTAAATTCCTAAGAAGTGAAAGTTAACATCCCACCTAAGGAAAAATTACAGGTTAGTGGGTAGAACCAAAGATGAGCAGGTTCATGCCCACTGCGCTTAGTGATGACTCTCTCCCGCTATTAATACTATGTCATAAGTACCATGGGCCAAGCCCCGTGTTGGGCACTTTACATATATGACTTATGTAAACAACGCAAGACATTATCTCATTTCTCAATGTGAGGAAACCAAGGCTCCAATCAGTTCAACGGATTGCGAGAACAGAGCTCTGGTAAGTGTCAGAAGTGGGATCTGAGGCCAGGCCGGTCTGACTCCCCAGTTCTGTACTGGGATATGCTCTGAAACTTGGATCCTCAGAGGAAGAAGATACGTCTTCAAGTCAGGGACAGTTTCTTAGACATCTTTGTATTCCCTACAGTGCCCTGCCGGGCTTTGCATGGCAAGGTGCTCAGTAAATATTTGTTGAATGAAGAAACGTGGGCCCAGGCTCTAATCCTGCCATGGACTTACTGACTCAGTCTCCTGCAACTTGGAGCTACAGGTGGTTACTCAGCTGGGCGACTGCAGGGAACATTTGAAATCAATTATGGGTGAGGAGGAACCTATTAAAAGTCTCTCTTCTGTGTACGCTGGGGTTGAAGGAGGGGAAAGGAAGTTGAGAAGGAGGGAAAGGAACAGGATGGTTTCAGGGGTGGGTGCTGGAGCTTAAGGATTTCCTCAGGACGGGACAGAATTTGGCGTCTGTCCACTGCTGAGTTCCAAAAGTCCAACCAAATGGGCTCCTGACCTCAGGCTGCTCCTCCTTGGCCCCACGTCCCTAAATTGCCAGGCCCTTGAGAAGTGACTTTTAGGGAGGCCTCTACGCTGGAGCAGCTGCACACGCCCGTTTCCTAGGTCTCCATTGCCCTGCTTCAGAGCACAGGCAACAGGCAACTTTGGGGGTGCCTACCTCTGGGGTGGGGGGTAGGGAGTCGGCACCATCACGCCCCCTTTAGGGGCCAGAGAGAAGCTCAGCACCGAAAGGCTGAGGCCTGCATTGCCCTTGGCCGTAAATAAAAGGATTCCGGCAATCCATTCTGGAGTTCAACTTCCTATTTTGGAAGAACGTGGGAGTTTGGGGTGGAGGGGGAGGTAACTCCAGTTGATTTTGTTTTCTTTACTAGTTGCTACAAGTGCAGGGTGGTCATAACCCCCAAAATGCCACCTTAGCCCTATTACACAGGTCCTGCAAAAAAATACTTGCATGAAGCCGACCCTAAGGGAGGCCTACCAACAACACCCTGGGAGGGAATGAAACAAGACAACCCAGAGGCCAGGGCAGGGGCACCAACCCAAGAAACCAGACACATTCCCCACTACGTGGCTTCCCTGGAGCCGCCTCCTCTCCTGTGCGTGAAGCAACACTGCCACCTAGTGCCCTGCGTGCGAAGTACTCCCTGAGGTCCCACATCTCTTGGGCGGGGCGGGGGCCGGGGCGGGGGGGGGGGGGGGGGGGGGGGGGTCCTTCACCATGGCCAGTGTGGCTGAATGGCTTGATGTCTCTGCTGAACGGAAAATGCCCCAAGTTTGGGAGACTGAGAACTGGGAGCTAAGTCGGTAGAGGGTAGAGGCTGAGCTTTGAGAGCCATTGGGAAAGAGCATGGGAGTCAAGTCTTCTAGCACCTCAGATTATCCTCAGTGGTGCAGCAGAACTTCAAAGGCTGAATTACGTTTAGCTCCCAGGCACACGATCTAATTGTTATTCTGCACAGGTGAAGGCCCACCGGCCCAGGTACAGGCAGTGACCTGCCACAGGGCCAGTGGCTGGGTAAGAGAGGGGAGATGGCCTGGTCTGTTGATAGGAGTAAGCAAGTTAGAACCAATCAGAGACCTTTATCCCCAAGGAGGCCTTCCTTTGGGCACCTCGTGTCTCTCAGCCAGGGCCCACAGGAGCTAAGCACAGTGAGTAGACAAAGACGCCTATGCCCTCGGGAGCCCGGCCGCTAAAATCCTAAAGAAGGAAGGCGTCGTTCCCAGCCCCCATCTTTCCCAGACTTTTACCCTAAATCTTTCCTGAAGATGTTCTGATGTGCACAACTCTGAAGAAAGATAGAGGGCAGAAGGTGGAGAGGAGCTAGACCTGGGTAGTCCCTGCCCTCACAACCTTCCTGGTGTGGACCTAAAGGGGAAATACCAGTACACCACAGGGGTCCACTTTGATTTCAAGAGGGAGAAGCCCCAGAGGCTACACTGTCTGCAAAAGATTTCCTGCCTAATTTTACATGCTTGGGGACGTGAGGGAGTTCAGAGGGGCACTTCGGAGAAGGATCGGAGTGTGTGTGCCGTGGCATTTGAGGAGGGAGGGTGGCTGGTGGTGGACAGGTGGGCGAGGGAGGGAGATGCACTGGGGGCTGGTGGGGACGTGCCCCACGGAGCGCCGGAACTGGAATCAGCTCAGGATGCCACTCTCTGCAGAGCACGAGACAGGACACGGAAGGGATAGGACAGAGGGCAGGCACCCACAGGCCTGAATCTGTTCCCTCAGTTCTGGGTTTTAATAACTGAAAGCAACAGTCTCTGAGAGCCTCGCTCATATATTCCTGTTGGAGCCTTCTCTAATTCTTCACAGCCAGGGAGCTGATCCCAGGTCCCTCTGTGGCTACTGCAGGAGGCGGGGGAAGCGGAGTCGTGGGTCTCGGTCTAGACTGCAAGCACAGTTTCCCTGGCAGATGGGCACTAGGAAGCGAGATGAGGCAGCAAGAAGATGTCATCTGGGAAAAGGTGTGAAGCTGCCAACTCTGATCAGATAATCATCTCATTATTTCTTCCATTTGGCCCCAGAATAAGGATTTCCTTCTCTCTCTCTGCCACCACCTATCTCACAGCCCAGCCCCTTCTCTCTTCCCTCCTCTCGCCCCCTCTCCCACCCAAAACTAAAATAAAGCAAAACCACAAGACTCTAGAGTGCTCAGTGTCTGGGAATCCCAGCTTCCAAAGGAGAAATTGCAGCCAAAGAGGGGGAGACAGCGTGTCCAGAAGGGATGTTCCAGCAACACCCCCACTGAAAGAGGTTCCCTCCCTCCAGGTTTCTTTCTCCAGGCTGAAACTTATTTGTAGGCATCCGGCAACCTGAGAAGTTTTTAATTTGGGGAGCTGTCAAGCACCTCAGGAGCTCAGGGGTTCCGCTCCCGCTCTGCGTCTGGCACACCTCCCGTGGTTTGGTTTCCCCATCGATGCAAACAGGACTGGCAAACATCAAAGGGCATCGTAGATGATACAAACTAATGAGATTACAATGGATCCACTATGTGCCCAGCCTGGTGTGAGGCTCTATCATGGGGGGCACCCAAAGAGATAATGAGACCGTACATGGTGACCTACAGGTCTAACTCCCACCACTTGCTGGAAACCTCAGGAAGGCCACAGGATAGTTGTTCCTAATGCCATCCTTTTCTTTGTCCTTCTGGGTGACTTTCCGTGAAAGCCAAGATCTGGGTATAGTGCAAGATACACACGGGTAGAGTTCTGAGATGTTACCTCTGACCAAAACCATAGAGTTCTACACGGTTCCTTTTTACGTCCTCAAACAACACCAGCGGCCTGGCGTGGGAGCGCCCACCTTTTCCAGCAGACCCCGCTGTTCTCAGGCTGGATACGTGACCGTTAGGACAGGCAACAGGGATGCCAGGACCTGGGCCAGATAGTGGTTTTCTGCAAAGTTCCAGGGCTGCTCCAAGCAATGGGGAACTGCCAGGATTTATGGCTGTGCACCTGGCAACCTTGTCCTCCCGCAGCCCAGCCCTGCCCCTCCCACGGCCCGGCACCCCCTACCCCTACCCCGGGCCTGGCTCACTGAACGGGTCCTTGTCCTCACATCCTCACGTGCAGCATCAAAGGTGCCCAGGCTACGGGAAATAGAGGGCGATACCTCTTCCCCATTGACAAAGACCCAGAGACCTTCCCCTTTAAGGAGGGGTAGGGAGTGAGCCGAAGGTCTGCTAAGTGCAAGCGCCATCCATGTACAGAACCACAGGAGATCAATACTCATTGGGACAATGCTCTTGTGGTTAGAGTCATTATCGTGGATGATGTCTGGAGTCCGGCCGTGCTGATGAATAAGAGCCCTTCCCCCTCTCGCCCTGGCCACCTCTTCCCGGCTTTCCTGCCCCTGCCCCCTTCCTCTCTGTGCCCGCTTCACCTAACCCCGTCAAACGTGAAGCCAGCCGTCCCCCAAAGACCACGGAGAGCCCAGGAGTGGGCCGTTACCTGCAATGATGGCTGGGTTGTTCTGTCCTCCCTCCGGTCTCACCCAGGCTTCCACTGTGAACGCCTCCCGGGGAATCTCAGCCAGCACTTCTGGACGCAGCAGGAGCCGCCCCCGCCTCCCGGAGAAATACAAGACAGGCAGTCCTCCCTGGGACTCTGCTTCCCAGGAGGGGTCCCCTCCACCCTTCTGGATGCCGTCCTCCGACAGACTCATTCTGACCCCGTGCACAAGGGGATGCTTCGGCCGCGGCCAGAGACGCTGGGGAGAGACACCGGGCTCTCCCTGCACGGCCCCTACCTGCCCCTTCACCACCTGGCGACGACGCCTGGTCTTGGCCCGGCCCTTGCTTTGGGTCTCTGGTTTGGGTTCCTTTGGGCCCACGAAGGTGGTAGCAGCCGTGGCAGCCGTGGCCGAGCGTTCACGAGTCCCAGCCTCACCTAGAGACTCCTTGGATCCTCCATCACCAAGATAAGTGTCATCGTCTCCCCGCAGCTCAGACCGCCCAGCGGGACCATCCCTGTCCCACGAGGCGGCTGGCTGCTCAGCTGTACCCCTCAGCCCCACACCTCCAGCTGGGCTCGCAGCCCCCGTGGCAGCTGGCTCACTGCGTCCCGCGGGGCGGGTTCCCTGCCCCCCCATGGGGTAGGGCCTCAGGTAGTCCCCAGGCCTGCTGGGGTAGACCCCAAAAAGATGATGCTGGGGAGCGGCTCTGGGTCTTGGCGGCCTGGCCCCCAGCCAACAGCGTTCTCCTTCCGACAGCACCTGGTTCAGGCGTCCCCTCTGAGCCAGGGACCTCTTGCGTGTCCAGCCCGGCTCAGAGCCGGCAGTGCCGAGCGCCCACCCGGCCAGAATCACCAGGCTTATTCTCAGGATCTTTGGGCCCATCATACCTCCCCCAGCTCTTTACACAGAACCAGAAGTCAACTTCTGGGTACCACACCGGAGTGATGGGGGAGAAGAGGAGGAGACGGCTAGCAGTGGCTTCGCAGTCACCGGGGAAACTGTTTTCGTTCAGGGACCAAACTTTCAGGAGCAGCAGCACCCAGGGAGTGCGTCTTCCGGCTCCCTGCGCGGGGCGCTGTGCTGCGTGAGCTGTGCTGCCCTCTCCCTTCTCCCCTGACCTGCTTCTCCTGGCTCTAGTTTAGTCCGTGCAGCACGAAGTTCATTTCTCCGGGTTCCTCTGAACCTCCTCCCACACGGCTCAGGTTTCTTTCTTTTTCTGTCCCTTCTTCACCGGCCCCTCCCCTTGCTGATACTACAGGAGGGACCCACGGATGGAGGTGAGCCAAGTCCCTCTCAAACACACACTCCCTCACCAACACATACCCCTGGCTACCTGAAGTCATTCAAAGGACGCTGGTCTTCTAATTTTCATGGCTTTCTCCTTCTTCCTTCCCTAGGAGTTACGTTCTTTTCGTAGCCCTTAACCTAAGATAGAGCAACCTTCAAACAAATCGCGAGAAGAACTTGCATACAGAGACACAGAATTTGATGCTTATTCTCTAAAAATGCAAAAGGATTCTGGGGGCACAAAATTCCAAGCTGGTACTTAGCTTTCGCTCTCCAGATGTCCTCCTCAGCCAGATGCCCATCCAGCTGCCAGTCTGCCTGTGCAGGTCACAGTGTTTCCCTCAGCCCGGTGCTTGGGCGTGTGGAGTGGTGAAGGTTTTCTAATCCCCTTCCAACTTGTTGGTATGTTGTAAGTCTCCGTGAAGTTCTCCTTGGGGAAGCCCGTCTGGTGTCCTAATAACCTGATGAGTCTGACAGCCCTTGACTTCACCTTCTGGGAGTCTCGTGGGTCCCTGGGAAGATGGGAAAGAGAGGCAGAAGAGCATGTACTTCAGGGGACCTGTTCTCTCTGGTGCCTCCTGCTCTCCTCTCTCCCTCTCCCTCTGCCTGTAATTATCGTCTTGTTTGTTTCATTTAAAGACGATGATGATGTCAAAGCTAATAAGTTCGATGTATCACTCCACCTC